>NW_024881276.1:3600000-4277500 GCF_018691265.1 Tyto alba | reverse complement strand
GGAAGAATAAAGAGGTGGGGTAATCTTGTCCCAACAGAACTGCATAACAATTGTATCAGAGTATCTAATTCTAAAAAGATAAGTAAAAAGGACCTGCACATGATCTTTAGGCCCGCGTAGTCTACATGTCAGAATAATGGTCTGATCCTCTACAATGAATTTTGAAAAGTTGTAACCAGCTAGGAAATAGCTGGAGGCAAACATCTGTATAGCTAGCAAAAGAGGTGATGAATCTGTAAATAGACAAGAGGGGTGTAGGGGAGAAAGGATGCAATTATTTAAAAAATTAAAGCAAGGAATCCCACCGTTGCCATTCAGTAAATTGCATGTTTACCCATGGATAGTTACTGATATGAATGGTAAGAAAGAATGTCTTCGAATATATGAAGTATGAGAGAATGATGACCAGCACACATATGAATTTCCAAAGATAAAATCGTATTGGATAATGTCACATTTTTCTGAGGAAGTAAAAAAATAAATTACTAGAGATTGCAGTATGTCTAGAGTGTAATAAAACATTTGATACCGTGTCTCACAAAACACTGTGTTGAAAAAGAGAAGATTGGTTTCGGTACAGTGAACACTTGTACCAACATTGACAAACAGCTTACTGGAGGACTGTGTGAAAGGTGGCATGTGTTAGGGATTAGACAGGAACGTTTTCAGTGAAAAGAAGTTACCGGGCATACTTTATCATCTCATGAGTGGTCTGCTTTGACTACAGATTCCTTTGGTCAGGAACGTCCTTGGTCTGGTGTTTCCCTGGTCCGTAGTACACCTCCCTGGGGTAGAGGGTGGTAATAATAATTGATTAAAAAAAATTGAGGCTGTATTTTGCAAATTTCACTTTCTCCATTTGCAAGACAAGTTTTGCTGTGCCAGGTTTAGTTTAGGTTCATCTCTAATAACGTTCGGGGGACTCTTCCACTGGATCCATTATGTGGGATTCATAAAGGCTGATTTTTAGGATGGTGCCTCTTCCTTGGATCTTCTGTTTTGAGTGGCAGCTGGAGAGGTCTCCATTCAGCATCTGATTTAGTTACTTTGGGTCACCATCTAGAAAGGTCTGTCACTCTCCCTCAGCTAAACAGGAAGCTTGGAGATCTTAGTCTTTAGGCTAATCAAAGGCACACAAAGAAGTCCTAGTCCTGATGAAGTCAGTTCAAACCTTCTCAAATTATATCTGAGTGAAGTTTGGGCAGATGTGTCACAGCACTGCACTGCTGAGGTAACTAACAGGGTCTGAATTGTAAAAGATGGTGTGAATTTAACATCAGAGGAGGGAGTTCACCATTGTTATTTGGAGAAATCTGTAAGTTCACCAGCTACCTCCATTAGCAGCGCTGATAGGAAAATTTAAGCTACCTTAAAACGTAAAGTTTATCAACTCCTGAAATTCAAGCAGAGTAGAAATATATGTTTCCAAGCAGTCGATATATCAAGCTGGTATAGTAGATTGGACTCCAGCAGAAGTGAAAACTCTCCTCTGAAAGCACTCAGTACAGCAGTCAGAAGGCCAGGCTGCTCCCACCACGTGGTTCAGTTTCCATCCTTTGGCACCAAGGCAAAATCCAGCGTCAGAAGATGCAACGCCTGAGCTGTGGCTGTGGCTGTGGTTCTCTGGTGACCGAAGGGACTCCAAAGGCCAGCCGAACCGAGCGGCTGGTACCTTCCCCCCGGGGTGTGTCAACAGCAGCATCTCCCTGGGGGTCGTAAGCGAGAAACGCACAGAACTGATTTGGGGCAGAAAATGGAAATGACCTAACATTGCCGCGTGACTTGGCAAACCAAAAAGAATTGCTCTTTGGTTCAAAAGGTTTTAATGCCAGCCCCACAAAGTTCACAACTGTTAACGCTACTTGCTGATAATTGTCTGGCACAGAAAAAAAAAAAAAAAAAACAAAAACAAAGACCAATGCCTTCATGGCCTGGGCATCCAACCTCAGTGTCCAGAGTCTGCCAAAGGCTCCTTCTTACAGACACTGACAGTACCGTGACGATGTCTGCACACGTGAGGATCCGGCTGCCGTCAGGGTTTCTAGGCCAAGTATATTCCATCATATTTGTGTGTGGAATAATATAAAAACTGTAGAAGACTCGGCAAAATACATTTAAACACTAAATGTGTAGTCAAGCTAATTGGCAAGAAAGTTAAAAATACGCTGAACAAGTCATGCGCCTCAAAAGGTGCAAAGGACAGTGAGGGAGACGAGGTTTTTCAGACTGTGTCCTGTTCAAAGGACCGTGTTTAGCAGCTGAAAAACCACAGCAAGTGTCCATGAGGGGCAGTGGAACAGGCATTGGGTTGCGTGGTACATATTCTGAGCAGAGCGAGTAGAAGGCTGTCGGGAGCTGTCATGTGTCTATGACAGATTCTTCCGTCGTGACTTTATTTCTGAAATAAAAATACGGAGAAAGGACGATTATGCTTCTTTGACATGGGATAGATGGGGCAAGTCAACAGCTGAGTTGCTTCTGGTCTTCATATGGTTCTTTAACATACAGGGTATCTGAAATTTCTGACCGTTTTTTTTTTTTTTTTCCATCGAAATAAAGATTTGCTTGTTAGTGATTTTATGTGACTGGTATGACTTGTGATTTCTGATTCTAGCAACTAAGGATTCAGTAATTCTAGAAGTACTATTTGTATTTTATTTAATAATTTTTAGGAAGAAGAATTTTCAAATTGCTATTTTTCTGAACAGGGAAAAAAAGCCCAAAAACCCCATGTATTTTATTAGGTAAATTAGAGAGAAACTTCTGTAAAAGCTTGCAATATGAGCATAGTGGAGTATAAACAAGAACAATATAAATGTACTCTCTGGTAAAAGACTTAAGTAAGTGTTAAGAGATGTTTGTTTTCAAAGAATCTTATACATAGCAATCAATTTTTTTAATCATATAGTTTTTTTTTTTATTTATTTCACAAATTGTACTAGAATTGTTTTTTTATAACATTAATTAAAAATATATTTTATTTCCTTACTCTCCCTTCTCCCTGGAGGAACACCAATGAATGCCAAGTTTTCTTCTGAGATGCATAAAGGTCCCATTGACTTCAGTGAGAGCTTAATATCTACCCTTTGATGAGAGAATTTAGTCCTAAGATGTGTCCATTTAAAGAAACGTCCAAAGAAAGATTCACTTCATAAAGGAGCTTTCATGAGTATTGCCAGTAAACCACAGTGATTTTTTTCACCCAGTCAGTACTGTTATTTCTGAATCCCAGTGGTTTCACTGAATGTGTAACATTCATTAGAAAGCAACATGCTAATCAGGGTACTCTGGCTTTAAAAATTAGGTTTTCCTTTTTTATTACAGTGCTAGCTGACATTTTACCTGACATTTTGGAACCCAGCCAGAAATTTTTCACTTTGGAACTTTTGTCAAGCTGAATTCATGTGAGAGCTCCATGGTTTTCATCAAAAAAGTGAGGTGGCGTGTTGCTATCCTGTAATGCGAGATCCTGAGGCTCTGTAGAGCGTTACTGAAGTCACTGGACCTCTGTGAAAACTCTGGTTTCATCTTTTCAATTTTCTTTGGATCGCCTACAAGTTTCTGAAGGCTGTGATAATCCAATTGTAGCTTCAGAGCAGTGTGAGAAGCCTCAGCGTGTATGGATCCCGTCAAAGAACTAGATCTAGTAAAAAGAAGAAACCCAAACAAATACAAATGTGATGCAAAAATGTAACTAAAATGGCTTAAGTGAGTGGCCCCTGTGTTGGTGAGCACAGGTGGAGAATTTAAAAGGGAAATTGCTGTAAGCACGGTGACAGTGATGACAGCTGTCATGATTGTGTTTGATTGGATTCTGTTGTTTTTAAAATCCTCAATTTCAACTTTCTAATTACATCTGATTACATTAGCCTCCCCATACTTGTAGGAAAAAAGTGTCTAACGATCATGTGTCTAATGATCAGGATTGTAGAAAAAAAAAAAAAAAAGTGGCATCTTACAGTACTGAAAGGTTTGCAGACTGGGTAGCAGATTAAAAAAAAAAAAAAAAATCCCCGAAATACCGGTTTTTAAGAACGCTATCGTTTTTAAGGGTAAGCATGCTATTTCAGGCCAGGCACCTGCTAAAATGCGCTGAAATAAATGGGGCTCGGCCAGGCCTGCCCCTCAGGTGATGGTTTGGGGTGGTCCCTGGCCGGAGGCAGGGTGTGGGGAGAGCCTCCAGAGAGAGATGCTGCCGCGGGAACCGGGCGCCCGGGCGGGGGGAAGCGCCGGCTCCCTGGGGGCCCCTCAGCCCTGGCTCTTGCTCCTTGCACTTATGCTTCCCTGAGGAAAACGGCTTCACCGGGCTCCTGGTGCTTGGGGGTGTCCTGGGTTGAGGGAGTGGTGGAGTGGTTTTGGTGGCAGGGGAGGGGGCTATCGGGGCGGCCCCCTGTGAGAAGCTTCTCGAAGCTCCCCCAGCTCCAAGTCAGCTCCACCTCTGCACCAAAACTGAGCCCATTGGCTGCACCTCTGCGAGAACGTATTTAAGAAGGGACGTGGTGAGGAGGAGTGGGACTAGTGAGGAGGAGTTGTGGCAGCTGCGTGAACACCAAGGTCAGTGGAGGAACGGAGGAAGAAAGGAGGGGGGAGGTGTGCCGGAGCAGAGACCCCCCTGTATCCTGTGGGGAGACGGCAGGGCGGCCCCCCCTGCCACCCATGGAGAGCTATGGTGGAGCAGACACTGATTTATGGCCTGTGGCTTCTGCTTGGTATAATCAAGGTTCTGTGCCTGAAGAAGGCCGGGGTCTTGTGGGAAAAGGCAGCCCCGCTGCTGTAATTCAGCACTGGGAGGATTGCAGCATGCGGGGGAGTCCCACGCCGGAGCAGCTCGGGAAGGGCTGCAGCCGTGGGAGGGAATCCAGTCGGAGGAAGTTAGTGACCCATGACAGAGCAGTGTGGGGAACGCTGCGGCCCATGGGAGGAATTCATGTTGGAGAAAGTTTGTGGAGGACTGTCTCCTGTGAGAGGGGGACCACGATGGAGCAGGGGGAACAAGTTCCGGGAACTCCCCTCACCGAAGATGAAGGAAGTGGCAGCACTGCCTGCACCCCCCATTCCCTGCCCCTGCGCCCCTGGGGGAGGAGGTAGAGATATCGGGAGCAGATCTGAGCCTGGGAAGAAGGGAGGGTTGGGGGGAAGGTGTTCTCAAGATGTGGCAATGCTTCTCACTGTCCTACTCTTTTATGTGTTGTTAGTGTCTGTAATAAATGTATGTTCTTTTTTCCTTCCCCTAACGAGTCTGCCTTTTGCTCGTGATCATAAAGGGGGATTTTCCCCCATCCCAGTCCTATCTTGAACCCCAAGCCTGGCTCTCTGTCCCTTCTCGTTGCTGGAGGAGAAGGGAGAGAGAGCTGCTGTGTGGTGGTTGGCTGCCAACCAGGCTCTAACCACGACAGGGGGCAAGCCAAGGTCTGCTTTAACACAGCCCCCAGCGCTTTTTTATCCCCCATGCTTGCTCCTCCAAGCGCCGTTTGCTAGGAAGTTGACAATTTAAAGAGGTGCTCGGCGGTAAGAAGGTTGCTGCGCTGTAGTCAAGTGCTTACTTTTGTCAAACCCCGACTTCAGTTGGCACTTCTTCGAAGTAGCTGGGTGTCTGGATGGCTTCTAAGGGCAGTGCCTGGGCGGCCCGCAGGACGGGGACCTCTGCAGCACTGGAGCAGAACAAGAGCAGAAGATGCCCCAGCACCAGTGGTGGCCCGCTGAGGAGCACCTTTTGTTTTTTGGGATTGCGTGGGTGGGAACTTTTGCAATCAGTCACGTATCTGTTACTCTTCAGCGCTTGCTCAAGCGCAGGCTGTGTGCTGAAGTTCAGCTGAAAATCGGGAATGTCACTATCCTGCTCAGCAGTTTGGCAGCACACTGAAAATCCCACCGTCGGAAAACAGCTTTTCAGTGTGAGCGCGTCCCTGCTAACTACATTGGCTCAGATAAGCTTGTTAAGTGATGGAGACTGACATTTGCTCCTCAAGAGAGCTGCTTTTATTTGGGAAAGTTATCAGATACTAGAATGATTCATCTGCTCCTTCAGGCTGGCCGTTCAGTTTTCCTTTAAGTCAAGTCAAACAGTTGCTGTTGGTATGAAAAACAGGGAAGGCAGGCAGAGTAAGAGAAAGGTCACTTTATAATTAAAATCAGGCTTGATTTTATATCTTACTTCATTATACTACTGAAGAAAGTGGCAGGTTTTGCTTCCAAATATTTAGACACTCCAAGCAATCTTCAGCCATAGCAACGCAGCTTTAGACTAAGCAAGAGCTAGTATTACATTAGGAAAATTAGATAAGTATTTTTAAATGCTCTTAATCTTAAATGGCAACATAATCTTTGAAAAAAATTCAGTGTGGGCCTCAAAAAAATTGACATTGGCATAGCCATGAAGTGGCAGCTGACCTGCAAGTGTGGTGTTGCCTAGCAATCCCTCACCATCAGGCAAATTGTGAAAGTGGCTTAGAGTGATTTCCGCCAGGGAAGAGATAAATGCTAATTTTCTCCAGAGATTCTGGTTTCTGTGGTTATTAGGAAGGATATTAGCTCATAACCCTCTCTTCCTCCTCGGTCCTTTTTTTTTAAGTTGAAAAGCAGTCTGAAACAGATCATCAGTTCAAAGAAAAGCCTGCGAGAACGCGAGTGCAGAACACTAACGTAACGAATGGTTGATTGGGGTGCCGGGGTGCTGGCCCTGCCGCAGGGTCCCTGCGGCTGGGACGGGGGGCCTGGCTGGCCCCCGGTGGCCACAGGACCCAGCCCTGAACTTGCCCGTGGCCTGAGGCGGGGAGGACGAGGCAGAAAAAGCCCCCGGGCACCCTGGCTCAGGTCCCTGGGCAGCTCTTGTACCAGGGCGTTGCGATGGAAGGGGAGTACTCTGAATTTGGAAACTCGGTGGCAGAGGTTGGGAGTTTGATGGAGATAAGAAGGTTCTTTCTCCCTCCTCCCGTTTTGCTGTACGATCCCCTTTTCATGCCTCCATAGCAGCAGATAGGGAAGGGGGAGACATTTTGCCTCACCCTGGTTGCCTAGTCCAGACAGATTTCTTACTGGATGTGAGCAGCAAAGGGAGAGCTTTGTCTGTCAGGATTTCTGGTTTTAGTGTAGAAGATGCGGGATGCAGTGATGCTTTCTGGTGGACTGTGTGGCTGACAGGACATCTTTCCACTGTGTGTGATAGAGGTGCTCTCTCTTGTTTTTCCTGGAGACTTTTCCTGGCTCTTACAAATCAGGAGAAGGCTAGCTGTGGTTCCATCTCTTCCCCGTCCCTTAAAAACACTGATAGCCAGGCAGCTATCGCGCTTCCAGGGTGTAGGGGCTGCAGGTTTGCCAAGCCTCTTTGTGTAAAGCTCATACATTCCCTTTACTCCCTGCACAAAGCCTAAACCCGGACCCAACCCTCACTTCCAAAGGTTTCTGTATGGAATTAATGTTGCTCTCTAATCAGCTGAGCTTGTAGCACCCCAGAAACACATCCCCCCAACTGAGAGGTGCAGCATGATTGCTGTGTGTGACATGAGCTGCTCTTTACAAAGATCTTGAGAACTGAAGCACAGTACAGGTTAGAGTAGGTGGAATATTCAGAACTGTAATATGTATATTGTGTGATGGATTTCCACGGAAAGTATTACCACGTGTAGTAGCTGCCCTTAGAAAATAAACACAATAGATTTTCATTTGCTGGTTATTTTAGCACATGGTCAAAGAGTGAAACGAATTTAATACCTCTGTTGCTTAATCTGGAACTCTGACATTTCTATAGCCGATGACAAATGATTTTCCAGGCACATCTCTGGGTTTATTTAAACTGAGAGGTAGCTGTTATCTTTCTGAAATGTCAGAATGCTTGTCTGAGGAATACAGATCCTCCTCTCTTGTAAGTGTCATTAAGTATGTGAGAGCAGGATGCACAGGGTCAAATACAGACCCTTTTTTGTGCAATAAACAACTCCCGAGTCATAAATCGTCTCAGTATAAGTATCCAAAAAGTTTTCGGCACGTTTTTGTCTTGACCTTTCAACACAAGCAATAGTACTTCTGCTTCCTAGGCAACTGAGTTTTGCTCGTCACTTAAGAGTTTGAAATGAAAAAGCAGTGATATTTTACCACTGCTTCAGAGGACTGCAGCAAGAAAAGATATTTAATCAGAATGCATAGCTTCAGGAAATTACCAACTGCTATTATGGAAATAACTGAAAATATTTCCGAATCCCCCACCATTACAAATGGGACTGCTTGCCAGTATACCATTTTAATGATAATTTCAAGAGGAGACAAAGCCTGACAACACGTATCATGATAGGGAAATCAGAGCTGCATCCAGAGAGAGCAATTTCAGGCAGGAAGCAGTGGGAGAGCTTCACAGTTCCTTTCAGATAAGGAAACGTAAGCAACTTACAAATCTGAAAAATGAATTAAAATGCAACGTAAAAATTTCTCTCCTGAGTAAGGGTAGTGAAGAAAATCCCCCACAAAATGTACCTAAAACTTGCTGTGGACGTGTGTTTTCCCACTGTCATCGCTGCAGTTTCCTGTGACTTTGACAATGAAAACCAGAACCAAATGCTATTTGGTAGCGCCGAGTGAAGTGACTGTGCATGTTTTATAAATATTTGCCTTCCGTCTTTATTAAGACAGATTTTGCTAAGCTGGCAAATTACTGATTTCAGTATTGAGGCTTCTGTTTGACCCCCAAGTAACAGGGGGAAAATGAACTTCCCTTACCTACAAGTAATAACAAAAAAAAAAAACATTTGAAGCTGAAGTTCGTACAAAGGCTGATTATATTCCCATCTTCATACAGACTTTGCTTTTGCAGGGTGCTGTGCAAGCTTCACTTTCTCAGATGCGGTGCGCGAAACTGCCGGAACCCGAGAAGGTCCCGACCGTGTTTGCACGGGCACCCCGTTGGCTTGGCGCGCCACCGGCTGGGCCCTCGGCCCCCGCAGTTCAAGGCCACGACCGGCTTCCCCCCGCGCTGGGCCCGAGCACCGGGGGGGGGGGGGGGGGTCGGCTGAACCTGCCGAAACGGGGGTCTGGCTGCCGGGTTGGGGGGGGTTTGCACCGCAGCCCACCCACCCACCCACCCACCCTTCCTTCCTCGGGACGGCAGCCGCCGGTGCGCTGCTCGCCCTTCCGCGAAAGGCACCCACGGGCACGCGTTCGGACCGAAGCGAGAAGACGGGCGGCGAAGCGCCGAGCGTTCCTGGGTTCGCCGACAACGTTCCGCTCGCCGAGCTGCGCAGCCTGGGCAGGCTGGGAGACCTTTAGCAGAGAGGAACTGAGGAACAGGAAATCTGGGCTCGTTCCGCCGTGCGTGTCAGGCTGCGGCCAAAACCGGAGGAGCTGTGCTGACATGTGAGAAGTCATCTGATAAAAGGCTGCTGCCAAAGAGGCACAACTCGGAGGAGGAATAGCCTCAATGCGTTCTTCTTCTTGGTTTTGGTTCCAGAAGATGCCTCTGTCTCATGACTGTAATAATACTCAATCATCATGCTATAATTAAGGGCTTTTCATGTAATCATCTGTAGAACTGATTACTCTGGGCTATACCCTGCTCCTGCCGAGCTTCCTGCCAAAATTCCCACTGACATCAGTAACAGAAGGATTGGACCTTTCCTCAGCAGTTTACCGCTATTGTTTGACAATACCACGCTTTGCAGACGGTGGAGATTAAATATTTAGACTCTTAATTCTCGGAATATTAAAAAGGCGCTGCAGAGATAACACGCTCTTTCTCAGAAGCCTGAGTTTGTTCTGGTCATTAGTGCTTCCAAGGAGTACAATGCCAAAGCAAGGCATGAACAGGTATGAAAAAGATTTTATTCAAGAAGCTGAAAACGATAGACTCTCAAGGCATGAAAAATAGGAAGGAAGATGAAAGTTTTTATATTGTGGATGATATAGCGACGTTTGCTTGCCTTTTCTTAGAGTAAAACATAACCAATTAAGTAATCAAACCCACTAAAACTTCAAAAGATAATACACCCACAGGTTTATTCGTTATTTTTAAAAAAGGTACTTCAACCTTTTTAGCTAAGTTTTGCCATTAACGCTGATGGGACCAGGATGCCCAGGATATTAGTAGGATCTGAAAAAGCACTGGGCATTTATAGGGATAGCCAGAACACACACGATATGAGCTCTACAAGCTCTTGTTTGTAAAGGTTAAGAGCTAGCTTTTTGAAGTGTTGAATGTATGTAATTCATTTTGACTTGAGCTGGAGTTCAGGGCGTGCAGCAGTGTTAGAGACCAGACATTAATTTCCTGTCACAAGGGCCAAGTGACTCTATATTCAGATATTCTTGCTTTTCATAATTTGCACTGCGGTAGCAATTAAGGGGTACCATTAGAGACAACGATCCCATTGTGCTAGAAATAACAGTTGTTCGTTACTCCAGAGGCCTTCGACTCCAAAGCCAAGGCAGTTACTGGAGGCAGTTTGCTGAAAAGTGAAGAGCAAATTCCTCCAGTGCCCATCTTTCGGCACCAAGGGCAGGAGCCTGGGTGGGGAGGGGGCTCTATCGAAATCTTCTGCCTGGCCAGCACGCCGGCAGGACACTCGAGGCAGTGGCAGAGGTGACTGAGTGTTGCTCGAGGGGACACTGCAGCTTCCCCTCTGGGCACCGTGTAGGTCGGGGCTGGGGAGGCTCACGGGGTTGGGGGGGGACAGGGCAAGCACCGGGCTGCGGAACCGCGGCTCGCGCTGGGGCGTTAGAGACACGTGATTGCCAAACGTGATTTTCTCCCTCCTTCCGGCGAAGCTTTTGGTGCGGTTCCCCGTCAGAAGGAGAACAGCAGGCTATTCTGTGCTGCAGCTCGAATTTTCAAGGAACTAGACACTTGTGAGTGTGTTCAGGAGGCCCGGTCGCCTCCTCGCCCGTCCTCCCTCATCTCCCATGAAGGCGTCACGGAAGACATCCTGCCCGAATACCTGGTTTCCAGCTCTGGAGAGGCAGCTGAAGGGGTTACAGAGATGGGTTGGGGAGTGTAGGAGCATTTCTCTACCTCCCAGCACAAGCGTTGCCTTTATGGGTAGGTAATAAGGGTGCATTTACATTACCCTGCATTGTGCTGTGCTGTAGGGCTTGTATGTTTCCACAGCACCTTAATGACATTTCTTATGATTTACAAATGCTTTCGGTAAGGTCCAATCTTAACTGACAGTTGCAGGAATATTCCAAATACAGCGGGTAGCACGTGGGTTTTCACTGCTATGTCTGCACTAGCTCAGCAGAAGCCAACTGGAGGAAAAAGGAGCTGGTACTCCAGGGTTTTTTACTTTGGACCAGGTCCAGTTTGATGGCATAGCCTGAACACCTGCACCCTTCAGGAGTGTCTTGTGGAGGGTCTCTTCTGCCGTAGCTCAGACGACTCCAGGGTGCAAGCCAGGGAGGCTGCCGGGACAGGCAGGAGCTCTGTCTCAAGGAGAGCATTCCTTGATTTGATCTAAAAGACTTGTGAAGGTGCACCGCCTGCTACCTGCACTCCCACGTGCATGAATTGTGTGGTCAGAAATACACTGGAAATCTGGTTTTACGCCTGGCGCTCCAGCTGGCCGATCTCTTCCGTGAGCTGCTGCACTGAGCCATTTTTCAAGAGGCACAACAGTCTGAAGCACAGTGTAAGACCCAGGGTTATGCTGCTGCGAATCCTAGCTCTCCCCTTAAATGCACACCTCTCCTTGCCCATCATTTTATCTGCTTACTCACCTCGCTTGGGTTTTATGAGGATTCAATTTTGCACATTAGTGCAGAGACGTGAAGGTTTCCATATAACTAGGCACTGTAAAAAAAAAAAAAAAAAAATCCAAACGCAGTAACCAAGCTGCTTTGTCATCATACTAATGTAAAGGAAGAAAGGAAGGAAGGAAGGAAGGAAGGAAGGAAGGAAGGAAGGAAGCAAGAAGGAAAGACCAACTGCATGATCAGGATATTGTCAAAGGGAAGTGCTGAAAGGTGTCAAAACTTAGCTAGTAAAACAATAGTGGACAAAGCAGTTTACTGTCAGCAAATACTTTTTTTTTTTTTTTTTTTTCCCAAAAATCAAACATTTCCACAGTGCTGAAAATCTCACCCCAGCATCCTTGTTCAACATGAAAACATTCTGCTTTGTGAATTGGAAGTGTTTAATTTTCCTATTCCTTTCACGTTGACTTTGTAATCCTACTGGAATACCAAATTAAATATTACAATATGTTCCTACTAGATGCTGCAGATACTGATATATGTAGGACAGTGTTTTGACAGTGTCTATATTTAATAGCTAAGGATCAGAATTTTTCAGAATTTTTCTCTGAGAGGAATTTGATTTTTTTTATTCTGATTCAGCATGAAAATAAATGTTAAAATGTTAGCATTTTCCCAAGCATGGAAATTCTTACCAGCTGTAATTATAATTATCCTAAGTAATTTTGTTTCTGAAGCCAAATAGAGCAATGGCAGCTAGAATATGCAAGCCTACATATTGTAGTCTATTGATATTCAGAGTTTATGCCTTTCATTTGAGCAATTTTCCTTAATTTTTATTTTCTTCTTGTGTATGCGACTTATGCAAGACACATTTATTCTAAAATAGCTTTCAGTCATTTAAATCTTTTGCTCCATTGTTTCTGACATCAGACAGCACTGGGTTCTTACGAAAAAGTAAAACGTCTCTAATTTTATAAGCTAACATTTGTTTGACCTCTTCCCTTCTCGGTTAGGTTGCGAGAGTAGAAAAAAAAAATAGACTATTAATATTAAAAGAAAATTACGTATGGAAAGTTTAAGATTTTTCCAGTAAACCGTTCAAGTATGATCTGAAATCTTTTTTTTGTATACTTCTTTTCCTTCAGCATTGCCTCTCTTTGTATGAATATGTCTAGAGATATTCACATCCCCAGGTGAGAGCTGAGAGGATTTAAGGAGAAGAACAGACCATCTGGAACATTTTTTTTTTTTTTTTCAGTGTATACATGTACAACGTGATTTAGCCATACCTACCATCTCCACAGCTTGGCTCGGGCTCCACAAATCGACTGGCATTTTTCTAGCTGTTGTCCCACAGGATTTATATGGTTCTGCAGGCCAAATGCCCCTTCCACTCTGCAACCCCCCCAACAGTTAATGGCGTGGTACAAGAGTCATTGGGGATATCATTCGGCCTGCAGTTATGTGGAATCACAAGACGCAGGATGCTTTTATTTCAATTCTTTTTCCTAGGGTCACTTTCTGGAGCAAACCCACAGCATAATGACAGGGGCACTGATCGGTAAATAAATCTGAGGCTCAAGGGTGGTATTGCAGAAGATTAGTGATAAAGCAGAACAATCCCTGCTTGGAGGAGAGCTCCTCTACAGCATTTACCTTTTAGTTATTGCTGCTTTTTTCTCATTCTTGGGAAACATGCCGCAAAAGCAGGCTGGCCACTCTGAGGGCTGAGAAGGCCCGCAGGGATTTAGAAGATGGAGGATTGGCTCCCAGGTTGCTCAGAGAGACCGCTGGAGAGAAACAAGGCTTGTTCGCTACGATCAACGGAGAGAAACATTTTTTGTGTCGGAAGGTGATTGCATCTACTGTTTTGTTTTCTGTTTGTCATCTGTTGTTACAGACCTGGAAGGCTGCTGGGTATTTCCAGCCAGACTTCCCTCCCCAGCCTCCCTTCTTCAATATTCTCGAATATTCTGCCCAGTTCTGCCCTTTCTTTTCACTTTGCAGTTGGGTGTCCTGTCCAAAGAGAACCAAAGCCTGGAGATGCGTTTTATGGACTTGCCGGGCGTCCTTCCCTTCAGGTGTTACCAGAGAAAATTCTCAGCCTGAGCATTTTATGTACCTTTTTTTAAAAGATACTATCAGCTGCAAATCAGCTTTTAACAGCTTTGCAGCCTGGCCATAGCACCAGGATTTTCATGGAAACAGTTGGCAGTATGGGCCATCAGACCGCGCAGCCCCTCTCTCCTTCCTTGAGCTGGACTGTATCCCCTGCTGGGGTTTTGCCACTCTGTGACACAGAAAATGACGGGTGAAGTTGAAACTTCATTTTAGGTCTTTAACTTCTCCTGTCGCTTGACTAGAACCTCTGATGAAAGTGATTTATGATACTGACTTTGCCCTCCTTGCTCTGCTGAGATGAAGCAATGCCCAACAGGGGGTATCCGTCTTCATTGCTACTATTTTGATTGGAATTGGTGCGTGCTAAAGATGCAGGAGACAGTAACAGTGCCTTTTGGAATATTAGGAGGTGAAGAAATATGCTTGAGGAACTGGCAGGTTATCAGAGGGGGGAAAAAAAAATCAGAAAAAAAAAATCTCTGTTACGAAGCCAATGTTTGTTTGCTGACTCTACTAATTAGCCCACAGGGGTTTTGTCATGGAATTGTCACTGATCCTAATAGATATATGTTTCTTTCTAGATGCATACTAGGACTTATTTCTTCACTTTGAGTATTTCCAATGAGTTTGCTCTATAAGCAAATAAAAAAGGACACTGGCAAATAGGGAAAGCCTAACATTTTGCAAATCCACTAAGTATCACAGAAATACAATGGGAGGATTTCTTCTGCTTTCCAGACTGCCAGTGGTACTGCCAGAGCTGGCTGGCCATCGGGAGCGCTTGGTATTCTGGTGGTGACCCTCCTCCCTCCCCAGCCAGCTCATCAGAAGAGTCCCTGCACGGAGACGTGAGAGCAGGGCTCCGGGTTTCTCTGCAGACACGTCAGAGGCAGCAGCCTTACGCCTGAAGTGCAGGTACAAGGGGAGGAAGAACGATAAACAAAAGCTTTGCAGAGAGTGAAGCAAGGAGACAATATAATAAATAACTGACTAGGTAGACAAAGTGCCACGCTTCTTTCTCATTTCCAAGCTCTGCCTGGGAAGGCTGGTAAATAAAACCAGTCAATCCATGGAGCGATTCCTAGACAAGAAAATGAGCTGATGCGCAGCAGAGATTGGAGCTGGGGGAAGAAGGCTGTGTGCGCCATCACCACCTGCTTGCCCATTTTCCTCTGAAACAAAAATTTTCTGTCATCGTTAATGATAATTTCTGAAGGTGCCGGACAGAGGTGATTAAGTCGCTCCACAATTCAGATGCATGTGGTTTTTAGTCACTAATAACCCAGATTAGTATTTGGTTAGTGGCTGCAAGTTATCAAGAAACGTATCTTCAGGGTAATGAAACCTATTCTTCTCTCTCTTGTATGCATGGAATAAACTTGAAGGCAGTAGCGTGCCGCTGATGCATAGCAAGCTTAATTGAAGGTAAAATGATTTCTATTTGCAGGCACAACGCTAATACTGAAAGAAGAGCAAAGTTCCCCTTTGTGCAGGAGGCCTGAATGCAGCAAAAAGTCACCTCCTGACCACTCAAAATGATGTACTTCTTGGCCCTCTTTAAAGGATTGAATTAATTTCATTCAAAAGACACAAACCATTCACATATAAAAAAACATTCAGTTGGTTGGTTTTTTTCTACTGGAATCATCGTAGTGTGTATAAATGGGAACTGGTTGGTCTGGGAGCAACAGAAAAAAAAAAAAACAAAGCTAAAGTATATACACAAAGTAGGGCCATCATACATTGCAATGATCAGAAAAATGGCTTGAGGTTATCAAGGGAAAATCATTGAAACCATCAGCCTAGTGCATAGCAAAAAAAAAAAAAAAGCAAACAAGATAATAGGTTGCAATAGACTGCTCTATGTAAGCAAGAAAATATTGGAGAGCACATCAGATTCTTGGTATATGCAAAAATGTATTTTTCTGGGAAAAAACCTGAAGCATGTGTACACTCAACAGGTATGTTCATTCTCACATATGATATAGTTTACAGCTTGTGTATCAATGCTTTATCATCAAGTGTTTGCTTTTAGAAAATTACATTGATTGATTTTTTTGATCTTTTTAGAAAAATCATTGCAATACATATTATGAGTATAGAGAATGACACAGCAAAAACAAGAGAGAAGTAATCAGCATGGTTTCCCCCCGCCCCCCAGCAGGAATAAATCATTATAACTATAAATCAAACAAGTTCTTACAGGGCTCAAACAGCTCTGAAAGTTCCAAGTATCAGCAGCAGATAATTAAAAAGTTGAGACCAAGCCTTGTGTTTAAAATGTTTCAAGAACTCATTGTGAATACCTTTATTTTCTTTCTTTTTTTTTTTTTTTTTTTTTTTCCTCTCTCACTCCCTCTCTCAAATGGCAGACCGTAGTAATCAGAAAAAGAAAGCCCAGAAAAAAAATATTACTTACAAATTGTCCTTAGCAGCACGGTGGCCTAATTGGTGAAGGGGTGATGCGGTGCCGGAGTGTGGCTGGAGAATGGCACAGATGGAGAACTGTTGTGTGCTGATGAGAGAGCAGATGCTATCGACGGCATTTTGTGGCATTAGATAAGGTTCTGGCTCACCTCCATCGGCAGTACTGATCTCGTTCCACCCAGCAAGCAAAGAGATTTTGCCTTTAAAGCCAGGACTGGATGGCTGTAATGAGGTGTGCCAGTGCTGGAGGAGACAGCCAAGAGAGCCTGGGAGCAGAATTTTAGGAAAACATCTAGAGCAGTTGTCATCTGTATTTTCAGGCGATCTTGCAGTTAAAAATAGGGAAGAGCGTGGCACAGTATGACTAGCCAATTCTGTGCAGGCCTTAACAAGAACATCTCTTGTCCGTGGTTCACTTAATACTCATACTTTAATCTCTGCCTAGCTTACACTTGCAGCTTCACACAGTAAATATATGAAATCTCTTTATATCGAAATTGCTTTCTGTATATCAGTCTCAGTTACATTAATAGACACTCCATAGTACACTTCGAACAGGAGGTGTCTAAACAAAAGTGAACAGATTGTGTTGTATCATGAAATCCCTCTGAAGAAACATAAAAGATCTTTTACAGTAAACAGGAAGTGAGTAAGACAAAAAGCAATATATAAAATAATAGGTGGCTTAAAGATAGACTGGGAATTTTGTTTTCCTGCCTCATACTACAGAAATAAAGGGCTGTGCAATGAAATTAGAAGGTGGCAAATTATAAAACGTGAAAATATTTTGTGACACTGTGTATAATCGTATACGTGAAACTCAGCACAACCAGAAGAGACAATAAAATTCAAAAACAATTTGGAGAATCATCTGCATATCAAATGTATCTAAAGAGGCAATTAATGGCAACAAGGCAAAAAAATGGATATGAAGTCTTCAGAATTTTAGTCTAACAATCATTACTAAATAACAGTATAATAGTTGGAGATGAAAAGGAAAGTGGAGATTACTGTGTAGAAGGTTGTCTGCTGAGATTTTAAACTTCCTTCTGAGATATGTGGTCCTGGTGGTTTTAACAGATATATACAAATCTTTGCTGATCTTCCATCTCATCCAAGGTGGCTGTTCATCCCTGAACTACAGACCACATGTTCATCCATATGCATTTCTGAAGCTGAGGAAAATTTTCTTTCATACCATCATGATTTATATTAACCTTTTGATTAGAGGAAGAACAGTTAAATAGAGGGAAAAACCAAACCTGCAGGTGAAAAAAAAAAAAAAAAAAAAGAAAGCCATTTCTTTGGGGCTATTTATGGGCAAATTTATGCTCTTTTTTGTAAATAAACCGTATTTTGATTAAGCAGTCAAGTTCTCTTTTGGTTCGTACTCTCCCTATTTAATCAACAACAGCAAGAGAGATAGAATCAGATCCTTGATTGCTATTGATGGCTTATTGTAAACAGCTGGTTGCAAGACAGTGCAAAACAAAGGCATGATTGATATTGTGACAAACAAAAACAAGGAAACAGATGCAAAATGTAGTTTTTACCTTGATTCCTCCTTGAAAAAAAAAAATAAAAAATTAAACACAGTGAATTAGCTGTTAATAATCTCATTATTAGGAAGCAAAACCCCAATAAAAGGCAGGCTGGCCATGAGTGAGATGGGTGCAAGACCCAACATGCAAGTTGCAGGAAACCCCCTTGTTTTGCCGTTAGAAACCCAGCCAGTGAAATCGTGAGCATAAAGCCACTCATCCTGTACGTAATGTATGGTTTTGGTTGCTTGCTTTTCTTTAATCTGCAACAGTAGTAAAGGCCGCTGGGTTTACACTTCTGATAGATAAAAACCTGTTTACTGAGGCTTGCAACTTGAACGTGTGGTTACCAGGAGAATTTGCTCTTCACCTATAATTTCTGTGTAACAAGTGCATGTTACAGCCAATGTAACTCTTTTATTAAAAGTAGTAAAGATGTTGTAACGTGATTTATATAGAAAAAGACTGATACTCCTTTTGAGGAAAGGAGTAACAGCATAAACCAACCCCTTTAAACACTTCCCTATTAAATCCTGGGTGCAGGAAGTGCTATTCCCCTTCCACATGCTTAATGAAATTTCAGAATGCTATTTTATCTGTCTGTACACACAAATGTGCATATATGCTTACAGTGCATACATATATTTGGGGTTTTATTTCTAGAAATTGTCTAAACTCACTTTAGAAATCTAGACCTTAGATAAATCTGTTTTGAAGTCAAGTCAGGGGATGGGAAAACGTCTTCTAGCTGTGATTGTGGAATAAAACGTTCTGCAGTGCTAAAGCAGCTTACCTTAAACTTGTCAATTAACAGTCAGGGTAAACATACAGTATTTCACTGGGTGACAGTCTTGCAAGTTTCCAGACAAAAAACAGCCTAGTTCTAAGAAGGAGCTTTAAAGATTTCAACTCTTCACTTGAATTATTGGTTGGTTTGGATTAGGGCCTCTTACTGGATGAAAAATACTTGTTATAAAACAGTCTTTAAATCTTAGTTTTAAAAGCTTCTTATGCATGTGAACTACCTATGTCATTTTATAATGTCATGCAGGTACTTAAAACCCCACTCTTTCTTACACAAAAAAACCCCAAACAAACAGACCCAGAAACTAAAAATATAAATACAGAAATAACATATATGCAAGCACTGATAGCAGAGTCCTTTATATTAGGCTTATCGTCATTAAATACTGAATGTAAATGGCTGATATTACTGAAACAGCAGCAGCAGATTAGAAAACAATACGAAGCCAAGACTAATCCAGAATCTGAAAAGCACCATTTCTAACCACTGTGCCCTGTGGGAATCTGAACGTTATCTGTGAGGCTTGAACAATCTCAGCTCTCAGGGCAGCCGGAGGACTGAGAAATACCCACTTTGTTACATGTTTGAGAGTCTCTAGCAAAAGATTTTTAAAAATGGCTGATCTTTCATTCTGCACAGTCTCAGCAGACTGGGATGTGATGATGATGTTAAATTAAACTGCTGTCTTAATAGACTTGGAAATTAAACTATCATAAGTAATGGATTATGTATAATCAACATAGTTTATTACCTCTGAAAAATATGAAGGCTAATATCATACGTATAATCGAAATGAGACATCTTTAGATAATTCTGAAAGAGTATTCTTAACAACTGTCAGGATGAGCCCTTGGCTTCTCCAGCCTTTAAAATATTTTAATCAGCAGAATAATTTTACTTTGATACTTTCTAGTGCATACATTCTAGGGGGTCAAACTACAATTCTGGAACATTTTGTGCTTCCTCACAGACCGGTGTTAGAGGAGAAAGCGTAAGGTCTGAGCTCAGCTGAATCTTCTCTGTAGTTGTTCTTAAGGCAATTCATCAGTGATCACACTACGATTTGCTTTTATACTGACAAAAATGAGATGAAGAATGAAAAATAAAGCTCAGTGTTTACAGAGACTTGGATCACCCCAGGGACAATGAAAGAAATGGTTTTTCAGATGTCTCCTCTTACCTCATCTATGTCACATGTGAATTTGTCCTCAAGAATAGTAGGGCCTCTTTATTCTTTTGCTTAACTTTTCTCTTTAAATTTAAAATTTTGAGTCTGTTCATTTCTTGGCCTTGCTAGCTTTTCACACAGTTGCTTTGTGCTTAGTAAATTAATGTGATGCTATAGAATAGCCAAAATCCAAACCATTACTGCACAAGCCAAACATAAACAAGTTATATAATGCTGCAATCATTCATTTATTAAAGTAAGTGGAAAATTCAAGGCGTATGTAATCTTTTTGGACAACTGACAGGCAGGTGTGATCAAGAGAATGGGGAATCCAGTGATTGTAGGCAGATAGAGAGACAGGTTTGTCCGGGTGATTAGAAAGTAAAGTGAGATGGAATTGGGAAAAACGGGAGAGAGTGTTGGCTGTCCCAGGACAAGGAGCAGTAACAGCGCAGAGACTGCTGCGGGGTTTAGAGAAACCAGCTGCAGCAGTAATAAGTGTCTAGGGAGGTTCAGGAGCCTGGACCCGCTGACGAAGAGGAGTGCACAGCAGCCATGCCAGGAAATGGATAAAAAGAAGCGCAGGGCGGGCTTAAAGAACTGCTGGACCCTCTCTGGTTCTCAGAAAGCCCCCAGTGTATTCGATATAGAATATCAAATAGAAGGGAGAAAGGTGAGAAGTGCCGGGCTCGAGGCACTTCCCAGCTCGGGTCACTGTACGCATCCCTCTCATTTGTGGTCCACCCCCCCTGCACACCCCACGAGCACACCTCTGCCTGGGGTCAGGCTGGGGCAGCTGGCCCCAGCCCTGCCGCAAGACGGATGGTTTTACTGCACCGGGCTTATCATCTCCACTTGCTTCCAGACATCCTGACCATACAGACCAGAAAATTGGCCGTCTTCACCTTTCCCGCTGCATGCCGTGATCCGGGTTAGCAGTGAGCTGGACCGTTTTACAGCAAAGCTAAACCGAAGCCAACCCACCGCTAGCCTTTCTCACAACTCCTGCTTTCTGTCATGTGCACGTCTTCCTTTGCTCAGCATTTGCATCGTGTTTTGGCCCGATCTTCTTCCCTCCAGCCTGTTTTATGCATCTCTCTGCCCATCGCCGCGTTTGCTCTCTCTCATATGCCACAGCCTGGAGACAGGCAGTCGGAAACACCCCAGCCAGTCTTTAACAACAACAACAAAAATAAGAGATGCTCATCCCGTGCTGAAGTCGCGGAGTGCTGTGGGCAGGACCTGCCTCCGAGGAGCCCAGGAAATCTGTGCAGTTGAGTACAAAAGCAGTGTGGGTCCTAAAGGCAACACCCATTCGCTCCAACCTGAGAGGTCAGTTGGTGAAGCAGGAATACATGAGGAAAAGTAGCTTCACACCGGTGTGAGACACAGACGGGCAGAGCGGGGCACAAAGCCAGGTCACTTCAAGCTGCATGGAAAGTTCACAACAGGTGAGAACTGCCCTCTTTAGGCAGCAGAAGATGCCTCTTCTGACTGTCTAAAACATCAGCCACAGCCCCGGCCACGCACACATCGCCGCTTTGGCAATTTCTGTATTGCCCTGATGATCCAAGCTCCATCTCCCAGCTTCCTTGCCCTGGCCACCCATCTGTCACCCCGAGGACGCCCCGCTTATGGCACGGAGCCCCCCGGCTTATCTATAAAGGGTGGGACATAAGGCAGCCGGCGCACCCAAAGCCAACGTCTTCACGGGATCCGGTCCCACCGCTTCCCGAGGCCGGCGGGTGAAATCTTCAGGACAGAGCCCGCCAGACAGTGCGGATGAGGCCAGTGAACTCTGCTGCTGAACCCCGAGCACCACCAGCAGCGGTGTTGTCACAGCCTCCCCTTTGGCTAAGGGGCCGGGCAGGGTTCCGTGTGCCTGGACGCTTGCCTGCTCTGTTCTCCCCACAAACCTTGCTTTGCCCAGTGTCGCTGCACATGGTGCTCGAGTATTCTTGCAAGCAGATGCAACAAAAATACAGGTGCAGATCGATTTGTGATATCCAGGTCATGAGAGGTGATTCTGCTTTTTTATTTCCTGCATATTAGAACGGTGCTAACCAAGATGAAAGACATGTTTATCTTACAGTATTGCTAAGGAAGAGATCAAAGACACATGGAGGACCTGGTGTCATGAAAAACTCTTGTTTTGGACCATAATCATCATCTTGGCTGTTTGCTGAACCCTAATAAAATCCTCTTAGCTATGGGTTGGGCAGTGTCATGAAAAACTCTTGTTTTGGACCATAATCATCATCTTGGCTGTTTGCTGAACCTCTTAGCTATGGGTTGGGCAGTGTTGCACGGAGTATGCCACAGTGGTTGCAGACATCATCATACAGACTGAAATAACCACACGGCAATTACTGAGACTAGATATTTTTTATCACAAACGAACTAACTGTCAGCAAATCCAGTCCTATAGTGGCCATAATTATTATTATTTTTTTTTAAAAAAAAAACAGCGTTATTTTATCAGTGTTGGAATATTACCAGTTCACCTCACCTGTTTTAGTCTGTCTGAAATTCCCCTGCTTCTCTCCCACCTTAACTAATAGAAATAACACTGTGCCATTTTGGTGCAACAGCTCTTCCCTTACTCCATTGAAGACATTAAGGAACATATTAGCCAGGGCTGGATGTGGTGTGGAAGCTTGACACCCTGCTCTTATTTTGCTCTGAAATGATGTTTTGTCATTCTTTCAGCCAATTCACCAAGTCAAGTTGCCAAGTACAGTTTGTAGGCTGCTAATACCCCTACTCGATTCTAAATAGATTTACTATTTTTAATTGTTTTATGACAGAAGTTGTTTTTAACAAAAGCTTGTGTATTTTTGTTAGCAGCTTACCTGCTTTATACTTATGTTCCTGCAGAAGTTTTGTATGTAAACACGTGTATTTGGAGATTCTATTTTTCTAATTTTTTTTACTGCTTTTTTTTATGCATGCTGCCTTCTGACTCTTTGGTCTCTGAGTCTTGACTAAACTGCAGAGGGGGATGCTCAGATCTTACCTGACATGGAGTAGGGGTAAACTGGGGATGTGCAAACCTGGCACCATCTACTCATGCTTCAGGCTTTCCAGACCAGATACATCCTGAAAGTGCAACGTACGCTGAATGCTCAGATGTGCAAATACAGTAATTGCTGCAGGGATAGTTGCTTTAAAAAAAAATCAGCGGCAGTAATAAGCACACTGTGCTTCTTACATAATAGCTGAGTGGTTTGAGCATTTGGTTGAAGAGGGGAAGTTGTCCCTATTCCAGGACTCTGTTTGCACTTACTAGCCCATATTTTGTCCTGTTCTTCTCTAGTCTAAAAAGCATAGGTTCTTCAGGGAATACGGGCTGGAACTTTGTCCCCTTGTTCATGTGAACTTAAATACTAGGCTAAAAAACCTCAGATTTCTTTTCTTTACTGTGTTCCTGGGCTTCACATCTTTATGGCCATAGCCATACCAGCAAGGATCAGTTTCTCCCAATGAGACTATTTTCTTGAAAAGTGAAATATCTGAAAAAGACTGAGGGGGATTAAAAGACTTTCTCCTTCATGGGCAAATGCTGTAGCACTGATTCTGTTACAGAGGAGGTCGGTCTCACACTCATCTGTCTCCCCCAGCATTACTAAAGAAAAAAGAAATGTGTCCCATCAGATGATTGCCCACAGCAGAGGAGCCTGCCCTCAGTCCCTGGGACTTCTTACTCCGTAGCCTGCAGTCACCTCTCCCCTTGGCAAAGTTTCTTTCCCCTCCCAGGTAACCGACCCTCCCCAAGCTGCTACGGACGGTGCCTAAGAGCTTACTGCTCCGTACAGTCCTGCTATGCTTAAGTGCCCAGTATTAGGAAAGATGATGCCTAGTTTGGGGGCACCTAAAATGATTTTTTTTTTTTTTTTTTGCATAGAGGGGGGAAAAAAAAAAAGCATACGCAGCCTGTCAAAATTGTCTGCAGGTGCTCAAAGCCCCACATAAATTCCAGATGCAATCCCAAGCGACTGTTTCCCAGCACTGCCTAATCTTGTGAGCACCTCCCTACTGAACCTGAAAGCTCCTCAGGCGTTTAACTTTATTCACCCACACATGTTAAGGAGATCCTGTTTGGGGAAGATAGGCACTTATCTCTTGCCTCAAGTCCCACTGCAAACCAGCTTAGGAAGACAGGCATTTAAATCCCTTTCAGAAGGCTGAAAAATTAACAGCAGTCAGAATTATGACTGGCTTCTGCCGGCATGGGCCATCAGCTTCGACATACGTGCGAAACCCAGAGAGCACGTCTCGAGCTCAGCACGGGAGTGGAAGCGCCGGTTGGACCTTTTGAGAGGGATTGATCGGACGCTGCCGACGTTTCACAAGACGGGCCCGACACTCGCGCCGTGCTTGGGCAACATGCGCCGACCTCTCCCGCTGAGCCTGAGCCACGGCGGGGTGGGCACGGGGGGTTGTGGGCTCCAGTTCTCCTCTCAAGGGGCGCAAACCCGCGTCCCTGGAGAAGGCGTGTGTCATACGGGAGACTGTCACGGAAGGAGAAGGGGAGGGCACAGCCTCACAACCTC
Organism: Tyto alba; assembly: GCF_018691265.1. Lineage (NCBI taxonomy): Eukaryota > Metazoa > Chordata > Aves > Strigiformes > Tytonidae > Tyto > Tyto alba. The sequence continues at coordinate 4,253,209 of NW_024881276.1, read as the reverse complement.
CACCGCGGGCCAGAGAGCGTCTGAGCTGCCAGGTCTACCCTTGGGTTCGCTTTTGTCTGCTCTGATGTGGCCCCGTGCCTCGCGCGTTCCTGGCTGCACAGGCTCCCAGCTGCGACACCTAACCATCCACGCTACCCCCGATGGCTGCTGATTATGCCATTCGGCTGGGAAGTTTGAGCTCAGGGCTTAATTAGAGTCTAGAAACATCACCCACTTCCTTTCTTCCAGCTTCATGCATCTTTATGCAAGAGGTGGGTGGAAGCGCTGCGCTCACATACTGCTTCATTAGTGCCAGTCCTGCGGGAGGGACAGATAGGCTGGAGCGTGCGTGGATGGAGCGTTACTAGTGTTTCCGACGACTTCCCGGGAGGATATCTGTGCTGTAACTGCAGGCTGGCTTTGCTCACTGGCGCTGCGAGTTCAGCTGCAGTCGGGTGGGAAGGTGGAAGCGCTGTGGGCACCTCGAAGGAGGCAGTCACCTTCTGCAGGTCTTCAGAAGTGCCTCTCTCCGTCCGCTGCCCGTACAGCAAAGCTGGGGCAATTAGATTGCTCCTTTCATCCCTCCCAGGGCTCAGGCGCCTAAAAATTTCATTGAGGTAATAACGTCTCAGTGAGGTATCTGAAGTAGATGGACAAGATTCCAGCCTGAATGCTCGAGGCTTTGCAGTTAATGATTGCAAGAAAAAAAAAATCATAGTATCAGTAAGAAGTAAAGATGGGGACTATTGAAAACCAAGGAAAAGAAAGTGTCAGTTAAAATTAGGATGTATTCTAAGACACTATTTGAAAAGAATCAAAGACCTACAGCCGTTTGTTAGTATTTTCATTCCTCGTCCATGTTGAAACATGTTGAAACAGTGTTGAAACAGATTTTCCTCGTCCTTTCTGTGAAGCCATACTCATGAGCCACGGAGGGTTGAAAATAATTTTAACACCTTGAGAAAAAGCGGTGGGACCAATAAGACCATAACGTTAACCCATCGATTGATTGTTCCCCACTTGGTCTAATTCATTGGATAGCATTGTCTGAAAAAAGACAGAGGAGTCTTTATTTTCGTAGCTTGAATATGCACCGATTGATTTTATTCTACTAGAAAACCTAAGAAAGCATGGTCTATTTATATATGGATTGTGTAAATACACTCTAGGCAGGTTTCACAGTTTAATGTTGCAAAGGGCTTTCATTAACGCTATAGTTCTGAGGAAAGGATGTAAAGCAACATAAAGGAGATTTGATTTTTACTGAGATAAGTTGAAAGAATAATTCACCTTTGCTAAATGTCAGTGCTTCTTCTTTCATGTCTTTTTATGTGATGCTTTCTACCACTCCACATATGACTGAGAACAATATATGTTAAGAATGAATCCTTCATTGATGTGACTTCATGTTGTTTTATTATTTATGTTTGCATAATTTCATGTGTTAATAATAAAAAAAAATAATTCACCAGAGATACACAGAATTAAGTGATTGATTTTGTCCTGGAGCAACTACACAACATGCTTTTACTTTATGTGTCTTTCTGACAGAAGACAGAAAGTCAGTTCTGCTGAGCAATCTGATCTGACATTGAAAAAGTGTATTGTTAACTATATTTTTTCTAGAAAGTAGGTTTATTTATTTTTTTTTTAAAAAAGGGGAAGGGGAGATTACATTTCAACTGCACTTCCCGAACTTTGTACAGCTCCCCAACATCCTCAAAGAGTACCTAAGGGTTTGAAATTGAATATATAGATCAACATCTCCTCCTGTCAAATGTCTGTTCGTATTTTTTTTTTTTTGTTTTGTATTAATATATGAGGCTCATCTGCATTTATGACACCCCGCCAGTTCTGTGAACGAACACCACGGTGTCGGGGCTAGGCGCTGTGTTTCCCGTAGCCGAAACCAGCCGTCTACCCGGAGAACTGCTAGGCAGGACGTGCTCCTGCTTCTGCCCCGAGTACCCGGCGTCTTAAAAAGAAGGCAGAGGATTAAAAACCGACGGCGCGAAACTTTTGAGCGAAACGAATAAAGGCGTAAGTGACGCGGCTGGTACAAAACTCGGGCGCCTGACGTAGGAAGGGGTTTGTACCTAAAGTTGCGTTTGGAGGCACCGGCACCCGCAAGTGCGAGAGCCGCGACCGCCGCACCGGCAAGCCCCGAGGGCTGCCTGAGGTGACGGGGGGTCGTGCCCGGGGGACGCGGCCGCCCTTCACCTTGCGCCGGCGGAGGAGGGAAATCCCGAGGGAGCTCCCCGGGCGCTTTTCAGCCACCGGTGCCCGCCGCCTCACCCCGACCAGACCCGGCGGCGAGGGCCACCGCCGGCCCCGCTCCCCGGCGGGGGCCGCCCCGCCGGTCCCGGCCGCCCCTTCCCTCCCCGCGCCGGCCGCGCCGCGGCCCTTCCCCCGCCGCACATGCCCAGAAGGGCGGGAGCCGCGGCGCGCCCGGGCGCTGCTGTGACAGCGCCGCCGCCTTCCCCTTCCGCTGGCTGGGGGCCGCGCCGCGCTCCCCCCCCCCCCCCCCCGGCTTCAACCCGGCCCGGCCCGCTCCGGCGGAGAGCTCCCACCGAGCCAGGCCCGGGCCGGCCGCTCGCCTGGCTCCTTCCCCGCCGCGGGGCGGGAGGCGGCCATGTCGCTATTGTCTGCGCTGGTGCCCTTGCTCCGGGTCTACCGCATCGGCCTCCTCGTCATCCTGCACCAGCTGCGCCGCCGCCTCCTCCTCCTCCTCCTCCGCCCGCGCTGCCCGCCGGCCCCAGGTGAGCACCGCAGCCGGCGCCGCGGGGCGGGACGGGGGGCGGCAGCCCCCGCCGCGGGGAAGGGAAGGGAGGGGGTGGGGTGGGGTGGGTAAACTTTGCCGCGCCTCCCCCCCCCCCCCGCCCGGGAGACCGGTGTCCCGGGGGACGGCCCGTGCGCTCAAAAGACAGGGCAGCCGCGACCTTGGCCGCGGCGGCGGGTCCCCCGGGCCGCGCCGCGCCGCTTCCCCCGCGGCCGGGCAGGGGCTGAGGCGCCGCCGCCGCCGCCGGGCTCCTCCTCCGCGGGCCGGGCCGGTCCCGCCGCCCCGCGGCCCCGAGTGAGGAGGGTGGCGGGGGGGGAAGCTGCGGCTGGCGGGGCGCCCTCCCCGCCGCGCCGGGCCCCGCCCTCGCCGCCTCCAGCGGGCGGCCGGGCCCCGGCCCCCGCCGCCCCGTCCGGCCCCCCCCCCCCCCCGGGGCCGCGGCCGCCCCGGACGTGGGGCGGGGCGGAGGGCCGGGCCGGGCCCGGGACGGGCGCCTGGCTGCACGGCGCCCTGACTGCGGCCTCGGGAGGCGGCGTGTTTGGGGGGGGGGGGGGGGGGTTCCGCGGGCCGGGGGTCCCCGCTTCTCCTCTTCCTCTTTTTGTGCTTTCGGACGGTTTCGGCTCAGACCTCGGCTCAGCCCCCCCCTCAGCCCAGGTAGGTGCTTGGAAGGCGGGCAGCCCCCGCCGGCCGCTCCCGGGGAGGGAGGGGGGGGGGGTCGCGCCCGCGTTCCCAAAGTTTAGTCTTTGATACCGGCTGTCACCCGCCGGCAGCCTTTAAGCTGACAAGCGAGTGACACTTGCAGTTTTCTCCATGGGACTTCAGATTAGTCATTTGCGGGAGAAGTTACATTTTTTGCACTTTTCCGATTTGGGTCAACAGCGTGTGTAATACTGACTAGAGCGAAACTTTGTCAGAAAGCAAAGATCTGAATTTCCTCTTTCCTCACGTTGCTCTTAAGGGCTTTAAAATGCTTCTGAGTTTGCAAACTTACAGCAGACTACGAGTCCGGACGGACGCGTAGGGTATCATCAGAGCTAAGCATACAACTGCATGCGAAACAGTGTCTTTTAACTTTTTCTGCTTAGCAGCAAGGGAGCCTTTGTGGCTCTGTCGATGGTTTTAACCAGAGGAACAGTAAAAAAAAAAAAAAAAAAAAAAAACAACAAAAAAAACCCAAGAAAAACAAACCCCATAGTATTGAGAGGTCATAGTGTTTCAGTAAGGAGATGAGGCAGATGAGGCAATTGTTTGAGAGAATATCTAAAGCACTGGGGAGGAGATGGGACAAGTACACCACACAGTAAGAGCGTATTTGTGCATTTCATCACACGTGGCTTCCTTGGGTAGCGTTTTGTCTACTTTTTATTCATTCCCAATGCCTCTGTGATAGGCTGGGATTCTCCTTTCTTCTTCTCAAAGGGCAGAGATAAAACCCCCAAACAAACAAAGAACCCTGGTGACAGAAAGGGCAGATGCTTGTACAGTTTGAAGTCATCTGAGCATTTTTCTAGCGTTAGTTTTTCTTGGCAGAGCAAAGCTGGGTATTGTGCCTAGGGTGTGTAATGCTTTCCAAATCTTTTTTTGAACCAAAGAGAAACAGCATGATGAAAATGTGACCAGAGCGTTTTGTTGCAGTCAGTTCCTAGCTGCTACTTAAAAAAAAAAAAAAAAACAAACCAACAACCCTAAAAAAAGTGTTGAATTTGGAAATGCTTAAGGAAAGCAGTGGAAATCCAACCTGGGAAATGTCAGTTGCCTGAGCAGGACCAGGGCAGATCTGACAGACGTGGAAAGTTTTCTTTCAGTCCCAATTTGGGGTGGTTTCTTCCAAAGACGAGTCGTTTCTTCCTCAGATAGTTGTTTGCACACAGTTGCCTCTTGGCAGTTACCTCCTGCCTTGCTTCGACTCGCTGTGTCCAGCCGTTGCTTAAAAAAGTGAATCAGCTTGTCAACAGGAACTTTTTTACCCCGATTAACCTTGTTTCCATAATAACTTCAAAATAGAAAATGCAGCGCAACAACAGGAGAAAGTGTTGATTAGAACATGCTTAATTAAAGTTTGAATCGTAAACTACACTCGCTGTAGGAAAATGCCAAATAACTTTTCCAGACAGCCATCTAGAAAGGTGCGTCTGTTTGAATTTTTCTGTATTTTTTTTTTTTTTTTTTTTGAGGGGTGTCTGTAACTCTCACAAATACAGGCATTTCATTGTCAGGGTGCCTTTCCCAGGAGAGGCTGGAGGGGACAAGCGGGGCTGGGAAAGGCAGGGCAGGGCGGCAGAGTCAGCCATGCCTCCGATCCCGTCTCCTTGGCCCCAGTTCCCCCGTCAGCATTCCCACTCCTCACGCGGTGGTGGTGCGGTTCTCCCGGGGAAGGTTTAAAACCGAGGGGATGCCCAGTGGCTCATCCTTGAGCTCTGTGGGTGAGCGAAGGGGTCTGGTGTCAGTGCAGCCCTTCTGCCTCCAGATTTTCCAAGAAAAGCTTGCTTTCTTGTACTCGCTGGGAAGATGTGTTCAGGATTTCAATCCAAGTAAACCAAATTAGTTTCATTTTTCTTTTCTTTTTCTTTGCCCTAACATAGTCAGAGTTGCATGCTCTTGGCACGTGTACTTTCGCCTGGCTTTTAAAAACGACCATCTGTTCTGTCACGTCCTACTGGGGCACATCGAATTTTTTTTATGTGGGATTCAAGACAGTTTTGGGGGAAAGAGGGCAGTTTGAGCTCTGTAATTTAGATTCAGTGCAAAAACTTGGTAATTGTTTTGATGCACAGACCGAAAAGATAGTAATACTCGCTACTGAAGTGAGCGTCTCCCCCAGTACAGGGTAGGGAGTTAGTCTGAAATTCTGATCTTGAAGCTCAGGGAAGGGAAATAGAGAGCTGGGAGGATAAACGGTGTACAGCCAGTGATTGCTTCGCTAACTGAAATCAGTGTGCAGAAGTAAAGGGGAACTTATATTTAACTTACTTTAAAATGCTTTTCCAAGTACTAATTGCATAAACGGTATAACTGCCGATATGTAGTGTAAACTGTGTTAGTGTTCAGTGATCTAAATAATTACTGCTTGAATGTTTTTGTTTTTCAGTGCTTAATCTTAATTAGTTGGAGAAAAAAAAATCAGCAACCCTGCATGACTAAAAATCTTGATATAAACAGCTTTTTAAAAACAAAAATTCTAATCAATGGATTGATAAAATCAAACTAATATTAATTGTGACACCCAGATATTAACACTGGAAATGCGGTCACTGAAAGTCATCCTACTGATAACAAAAATGGTTATAATAGTAATAGTCATCATCATCTCTTTAGGATATTTTACAAGCTCCTCGGGGAATTTGTTTGGCATCATCTTTCTGCATTTTCTCTTCTACTATATGTGTTTCATTGAAATTTGGTAGGGGAAGATAAATGCTGAACATTCTGTAGTTTTGAAGTCTTTGTAGTTAAATTTGGTACCTGTGATGTGTAGAAAACTGTCTCTGAAGAAGGTGGTAGTGTGACTGAAGTTCTTAAGACCTTAAAGATGACTCCTGTTCTTACAAGTGCTTGAAATTTCATACATATTTTTACTTTGCCCCAATTTCTAGTTATTCAGTATCATCAGTTGTACCCAGCTTCTTTACAGTTAATCGTGAAATTTGGGAACACGCATCTCTTAATTTTGATTCATGTATTGAGGGCTTTTAATTTATAGGAGTAAAGCATAATGGTAGAGCAAGCACCTCCGGCTCAAAGGTGTGCGAGCTCTAGGTTGTAAAATATCCAGAGGTGGGTAGAGAAGCGACCGGGTAGGAAGGATTGTCAGCAGGCAAAAATAAAGTCGCATCTAACAATTAATCCCTCCCTCCCACACGTGCACCTGAGAGAGTTATTTAGGTAGTTTCAGCAGTGGGGAAACGCTCGGTTTGTGGTTGCCCCTGCGCTGCAAGAGGCAGGGGTTGCGCGATGGCCATACCCGGCGTGGAGCTGGGGAGGCTGCCGTCGCCGTGTGCGCACAAGGGGGCAGAGCTAAGGTTGCAGGGGTGGCTGCACTCCCCACGTTTCCTCACATCCCCGTGCCTGGTTTCACAATCCCAGTGACTCTCATGCAGGGTTTTGAACCGATTTCCTTCAGCGCTGGGGCACCCCAGCCCTGCCCGGTTCCGGGGTAGCACCGCCGCCCTCCTCAGCGCCTGGCATTGCGGTATTTTGGCCCAAGCCCTGCCCTGGAGAGGCGGGGGGGGGGGGGAGTCGTGGGTTTGCGTTAGGAGGGTTTGCCCAAAGAAACCCGGGGCCTTCCCCTTCCTTCTCCTCCCGTGGCAGCTGAGTCCGCTGCCAGGCCAGCAGAGGATCCTGTCTGCAGGCTCGTAAAAGCCTCGGCCCCGGTGGCGTGGGCCAGCTGCGTGGAGGAGGCGAGGGAAACGGCAGCTTCTCCGAAGGTGCGCCCTGTTTCAGTGTGGGTGGGAATCCAAGGGAGAAAGGAAGAGAGGCAACGTTTGTAGCCTGAAGGCTTCTGCGTGCGGAAGGGTTTTCAGCAAACCGAAGTGGCACTAGCTGTTTTTATCCTGAAAAGTTCGGCAAGCTAAAAGGGAGCGTTTCCATCGGCTGCCCTTGGTAACAAGCTCAGGCGCTTCCCAAAGGCAATGAAGTGCTTCGCTCCCAATGGATTTAATTTTGCAAGGTGCTGGTGTCTTCAGTTTGGCTCAGAGTTGAAGCTGCTCTAGTTTTTGCTAGCTTACGAGCACTGTTTCACTGAGAGAGGAAAAAAAATTACCTCTTCTTAGAGAAAAATGAGAGGTATGGCATTATTTTTTGTTTTGGGTTTTGTTTTTTCTTTTTTCATTTTGCCACTTACACAGTATAACACTTGAGGAGAGGCAGGGATGATTAGCAGTTTATATTTGAGCTATTATGACAGCTGGAGTGTGGTTTACAGCATTCTAATAAAGGCTGTGTTATGCTGGCGTATCCTTAACTGTGGCAATGCTACTCTGTGCCACCATCGCCAAGTGCCAGATCCATCTCAAAATGATGGCAAAACTGTAACATACACAAGAATGAAGGGTGGGGTGAGTCTGTAACACTCCCTTGCTCTAAAATAACTTGTATTTTATCAGTCTGCGATGAACTTTTTATGATCCAAGGTGTGTCATACTAATTTTAAATATTAAAGACGCATCAACTCTTTTATTACAGTGCCTTCCTCCTTGCTTTCAGGAACTGCCACATAACTGCAAAGGAAACTGTAAGATTTAATGAAATACTGGGAGCCTCTATACTTCCTTGAGACACCACGTCATGGATTGAAATGGAGGGATCTAAAAGCTATAAGAATACATACTGATGCGATGTATCTTGTCAGTGCATAGCCTGATGCTATGGCAGGGTTACATCATTATACATTACACCACTTTGTCTTTCAAAATCATCAGTTTTTGTGATGTTGATATTGGTGCTGTTGATATGCACATCTTTGGAATTAGGCATCATTGTTAAATCAGTAGTTCATCCTGACAACTTAAAAGGCACTGAATGAATCACAGTAGAGGGCATTGACCCGCTCAGAAAAAAAAAAAAAAGAAAAAAAAAAAGAGGTCTACACACACAAGTAAATCTTCAGAACAAATGCAGTAAAATGCTTGCCCTGTATCTCTCATTCTGCTTCTAAACCAGCAGCTGTGTTTAAGTATGTTTAGTCTTGGTAAACCTGTCTTTGGTTTTTCATTCAAGACATTCAGAAAGTGCTGCAAAGTGCCAGTTATAGTTCAGAGAGAAAACATCTTTTCTTGGGAATGTTCATCAACAGCAGAAAGCACACCAGAGAAGCTTGCACGTATATATATTTTTTTTCTTTTTTGGGGGGTGGGGTTATCCCTTTGCAGCAGTATGAAAATGTCAGATTGTTTCTTCTTGTCCCAACCAGCCAGTCTTACCACCTGGGGATTTCTGGGCTTGGGTGCAGGTGTAGCTCCTGACGAGCAGAGAAGGAGCAATGCCATTGCTTTCAGGCTTGCTGCAGGGATGCTCCTGATGTTTCTCTCCTGCTCTGTTCCCCTGGATTTTTGTGGGGGAGTTTGCATCTGTGTTTAACTGATGGCTTCCTTCTCCTTCCCAATCCTGGCCGGGCCCCCGGTGAAGGGCTTCTTGCCGTCACGGTGGCTCGGCTGGAGATGTGGGAGAAGTGGGAGAGGCGTCAGCATGCAGTTGTGCTGTGCTGTGGCTTGGCTTTTTGGTGTAGTGAAATCAGCTCCGGCGGGTGCCGGCTGCTGGCACGGTGCACAGAGACTTGCATGTGACTGTTTGCACAAGAAGCGTTTTCCTGTGCAGATATTGAGGTACAGATTGCCAAGTCTTGCCTTATCGCCACGCTCATCTCTGAAGTGTCAACCCCTCCTGACTTCTGTACCCTTTTGAAGAAAATACAGCGAAGTTATTTTCCAGCTGATGTGGATAATAACATTTATTAGTGCTTCCCTGTCTGCTTTTCCTGTAATTATAATGCACTGTTATTCCAGGAACCAGGATTGTGAACTAGTAGTTCAGGAGATGGCTTTGATTTCAGAAAGAGAAGGACAGGAAAGGTGTCAGACGTGTATTGTTGATCTTGCATGTAGGTTTAAACTCCTTTTCCTTTTATTTCAGTCAGAAAACATCTTTACATTTCAGAGGAACAGATTAATGCCATAATTTGCATCACAGATTTTTTTTAATTTTTTTTTTTTTTTTTTTTTGCTTGTTTGTTTTCTAAAAGCAAATGCTGGAACAGTTAGATCAAGCTAACAAAACTTCTTTCAAAATAAATAAACAATAAAACCTTTGCTCCTTTAGTATCAGGTTTCAATTGAAGTAAATGTTAACAGTGAAGTTTGGTAACTCTTAGGCAAGAGGATGTCCGTCTAGCCTTAACTAAAACTTAAGAGGCAGGGAAGTGCTATAGCAGATGGCCAGTTTGTGTGACAGTAATGTATCAACTCTATGGTGGTGGCTACACTTTCTCTACCCCAAATTATGTAATTCTAGAAACAAGATTTACTCGGGTCTTCTAGCTCAGTTTCGCAGCAGAATGTGATGTGTTAAAACCCTTTTTAATTTTGACACTCTGATGGGCTTCTTGTAGGTCACTCTTCCTGCAAATCTCATCTTTAAATTTGCAAATGTAATTAGTAAGGTAGGTTTCTTGATACGTTCGCAGAAACGCTGATTTCACATAGTTAAGCGTGGTCAAACTTGTGCTTTCTCATTGTATCTTTATCTTACTGCCTTTATCAGGTACTCATTAATGAGTGAAGGATCAAAAGGTGGGACGGTGGCCAAGAAGCAATGGAGAATAAAAGTTTAGAAGGTTCCCCATCAGACCTAAAGTTAGTGGCTCACCCGAGAGCAAAGAGTAAAGTGTGGAAGTACTTTGGGTTTGATACCAATGCAGAAGGATGCATATTACAGTGGAAGAAGATCTACTGCCGTATTTGCATGGCACAGATCGCCTATTCAGGAAACACATCCAACCTTTCCTACCACCTTGAGAAAAATCACCCCGATGAATTCTGCGAATTTGTGAAAAGTAACACTGAGCAAATGAGGGAAGCCTTTGCCACTGCGTTTTCAAAAATCAAGCCAGAGTCGTCCCAGCAGGTTGTTCAAGATAGCCTCATCATGAAGACCTACCAGAACTACGAAAACAAAAAGCATCAGGAACTGACATCTGCAGTCATCAGCTTAATTTGCGAGGGCATGTATCCGGCCTCTATTGTTGATGAACCCACCTTCAAGGCCCTCTTGAGAACAGCGGACCCCAGGTATGAACTTCCGAGTCGGAAGTATTTCTGCACAAAAGCTATTCCCGAAAAGTACAGTGCCATTAGAGAAATGGTGCTGAAAGAGCTCACCGAGGTTCTGTGGTGTGGCATATCCACAGACATGTGGAGGAGCGAAAACCAGAACAGGTCGTACGTAACCGTCGCGGTTCACTTCCTCAGCAGCAGTCCTGCCAACTGCCTGGCTGTGAACTCGCGGTGTTTAAAAACGTTTGAAGTACCAGAGGATAACACTGCAGAGACTATTACGCGAGTCCTTTACGAAACGTTCATTGAGTGGGGGATCAATACAAAAGTCTTTGGTGCTACAACAGATTACAGTAAAGACATTGTGAAAGCTTGCTCTCTCCTAGATATTCCCGTACAGATGCCTTGTTTGGGGCACACTTTCAACGCAGGAATACAACAAGCTTTTCAGCTCCCCAAACTCTGCAGCCTTCTTGCCAGGTGCCGAAAGCTGGTGGAGTATTTTCAGCAGTCTACGGTCGCGATGTACATGCTGAGTGAGAAGCAGAAGCAGCAGAATATTCTCCACTGCATGCTGGTAAGCGACCGTGTTTCCTGGTGGGGAAGCACGCTCGCTATGCTGCAGCGCCTCAAGGAGCAGCAGTTTGTCATCGCGGCTGTTCTGGTGGAGGACAGCAACAACCACCACCTCATGCTGGAAGCCAGTGAGTGGAATACAATCGAAGGGCTGGTGGAGCTGCTGCAGCCTTTCAAGCAGGTTGCGGAGATGATGTCTGCTTCAAAGTACCCGACGATAAGTATGGTGAAGCCACTTCTCCACATGCTTCTGAATACTACCCTGAACATCAAAGAGAACGATTTGAAAGAAATCAGCATGGCGAAGGAGGTGATTGCTAAAGAGTTGTCATCCACCTACCAGCACACGCCTGAGATAGACATGTTTCTCAATGTTGCAACCTTCTTGGATCCCCGCTACAAAAAACTGCCTTTTCTTTCAGCCTTTGAGCGGCAGCAGGTGGAAAACAGAGTGGTGGAAGAAGCAAAAAGCCTGCTGGAGAAAGTAAAAGAAAATACCTTTAGGACTGAAGAGAAATTCTTCACCGTTTCGGAAGAGCCCCCCGTGAAAAAAATCATCATCTCCTCTACTCCTCCTCCTACCAGTGTCATCAACAACATGCTCGCAGAGATCTTTTGCCAGACGGGAGGCGTGGAAGACCAGGAGGAATGGCACGCTCAGATCGTCGAGGAGTTGAGCAACTTCAAGTCACAGAAGGTCCTCGGTTTGAACGAAGACCCGCTGAAGTGGTGGTCTGACAGACTAGCGCTGTTTCCAGTCTTACCAAAGGTTCTTCAAAAATACTGGTGTATTCTGGCCACAAGGGTCTTCCCTGAACGCCTTTTTGGTTCTTCTGCTAATGTTGTAAGCGCAAAGAGAAACCGGTTAGCCCCAGCTCACGTGGACGAGCAGATCTTTTTGTATGAAAACAGTCGGAATGGGTCTGAGGCAGAACCGGAGGACGAAGACGAAGGAGAGTGGGGTTTGGAACAGGAACAGATTTTTAATTTAAATGACTCGGTAAATGTAAACAACAACTTCTTTAATATCCGAGACAGTGGGTTTGTTTAACAGGACTGCTGCGGTACATTTAATAACAAAGAAAAAAGGTATTTGTCTTAAGTTACCAAAAATACTTCTGTTTTACGCTATGAATGCTGTAAATATTGAACACTTGTAACGAACTTGATTTAGCTTCCATTGTCTATGTTTTTCCCACTGTCTTAAAACATGAATGACTTGTGATTAAACAGCGCTGAAATGAATGAGGAAATAAATTCTACAACGACCGTGATTTCTGACTGTGGCCCAGATTTCAGAAAGCACTTACCCATGTGCTTCCTTTCCACTTGCTTCAGTGGAAGACAAACACATGCTTATGTGCTTTCTATCATAAAAATCTTTTCCTGAATTAGGACCGTGAGAGAGGGAGTCTTTAAGACTTACGCCTCCGTTTGTAAATCCTGTGTGACTCAGGATGTTAGCTTTAAATTTTGGATTTTAAAACATTTTTAAAATCCATAAATCAGAGCAGTGAATATTTTTAGAATATATTGATGCTATGGAATGAAAAAAGATCTTGAGCCTGATTTTCACTACCTCATGTCTTAGGCCTGGTCTATGCTAGAAAAGTTCAGCTGGTGTAATTCTGTCAATTAGGGGACTGATGTATTATTATTTTTAACTTATACTGTGCTGGCATAGGCTGTAGTGTGGATGCACTTGTACTGGGAAAAGTTATTTTCCTTTCCAGTGCGGTGTAAATGGTATAAACACTTCTAAACTGGTATTGCTGCGTCCACATTAGTCCAGTTTTGCCGTTTAACTGCAGCAGCTAAATGGCAAAACATTTTTTTTTTTTTTTTCCTCCTGTGTCTAGACAAGCCCTGATTGTAGTCTCTTGTGCTTTTACAAAGAGGAAACGAAGTGTTGCGGGGTCGAGGGGCAGTGTTGTGTTACCTTCACGTTGCGCCGGTGTTACGGCCGATGCCACGTGGTGCGAAGCAGGCAAAGCATCAGGCCCCTCAGCGGCGGAGGGAAGGAGGGAGGGAGGGAAGGAGGGAGGGAAAGAGAGGGCGGGGAGACGTGTACGGGCCGCGGGTCTAACAGTCTGTCTGTGTTATAAAATCCTTAACCTCTTAATTTAAATAGGGACTTTGCCCAGGGTAGCTAGAAAATTTTGTTGGCAAGAAGAGCAAAATAAAAAGCTTTAATATTATGTAAATATATTTAAAAGAAGGAGACCCCTCCATTTCCCCACACGTATTTAGTAAGTCTTTAAGATTGTTTCTTATTACATTAGCACTTAAAACCTATTTTTTTTCTCCTGTCTCTTTTTGACTCAGTTTGTAGAGTGGACTTTAGTCCCGTCCTGTCTAATGTTTGCGTACTGTTTCCAATTAGTTGTTGTGTATTGTAATTGCTCCCTTTGTGTCTCTATGCCTGAGTGTTTCAAGCCCTTTTGAGAACTTGATAATCAAGAAAAAAAAAAGAAAGAAAACCAACCCCAAACCCCCCATCTCTTATGAAACACTGCAGGTCGTAAACAAGATTAGAGTTCACGCTTGGCACAGAGTGGGATGGCAGACAGCATTTTTCCCTGAGGTGCAGGGGAGGGACTCTTGCCATTTTCCGGTTACAGTCCAGGTTTGCTTGGGGTTTTTTGTTACTGGTATCTCGCCCCCTCACCTCGGCTTTATCTGTGACTGTGCCAAGCACAATCTTTCTGGAGAGAGGTCTGTTGAAGTCTGGCCATTACTATTCTGGAGGAAGAAAGTCGGGTTTTTTCATCACGGTGATACCCATGGATGTTTGGTTGTAGAAAGGGCCCAGTCAGGAGGAACGTAGAAAAATGGGCATTGCGATGGACTCGAATCTATGGCCAAACTGCTCATTTATGTTTTGGTTTAATAGTTTTTGGAAGGTTGAGGCCTCTGTGTTCTTTGTAGGTGGTGGAAGAGGTAGGTGGGTGGGGAGGAAGGACAGAGGTCAAAGTAAAGGAGCAGTGAAGTAAATCTTAGCGAACTACCTGGCACGTTTAAGCCTGGAAAAATTGCATTTACCAGGTGATGGGCCCTGTGTTTGGCTGCCGGTAAGCTTGGGTTTTCACTCTCCAGCCCCCTGAAAATTTTTTTGCAGTTGTACAAAGTACACGCACAGTGCATCCCACTGAATGTTGCTGCCCTCCACATCCGCTGAAGAGGTGTCTGTGATTGCCCAAGGTACAAGACACAGGCTTGGCCTGAACTCCCACAGGTACGTAGGCTATCTGTGAGGGTAGCAAAATCAAATTATGGAAGGGAGCGAGACACAGCAGGTCCCTTTTTGCTGTTCCTTCAGCTCCTGTGACACCCCCGCAGTCTGCCAGGAAGACCTCTTGGGTTTTAAGCTCACTGAGTACCAGCTGGTGTCAGTTGTGTCCGCTTGCACCACTTCTACCTGCTGCCACCTTTGCTGGCCCTCGAGGAGCTGCGCAAATGCTAGTGCAAGGCGTGCGGATCCTCTCTTAACACGGGCAAAATTCAAAGCCGTGCCCTCGCAACCAAGGCAGAGCCCAGAGCACCTCTCCCCCTGCCCACCGTTCAGCCTTCTGCCCTTGGCAGCATCCGTGTCCCGTTTCCCTCTTTGCCCTCCTGGGGCTAAATGTACGCAGTGCCGCTTACAAGCAGTTTTACTGAGATCGGTGCAATCCACTACTCTCTTCTTTCCAGCTTCTTTTTATTTTTTGGTATCCAAAATAAAACTGTAGTCGGTTCAATTGATGTGTGTCAGCATTCTTTTAAAAAAAAGGAGAAGAAAAAGCAAAGAAAAAAACAAAACAAAACAACAAAAAAACCCCGAACAACAAAGCCATTGTTAGTTCTACCCATTGTCTGTGAGATTTTTATTTAATGTTCTAAGCCTGGAATATTGTTAAATAAACCAGAAAAATAAGTTAGTTACTAGATTATTTGTCTGATGTGTGTTCATATCTGCAGCACTTTATGACTTTGAACTCTTCTGCAACAAGGGGAGGTTATATTCTAAGGTTTTGAAGCTATGCATTTATTTTCCTTTTGATCTTGTAAGTTATTTAAAGAAAAATGCTGTACAAATCTTTTGGATTAAAAAAAACTGAAGATGAAAAATGTCAAAAGTTTAGATGGTTTCTCTTGCTTAAATATGTGTGGTGTTTTTCATTTAACGACATAATTTTCTCTTGTTTAGTTGGGTGGAGAACCAAAGTTGCAGAGCTGTTTTAAATATTGCTACAACGTCAGTTAAACCCTGGTGTTACTGCCAAGGGTGGGCCCAGAACACATTTCCAAATTACGCTATTAAGTCAGATTTATGTTTGTGTTTCTTGACAGCTAATTTGAATCCACAGCCTAATGTTTCCTTTTCTCTTTGGTACAGCTGAGACATCTTTTTAGAGGGGCAATAGAGGAACTTCAGCTTTTGAGTGCTTTCGTGCTGGAAAAGTGAATTTTTAAACAGGCTCTCAAAATAAGTACTTTATGTCAAGAGAAGACGACTTGCCTTTTGCCACCAGCTAAGTATTTCCAATTCAGGATTAAAATTCAGTGGGCTAGGCAAGCTTTTGTAGGGTTAACAACCTAACTAAAGGGCTTTTTTATGTGACTGACCAACCTTTGCACGCATTTCGCCTTTCTCTGCCATCAGGGATTACTGTGAAGACAGAGGAAAACCCTGAACCAAACTGAAGTTGAAAAGGTGAATTTTTCCAGCAAACCGTGTCTGAGATGCCTTGATTTAAATGAAGGGAATAAAGTTCTGGATTATGTGTGGAAAGGGCATATTATTTGAAGTCTCTATCACAGCAGTGTATTATATTAATTTGGAGGGTTTTCTTTAATGTCACGGTGGTCCAGTTAGCTTTACAGCAGTATTTGTATGCAGGCAGGAATATTAAAAGCAAAAGAATCACAAATTGGTTATTTGTAATATTTTATAGAACCTTGTGAAAACTTACAAGTGACGTGTAGTTCATGATTTTGTCTTTTTTGTGTGATAGCTTGAAAGAAGGGGCAGCCTGAGGACATCGTTTCTGGAGGAGGGGAGGCGTATGGATTTGAACACAGAAGTGTAGTGTGTTTTCTGTATGCCATGACAACTGGGTAAAGGAAACTTTATGCTGGAAAGATTGCATTTTAATCTGTGCACACCGTACTCGTTTTGGTGGTCTCCGTTTCTGAGTGCCCTTCTCAGAGGATGATGTATTTCTGAAGATCTGGTGATCCTGGTTCTGGTGGTGCAGTGCTATTTAGTCTAGGCTGTCTTTTTGGCTGTGCTGGGAAGACTCTCTTGCTTTAGCTCCCAACCTGTTACATTTT
The DNA here is from genome assembly GCF_018691265.1 of Tyto alba. Classification (NCBI taxonomy): domain Eukaryota; kingdom Metazoa; phylum Chordata; class Aves; order Strigiformes; family Tytonidae; genus Tyto; species Tyto alba. The sequence goes on along the minus strand of NW_024881276.1, from coordinate 4,236,799 downwards.
GTGTCTTTTTTTTGTTTTTTTTTTTTTTTTTTTTGTTTGTTTGTTTGTGTTTGGTTTTGTTTTGTTTTGTTTTTTTTTTCCCCAAGCCAAGACTATATGGTCTGTCACACTATATTTCCTCCAAATCACCAGTCTCATGCTAAATTCAAGATGTGTTTTATTTATAGGTCATGTACGGAAATTACAGAATTCGGGTTTGCTTTTTTAATAACATTATTTGGTGCTGTAGAGAGAATTTAAAGATACAGTGTAATTTTACATTTGCCTTAAAAGCATGTCTAATGGCTTGATATTGTTTAAACTGGAATTTCAGAACATTCCTACAGTTGCTGTATAATGATGTCATTTTTACATATAAAGCATTTCTTTTAGGTTGAACAATAAAAATCAATTAAATAGATTTTTACTGCTTCTACAGTCATTTTCAGTGCCCCTGCAGTTGGGCTAAAATACCAGAAGGGAATTGAGTTTACTAAAAAAAAAACAAACCAAAACAAAACACTGTCTTTCAGCTTACCTTGTGTTTTAAAAACTTTTTCAGTGAGAAAATTTGATTTATATATTTTTAAAAATGCAAAGGCTGTTGCAGAACCTGTTTTCAAATGAGAGTTCCTTAGGCTCCGAAATGTTACTATTACGTTTTTTTTGAACATTTATATTGACGTTTCCGCGCAGGGTGCTATTGATTTCCCTTGCTGCCAGAAGAAAAGGTTAGCGTCCACCAAAGCGATGCTGCCATCTGCAATCTCTGAAGTGGTGGTCAGAGGTATCTTTTTTTTTTTTTTTTTTTTCAGAGATGTTGAAAAGACTATTAACCTGCTGCACACGTGTGCCGGTTTCCGTGTGTTGCAATTAGTACTTATTTCCCGTGACCTGGATTTGCAAAATCCTGCTCCTCTGTCTTCTCTCCCTGGCCCTGCCTGGGCAGAGCGTCGGGCGGGAGCAGCAGGGGAGAGAAGCTCTGCTCCCCGGCGTGATTTTTCTTCTCTTACGGAGAGGCTGTTCTTTGAGAGGAGGTAAACTTGGTTTAAAATGACTTTAAACTAGGTCCTTATTCCAGTCCGCCGGGGCTGCAGCGCCTGTGCTGGGCTGCTAAAGGAGCCAGCGATTCCTCCCGCCAGAGCGACGTGCACCTGAACACGTTGCTCAGTCGGACCAAAATTGCCTTTGTAAGGGGGAAGATGCTGGGGAACGGAGCTCAGCACAGCCAGGAAAACACACTCGGGGTCAAAGGCATAGTAAGCAGTAGTATTCCTTCTTGCACGTCGGGGTAGAAAGAGGATCTGTGCTGCTCTGGTTGTTTGGGTTTTTAAGGTAAATAGCGTGATACTAGTTTGTGCTCTAGGCTGAAGCTGTGCCTGGGAAATTTTGTGATTATTCAAATAGTTACGTGTTTAATGCTGGCGTGGAAAACAGTGTTCTGTGGCATTCAAGTTAAGATTTGATATTGAGGCTGAAGCTACAGTTCCTATTTGATAGATATTTTGTGGATAACATTTGCAGTGGTTTTGCTGGCATAAATACTGTGGCCAGAGGAACCCACACACATTCAGCTGTCAGGAGCGGTAGGGTAGTCCTGTTTTTAAGTATAGCAGAGCCAGGAGGGGATCCTTGCATTTTAAATCAATTAAGTAAGAAATGTTGTCTTTATTTTAACGCTTTTAGGTAGAATGCAAATTAAAATACATCTGAAAATGTTTGTGAGAGTATAATAATCTATCTAGATTATACCTGTAGAGAATTAATCCCTTTGGTTTACCTAGTACACTGAAAAGTATGACTGTATTAGCCTGTAGCTGCGTGTGCATGATGACATGTTCAACAGTGATTCCCCAAACAATGCAGAATAAGGTTATTTTTTAAAAGGCAATTTCTTTGTTTACATACAATTTTCTGAATGTGTCATTGTCCCCAAATACGTGCAGTTAGGAATGAGAAATTCATCTTTTATTTCTCCAGCGGATGCTGCTTTGCTTTTAAATTTGAGACATTTCATGACTCTGTGTATCACTCTGTCTTTATACCTACCACAACAGAAAGGGTTTCATTTTTTCTTTTTTTTTTTTTTTTTTTAATGTGCTTTTTTTCTCATGAGTTATCAGTGAGGTTTACAGTGATAGGAATTTAGAGTCAGAACAAGGAAAATACCAATTCAGCATCAGGAAAACTCATGCCAGAAGCATCCCGTCCCATGTCATGAATGCTGTGCTCCAAGGGAAACCTTCATCTTCTCAAGCATGGTTTTCATGTGTGTGTATGTGAGAAAAATAAAGTGCTTTTCCAAACAGTGCACAGTTCTGTTTTATGGGTGGTAATCCAGTCTGCTGTGAGCTTATGCTCTGGGATGTGCTCAGTGGTTTGGCACCAAATTCAAGTTTCTCGCGCGCACAGCAGAATTTATACGAACAGAATGAATTTAATAACAATGAAATCTGCAAGACTCAATTGCTTTGTTGATGAGAGCAAATAGGAAGTGGGTCCATCTAGGAAAAATACTAAAATTGTAACCGGAGTCTGCAATTCCTGTCTGAAAACCCGACAGCCCTGACAAATAGTGAGTGGCTAACCTTCCCATACCCTGACATTTCAGAAGTGTGTAAAACAAGTGTTTTACACACTTCTTGGTGTTTCTGTGCTGCTGCTGGTGAGCTCTGTTAGCTTCAAAACCTTCCCAAACGGCCAGGGAGGAGTTTTCACTAACGAGATATTGGAGAAGGGAAGAACGAGCTCTCCCTGCAACCTGTCCTCTACCGTGCGGGGAGCCTGGGCTGAAATGACTGTTCCTGAATGGTATTTTGACACAACCTCACCGATCTACCGCAGATACACGTTCACGTGCAGCCCAGGAACTCGCCACTGGTCATAAACGTGGCAGGTCCCAAGGGAGCGAGCGCTGTGGTGAGAAAGCGCCGGTCCTGTGGATGGATGAGTGGAGCTTTCTGTGGGTGGTAGGTGTCTTTTTTTTTTTGTCCCTATTTTTAAGCCCCGTCATGTTTCCTGTACAGGCAGCACGTACGTTACTACTCCTCTTTGCCGTGTTATTTGCTGCGCGGCTCTTGTACTCGACGCGTAAGAAGGGGAGAGCGTTCCCTGCGGTGCTTTCGGGACGTGGTGGAAGTAGGCAGGAGGAGTTCACCCGTGCGGTCTGTGGTTTGCTGACTGGTTTGTGTGAGCAGTCGGTCGAGGATATTTCGTTTACCCCCACGGTTTGGCGAGTGCGAGGCTGGCGTTGCTGCTAGGAGGTTTCTGCATGCCTGGTCAGAGAAACGAGGTGAGGAAAGAGCCGCCTTGTGCACGTTGTATCTGAAGGTATGGTGCAATCCCCGGGTGAACTCGGAGAGCTCACATGAACTAGTTCTTTTGTAGTCTCGCAAACAGACTAACCACCTTGTCCGTGCCCTGCCCGCTCCACCCCACCTCCCCTTCATTACTTCGGGTGATGTTCGCGAAGATTTCACAGTTCGTTTTGGAGAGATAAATGCTCAGATAATATAAGAAACTATTTGTCAGCTGGTGAGAGCATTGCATATGCTTTTTGTGCCCTTTTTGGCAATTCGTGCTAGAGCTGATGGAAGGTAAAATTCCCCTTTTTGCCCAGAGACCAGATCCACACGCGTCTGAAGTAGGTGGTTGTATGCTGGGACTGGTAAACTCTGCCTGCAGCGAGGCGTTCCGCTCCGTCTGCGTCGCTGGTCTGTTGCTTCTGGCCTGTCTCTAGGCTGTTTAGGAAAGTTGCTGTACTCTGCAGGCGTAAAACAGATTCCCTTGGAGGGTTTTCCCTGTGTTTTTGTGTTGCTGGGGCTGCTTTCTGTCTGCACGTGCCTGAAGGAAGGGGACAGGCTGGGGCTTTTCCCCTGATCCTGCTCTTTCCCTGGGCCGGTTGACCACCCCAAGAAGAGGATCACGCAGAAGGTAACACAGCTGGGTGATAAGGTCACAAACAGCAAGACTACAAAATGATTAATTCATTTTATATTTATTTTTAGGCTAAGATGAAAATGATGCAAAATGTGCCCCCAAAAGGAGCCTTCAGACCCTCCTTAAGCTAGGTGTCCAAATAAAAATTTAGGGATTTCATCTCTAAAAGTGACCTATTCTGCATGCTCTGCCTTCAGAACCACTTGAAGGCATCACAAATGTATTTTTTTAATTAATGGTATTTTGAGGTGGGCTGTGTATGCGATGCTCTTTAAAATATTAAACACAAGTTTTCATTTGCTACGTATCCATTTTGTTTTAGGTTGTGCTTCACAGGTTAGTATCCATAGGATCAGTCTGTCTAAAGTGAGCTATGCACATACTTTAGGTCCCAAACGCAGGTGGGCTTCAGAAGGAAGTATTTTCCCCCACAGTTCATAAGCTGGAAGTCTCGTTGTTGAGGGGGACAATTGCAACTGTGTTTTACCAAAATATGGGAGAACATGAAATGTAAATAACTACTGTTTTTTAGGTAAAATTCTGCGAGTAATAAGGCTTAAGCGTAAGCACCCCATTTTCTGCCCTGTTACCTGCATCGTAGCAATATGGAAGTGGACCTGTTGTATTTCAGCAAGCATACAAGCCAAAGACCAACCTTTTATTTAGGCGTTATTCTGCTTGCAAGGATGTTTCAGTTTAGATGATTTAGTCTTAACAAGCATAAAATCAAGAGTTTCAGCAGATGTGAATGAGCATTTCTATTGCTTGGTCCTTCCTTCCTTGACAAACAGGAACTTTTGCTCCTTGTTAATGTAGAACAAAGGAAAGAAGGCAAGTGGGGGTCCAGTATTATAGGTGGAAGGTTGGATGTTTGCTTAGTGCTTGTGCAGCTGAAGCAGTCACTGACGGATTTCAGAGAAAGGCGGTGGATTGTGTTTGTGCCAGTAGGGCGTTTGGGTCTAAAGATGGGCAGATGGCATCTTGGAAAGGATACGTGGCCTTTGCTTTCAGGGCAGCGCTATGCCAATAAATGTGATAACTTCACCCCGAGCATTAGCTGGCTGTGCAATTAAGAGCTTCTGTACTGACTCAGTGTCTCTGCTTTTTTTGGGGCTGTTTGGAGTCTAATCTGCTCATTCAAGTGGCGGAGCGAATTCCGTTAGCATTAGAGACGCTGCAACTCATGAAAACGAGATGTAAAATGGAATTGTTCCTTTTACATCATAAAAAAAAGAGCTGTTTAACCAAATTTCCACTCAGTCACGCTTCAGTTGGAGGCACGGGAGGTTGTAGAAATGAGGCTGAGGAATGTAGAGCTTTACTGCTGGGGCAGTTGGGTGGGTGGGCAGAGGTCTTGAGTCGTTGCAGGACCTCGCGTGGACTCCACCAGGAAGGTGCCTGCGTGGGACAAGCTGCACTACCAGAAATCTTACTTGGCTTAGATGCGAGCACCGAAGGAGCCGTGTAGTTTTGGAAGTACAGAAGGCAGGAGGAAGTAGCCAGAGACCCCGTGATGTTATTTTTAGAGATACTTTTGCAGTAGGCTCGTAATACGTCCGTTTCCTTAAACCATACAGATACTGTCCCACCACAAATGCTTTACCTGGGGCTCCCTTGCTCTGTGTGAGAGTAATGTTGAAGTTACATGGGCACTGACACGTCAGTCTTGATTCAGCTCGGTTATGGTAAAGATTTTAGTGCATTGAACAGTGTCTTATGAAATATTTTGATATCCGTGCCACTAAGATTATGTGCCTGCCTTTGCAGACAGGGCAAGATTCAAGATTTGGGCAGGTATGGAGAAGAAATGTCATAATTATAAATACACACACACACACACACAGCCCCCTCTTGGTGTTTTCAGAAACTGTCGCCTGCCAGTTCCAAGCTTCCCATCCTTGCAGTTATTAAATTATAGATGTCATTACAGACACAGTGATTCGGGGTTCATGGCTTTATCATACTGTATGAATTACTGCATTAAAGCTACAGATGTGGTCGACTATAGCAAGGTGTAAATGGGGCCATCACCAGCAAGGAAAGAAAATATTTGACAGCTACCATTCCTAAAGCAAATAGTCAAAAAAGCGGGATATTTTGCTTCACGTCAGGATTGCTTTTAAGAAAAAATAAAGTGCCATAGTTTTGTAATAAAATGATATTTCCTTTCTTCTCACTGTATTTGTGCTCTGCTAGGAGAGGTTTGATTCTTCACAGAAAATTCATTGGGCAAGAAAATTACGTCCCCCATCCTACCCAAAACACCCTCTGAGTTGTGTAAGGCTGAGTAAGAGCGCTTGGCTCTGATACGCTTCTGCTTTTTGCAGTATGACTGTTTTCTGCCAGAGTATGCTTTCTGAGACTTGGACATTTTGCTGTCTGAGGGAATGTCTAACCATGATTGCTGAAATTGCTCAATATTTTAAATTAGCTTGAAGGGTAAAAAAAAAAAAAATAGGAAAGTTTGACCTAAAAAAATGCACTGAATTTATTTCTGAAGGAGGACCTTGAGGGAACAGTTAAAACTTTTTTTTTTTTTTTTTTCATATTTTTTCTTGTTGACACATTGGTAACGTGGTGATATAACCAAATATCCTCCAACAATATGAGGAAATACCTCCTGTAAGCTCAGTGCTGAGTTACCCTTTTGTGACGTTAGCTTCACCGGTACGAGAAAACGAAGTCACGCCAGCCGAAAGCAAAGCTTGGTCACCTCCTGACCTCGCATCTCACGCCGGCGTTTCTCACACGTACGAACCAGGGATTGACGTTAATGAGCCTTATGGGTGTTTGATGAATTTGGGATTAAGTTTTTAATCTGCTACACTGCGGGCAAGGGCTCGGCTGCCTGGGCGCGGTGTGCCGCAGCGGGAGCCGGGCGATGCTCCCTGTTAGCGACCTGTACCCAAAAATCTGGTACTAGGGCCCGTATGCCAAGTGCTCTACAAAGCCAACCCAGAAGATGACTTCTGCCCTCGACAGGTTTTTTTTTTTTTTTTTTTTAAACAGAAACAGATAGTTCTGTGTAACAGTATTTTAACAAACGTGTCAACCTGACCCGGCTCAGGAAATTACAGATGAGTTGGTGTCTGACCTCGTTCTTTAAAAAAAGCTCAGTAGTACCATTGCAAATGACTTATAAAGATTGCAATGGTCTACATATTACACAGAATGAGAGTGACTTTCTAAATAAAACATTACTGGCACTACACTTCCTGCAGTGTAGTGAAGATACAGTGAAGAGACTAGTTTATAATTTTTTTTTACAGAATGTATCCCAGTGAACAGAGTGCCTGCAGAGCAGTAAGTGCTGGCTTTTTGGTAACTGGATATAGCCTGGATAACTGGAAATGAAAGGTTTGTGCTGTGAAAAGCTTCTTACAGCAGATATGCAAGGGCTTCTTGGACATATTTTTCCAAAATAACATCTTGTTAATGAATAAAGCCATCCAGTGTGAATACAGATATCATCTAATCTGCCTCTTGGTGTGCTTCTGTGCTATTTAATGTCACCACCTGTACGCCCGTCTTACTTGTGCATTCATAACTGGAGTCGCAGCATTGCACGGCGTATGATTTTAACATTAAATAGTCTGCTGAAAATTAGTAGGAAAAAGGTCAAGAAATGCAAAATCCATGTTCTCTCGATGGTGCTGTACTTCCTAATTATATGGTACAGATATTTAAAGAGCAACTAATTCGAGTCAGAAGCAAGTTTCAAGAGCTGCAGACACTACCATCCATAGCGCCTGGTGCGTGCTAGCAGAGCTCCTTGCGCTTGGTTGTAGGCATGTAACTTTATTCTTCCTGTAGTGTCACGGGTTAATTTTTGCAGTTGATCTTTTAAAGTCATTATGCATGATCATCCAGCACTGCAGGGAGGAAAGGGATATTTGAAGTTACAGGGCAGAGAGTGTAAAACACCGAAATAAGGGGGCAATGTTGGAGCCTGGATTTCTGCTTGAGCGTGGCTGCTAGGGTTATACTACGTTGGCGTATGGGTTTACTTGTTTATGCAGTAATCTAATGACCTTTTATTGGGATTTTTGCTAGTAAGGTAGCATATCTAAAATATCCTAGTGAGGCACATGTGAAAACCATGATTTTCATTTATTTTTTTTCCCCTCCAGTCTTCTAATCCAAATTTGAAAGTATTATTTTTCTTCCCTAAAAGAAAAGCGTATACATACCCACACACGTGTACAGAAAATGATTGTAATTCAGCGATGAGGTCCAGCTTCTTCAGTTCAGATCCTTCCAAGCTGCTACCCTCTGCTGTAAAGGACAAAGTCATCTTTACAAGCGCGGTCCGACCGACAGCCGGCGCGTGGTTTTGCCGAGGGCTGCGGCAACGGGGACCGATGCCGGGAGCCACCACGGGCTCTGCAGGCGCGACCCGTTGCTTGCAAAGGCATCGGGGTCCGTGGCAAAGTGGGTTTGCAGCGTGCTCCTCTGGCTTGGCCGGTAGCGGTTTGCTGGGGGAGAGGCCGAGACCTTTTCGTCCTGCCGGTTCCTGGCGCGTGCGACGGCGAGAGGAGTGGGGAGACGCGGGGCTGGCAAAATGCCCCTGCTCCCCGGAGAACCGGCACTGCCGTCACCGGAGTGTAGGTGGTGTGGTCCTGCTGCGTTGTTCTGGGTGTCCCTCTTCGTACTGACATCGCTCCTGCCTGCCTCGGGTTTGACTGTACTGTTTTTTTGTTTTTTGTTTTTTGTTTTTTTTAACCCAGGCTCAACCTGCACGGGGCTGGTTTTGCTGCCGTGCTGGGCGAAGCACTCCCTTAGAAGAGAACCACGTACATCAGCAGGGCGACACTCGCAGAAGAACGGCTTGTTCAGCAAAACGATGGTTTTTTTCTGTTTCCCTGGGCGACATAGGGAATGTCAGTAACCGTGTCTGGAGCGGAGTGTGGGCTTTTGCTGGTGCAGCGGTGCTGGTCACAGGCTGCATCAGGACACAGACGCGTTAGCCAGAGGTCCTAGCGTGCCTTGGGAGGGAGGTGGTACTGTGGCCAAAATGAAGGCAGTGTAACCCTCAGCGCTGCTAGCTTTTCAGTGTGGAAAGTTGCAAAGCTTCAAATGCAATAAAATAAAATAAATGCCGATGTAAAGCCTCTAGTAGCTGCTGGTACAGCTTGCTGAGATGCGAGGGGCTTGCTTTGCACTCCCTGCAAGGAGCTGCGCGCCTTTCTCCTTCTGTATCACCACAATCTTTTTCTGAGAGGTCCTAACCGGTGGCAAAGCCCCGCTGGGGGACTGAGTGTGAGTGGGCTGGCTGGTCAGACTGCGTGTGACGGGGGGCTGACAGAGGTGTAAGGCTGGAGTCTGGAGTAGGAACTGCATTTTAGGGTCACGTCTTTCAAATCACCAAGAAGCCCAGCGCACAGGGTAAGGTGTGTGCTTGAAATGAAGGCCTGGCGTGTTCGTGGGAAAAGCTCTAGAGGGAGAAATACTGGAAACAGCAGAGAGCTGCCAGACAGGCCAATGCAAGCTCTTGGGCTTTTACTCATCAAGCTCGTTCCCTGCTCCCACCCCTTGATATGTTTAAATTGTTAAATTCCCTTATGCTTCTCAAAAAAAAAAAAAAAAAAAAAAAAAAAGTCACTTCATTCAAATTATTTTAATTATTTAGCATCAAACAGAAATTTAAATGTAGGTGTAACATTTTGCTGTTTAATGTGAGGTGTAACATGAGTGTTATAGATAGGTAACTGCTATCCATCAGCTTGGCAAGGTTCACCCTGTGAGAGGTGGCTCTGGGTATATCTGCTGCACTGGAAGTTGATTATCAACTTAGTCTGTCAAAAATGGCACTATAAGACCTGTCACAATAAACAAAGTTTCTTTCTCAGGAAAAAAAAAAAAAAAAAAAAGGGAATTGTGCCTTGAAAGAACATTTTGCACCAAATGGCCTGTTGCAGGTTCGTGCGATTTGAGCGAGATCCGCGGGTCAGGTGGAACGGAAAGCAGGCGTGAAGCTTGTTCGTGCTAGCAGTGATGCCTGAAAAGTGCTGGTATTTCTGTCTGATGTCCTTCGGAGGACTGACGGGGCGCACTGTGATGTGATGTGTGTGTCGGCACTGCTGACGAGATCAGATAGCTGGGGAGCGAGGTCATAGCCTGGCGGTGCAGGAGGGCCGGTGGGGTCTCTGCAGCCTTCCTGGAAGCAGGGTGGTTGGGAGGTGCCAGTCAACAAAGACCCTCGTTTCTGTACGAAATGAGCTTTTCCCTTAAAAATTTTGAAAGCTATTTATAGCAGGTAATTAAATGTAGGAATAAAAATAGGCCATTTGTGTCATACTCCCAGAGCATTGTCAATAATGGGACTCATTTTGTGAGCAGTTGCGTTTCTTCCGAGGAGCGTGTGATACTCTCTAATTGAAATATTAATAGCTGATAACGACGCTGTGGAATGATGGCCTCTTATACGGAGACATACTTCGAGAGCTTCTAATCTGTATGGTAACTCTGCATATTAAAAATCTTAGACAATTTTGATGAAGAGCAATTATAGAGCATGCACAGTAGCTGCTCTTTTAAGTTAACTAATTCCCTGAGTCCTGTGAATCTGCATTAGATTAATGGCCTATAAAATTTCATTCTAAAGTAAGTTTTTCACTAAGGAGTAAAAAGTCTAATTAAAAAAAAAAAAATATTTCAAAACAATTAGCTGTCTCTATTGCAAAGCAACTACCTTCTTTGCGAAAACTTTGGTGCATATTTTATGAGGAACAAGAAAGATGAAAATGGAAAGAAAATGTGTGAGTATGAGATCACTTCAGCACGTGTTAAGAAAGAAGACTCTGAAATGAAATCAGTCTTTTCCTAGAAAAGGACTGCCATGAGAGATTTAGGGGATTATATATAGTACAGCTGAGACCTTTCTGTACTCAGACTTCCATACTCCATTTGAAACTCCTGACCTGCTCCTGTGATCAAAGAAGAGAAAAATTAATAAAATTCCACCTTTGGAAAACAAATGTTGTAGCTGTCTCGAAGACAAAACCATCTGCATGCCCTTTGTACTTTCTCATCCCAAGTTAGAATTGGTTTTTAAGCAGTTTTGTGTACACAGAACGGCTCCATCCAGAGGCTCAAGCAGCTTCAGTAGAACTCCCATCTAAAATAAGAGCTCTCTTAATTTTTTTTTTTTTTTTTTTAACACCCACACGCACACCCCCCCCAGGCTACCTTCCCTCACAAATTCGTGCTTCTGGTGGCCCTGGGGGGACGGCGTGTGGCCGCGGAGGACCGAGCAGCTGAGCGCCCTGGGCAGCCGGGGCCTGGAGCCGCCGAGGCATCGCCCCACGCGGGGCGGCTCCCCGGGCCTGCCCAGCCCCACGAGCCTCCCGTGACCCCCTCTCGTCCCACGCAAGCCAGGGGAGCCTTGCTTTCCTTGGAGCCGCTGCTTTGGGTGCGTGCACTGAGGGGCGAACGGGCCCCCCCTGCCAGGGATGACCTGCGGACGGGCTTGGCCTCTTCACCGGGCAGCCAAAGAAATGAATGTATTTGCCGGGGGTGCGCTTGGAGGATGTGGAATTAGGGCAGGGAGGGATGCTGAGGCTATTTTCCATCTGTTTTTTAAGCCAGTAGCACCTGAGGGTTATCTCACATTAATGTCGATTTTTGTAATATCTTCTGACCACTAGTTGCTTCTGAAGATTTTAATGATAAGGTGTTCTTTTTAACATTTGATATTTTAATTAATTGCAGGTGTCTCAAGGTAGCTTTAAGTACCGATTGGTTTATGTGCTACTCTTCCTGTTAACTAGATTTTTTTCCCCCAAATCTCTAATCACCTTGTACCTCTCCTCCTGATTCTAATTGCTGGAGCTTTGTAAATGATAACAAGCACTTCAGTTCACAAGTGATTGCACAGTTTTCTGAAGTACTCCAGAAACTTTCAATTACCTTTTACGTTCTGTATACCAACTCGTGACTTCTGCTTACTTATTTACGTTTACGTTAAGTGGCAGCAGAGCATTTTGTCGGCTGGAAGAGACAGATCTGAATGTGACCTTCAGCTGGATGCTCTTAAGCTTGATTGGGATATGGAAATTACATTCCCTATCTCTGGGAAGAGAGGAGATGCAGTTTAAACCACTTTTAATGATCTTGCCAACTTTTTTTTTTTTTTTTTTTTTTTTTTTTTCTTCCCTCTACTCCCCTCCCCGCCCCCAGTATCTAATATAGTAAGGGAATATTTAAAGAATCAACTTTTCTGATGTATTGGTTGCCCAGCTGTATCTCTCCATCTGTGCTCTGAGCAAGAAGTGATGGAATGATGATTTCAATCTTTTAATAGTGTGTGGTCAGAAAAAGAGGTGTTGGAATTCACAAGCAGTAAAAGTAGAAGCTATAAAGATGATGCTGGGGGTTGTGACGCAGTATCCTGTACTGTCTAGGAATATGATAATACTGTCAATACTGTCTTGAAAATTAAAAATAAAATATTTGGTCTTTTGAAATGTATAGATCATAGTACCAAGTATAAATTGTTTTATGGTAGCTTTTTTAATTCATGTGGTGAGATGCTAAAAAGCAGGTAGCAGTATTTCACTTACGGTTTGGATTTCCAGTTTGACCATAAGTAAGGAGATCAGTCTTTGCTTCAGTTTCTGCATGTGAAAGTGCTGATGAATACCTGAGTTTCAGCATTTTCTGAGCTTTGGGCACTGTAAATATTCTCCAGACTTGAAGGTTTATGACAGAACCTTTCTGCCGTGCAAGGTGTGGGGGCTGGCCTGCTCGAGTTGATTTCTGCATTATTTGGGATTAAATCAAGAATAGCAGCTGAGGTTTTTTCCCCCGAGCTCTCTTTGTTGTGAAACAACCAGCCCAGCATTTACAGTCATCTGAAATGAGGTTTCTGCATTGCAGCCAGTTGTGACATTTACTCAGTTCATAATGGAGTAACAGAAGTGTCACACTTTGCCAATTCTTTTTTTCTTTAGCATTTCAAACTCACTGTCATCATCCTGGTTTTTAGGTCAAAACTATAACCTAAATGACATTTTTTTTTACAGTTAGACGTGACAATTTAAAACCTTAGGAATTCTGTGCCACGTTTCATGCAGATAACTGCCGATTTTTTTGAGATAGCTGGGATGTGGTCTTTCTGAGAGAGGACATTTTCTGGCATTGCTTACCTTTTGCTTTATTTTCTACCTATGGCTTCTTGCAAATTGCTCACTGGATTTCTGAGCATATTATGCAGAAATATTACGTTTACTGGGGACTTGAGTGGGAAGGAAAAGGGTCTTTAAATGTCAAATGTTTGGTGAAACTGAAACTTTCCACTGTTAGATTGGGAGTTGTGCTGGGAAGGCTGGTGTGACTGAGAGCGAGGGCTTGAAATGGTTTCTTACATCCCGAGGGATGTAAACCATTCTGAGATGGAGCTGCACGTACTTGTTAGCTGTTTGAAAAAGCTTGGAGCCTGGACAATCTTTGGTTCTTGATACAGAATGAAAAAGAAGTATTTTCTAATGTCTCTAACTTTTGCAGGATGGGAAAATTCATTCTGCAGGTATTAGACTATGCATAGCTATTTCCATTGCACCTATTTAAATCTCCTGGGACGAGCTCCTCTTTTTCATCTCTTATTTCACAACAGGAAAAAAATATAATTATAAGATGACATGACTTGAAGAGCATTGGGAAGTTTTACATAAAATGACATTGCCTGAGGTATTGCACAGTTACATTTGCCCAGAGGGAGGGAGTATGGAACTAAATGTATCAGTAAATCTGTTCAAAAGATAACCAGATGCTTCTTCTTGATTTAAAGATACACCTGTATATAACTTCCCTATCTTTAGTGTGACTGGAGTGAAAGAGAAGAAAGCCAAAGAGTATGATTTAATAGGTAAATATATAGAAGGAATGAAAGATAAGCAGAGCAGAGAATACATGGCAAATGGAAATATGTCCCTCTCTATTCTTGTGATAGTATTTTCCCATGTAAGAAATTATATGGGTAAGTGGATCTTTAAATATATGCATATGTAGGGAATGGTTACTTTCTTCTTGGAGTTAGTATCAAATTTCTTCTCCTGATATTTCTAACAAATCCAGTAATCTTTCACATGCAGGCTGTGGCTATCCAGTATACTGCAAGGAATTATCAGAATTTCTTCATATTATTGCAACAACCATCTTGCCCTTATTTCACAAAACCCCGCATTAGATTTTTGTGAAGTGCCTGTTAGGGGCAAAGCTGGGGCTGCTCACGTATCGATCGCCTCGGCTGAGCCGAATTAGCCCGGCGTTTTGTGGCCTCACCCGAGTCCCTCGTTGGCGTCTGTCCCCAAGACAAAGCCATTGCACGGTGGAGCAAAATATATGCCATGTGTGGTGTAACGCCAGTGGGTAGTCGAGTGCCAAATATTCTTGCAGGAGTTTGTCAATATGTAGTATCAGCCTTTATTTGAAATATCCTTGTTCCTTGAAACTAGTGTTTCTCTGGAAAAAAAATGGCTCAAGCTAGGAATAGTGAGGATGTTTAAGATAAAGACTAGTGTGCGATGGCAGAAGTCACTCGATGCCTCTTTGGAACTGGCAGAGTCATAACTTCACTAATATAATTTGTTCTTGTAGATCTAAGGCAACGTTTCCATCTCTTCTTCCTTTCTTTCATTATCTTTCTCTCTCTCCCGCTCTCTCTCCCCGCCTCCCTCCCCTCCCAGGGATCAAGTGCTTTCCTATTCCTACACATTCAGTTGGGAACTTTACTCCCAGAGCGGATTGCGGGCAAACCTGGATTCCTGATGAATTTTTAGCAGATTTTAATAGCACGCTGAGGTATTTCCCAACTGTCTGATTTGTATAATGCTGTGTTCAGTCTATCTATTTGGCACTTGTAAAAATTAGATTCAAATCTCTTATCTTTAGATGAGTGTTGGCTAAAGGAACAAAGTACCCAAGAATGGCAAACATGGCCAGAAGTGAGATTTAGGACTCGGGAACTGCACCCTCCCTTCTACTTTTGCTTTCTTTTACCTTAGGGCAGCTCCATATTTGTTGCGCTCAAATTTCCTAATATCTCTCTGTCAAAATCAGCCTGAACTTGTATTGTAAAGACGTCAGATATATGCCTCATCAAACCGTTTTTTAATGCAGCCTTGTTTCCCATTGTCTTAGAGAAAGCCAATTCAGAAGTAGCAAGAAAACTTCCCAGATTAACCGTGCTCTTTAGTTTTCTCCATTCTCAGCCTCTTCCTTCTTGAGGGGTCAACATTCAGCTTCTTCGGTGTGATCAACGAGCCTGATGTAGAAAGGTGTGTATAGGGTTTATTGAAGGAAAAGGTTCTTCACAGTCAGAGCAAAGACAGCATAAATCAGCTCAGAAAATTACCATCTATATTGTTTTTGAAAACTGTAATTATCTTTTTCTCTGTGCAGCCCTTCTGCCAAGTCTAGCAGCATCACAAAGTCCAGGATCAATATCACTGAGGATCCTATTTGACAAATAAACAAAAAGCACTCAGGCTCCAGTCAAAAAACGTGTAAAAATGCAGCTTCCCTTGGCTCTCATAACCAGGCAGGACTTCTTCACTTTCAAACACTCCAGTCACGTGCTTTAGAAAACAGGGCACCGAAAAGACACGTGCAAGTGGAGAGGAAATATTTTTCAGATTACTTTGGCAATAGCTGTAGCTTACCTTTCTACCAGTTTGTGTTTACAGTGCCTTGACTTACACAATCATCCCCACACCAAACCACAGTTGATTTGCATCTGTAAGTAGCAGGAGGCCAATCTGTCTGTGCAGGTCTCCTCGCTGGACCTTTTTTTGCCTGGAGGACAATACCACCATGCAGAGATTTATGATTCAGGTGTATTAAATTGCTTAGAGATTTGGCTCTTTCAGCTGAGTATTTGGAAGTCGGGGGGAAGGTGAAGAGAGGGGAGAGGGCGTTAAAGCACTTCAAAAATGATCCCTTCTTGACCAAAAAAATTTTTCTTGTGTCTTCGAGACACTCCCTTCTGCATCCCCTTCCACACACAATTCTCCGTTTATCTGCATTTATCTTGTCTTTCCAAGAATCACTAGAAGAAATGAAGATAGGTGTGTCATGCAAATGAAATTTTTAGTGCAGCTTTCCACCCCCCCTTCCCATTGTTGCTAGAGAGATCTCTTATCACAGGACTTGGATTTTTAAGTGCCAAAACCTGTTGCTCTGAAAAGCTGTCTGATTTAGGGTATTGGTATTTTTCTTTAGCAAAAGAATATTTCTTTCAGTACTGTAATGCTGGCATCATAACTTTCTTCTTACTACTGCACCAGTCTATCTGGCATCTTTTCTGATGTGTGGATTTCTTTTCCTATAGTTAGGTCTCGCTGTGGATACTGGTGCTCCAATCTTGTGATATTGAGTTCTAATAGTAGTTGTTGCTATCTAATACCTCCCAAGGCTCCCCAATGTGTTCATGAGATGAAAAATAAGAGGAGGAGGAGTTATTCTCCTTGTTAATCCTCTGTAGTATGTCTTTCCCATGTGTTAAATGAGATATCTGGAGATGAGTCCTGGAATCGATTTTGGGAACTTCTATCCGTGGCTTCTGTGAAGGGCTTGTCACTTTGCCTGCAAATGTTAGCACTTTGTCCCTATAAGCAAACTGGCATGCTTGTCAAAAAGCTAAACAAATGCTATAAATTTACAGCGGGATTAAATTTTGTTTGTTTGTTTGTTTTATTATTTGTTTTCATTGGCAATTAAAAAAAAAAAAAAATCCTTAGTCTGGCTCGGCAGATGTTTGCTGCTAACTCTGAAGAGATATCGTTTGTTCCCGTGTTGACGAGGTCGGGAAGGGATGAGGATACACATTAGCTCCTCAGCTGGGTGAGCACGCTGCTGTTCTAGTTGGCGTACCTGCCAGTTCCCCTGCTTTTGTGTCATCTGTTGTCTTGCCGTTTGTCCAGGCTTGCCGGATACGTGGTGCCTTGCCGTGAGTTATGGCACTGGCCAGGTTCCCAAGTGTCCCGGCAGCCCAGACAAATCGCTGTCACTGGTCCATGTGCGGGAGCTCTGCTCTGCCGTGGGGATGTCCTGCTTCCCAGGGCACGGGCTGCACCTGTGTTCCTGTGGCACACCTCCCAGCCTGAAATACAGGGGATGGAGCCTCTATGGATTTCCAGCATTGGTGAGTGGGAGTTGCTGGTTCATTGGCATGCAGCATTTTAGGACCTGTGTGCGCCTTGTGCAATGGTTAAACAGGAAACCTGGGCTTATGGATGCCAGGGGTTTTGCTGGGGTTTTGTGAGCGGTCGGTAACAAGCCGTCTCCCCTGTCGGTGGCTGTGTGGGAGGGTTCTTAAATTAGGTCTTCCCCTGGCTGCTGAAATTCTTACAGCCAGCTGGCTGCTGCTGTTCCATTAATAGCACCTTGAGATACTATGCGTTTGTCGGGTAAGGGACACATTTCCATGGTTTGGTTTCTCCTGCTGTTCTGGTTCTTCAACACCTTTCGTTTCCCATGAGTAACTCCAGGGCCGGCCTGTCTCCAGTAACTCCCATTTCCTCGTGATTCCTGACTTCCACTTCTTCTGCAGAAGTCAAGTAAGACAAAAGCTAGGAGGCTTGTCACCTAGCTGGTGCAAAATTCCAGTTGTGCTTGGAAACAGGCGCTCTCCCTGGGCAAATAAATCGCCCTCATACAACACGTCCATCAATTCAAGGTACATTGGACCTGTTGGTTATGTGCCAGTGGATCTGCATGTGTGCCTGACAGTTGTTCATCAGGGGAAAGAAAGGCTGATGGCCTCAACTGCTGAAACCAGCAGGATACCTTTTCACAGAAGGACTAGTCAGGCTGGTTGCCACCTACCAGATTTCCAGCCTTAAAAGCCTTCAATCTTGATTGCATATTGATGTTCCTTAGGAAAGTGATAGGAAGCAGCAGAGGCAGAAAGGATTTTGGTGTGCAAGTTTGGGAAGACTGCGTCTGAAACATCATCTGCACAAGCTCAGGACAGGCTCGGGGCACGCAGCTTTTCTGCTGATGAAAGCTGGCGTCATGCAAGAAAAAAGAAAGACTGTCTGGTTTATTCCTCGGGACTTGAGTACCTGAAATTGTCTTCTGTTAGGATAGTCCTGGAATGACTTTTTGAGCCTGGACCCCGTTTACTCAGTTTCTGCCAAAACAGAAGTTTATGGAGATGTTACTGTAAGGCCCACACAAAAGGCTGTTGCTGAGAGCTGCGTGGATTTCCCTGTGGTCTACTGATTGCCTCTCAAAGCAACAAATGAATTATTTTTCTACATCTGCTCTGAAAAGGAACTTAATGGCTATAATCTCAGCACTGCCTGTAAATCAGGGAAAAAGAGTCGGCATATTTTTAGATAGAAAGAACTACTGAGTAATTCGGTGGCTGGCTGAACCATATGAATTCTTTAGCCAACTAGAAAAACTCGACTGTGCCTTGTCCTGTAGCGTTAGATGAGGACTGACAATTACAGTTTGCCCTCTTTTTCTCACTCGGTGTTACTATATGGGAACAGTTCCAAACTTGGCTCTTGTTATTCTGTCATCAAACTAAATATTCATTGTGGCTTCTTTTCTTTTTTTTTCCATTTTTTTTTTTTTTTTTCCCATCTGTGGTTCTGCCAGTTACCTTCAGGTATAATATTTGCATGTAAATTATTCAGTTATAGGAGGAAGGTAAAAAATAACTGTTAGGATTTGTCTGTGGGGGATTCTTCAGCACAAATTCCACCAAAGTCCCTGCGCTGAGTGCTCGGTTCAGGAGGTACAGGCAGGTCTCTCTCAGGAGACCCCTCAGACCAGCTCTTCAGATGCCTTCATCGGTGGTCGTCTTTCTTGCCTGATAAGGACTAGAGACTGATTCAGACAATTTAAATTCTGCCTTTGGCCTTCAGTGTCTTAAAAAAAAAGGGTTTAATGAAGAGATTAATATAAAGATATAATATTTTAACATCCACGTGACTCATAATGTTCCACAATGCAGATGCTAGATTAGTAGGAGATAGAACTTTGTAAAAATTTGATGCAGTTTGCTTTTAATAAACTTTTAATACTTTTTTCTTCTTTTTTTTTTTTTTTTTTTTTTTTATTTTGACCTCAAACAGGCTGTGTTGTAAAGATTACAGGATACCAAAGCAAGCAACTCTTAAGGGGAACTCCTCCCCTGAGGTTTGCGTTGTCTGTGTTTACATAGTACATTTCTGCAAAGAAGAAAGTTTAATGCCTCTGTTTTTATTTGGCTACTTCAGTGACCCCCATCCCTACTCCAGAGTTGAGATTTTGCCAGCAGGAACTGGTCATTGATATGGGTCTACAGTCTGTTTTCTCTGTGGTCTTGACAGTTGCAGAGACATCCTGATACCCCTTTTTAAGATTCCCTTGAAAATTAGTATTTTTAAAAATGATGGAATTGCCCAGATTTCTTCATAGTATGAGTTTTGTGTGAGGATGTCTCTGCACGTGGAAGTTATTTCAGATTAAGGAGAACTATATTTAAAAGGACACTAATTATTTTTAAATAGCTTAATATCTGGACATATTTATTACAGGATAAATTTGCCTTATTTTTATGCTTTAGCTTAATCCACTTGATCATTTTTTTCCAAATATGTTGGGATGCAGGCAGAACCTGCAGCCTGGGAGAAGCCTCTCTCAAACTTTGGTGTGACAAAAAGCAACAGTTAAGGACTGCAGTCTGGTTTCTTCAAACACAAAGGGAAATTAACAGCTAGTGCTTGGTCAGGGAGTTTCATTAGCACCAGGGCTGTACGGTTCTCATGTCCCATGGTGAGATCACTGGCATTACACCTCGTAATTGAGATCACTATCTACCTACCTACCAGGAGCAGAGGCAGAGAGGAAGCTGGGGTGTTTTAAATGAGGTG
Source organism: Tyto alba (assembly GCF_018691265.1). Lineage (NCBI taxonomy): Eukaryota > Metazoa > Chordata > Aves > Strigiformes > Tytonidae > Tyto > Tyto alba. The sequence goes on along the minus strand of NW_024881276.1, from coordinate 4,217,015 downwards.
CAAGAAGCACCAGAGGGAACTTTGCCGGCATGGCAAAGGCGGTGGGTCTCTGCTGCCTCCTTCCCCGGGGGGCTCCCAGCCTCACCAGGCTGAGCTCAGGGTCTGCTTTGAAAGTTTGGTGTTGGGTTTCATCATGGAAGAGGTGTTTTTCAGACTGAAAAGGTGTGTGTTTCTCAAACTCTACCCGCCAGCGGAGTTCCAGTGGGAACAGGGCACCAATAAACTGCCTTTCACTGTAGGTGCCACTGGCTTACGCACACAGCCTGGATTTGATCTTGACCACTTTTTATTGATGTAAGAACTAGCAGTGTCTCATTTTCATGGAGGTTCACTTTAGAGTAAGGTATTTGTTTTGATGGAAACAGTACATTATTTCTGCAGATTAAAATTAATTTAAGATTAATAAAAATTAAAATAAAGAATTGAGGGGATTATTTTGTTGTTATTTGGAATTTCTATGTGTGTGTGTGTGTGTGTGTGTGTGTGTGTGTGTCCCAAGATGTGTTTCAGTTTTTCTCTTTGTTTCCTACTTTGGCTGAAGAGAGCCAGAATACTGAGATGTGACATGTAGTGTTGTGTCTATTCAAAACCATGCTCTGTGGAAGCTGTATACTGTAGTTGTTTTAAATAAAATGGATACTGGCCATGTATCTATGCGTGTGCAGCCCTCATTTCTCCCTCCCTTGGTGCTTTCTTAGGTCCTTGGAGCCAGTTGCTGTAAACAGGCCTGTTTTAAAGCTCTGTGTAATATAGGATCTCACTGAATGCCTCTCTGTAGTGCAGTCTGTCCATCTGTCACGCTCTTCATTGCAAGGTGGTAATGTATCTGATTTGAGTGGCCATTGGGACCAAAAGTTGTCCTTTTCTTTGTAGGCGTCATGGACAGGACAGGACCGGGCATTTTCTTCCACTGTCCTCTGCTAAGCACCATTTCATCACAGTGATCCCCGATATCACTTTGTTCTTCTGACTTCCCATTTTTCCTTTGCGTTATTGCCCCTCCCCCCAGTCCTGACTTTTTTTTTTTTTTTTCTCCTTTTCTTTCATTAATTTTATTTTAAGTGAATTAATGTTGCACTAAAATGTTACTCACTTCTTATTCAATAGATAGATATAGCGGTGCAGTAATGGAAATGAATGACAGCACCTGTATGCAACATGCGAAATCCAAATGTCAGGTTGGCAATGTGGTGAGAGAGGAGGAAGCAAGAGGAGACGTGGGGGGGCAGAAGAGGAGGAGAAGGTACTTGGGCCCAAAGGAAAGCAATTTCTCTGGAGGAAATTCCTTTTGTTGGTGTTGGAGTACGTTTTTTCATCTATAGTGAAATAAATGAAAATGGAAATGACTTAATTTTCCTTTTTGCTCCAGATTCTGTACCTAAACACACAGATGAAATGAGATGAAAGATAAATGGGGAGGGCGGCTCTGGGGAGGAAGGAAACCTCACATTTGTGCAACTCTATCATGTGTCAGAAGCATTTTCAATGTAGTTTATGATTGGACTAACTAAACTTTACAATTACTTAGTCGACTTCAGCTCATGTTTTTGCCTTCTAGATGGCATTGTCTTTACAAGTACATACGCAGTTGCCATATGCAAAATTCAAACATGTAACTATCGTGGCCAGAAATGGCCTTTCCTGCTTTAACACCAAGGCAATGCCAGTGCTCCCTGTATGGATTTAAAGCTCTTTGACCCCTCAGGAGAGGCCTCAGAATGGCTCTTGCAGCGTGGACTCAAGTGAACGAAGAGGTGTTTGCTTTGTAAGAGTTAATTTTTCAGTCTTGAACCTTTTGAGCTAACAAAAGCTCAGAAAGCTCTTTGTTTCAGGTTTGTCTACCATCTTTCAAAGAGTATTGCCCTGCTTCTGGTTAAGAGACCTGTCTCCTCTCAGCACGCCTTTGGTACAAAGCAACGTGTTTGTGTGTTCATGTGGTCTAAAATGTTAAACAGCGGGCACATACTGGTCCCTCTTTTTACAAACTCAAATCATTCAGACAGTGATTTTTTACTCCATGGCTGAAAGGACTTGAGATTATATGTCCTTGCCAAATTTCAAGCGTATCCGGTCACACCAAGGCACAAAGGCTGTTCACATACAGGTGACAACAACTTGTTTCACACATTTATTTTTCTTCCTCTTTAAAATCTTTGTTTCATGTCTGCATTTTCAAAAACTGGAAGAATTTTTTTTTTTTTTTTTTTTTTTTTTTTTTTTTTTTTTTCCTGCTTCACTGACAGGGAACAGACCAGGAAAACATAATCTAAAAAGGCCGAGTCTGGTAAAGTAATAAGCAGTTAAAAAGTACTACCCAGAGCGGACAGTTTACTCAAGTGTTTAGTGTCCAGACTAGCTTTAATTCCTAGGCTTTAATTATTGAGAAAAATGTGGGCATTTTACTTAGAGTTCATCATGAGAAATATTTTTGGTGGAAATTGCAGGCCTGCTTATAACTAAACTGAAGTGCTTTAGGAAAGCTTTCAGCAAAGTTTTATTTAGCTCAAATTATATATGTTAGGACACCTGCATGTGTGGATATCACTGTAATAGGAATTAACTTTCAAATACTGGCAAACAATTCTCACTCTGAGTGGATGGGAAGAATCACGTCATTACCTGAAGAGAACAGAAATTCATGTTGAATCGTGCTGGAAAGAACTACGTATGTCAGAAAAGGTGAAATCTGGGTCCTTTTTGAAGTTGCTGTGAAGAAAGCAGCTTGTATCATCACTAGTTCTGCGTTTCATAATCATATAAAATATAAGCTTGTGTTGTACAACAAAGCAATCCCCTAAAAACCTAGAAATCAAAATAGAAGGTCCTTTGATAGATGAAAGTCGGCATCTTCTTGACATTTGTTATCTCTAACATCGCCTACGGTCACCGCACCACGGCAAAACGAAACATTTTGTCGCCGTTTTCCCTGTGCAAATACCTAGCAGCTTCTTCTAAAAGGCAAACAGACACTCATCTCGGTCACCTGAAGACCACACGGAGCTTCACGTGAATTCAAGATTGGCCAGCTCATCCAAAAAAATAATATTTGCTCTTTGACCTAATTGATGCCTCCCACGAGCGGTTGGGTTAAGGTGCCTTTGCTCTCCCTGGGCGGGAGGGCTCCCTCCCTCTGGGGGCCGCCCCGCCGGGGCCTGTCCCAGCCACTTTTTGGCTCGCTCGGCGGCCGAAGGGGCTGCCCGGGGCCGCAGGAGGCACAGGCCGTAGGCGCAGAGAGCCCCGAGCAGAGGGGGTCTGGGGGCGTGCGCTACCCACGGGGCTGGGTGTTGCCGTGGGGTGAGGAGGGCCTGTTGGGGTGGAGGCGGTGTGGGGCCGGCCGCGGGTGCTGGGGACGCCGGCTTCTGCGGGAGAGGGTTGGGGTGGGTGGGAGAAGCAGCTGGGGGTTTTAACCCCAAAAATCGCCCCCCCCCCCCCGCCTTCCTTTGCAAGCTGGGAGCCTGTGATTTTCAACAGGGAGAGTGCTCAGTTATGCAGGTAAATCAGGTCAGTCAGCTCCTGCCCTTTAGATGTGCCGTCTTTGAGTTGTTTGCCATTTCCCCCATGTTACTGGTAGAGGCCTGTCTTTTGTCATTCAAGAATTTTTCAGGTAATCATGCTGCTGATTGAATTTTTTTTCCCCGGTACACATGGAGTAAACCATCCCTGAGCTGACTTGTAACAGCTGTCACCTTGCTCTGTGACAAAGTTAAGGTGGAAATTTTCAAGGGCCGGTTCCTGCAGGATGACAAAACGCATGCAAATAGATACGAGAAACTTTCTGAACTCTGCGTTTGTCTTTCGTATCAGCAACCTTTCGTGAACTGTTAATACTGGAAAATTATAGCACTGCAAATAATGGTGGATGCTCAGTAGTTTTTATTTCCATACAGAGTTTATTTCTGAGGTTGCTAACTGGTCTGTCTTGAGTGGTCTGTTAAGTGTACGCCTCTTTAAAATACATCTTCTTAATTGTGTTACCATTGTGAACTAACCTTGCTTTATTTCTTTTTCTTCATATAGTTTTCCCTACACAAAATGGAAAGGTTGCTATAGTGACTGGAGGTGCTAAAGGAATTGGTTACCAAACTGTGAAGCATTTGGCAAGACTTGGCATGCACGTTATAATAGGTAAAGCCATTGTTTTCTTAATAAGTTTTGGTTTTTTTTTTTTTTCAGAAAGTAGTTTTTTTTCTTTTAAAGAGTATTTTCTTTCCAGCTTTAGATATGGAAGGGGAAGGTAGGAGAGTGTTTTCTAACATTTAGCACAAAAAAAGATTTGATTTATGTTTTGATTTTCAATATCTCAAGAAAAGTGGATGGGATTTTTTTTTTTCTGCAAAGCTTGGAAGTATTTGACTTCCTTATATAAGAAGTAAACAATGAAGTAATGAACAAAACATGAAAATATGGGTATTACAAAACTATTTTATTATCTGGTTACTGAGGATGGCCTGTGCTTCAACGTTAGGGTGCACATGTTCATCAAGACAAAAACTAATGAAAGCCTTGAAGGAATATTCCAGTGTGTAGTGGGGAATGATCTCTGTTTCAAGGGCAGAGGAAGCCCTTACAACTTCCTCCGTGTAAAAATCGCACATTTACTTCTCAGTTTGCCACTGTAGGTAGACTTTGTAGACAAGACAAGGAAATAAATACCCTGAGAGGTTAATTTGTGTCAATCTGAGATGGGCTGGTCAATTTATGTTCTGGAGGTGCCTGTTTCTCCCCATTAATAATAAAGAATTTATAAGGTGACTATGTTAGACTGAGACATCTGAAGTTAGGTGTATTTCTATAGGAACTGAAAAAATGTCCTGAGTGCACAATTTCTCCTCTCTACTACAGACAACACTACTGAGACTTTTTTCCTATTTGTTAAAGTTTTCTGTACTATATATACATTAATATATCTACTAAATCTGTATGTAACATCAAGAATACCCATATGTTAAAATGCAACATTTTTCTCTCTTCATCTTTCTTTAACTGGATTTTTACATAAAACACTGTAACTTTTACACCATAAAGTCACTGAAGGTTGGTATTTTGTAATACACTAGCAAGCTGGCGATGCCATTTTATTTATCTTTTATGCAGCGTGCTCTCTCTAAGGTTTTGTTTACACATCTTTAAAAAAAAAAACAGACAACACACCGAAAAATGAACAAGGGCATAGTAACCATGTGGTTTTAGTCTAGTGCAGTCAGTAAAAATAATAGAGTTGACTTGGAATCATACGAGTGTAATGTGGAATACCACTTACTCATACATGTTTTAATAGATGTGTCAAAACCAAGCATCTGCAAAATACAAGCAGATGCTGCTATATGTAGCTAGATGCTAGATGTAGCCACCTGAGCTACATGTAGCTAATGATGTCAGCATTAATATTTCACTGAAGAAGTCGTTCTTCATGTTTAAGGTGGACTGCAAAAATGTACTCAGTGGGAAAACAAAAAGGCTAATTTTCTTGTCTTTGCATGGGGTCATGGAAGCACAGAACATTGCTACTTTTTTGAAGACTTATTTTATACCATTTAATATTCAGGGTATTTCACGTAACCAAATTCAGTGTGAGAACTTTGGGAAAGGGAAGGTAATATGTAATTGCAAAATCTCTAAATAAGCTGATTTTTTTTTTTTAACTCACAGTCACCCCCTCATAGATCTTGTTCACTCACTCTCACAGCCACACTCTCACAAGCACCAAGATGTGTGTGCTCGTGTGGTCTGGTGAGCATCACTTGTGTGCAGCGTGGGAAAAGGTACACCAGCCACCGAGTCCTTATCCTGTCTCTGTGGTTCTTCTTGATCAGAAATTGCAAGGTAGTTTATGAACAGATCTTTTATACCCTTTAGGATTCATCAGCCCTTAGTACATTTTTCCTTGTCTGGAGTATATAGACTATGTCTACAGTCTATTTTCTGGGTGGGCTAACAGGAAAAGTAACGTCATGGGTGATATGCCGCAACCTGGATGTTACCCTCCTGGTGGCAGAGTGCATGCTCATCTGCTGGCAAGTCCTCTGTGCTGTGGCCTGGACAGAAACAACACAGGAACAGTGTCCTGGAAACATAGCCTTTACTTTCAGTAAGGGTCATTCTTTTAACTCTTTGCTCTGCTCTTTCTTCTGGTGCTTACAGACACACACACACTTCCATTCGCTCTTCAGTTGTATCAACCTTAATATTTGCATTATGAATCTCTACAAATGGAAATTAATAAAATTAATTATAGGAAACATTTGATGAGTAAGTTTTTCAACCGATTCAATTCTTTCAGCCAAACTCTGACCTAAACACTGAGCCTGGTGAGTCACAGCCATCTTCTTTGCCTGTTAAATTCTTCAGAGCAAAGAAGCCCTGTCAGTAGAATGGATAGTCTCAGGCTTTGTTCCAGCTGCAAGATTAAAACAGTCTCAGAAGCACATTAAATGCAATGACCTTCCATCCTTGTTGCTAACTGTTGGCCTGAATGTCCAGAGCATGCTTAAAATACCTGCTGGCACATTGGCATGCATTAGCACATTCAGCTTCAGGCCACACAAGCGAAGATTTAAGACTCAAATAGGACAGCAAGTGTGCTCAAGCTTTCTACTCCAGAAATGCTTTCACCTGGTGTTTGTATATAGGCGTGAACTTACCTGAAAAAAGTGTGGATGTTAGGTGAGTTTGGGCTTGCAAGGGATACTCGTGTAGCTCACGGTCAATCTTGCCAATTCACTGAATGCTTCTTTCCCATTACAGGGACTAAGTAATGGGAATATTTGGCAATAAAGAATAACATCCCTGCAGTGGGCAAATGAGTCAAATTTGAATGTCTGATGTGAAGACGATTCACCATTTGTGAGGGATGTGATTTTGACTCCGTTTGACGTTTCAGAGGAGTAAATGTTTGAAGTAACTTTTAAATCCAGTCTACCAATGGAATGAGGAAAACAAATAAGCAGAAAGCGTGCTACCTTGTGGAGCATGAATAGGCGCTGTATGGAATGGCAGTGTGTTCACTCAGAGCATTTTCAGCAAGCAGTTGCATGGTAATTTTACAGCTTCTTCCCTTCTAGTCCCAGCACTGGTGCACAAGACTCCTTTCTCCCGCCGATGGTCTCCCTCTGCAGACACTGCTCGCCTTGTCCTCAGCCTCTCGCTGGGAAAAAGGTTGGAGTGAAATGCTGAAATGCTGAAAGTCGTTTTCCATGGCTTAATTTGATAGATTTCGTTGAGACTTTTTGTTTGCTTGTTTGCTTTTTTTTTTTTTTTTTTTTTTTTGCCAGGATGCGATAGCATTACTTACAGTCAGCAGGGCTTTTACTTCAGGAAAATCTCATGACAGAAAGCGGACCCCTGTTAGGGAAGGCTACTGACAGTGGTGAGTCTTCAGAGTCAAGCCACACCGGGAGCTCCTGCTCCCTCCTGTGCAATTTACTACTTGATAAATGAGCTTGCAATTTAATTTTCAGAGAGAAAAGGTAAATGACACACCGGTTTTGGTGCCTACTGACCAGTGACTGATATTGGAGGTGATGTTATGTGTGCAGTTACAAATAAATATGCTCATAACAATAGGGACATGGAAAATTGAGACATCACGGTCGTTTTAATGACTCTTAAGTCATGAAAGCCAGTGGGTTCAGTTCTGGGTCACAGTGTTGGCAACAGTTTTGTGAGTCTGAATTTAGACTGATTAGTAGCGTAAACTCTTCATATGCCTTCCATCCTTCGTTGCTGGGGTTTAATTTTAAGAGAATTCTGTGAGTGCATGTTAAAATTGTTGACTTTAAAAAAGAGAGCTTCAGTTTGATTTTTCCTTTTTTTCTTTGTACATTAATAAAAGAAGGCTGGAAAAAAGATGTGTGATAATATCTAATATAGAAGCTTTGATAATCCTATCTGATAATGGTGAATGAAAATCAAAAGATTTCCAGCTTGACAGTGTTACAGATATGCTGCTTGGTATAAAACACCAGGTTCAGGACAGTGTAATCAATCTTTAGTACCCGAGTGTATCAGTGTCATAATTTTCTAAGACAGGCTCACATTCTGAAGGGAACAGTCTCATTATATTTATATATATGTATATATATTCAAGTGGATTATCTGAGCCATGCAATTTTGGCATAAATAAATGTAGTTCCATCACCAGACTCAGCACTTCTGTGTGACCTCTGTAAGCTCTGCAGGAGACCAAGCATGCGATATTTCTGTCATCTCTTTCATTCACATTAGTTTCCAATTTTTAAGCTAGACTTTCTGCACTATAAATCAGACAATTCTTATATTGTATAATATTACAGAGCGACTTCAGAAGTATAATTAAACCCTATGAAGATGGTGCAATTGTTCATTTTCAAAGACAGTTTGATTTAATTTCAATTACTGAAAATTTATATGGGATACTTTAATAGTCTTTTCTCACTATACATAGATGTATGAGATGCTTGAGTTATAATTTTCTCTAGAAAATTATTTATCTTCCTAATTTTAGCTAGATTTTATTAGGACTGAATGAGTTGTAGGGTTAGTCAGGAAGTGTCAAAATGGTACCAGCCTTTTAAAAGTAGGTGGTGGTTTCCTTTTTCTGGTATGAACATTGAGAAAATGCATGCAGATTGCCTTATAATTGTCATTGAGTTCAATTTTTAACATATCAGAACACTGTAATCAGGGTTATGAAAAACTCTACTTACAAGTGCTCTCTGTTATTTATACACTATGCATGTGCACACAGACACACACATCCTTCCAAATCCATTAAGAATTTTGACAAACACTTTAGTCCCTGGTTTCTGTTTGAAGACTGCCACTGTCCTTGTTTTAAAAATACTTTTTCCTTTTTTTAAAAAAATGTATTTGTTTATGTTTATTCATTTTGAAAATTCCACCTGTAAAATTTATAAGTTTCTCTTATAACTGGCAGTGGTTTAAGACTATTTAGTTATGAACAAACTCATTACATCATTCCTTGGGACATTCAAAGTTATTATTGAAATAATGACAAACATCTGAAAAGACTCTTAGACCACAAGAATTTTCTTTTGGGCAGTAATCTCAAGTAGAAATGTAACTCAGTCAACTGTGCAGGTCTATTGCATAGTAAAATACTTTGGTTAACTGAGCTCAACTATCACATGGATGAGAGAGGTTTGGGTTGATGCAGTTTGGATTTCTAAGGAAATTTGTTAAGGCCTTTAAGTACATTACACAGCCCACACGACACGTATGAATGCCATTACATTCATACAATAACATTTCATGTTAAGACAGAACATAGACATAATTGTTTATTTCCTTAGTAGAAGAGGGTGTTACCACTGGAGTTTAACAGGGATATGTGTTAGAACCCATACTTTCAATGTATAATTTTAGAGGAGGAGGAAATAGTGAAGTGACAAATCTTTCAAACTGTATCAAGTTATTCAGTGTAATAAAGATCAGGAACTTGTGTGAAGAATTGCAGGAATACCATAAGAGGTTGAATGTTAAAAAGCATGTGCAATTCAATGTAGAACAACATGGAATGAGGGACATGAAGAAAAATCTTAACTCCAGGAAAAGAAATTATGGGTTCGGAGTTGACCATCATCACTTTGAAGGAAGATCTTGGGGTTGAAATAGGTTGTTCTATGAAAACTCAATGCTCAATAGCTTCCAAAAACGAAAACAGATATTAGAAATTGTTAGAAAAGGAAAAAACAGAACAGACAACATGAGTTGATTCAATTGTATGAATCCTTTGTGTGCCAGCACCTTAAATGCTGTGTTGAGTTCTGGTCTGCCTATTCCAAAATAGATAGAATAAAAATTGAAGGGGCTTAGAGGAAAACAAGCTTATTAAGAGTATGGAGAAGCATCATTATGAGGAACAACCAAATGGGCTTGGAGTCTTCAATCTGAAAATGTGTTGTGTACAGGTAATCACTGTTCACTATCTCTTCTAAAAGAAGTATGTAAAATGAGCAGCTAAAAAGATACAGTGCTAAAAAGATACTATGACTAGTATGGAGATTATTGCAGACTCAGTATAAGTACAGTACCACCTATCAGAAAAGAGATTAAAATAGTCTAAAACAAGTTACTGTGATTAAAACCAAAATCCCTCAGTAGCATAAAAGTATTTCTGGATTAGTATCTTCTCCATAGGACCTTAAGTCATCCTTGGTGTAGGAGAAGTATAAGGTGTTGGGCAGTTTTAGGAAGGATGTTGTGTGTGGTCCAGTGAGTGTGATTTTTACACTGAAAAATGTGTGAGGCATTGTGAAAAGTACAGAGTTAAGTATTTAATGATAAATTTTGGAAGAGTTAGTGCAGTTGTTCTAGACATTTATTTGATTTATTCATTAACCATTTATTAAATGCTTTGAAGAATTCTGCAACTGTATGAATTAATTTAATCTTGATTTTCAAAAGCTTTTGGCACGGTTCGTAGCAAAAGATTTTAAAGTGGCTACCTTGTCTTGAGATAAGAAAAAGATCTTTGATAAATTAGTAGCTGATTAGGAGACAGAAAGCAATGTATAGGAATTATTTGTCAGCTTTGAGATGGAGCAAAGTGAGTCCTGATCCCGTAGGCATATGTTCAGTACATTTACAAAAGACAGATACAGAAAAAAGGGTGAACAGTGAGATGATGCATTTTGAACCAGTGTGTTTAGGATAGTACATTGAATTTGACTATTGATAATTAAGGTATTTGAGCTTCTGACACACAAGGAGAGGCTGAGAGAGCTGTGACTGTTCAGCCTGGAGCAGAGAAGGCTCAGGGAGGCCTTTTTCATCTGTGTAAATACCTGATGAGGACAGCAAAGAGGACGGAGCCAGCGTCTGCTCAGTGGTGCTCATGGCTAGACAGGGACAATGGGCACAAACCAAAACACAGGAAATTTCATTTAAGCATAAGGAAACACGTTCTTACATTGAGAATGGTCAAACCCTGGCGCACGCTGCCCAGAGATGTTGTGGGGTCTCCATCCTTGGAGATACTCAAAACCTGAGTGGGCATGGTCCGTGGCAACTGTCTGTAGCAGGGGCTAGGGCTGGACGGTCTACAGAGGTACCTCGTGAGATCTTAACTGCTGTGAAGAAGGGGGAATAATCTCACAATATTGAATGACTGGGTTGTGAAGGGATGGATAAATACAGAGCGTCAGTAAATGCAAATACTGCATATGAAGAAAAACAACCACACCTATATGTTTCAAAGAATAGGATCTAAATTAACGACTACCACTCAAAAAATAAACAAAAAGATTGTTATTTACTGTTGAAAGTTCTCTGCACAACATCTTTGATATTTAATGCCAGTCATAAAGGCAAATAAAATATTATTTAGCAAGAAAGAAGATGAGAACAGGACAGGAAGCTTTCCCCTTCCTTTGTAGAAATCATTGGTTCATCCTGTTGTGAATACTCAGAAGGAGTCTGGTAGAACTGAAAAAAATGAGAGGGATGGTGACGAGGATGGGATGGCTCTGTGCAAGGTGGGGCCAATAAACAAAGGTTCTTCTGCTTACAAACAGATGACTGAGGTGTGATATCATACAATTATAAATGGTACAGAGAAAGTGAGTGAAAACTGATTATTCCCTGTCTTACGGTACACAAAGTGGAGAACATCCAACAAAATAATAAAAACCAAACCACTGACTTACAACCTTTTTAATGTAATTAAGTGTGTCATTAAATCCCAGAGCCTGTTGTCCCAGAATGCTTTGGCGGCCAAGCACCTGAATGAATTGCAAGTGCAATTACATGAAGTACCGGAGGACTGGTTCACTGAAAAATCAAAGGTGTGACCTTTGATTCAGGAAATCTCCGGAGCTTATTGCTACTGGGAGGGTGTATTGGAAAATACTACTCCTAGACTTAGTGCTGTCACTTACACATTTTCCTTAAGCACCTGCAACAGGTTATTTTTGGAAACAGGGCACTTGTCTAGATGTACCTTTGGTTTGATAATCAGGATCATTCTTAGCTTCATGTTGCAACAGCTGGGTTGCTGAAACCTAGGGCAAGAATGATATCTCTTCTCTTTGCAAACCGACATCCTCCTCCTTACTCAGTTTTGCTTCTTTTCTCAAAGGAACACTTAAAACAGTATTTTTGCCTTTCATGTCAGAAAGGCATGCATTTAATTGTGACTGCTGTGTGATGAATTGGATGACAACATATGTGTAGTATTTGTAGACATGAGGAAGCTTTGTATTGATTTTTCAATTTTTTTTTTTTTTTTTTGTACCATGTCACATCCTTATACTTAGCTTTAATGAATAATAAATTCGTAACTTGGAAGTTTTATGGATGAGACCCAAGATCTATATTCCTTTTTCCTAAACAAGATTTTTTTTTTAGAATTTAAGTCATTACAGAGTCCTTTAAAAAACACTTGTATTGTACTGAGTTCAAATTTCTCATCCTCAGAGCTTTCTAGGGGCAGTCATTCCTGTCTCTTAGGCATATGCTGTCTGTTGTGCAGTGCCACGCACACTCACAACATCATAGTCCTCATAACACCAGCTGATAGGACTTTGTTTTCCTCTCGAGGCTTTGGGTGTCCTCGCAAGCCCTGTCTTCAGGCTGGCGCTCCGATGAAATCAGTTCCCCTTCAGTCATAATGAGGATTATGCTACTCTGAGGAGGCACCTTGGTTCAAATTTCCAGTTGGAAGCTTTTTCATATTCTGTTGCATAAAGCCGCCTAACCATCACCCTCTGCAGCTCCTTAATCAAAAATACATTTATACAGAATTTATTAGCATACCACCAAGGTTCTCCTGGTAACGTGTACGTGCGTTAGAGTTTATGGGCACCGCTTGGATCACTCGAAGGGATCAGGGGGGAGTGGGACGGGCCACGGGGCAGGCTGAAAACCCTGGGAAGTTGTTCATCATTGATTAACGGGCACATAATTATGGCTAACGAAGTGAAAGGGGGAGCATTTGTCTCGGGTGGGCAGGCTCCCCAGGCACTGGTGACTGAGGGGGTCTCCCGGCGAGGTGCCAACACCAATAATAAATTATTCTTTTGGAGAGATTTTCATATTCAAAGAAATTAAAAACATCGTATAAAGAATACACACAGATGTATCAGGACCCCTTAACTAGTGATAATGTAAATGTTTCCCAGCTGTGCTGGCTTTCTGTGGGCTGTGGTTTTGCCACCCTTATTCAGGCTGAGCAACCCTCTGTGATAATTCTGTTGAAATCCCTGAAATAACTTTCAGAGTTAGGATCTACTTAAGTGCTTAAGATGACAAGATGACAGAGCCTGACCTTTGGGGTAAGATCCAAAGCCTGTTGCTGCTGATAAGAGTTTTTCTATGTACTTCTCTGGTTGCTTTAGGTCAATGTGCTTTGACTGGTGGTGTTTGTGTAGATGAATGCTGAAGAGGAGAGTCAATTTTTCTGACTAAAAGTTGTATTTAGATCTATTTTCCACCTTTTTTTTTTTTTTTTAAACATGAATTTCAGTATTTTACTAAGAATTAGAATTTTTCATTCCATTAAAATGACATCTTATTTTATATAGGTGCACCTGTTCAGACTTGAATTTATTTTTATGTTATTAGTTTTATTTTCAGAATTGATTATAGTCAGTGTTGTTATTGAGTCAGTCTTACCTGAATTTTTCACAATACTGTGGGGACTAAGTAGAAGAAAAACGTCAGATAGGGCACTGAGCAGCTTACATAAAGAGTTCTTGAGACAACTATATCAGTTTTGAGTTCCCAATAGGTACTTTACATTAGCATGAAAAGCAAGAGTATTATGGTTTTGGGTACTTTGATGATCCAGGCTCTCAGGACATTGAATCCCTTTTTCACAAGGCTTTTGTTCAGATTCTCTCACTGCATAAAAACATTTCCTTTTTGTTCAGATTCTCTCACTGCATAAAAACATTCCCTTTCTTACCCTTCCCTCCAAGCCACTTGAATCCACAGTAGGCAAATCTTAGCACTTGAAGTGGATACGTTCTGGCATGGGTAAATTCTGGGATGCCGAACGTATGAAAATGATGGTCATTCACTGGCAAAATGTCCAGCCAGAGGATCCTCTGTGTATCATAAAGTTTTTTAAAGAATCACTATGAGTATGCTACTGAGGATCTAAACCAGCTGATGGTGGTAAGAATTTGACCCTCATATAGGAAACTGTCCCCCTCCTTAGCTTAGAGTGCTGTACTCCAGTACACTTGAAGGTTGTGCCCTTCAGTGACCCATCTTCGTCAAGAAGCTACGAATTATTTTTATGTTTCCCAACCTAGGGCTGACTGTGTTAGCTTCGTGATTTAAACAGTATTTTTTGACTTTTGAATAGTTAACGTCACACTTAAGAGGAGGTTGTTCTTTTTCGTGCCTACTGCTCACTTTGCTTAGGGATGCCAGAAGGATGTACTAGAAGAGAAGCAGTACAACAGTGCAATGTCTCTTTCCTCTCTCTCCTGCCCTCAGCAAGGGGATGCTCAAGTACTTAAGCTAACTCAGAAGCATAGATCACTCGCCCAGTCATATGGTATCTTTCTGACATACGTGTCTTTGAACTTTTTGTAAGCATTTTGGTCATTTGTTCAGTGTCTTTATTCTTTCTTACAGGATTTTCTTTGAAAGAAGCATTTCAAAAGCCTCTATTACAGTAGCAGCTTTCACTGAGGCTATTTCAATTTTGCAACACTCCGGCTTCCAGAACCTGGTTTTCAAACTCTCTGTTGAATCAGGCTGGAAACAGACATCTGAAGTGACTGTTTAGAAAAAAATTATTTTTTTCCCAGTGGTTTAGAGTGAAAAGTATGCAAATATGAATAAAATGAGCTCATTTGGAAAGCACTGAGCTTTACTGAATAACCATTTATATAACAGCAAAATAAAGCAAATTAAAATTTGTTGTGAGCACAAGCTCTTTTAAAAGAACAAATGAAGTGAACATACTGAGAGTTAAATCAAAACACTGGAGGCTTTAATAAGCCTGTTCTCTGCGTGAGGAGTGCTGAATGAAAGAGGAATCAAATAAGACCTTCACAGAATTGACACCAAAGTATTTTTGTTTCTAGCCTAACTCTATCCGGCTTAATAACACACTGAGTTTGAAATCTCACTCTAGTACATCACTTGAGGTGAAACACTGAAGAAAATTGGTCTCTTGCCCATAATCCGTGTGCACAGATTTCCCCAGAAATGGCAGTTTCACTGGAGGGTTTGTTTGTTGATGCTGCATCTATATCTGGAAATTAGCATCAAGCTAAATGTTTCTGTTCTGTACAAGGCTGGGTGGTTTTAAAGGGGAAAAAAAAAAAAAAGGTATTTCAAATGTCTGCTTTGGTTTGATGTTTTTTTCTTTTTTTTTTTTTTTTGTTTTATGTAATTTCTTTCTTGTTCAGTCTGAGCAATATAATTCCATAGTTAATGGAATTTATAGAGAAGAGTGACAGACCAGTATGAGTCTAGGTTTTATGTGAGAATTATTTTCTCTCCAGTATCTGGAATGTTGAATGTCTTTATTTTGGCTACATTTATGTAAATATTGAAGCTCATTGCATATAATGAAAACAAAGATGTGATGCAAATCGCTGTTTTTTACTGCAGAAGCACAGCAAAAACTCCATCCTCAAAAGCAGGCATTAGCCTACCTCCTCAAAGCGGTCAGGTTGACCCCAAAATCTCCATTCGGTGCTCTGAGCCTTCAGCTAGTGCAACGGATGGATGACACACGATCTATCTCAAAGGGCTTACTTCCCCTTTTTGAACACATTCTCTGTGAGATCAAATGAATCCAGTTTAATAGCACTAGAACGCATGTTCTAACATCTTAAAGTCAATATGAGCATGTGTCAACTAACGTGAGCAGGAGGTTGAAGCAGATGACCTCCTGAGATCCCTTCCAACTTTTTGTGTGATGTTGTGATTTTTGCCTTGTCTTTGATAGAGCTGATTCACTGTTTCTACAAAAAAAAAAAAAAAAAAACCAAAAAAAACAAAAAACAACCAAAAAACCCACACCTGTGGAAACCCTGAAATTTCTTCTGCTTATCTGACAAGTGAATGAGAGGACAAGGGCACTTGTAGAGCAGCACAAGATAAAGCCTGTATAGAAACCAAGGTTTATGTATTCAGGAAAAGGCGGCAGCAACTTCATGGAGTTCATAAGAGATACCGGTATTTCTATCCAATTTAGATAATAAGCAATAGGTGTTTTCATGTGTCATGCTATGGAAAATGTTTGTGGATGGATAAATGGAATGTTAAACTTTTAATTTGAAAAATTTAACTTGTACTACCAAGTGCAATATTTTGTTTGTGCTTGTGTTTTTTCCCTTTGATATATTGTTATAAAAAAATGGCCAAACAAATGTCAGACAATTATTAGCTCTTCAGCCAAGCTGAATGGCACAGAAGGCATTTATTTGATGCTTAATCACATTTTATGTTAGAGCTAGTAAAATTTTTCCTGAGCATTTGTGACAGGGTAGTAGGGGCCTTTCCTTCAGCTGCCAAAGTCCTCATTTTGGTGAAAGAGTGACAGAAGGTCGGCTCTGACCTATAGTGAAGCTTTTGTAGAATCTGGATGTGAAATAATTCACTTGGCTCACAGAGTCACATCTCGGTTCCGCTGGTCCAGCCAGCAGACTGTCTATCTTGTATGAATAAATGAGATAAACAGGCAGAACTCGTGTGAACAGCAGTGCATTTGTATAGCCCTCTTCAAAAACCATCGCTGCCTGACAAGTGACAAATCACGACTTTTCACCTAAAACTTCCTACTGGTCTTACACTGTGGTTAGCACTTCATAGTGGCATTCTTAGGTTCACTGTCCTTAAGTTGATTGCATCGCTAATTTTTAATTTTCTGTATTGTAACAGCTGGAAACAGTGAGAGTGAGGGCCAAGAAGCAGTGAGGAAAATACAAGAAGAAACTTTGACTGGAAAAGGTACCATACTATATCCTTTTCTTTAAGGAATGCTTTATTCCTCTTTTTTTGCTGACATCTTCTTTTATATGAGGTCCCTTGTGTGTATTGTTAAACTTTTTTTAGTTTGGGGAAACTAATTCTTAAAAGTAAATTTAACACAGGGGTAAAATGAGTAGGATATTTTTTTAAAAATGTTTTCACTTTCGTTTGACTTTTTTACTGTGTGTCATTGCAAAAGGGCTGCTTGCAAGTTACAGTCTGCTTGCATGTGTGTATGGCCACAATGATTTAATAGCTGGGCAGAAAATCAGAATACTAGTCATTTCTGCTAAGGGAAGGATGACAGCAGGTGAGAGTGGGTGTGCTCTTTTTCATTGCTGGTTTTGACTCCCATAAAAAAAAGTGGGTTTTTTGGAGGGTAAGAGGTTTCTAAAAGAACAGGGCTGCCCAGTTGGGTTATTTGACAGATGTCGAGAGCTTATAATCCTTCACAAAATAAAATCGTTTTCTTAAAAATAGATGGGCCTTTCATATCAAACAAAAACTCCTATGTTTTTGCAGTTCTTCCAGTTTTTTCTTTTAATCTGATGAGTGATCCTTTTGGGGGAGGCATAAGGAGAGCATAGCTTGATAACTATGAGAAAAGGCATAGTGCACACTATTGGCTGTGCAATTATAATTTGCAATTTATGGTGGAGGTTAGTGCATCTAATATTTCCATCTCTTGGATTCACTGGGTGTAGTTCCTAGTAGTGTATGATGATTCACTGCTGCCACTTTGATGTATCATTTCTTGGCAAAATAATAGGGCAGTGCTGCTACTCCACCCTATTTAGGATCTTCATGGCTTCTTCTGAGATCTGATTCTGGTTTTGTGCCTCTAATAATTACTGTTATGATGATCAAAATACGTTAATTATTGTGTTAAAAAACCCCTTTCATTAAGATTTATCTTTTGACTTAAATAAATGTGCACCTATCATAGCCTCAGGATACATGTATGCTAGTTAAAAGCATCATAAATTAAGGCAAAGTCAGAAGGCTCATGAAAGGAAAAAGGTAATTATTACATCGTTTAAATCTCTTGCTGGAAGTTTCTGTACAGAGAACAAAACCATTTGGAATTAATTACGTCATGTGACCTGCGTGAAGCTAAATAAACCAGGGTCTGTCTTATTTTCTCACATGAGTGATGACAAGCTTTTCTAGCACCCCAGTCTTTCTTGATTTTTCTGAACAAACTAAGCCTTAACTGTCAGTTATAAACTTTGTCAAGATACAGCTGGCACTTTGAGGAAGCTGCAAGTGTATCTAAAGTTGAGTGAAGTTGTTCCTCATTGTAATTACAATGACTGAGGCTTTAGTAGTCTCAGGTCCTGGTAGATTTGGCCTAAAAACAAACTGGAAGAGTATTGCCTTTTCAGAATTCCTCACTGATTGAGGGGTATTTGTAATTACAAGTGGACTACCCTGTACAAAGGACTTGCGTGGGTCTGAGCAGCAGTCCTGTGTTACTGCTTATCAAGGAATTTGCACTTTGCTTTGTAATAGGATGTGTGTGCAGATACCGTGACCAAGACTAGACTGTGCAAATGTGTTGCCTTTTCAACAGCTACAGTTCAATAGCTGTTTAGTCACTGCATAAAAACATTATCAATTATCTCAGCGATTCCACCCCCCGCTTTTTTTGAACATTTTTTGTGGCCCATGTCAAAAAACTGCTTACAGAAACTGTTCTCATCTGGAATATTGGACTCTGGAAGGACCACTACTCAAAACAGTATTGCTGGGGCAGCCAGTTTGATCAAGGGTTGGGACAATATATCTGTCCCCCTTTTACTATAGACAAACTATATGAGTGGGTGCCATGAGTTTGCCATCCAGATCTCAGACCTCTAATAACAAGGAAGATCTCCTTGCTTGTTAGCAGGTTAGACAGCAAAAGAGAGCAAGAGACCTTGTCCTCTCCTTGTTGCCTGGCTGAGCCATACATAGCACAAACATCCCCAGAGACAGCTCAGGGAAAAGGCTAGGCTTGTTGAATGCATGTAATTACAGTGTTTTTAAGGTGATATCACCTTTCTACATCTTGGCCTATTGTCTGTCTGGGGCTCTGTCTGCTATCTAAGGGTAAGTAGTCTTACTTGACATAATCTACACTTAATTTAGGGACAAGTGATATTCAAATCATGTACATAAGTGATTCCTGTGAAGCAGCTGATTAGCAATAACATGTTAACAGTTTCAGAGGAGGGTAAAGGATAATAATGAAAATGCTATGCACACAGGTGATGCTTTTTAGCAGCAGCATGGCAAGACATGAAGGAAGGACTGACAAAATTTTTGAATACAGGGAGGCAGGAAGCCTGGTTTCCAATTCTGGAGGCATTCAAACAAGAGCCAGTGCCGAAAGTGGTAGAGTATTGGAGAGGAAAGCAGTTGCGACTGTTCCCCTGCAAAGCAGCAATGCTAAAGGACTCAGAAAATCTAAGCAATGTATCACATCACCTCTTCCTACCACCCATCCTCTCCCATGGTGCTACACCAGAATCCTTCCTGGTTCCTGTTCCTGCTGATTCCAGACTGCTGACGTGTCCTCCTCAGTTTGGGGTCTCTGTGCTGAGTTACCTCTTGCTATGTGTAAAGAGTGAGGGAGGACACGGGCAGCTGGGTGGAAGAGAATAAGGTACAGATCCTTGGGGAATGATAGACCCAATTCACTTGACCATCAGAACCTCCTCCATGATAAAGCAATCAAAGCCCTCAGATACCCAGAACAGACCAGAAGAAGTGCTGTATTGTCATTAAAATTATCACAAGGGCACTATTTCCAAGAGACCAAGGGCAACAGATTGCTACGCTCTGAATCATAAAGCTGGGAGAAGCCAGAATGATGTGGGCATTTATCTTGCTTCCATTTGTTAAATTGGGAACTTGTGTTGTTAATAGTAGCAATTATATGGCTGGGAAAATTGTTGATGGCTAGGGATTGCCACAGAGATATTCTAATGGTGTAAGTCTCTGTAATTTACGCATAGGGTGTGTCTGTGTTAGTGTGTTCGTTCGTTAGATCAGGAGAGCGCTTTTCAGGCAACGCTCAACTGTTGCCCGCTTGCTGAGCACTGCTTCACATCAGGACCTGGATGCTCTTTGGGCAGAACTAGCCTGGGAGGTGAGCTGCAGCACTGACAGAGTGTTAGTACACAGGAGCAAACTTAGAGCCTATCTGAGCCAAGAGTCCCAGCGACCTGTAGAAGTGCTTATGTCCAGTCCCCAGCACAAAATGAGCTCTAGAGATTGACTTCTATTGGTCCAAACCACTTGTTAATGTAGTTTACCAGTCCTGAACAAACTACATTGAGTTACGCAACTGGGAAGTTTCTGTGATAAACTCAGCTCTCAGTGATACTAGAAAAAAATCTTTCCGTGTACATAATAGAGTATATCTCATGACTCAGTTACCCTCAGTTAACATCTCTGCAAATGAAAGCTGGTTTTAGCCTGATGATTACAAACATACAAATGTTGGAAACTAATATATAAACATGAATGAAAGCTTCATTCATTCCAGCATAGGTTCATGAATTCCAATAGAATCAGCAATTAGCAAAAGTTTATGCATAAATATCACTTAGCACTGTACCGAGGAAAGGCTCTCACAACTGCAGTGTAGGAGCTGAAGTTGCAACTAGACTCAAAGGAGAAAAAAAAATTAAAAGTTAGTGAGAAAACAGGGTGTAAAAGTCATATTAAGCACAGACCTCTTCAAAAGGAGAAGCCTGTGTTTAATCTCACCCAACATTTTTGTGGCAATTCAAATAAAACCACAATTATAAAACTATGCACTAAATCCGCAGTATTCATGAGACTTCCATTTGAAGCCAGGTGAGAAAGGAAGAAGAGACTTTCTCCCTTGGAGTTAGAGGAATGCAGGGGTTAGCACGGTGGCAACCAAATCATGTCATTTACAGTCTGATCGACATCAAGACAGCGTGGGCCAAACAGTAGGAGGAATGATATCACCTTAAAACCACTGCAATTCGCATGCATTCGACAAGGCTGGCTTTTTACCGGAGCTTTCTCTTGGGATGTTTGTGCTACATATGGCTCAGCCAGGGCATAAGGAGATGACAAGATCTCTTGTCCCTTCTACAGTATAACCTGCTAATGAGCAAGGAGATTCTCCTTGTTATTAGAGATCTGAGATCGAAGAGTTTACCCAAAAGAAGAAGGGGTAACCTAGACAATAGGTACCAAGCGTAACTGCGGAATAACTCATGGGTCGTTACTCCACTGGCACTTGCTGCATGTCAGGCACCAATTTTAACAAAACAGTCCACGTTTTTCCAATCTGTATCAGGCTGTTTGTTGCCGGCTTTCCCCGCAGGCTAGAGGAAGTCAGCTGGTGAGAGTTCCCAGCTTCCCCAAATTTTAGATTTGTCTTTGCCCAAGAGTCAGTGGTGGTATTCCCAGCATGTGGACCAGAGTTGTGTAAGCTGGTTCAGAAAAGATTGACGCCTTGTTGAAATGTGCAAAAATGTCACACAGGACTTTTTCTTTGGCATGATGTGTCAAAGATGTTGTCATTGAAGTGGTCATCCAACCGGTCAAAACCAGTAGAAAATATTTGTGGTTGAGACGTAACTTCTATAAGTGTTCATAAGCCTATATGCTTCTTTCTGTCAGATTTGCTTTTCATGGTGTAGTTTTGAGGTGCAAAAACATAACATCCTGAACTTGTGGCAAGACCTGACGTGGCTACTTTGTCCCATCTACCACATCGTGCCATTGGCATATCCTTTCTCTACCACTGCTGATGCTGAAAGACCTGTAGGATTGATACAAGGAGTTTCCTAGCAATAACAGTGCAGTTTCCATCCGTGTGGTTTCTTTTTTCATGCTGGTGCATTATCGCCAGTCTTTAGCTTTGACAGGTCAAGAGCTGCCCTCAGCTAGAGTTGTACAAGTGAACTCACGAAGACATCTTGAAAGTCAGGGTGGTGGTGTGTGCACGGAGTAAAGAAGTTTTGATCTGTGTGGAACCGCGGAGCTCTTCTGCTTTGTCACATATACAAGAACCTTGCCGAAACGTTAAGATTTATTTTCTTTCTGTAGCCTCATCTAAGGTTATATTAAATATATTCAAGACATATGAAAATATTGAATCCTGAAAAATATTGGATGTGTTAATCTAAGTCTGTAAGGACTGGATCGTCCATATGCTCAAGGGACAGGAGACCCCTTTTTAGAGTCCAAGAAACTAATATAGGGGCCAAAACAGCTTATATGTGCTCATAGCACTTTTGTCCCTTACCCTGTGAAGTTGGTGACTTTTTGCTCTGTGTTAACCAGTGATGGTTTTAATCCGCAGAAAGGTATCTCCAGAGCCCTCTAATAAGATCATTTAGGTGAAAAGTTTGCAAATCAATTATCCTGCTTTTTTGTTTCTTTTACATAATACTTTGGTGCAAAAACATGGTTGAATTTATTAAGCCTGCTTGCTCATGTTGTTTTTGTTCTCCTTTTGACTTTCAGTGTAACGTATTACAAGATTTTTCTCCTCAATGCTTACAGACATTTAAAACAATAGAGAATCCCCTATTTTTTGTGTTTCTCAAGACACCTTAGAAATTGAGTTGTCATGTTAACAGGGTGGCAATTCAGACATTAAGAGCAATATTAGTATGGTTCACAGAGCTAAAGGTGAGCTGCGGATCTGGACAGTGAGATGGAGATAAAGTCTTTCACATATAAAATGTATTCATAATGCAGGCACAAGCTCTGCCTGTTAGTTTCCTAAATCCCCATTTCCATTGGAAATGTGAAACATATTTCATTAACAGGCTCTGCCACTAGGAAACATGATTTTCTCTTATTTAAATTATTTCTAATTGAAACTTAGAGACAAAGAAGTGCACAGGTGTAGCTGTAGGCAGAATAACAAAGTCCTTTCAGACGTCTTGAAATGATTTTCTGACTGTAAATCACCCAAGCTTTGTGTAACTAATGGGACCGGAGCTCTGAGGTTAGGATTTTGCTGATTGTGCTTCCCTACTGAAGGCAATCCAGAGAAAGGGAATTTCAAAATGATATTGCCTCTGCAAGGCCTGCAAAAGCTCCCATTTCACCCTTTTCCAGGGTTTTGGTCCTCTTTAATGTACCTGTAAAGCCACGGTGTCAAGCAGTACCCAGATAAAAGTGCTCTTGGGTTTGACACCTCCCATAGTATGCCATTATTTTTTCCAGCTCGAGCAGTAGTTGCAGGCAGGTGACGTGAGCTATTTTCAGACCTTGTCTGTTCTCAAGAAAATTGCCAGTGAATACTGAAAGGCAAAGACAAGAAAAAGGCAATTTGTTGTTTTTTTGTGTTTTTTTTTGTTTGTTTGTTTTTGTTTTTTTTTTTGGTTTGGTTGGTTTTGTTTTTTTTTTTTTTCCCCTCTGGAATGCTTTCATATCTCTCTTCCAAGATCTACTTTATGTAGTCCTAGCTTCTGTGGGTTACATGTAGTGCTTTAGAAGTTAATTTGCTTATAATGAGTCGAATATTTTCTGTAGAAACGCCATCAGCTTCTGCGCTAGGGATCCAGCTGCCAGGAGCACGGAGAACTTGCGGCCTGAAGTAAACATGGGAAAAGCAGAGGCTATATTTGAATGGCTCTCGGGCTGTGCACCTAACCTTCTAGTTGTGAGCCCCATGTGAACTGATGGACTGTGGTCTACCTCAACATGAGGGCAGTGCTGGTCTTTCCTCGTCGGCTCCATCCTTGCAGCAGTACGGCGAGGCTCTCGAGGGACCACAGCCAGAATGGAGCCTCTGCACCTCTAAAGGGCCAACACTAGTGTGTCCGTGCTTAACTTCTGTATTTTGAGGGCCATTTTTCAATGGCAAGGAAACAAAGCTCTGAACTGATGTCCCAGTTCTTAAATGAGTTATGAGTCAGGCTTTTCCCAGTGGTGCCCGGTGATAGGACCAGAGGCAATGGGCACAAACTGAAATGCAAGAAATCCCATTTAAAAATAGGAAAACTCTTTTTCTTTTTTATCGTAAGGGCTATTGGATATTGGCACAGGATGCCCAGAGAGCTTGTAGAGTCTCCCATCCTGGGAGATATTCAGAAGTGATCTGGACACAGTCCTGGGCAGCCGGCTCCAGGTTGCCCAGCTTGAGCAGGGGCTGGGACTGGACAATCTCCAGGGCAGCCTTCCAGCCTCAGCCACCCTGTAACTGTGAGTCTATGAAATTTTAGCAGCCAAAACCACACGAAACCTTGTCTGCATTGTTTGTCCAGCCCTGACAACAAATACTGTAACATACACAGATTCCTGGACTGCAAGGTCTTCAAGGAATTGTATCAGTGTTCATATAGTGCCCATAATAAGACAGTTGGGCACAGATAGTGATAAGAACGGCAATAATTTGACCATAATGCAGTCTTTGGAAATGGGTATTTGAGAAGAACTTTGGAGCAGTGTAAAAAAAAAAAACCATCTGTGCAGGTAAAAAAAAATCTGTTCTGTGGCAACAGAGGGAAGGAATGTAGGAGCAGTGGTGCTGAGAGCAATAATCTGTGTGAAAAGGCCAGGAAATATTGCTGATGACTCTGGAGCAGCTTGCCCTTCTTGGTATTTTTTCTATGCAGGGCATAGACTAATATATTTTATTTTAAGACCTAAATTTTAAAATCTAAGTTTCAAATAAAATGTGTTCAAGATTACGTGATGCATGACATCTCTGCCACATTTTCACAATCTGAATAGAAATTAGCATGCTCATGTGCACTTTGAAACCCTTCCCAGCCTATTTAAAGGCTTGCAGGAAACGTGTAATGTCAGAGCAATTTTTATAGTCTTTTCTGGTACTTGGTGCTAGAAAATCTTGCTTGTAAGAAGAAAAGAAAATTCTCCTAAGGAGACTGATCAACTCTTGAGTTAAGCCAAACATCTAACTTGAGAATCATTAGATGTCTAATTATCTTGTCTGGATTTTGATTTTTCCTCCTATATATCACAGCAATGTTTCTGGGCAAGCTGTTACCAGCACTTGAATAATTTCCCCAAGACAGTGGTCATCTGTGTTTTAGTCCTTATTTAGTCTTAATATTATGTCTGCCACTGTTTCCTCTTACCGAGATTACTGTTGTCTTCAGGCTGCTTGGAAGGAGTAGCTCTTCACAACTGATGTGACTTGAGGAGACAAAATAAATCGAATCATCCTTCCAACATTTAGTTTGACCTAGTTGAAAAATAGTCTTTGTCAGTGTTTTACCTCCCAAACATGGAGAATGTGTGGGCCGGTGGTGGGAGAGAGATCTCCATGGCTCTGGGCAAGATTTGCTGTTGCTCTGCGTTTCCTCTCATTCTACTCCAGTCTCACTTATGCTCACACACTTGCGGTTTTTTTTTGAATAATTTACAGCTACTAAACTTCCTGAAAGATGGATCTCATTTAAATGGTATAGTGTCTGTAATTCTTTCTCTTTAGGAATTTGATGTCATATTAGGAGGAAAAAAAAAAAAAAGAAAAAAAAAAAGAAAAAAAAAAAAGAAAAAAAAAAAAGAAAAAAAAAAAAAAAGAGATGTATGTATTGGAGGGGATGAAAGTTAAAAATAGTATAAGGAAAAAAGCAGTTTTTCCTGTTCGAAACTTTGTCATGGCAGTTGGGGGCTTCTGAAATGGAGATCTGTGAAAAGTTAATTTTCCAACCTAAAATCTTGCAGGGTTTCTCCTAGCTTATGCTTTATACTTGGAAGTCAGTCCATGCAAAACCCATGGCCCTAATTGCAACAGCTTTTCATGAAGACAGAATACTTCCTAGAGCGGTGTCTGTTTTGTTGGAAGTGTTTGATGACAAAAGAGAAGGAGAAACATTTTTGCACTCATATCTGCAAAATAAAGCAGGGAAAGTGCCCCTGCCTGTAGAAGGGATTAACTCAAAAGGTGGTAGTTTGTGTTCAGGTTGATTCAGATCAAAGGCTTTTCATCCCAAATTGTTCTGTGTTTCTTATGTCCCACACTATTGTACTATCAAAGACAATCTTTGTTTTAGAATCTAGACCTTCAAATCTTCTTGAATGAATAAGCTGATGTTTATCAATGCTTTATGTTGATTTGCAAGTACATGCTATGAAGGAATTTCTTTTTTTTTTTTTTTTTTAAAGAGAATTTTGCAAAGATTTTGTTTAAAACAAAATTTTGTTTAAAAATTGACACAAACCAGAAATGTCCTGTGGAAAAACACTTCTTTCATGTGAATCTGAGACTACTTTCTATCAATCTGATTTTTTTTTTTTTCTTTGAGATGATATAAAAGTAATTGTTTGGTCCCAGGCTAAGTGAACTCTTCAAATGGGACTTCCTTCAAGACTTTGCTTCTGAATGCAGAAGGCAAAGCACATCTCCAGTGCCATGAAGGCCTTATGCTTTGAAACCATGGACCACAGATAATAGAGAGAGATGTCAGAAAATCTGCTTCTTTGGTCTAGAACTGGTGCGTGTCTTACAAGGGTGATGTTGTGAGCAGTTCTCCTGAAAATCTTACTCAGGGTCTTCCTCCAGTTAAGATGATCTCAAATGACTGGCTAAAGACCACTATCTTAGAAGGTATATGAAATGATAATTTAGTCAGGAGTCATAATCCTGTAGTTACCTTGACAACTACCAGTGATATATAACTACATTGTGTTTGCCTCTCCAGATGCCCTTTCAGCTGGTCCTACAGACTATAGATTTTCCTTTTTCTTCTTTATTTGCTTGAGTCATATCTCTGGAAACATGCTATTCAGAAAGCAGGACCTTTTAATGTGTGTCCTCTTAGCAGGATAAAATAGTATATTTGCCTTTGCTTGCAAAAGAGAACGTTTGTGGCAGTGTTCACGTATTATCCAATTAACTGCTGAACAGTGGCTTTTTGTGTAAATCTGAAACTTGAATTGGTGTGTTTCTGTTAGCCGAGCTGGATATATGTAGGGATTAAGTCTGAATAAATCTTGAGTTTCAAATAATGAAAATGACATCACCGAGGGTATAATTCTGCCTGTGCCCTGCTCAGGTGGCATGGGTGAGCAGAACAGACGGTGTGCACTGCACGGTGCTGGAGAAAGGGCATCAGAGAAAGGCAGCGTGCATTGTGGGGCAGAGCAGAGCTGACTGGACTTTTTTTTTTTTTTTTTTTTTTTTTTTTTCATCTCAGTGCAGTCAAAAGTAGAGAATTTAGGCCCAGGTTTGCATTTATCGGCGGGAACTGGGGCCCCAAGGTGCGTCAGGGACGCAGTAACTCCGGTGGCTCCCACTGTCTGTTCTGGCAGCGTGTGCTTCTGGAGACGGGCAGGACGACATAGGTGCAGCAGCTTTTGGGGGGGCCGGCCGGGGCTGAGCAGAGAGGTGCTTCACCCCTCGGAGCTCCCGGGTCTGCCTCCTGCCTCCTCCTGCACAGGCTGGCCAGGCGGCAGCCCCGGCGCGGCAGAGCCCGGCGTCCCGGCCCCGTGCCGTGGGCACGCAGCCTTCCGTGGGTGTCCGCGGGAGAGATCAGACCTAGTAACTCTTCTGTTTAGATGAAGAAGAACTCGTCAGGTGATGTAAGTTGCTGGTGCCAAATTTAACTTCATGGGGATAGCCCTGAAATACTGCTGTTAGGCTGTGTGAAAGCCTAGCACCTATATCCTTAGCCTCTTAAATATAATTTTACCTTATTTTCCAAAGATAATATTTTAAAATAAAGCCATGCTTTTGTGCTTCCAAAGTGCTTGCATGGGGGTTATTTTCAGAAGCTGGATACAGAAGGGCTAATCCCCTCCTTCAGCTAGAAGAACGCTACCCACCATCCCCAAGTTCAGGGGTTTGTAAGGCAGCAGAATGAGGCCAGGACGGGGAATTTAATTAATTTATTTCAGCCCACGGTCAGGAGCATGTGCCAGGGGGAGTTTGGGTCCGGTGCAGCGTGGCGGTGGGTGGGGGACCGTTGGGTAAGGCGTGGGTTGGAGCTGAAAGGAAAGAGAGCAGCTGTGTGTCTGTCCCTGCCTGCTGTCTGTCCGGTGCAGCTCGGCGTGGGATGGACCTGAGCGGTGCTCACCCTGCTGCCTGGCTTCACGGACCCTTTCCACAAGCTGCCGTCACAACTGCCCAGAGAGACCTTTTAAAACACACCATCTTCTGGTACTCACAGAGGATAAAATTTAGTGCTGTTTTCCCTTCAATTTCTTTTTAACACTGGGTGAGGTTATATGTAACTGATGATACAAGGAGAACGCAATCTCAGAGGGATTGTATAAATTTACACTACCAGCAGTAAATTATTCTTTGACTTGAGAAATAGATTTTGTATTGATCTTTTTTATTTTTAAAGCAATATGACAGTTTCCTTGTTTTGCAGATTAATTTCAGATTTTGCAGATTCATTTCAGATAATAATTTTTCTATATAGTTTACACTTTCAGTTAAATAAAAACCAGAATCCTGCTGCAAAGGATGCTATAAAAAGGAATATATATGTATGTGTTCAAAGAGCAGCTGAATTTGACAGGTAAAATGGGAGAAAATGGGGAAAAAAATGAAAACAAAGAGAGGACAGAATGATGGGAGAAAAAAATCACAATATAAATACCACATCCCATATTCCATTTTCTTTTTGAATGGCCATCCAGAATAGACAGTTCAGACACTAACATACATGTTAATAAGCCCAACAAAGCTGAGAGATACTAAAGAGTGAGAAGAAAGGGAGACAAAGGAGAAAAGCAACACAAGGTGTAGAAAAGGCTAAAGAAGCATATGAAGAAAGAGTGAAAGAAGAACCTGCAAAGAGGTTGCAGTCACATAAATTTGAAGGAGTGTAAGATTATATCCAAAAAATACAATGCACAGGGGCTGCCTGGTTGTTTAACATATACGAGTAGATGAGACCCTGAGGAAGAAAAATGGAATCGCTCCCCATTTCGGGATTTCGTCGTTGGGAGTTGCATCCCTGGCACTAACACAGTAGTGAAACTCTCAGAGAGGCACGTCCTGGACCGCAGTGACACAGGTTTCACAGCCATGCCTGCTCACAAGGCACGAGCTGGGCTCGCACACTGCACGTGAGGCTGATGCTTTGTTTTCAGTCTCTTTTATACCCCCCAGGCAGAATGGAAGAGGGTATTGGCTTTGTTCTAGCCCTCTCCTTATGTATCTTCCCCTACCTTTCCATCAAGGAAAATTGCGTATTTTCCTTTCCATTCTGTGTACATAACTTTCCTCATGCTCTCTGAAGGTCTTCCAAAGCGTTCAGCATTCCTGGCATCATTTTATTTCCATTTCTGTCTCTCCCTCTTCTCCCTTTCTCTTTTCCTCTCCCCCTTTCCTTCCCTTCTTTGCACCCTCTTTCCTTCTCCATCCCTGTCTGTCTCTCTCTTTTTTATTTTTTTTCAGAAATGGGAAGTATAGCTTTGTAACACACATCTTGCTGTTTCATATTCTGTTTAAAATGATATGTGTGTTCTCGTAGGAGTTGCTTTACATTCACTGGTTGCATACTGCAGGCAAGCAGTAAGTATCAATAGGAACAGCTTGTACTTTTATTGTGCCTTTTCATTTTCAATTTTAAAAATTATCTCAGGTTAATGGTGCTTGCATAGTCAGAAAAAATGGACATTTTTTAAAGGAACAGTGTGATTTGCTATTCTGCACATTTCATCCATTATGCTGTTTTATTTAGTTTCTCTTTAGCTGGCTTCTGAGATGGAGATACAAACCTACTGCCCAACCAGGAAAAACAAGCTCCTTCACTGATTTTATATTGGAATGGAAGAATAAACATGGGTGTTCTGGATTGCATGTTATCTTTTATCTGGCAACTATTTTGTTAAATTCGTTTCAAAGCTGTCAAATTAAACCCCACAAATTAAGAGTGACATGTTATGTCCAGTTTGTGTCCCTAGCCTTGGGAAAAGCCTAAAAGATAGCTTCCATTATTATTCAACTGAAAACCAGAAAAAAAGAATGACTGAATCATTAAGCTAATTTTCTCTGAACGGGATGAAATAACTCCTGATGGGTTTTTCTCTCTTCCTGTGCTTCTCTTCCTGCCGTCTTTGTCCCAGCGTCTCCCTGGCTTCTTCATTCCCACTGAACTGTCCCTCTGTCCTTTCCCCAAACCTTTCTTCTCAAGCCTCAACTGTGCGTGTTTCTCACTGTTTCTGGCTTCCTTTTTATATATCTCAGTACAGCAAATTCTGAGTTTGACTGCCAAAGCCGAGGAGGAAATAGGTGCCAGTGGGTGAACACAGCAATCTAAAGCTACGAGCTTAACCTCAAGTTATCCGCCTGTGTCTTTTCATCACTGCCCTCCACCAGCTCCGTGGCAACGTGGATCTCTTTTGCCTTTGATAGGAGGGCTCTTTGCTCACCCCTTGCCGGCCGTCTGGACCGTCACCGATACGCCTCAGGCGCCGTCCCCTTCCCCAGCTCAGCAGGGAGAGCCCTTGGGTAGCGCTGCAGGAAAGCAGCAGCGGGAAGGCGGGTTTGGCCGGGGGGGCTTTGCTCATCCAAGCCCCCTCCCCGGGAGCCCGGGTGCTCGGGCTGTGCTCGGGGGAGCAGCCGCGGGCACCCGCGCCCTGCCAGCCGCCGGGGAAGCGCTGGCGGGCAGCAGCGCCCGTTCCACGCCCAACCGGCTGAGAAGAGCTGACGATAAAGGCCACCGGGTCAGGCAGAGGGTCTCCCAGCTCTCGGAAAGTCCGAGGCGTCTTAAAAGAGGCGGAGGACTGGCAGGAGAGAGCCCGAGCCTTGCGCGGAGAGAAGGCCCTCCGAAGGCCGTTGTGGCTCCGTGCCATTGCATGGAGACACAGAGGTTCTCCCTGCTACCCAGGGACTCGAGGCTCACGCCACTCGGTGTATCTTGTCAAATCCAAAGTTGGAAGGGCATTACAGATCAACGTTACCGGAGTTTTGAAGCCCTGTTCGTTCTTCCCCCCCCGCTCTGCTGTGGCAGGTGCTGGTGTATGCATTTGGAGTGCTTCTATCAGCATATATTGACCAAGTTCTCAAGCATTATTAAAATCTGGGAAGTTCTTTTGGTGGTTTTATGTTCACGCTGAACATGAGCAGCAAGCAGGTAGAAACCTGTTAAAACCACACTGGAGCTTTAGGAAAATGTAATGAAAAAAATTCCTTAATGTTACCGTTCCTTTCTCGACATTTTTTTTTTTTTTCGGTTGACCTGCATCCCTCCCTGCTAGAAGCCAAGCAACTCAAAAGCACCCTCTTAAAAAGTGAGCATTAAAAGAAGATAAATATAATAATATGGTCAGAGCAGAACTTTTGGTATTTACGCAGGACTGAGAAGAAATGTCAAGCATTCTGCACCTAACAGTTTGTATGATTACGTTTAATAAACACGAATCACAAAGCTACCTGATTATTGCATCTAAATATTTCTAACCCTTTTTTGAGAAGTATTATAGCTTTCTAAATAATGGCGTTTGGGGCTGTAATTCCACTTCCTCTTGAAAACGATGGTAAACTTTCCACTGTCGTGAACGCAATCGAGGATTCTACCTCATAATTTTGAGCAGTACAATATATTTCTGTTTCTTTCAGTGTGCTGCCTTAATTAGAGGCTTGCCCCAGATTTACCAGTAAAGTGACAATTCCAACAATTCACTGGGACAGTTAGTCAAAGGTAGCCCAGGAAAGCCAGAATTTTGATCCCAGTTGGCCATCAACTTGTGCTGGGAGGCATCGAGTCTCATGGCCCTTCAAATCTGAATCACAATAGGTACACATGAAGGTGCTGTTCCCACTTACTACTAAAAAACCCACATACTAGATTTCTCTATTTTTCCGGTCAATAAGAACTATAATTCAGCTACACATTTTAAAATGCGCACCTTGTAATATTTTTGCTTTCAATGAATTTACGGTTAATTGCAAGGATTTTTTGAAGGCTTCTAAACCTTTATTTAGCCTGCATAGTGCTGAATAGTGATCTCTGTAGACGCTAGAGTTCATATATGCTAATCAGTCTGACTGCTTAGGAAACACTGTGTAGCACTGGGCTCCAATTTGCGGTGAGAGTAGCCTGTAAAGGTTGGCCATTAGCTGCATTCAGTCACCTTTCATCTACGTGTTGCCTGACAAAGAGCTGGAATCTCTGTAGCTTGCATTCCCAGAGTCTGAACCAGGCTTTTCTGTATTAAGGATTAATTCAGGCCGAAAATAGTCTCTGTAACTGCTGTTGTCTTTTATGCTTGGTAGTTACAGGCAAGAAGTCAAAGATCTTAGTTGCTTTATGCTATACCCCTACACACACCCAGTTGCTGGCATTTTGCAGTCCCTCCTTTAATGAGCTTCTTATTTTGAAGAGGTCACACTGGCCCAGAATGTTGTTTAGTTTTCTCTGCTCTCGTGCAACACTTTGCACTTAATCTGCAATCATTCCTTTGCGAAGTGTTGCCTAATTGCGTACTTTTGCTTGGTCTTTCAGGAAATTCCTAATGATCCTCCCAAGCCTTGGTTAAGCTAAATGTTTCTGTGTTGTCAGCAACTTTCACCACCTGTCTATTCAGCCTGTTTTAGAGAAAATTCCTAACACCTGGCACCTACCACTTGTTTGGGTATGAAGCCAATGAGCCACTGTATTTCTCTTGAGAGTGCTCAGACCTGGCAGCAGGCAGAGGCAATGACTGTGCTTCTGCTGAACAGGGGCATTAGTCAGCCCTTAGACTCAGGTGCACAGGGAAAGGTTCTCTTTGGAGCTGAAACAAACCTGACACTGAAAACCTGGGCTGTTTTTTTTTGTTTGTTTGTTTGTTTTGTTTTGTTTTGTTTTGTTTTGCTTTAGGATTTTTTTTTTTTTTTTTTTTTTTTTTTTCAGTGGTGTGTGTGCAGAACAGCAAATGCTGGAATAAAACAAACAAGCATGATTTGGAAATGGCCAGTGCCTTTGCCTCAAATCAACCCCATCTTATAATAACAGTTGTGCTGAACTTTGTGGAGCTGAAGAATGAAGCTTGGTGGTTGCAAAAGCAAGGCGCTGAAGGCGCCGAGGAGGCAGCATGCTAGGATGCAAGCTGCTGCTGTGTAGCATCTTAGGACAGAGGGTATTTTATTCAGGAGCCCTCCTCTGTGTTACTTACCTCAGTGTGTGGTGTCAAGTCTGCTGAGAAGATAGAAGAGCAAGTGATTAGACACAGAGCAATGGGAATGCTCTGTTGACTGATCAGAAATGTTGCCTGGAAAGTGAAGCTAATTTTAACTGAATGCAGTAAGGAAATATGTAGGAAAAAAGTTGGATAAATCAGGATTTTTTTTTTTTTTTCCTTTTTGTTGGAGTGAAAGAAGGAGTCAGGGAAACATGAGTTGCCAGCAAGAACATCCGAAAGGCGCTGTAAAGTGATTTGTGAAAACAGTGACATGTTGATATATTGAACTGAAAGGGATGCAGATACTAGCATGAACATAGAATGCCAGATAAATGCAAGATTTTTGAGTTGCTCTTTCATTGGCCATGTGTTTTTTATCTCACAAGGGAGAGTTTTGAGAAACAGATCCAAGCCTTGAGAAGCAGTAATGGTGGAAGAGCTAGCAATAGCTGAAGGGTGACTGGGATGCCAACTGCAGCTGGAGTGCTGCTGGCTATATTGGACACATTAACTGCATAAACACGGATCCTTCACCTTTTTTAGTGTGATAAATAAACAGTACTTTGTACTGATTCTCCATATTCATTCTCAAGAGTGATTTAAATTGTTGACGAAAAGGTCACTTCGGTGTCCTGGTGCATTCTGCGAGTCTCAGAAAGCAGAGGAGAAAGGTGGATGAGATACAGGAACAGTTTCTAAAGATGAGAAAAATTTGGACCTTTTATTTACAGTAGTTCAGCCTCTGAATTTGTGAGTATGCTTTGTGCTTTGGACTTTGTTTTTTTAAAATGCACCATTTATTTTTACAGTGAAGTTCTAAAAGCTTCATTTCACCAAGTGACTCACGGGGAACTATAAATCAAGATTTATTTTGGCTAGAAATTAATCTTTTCTTATGTAAGCTGAAAGTAAAGATTCATAAAGTGAATAATATTTTGTTTCTTCAGTAACATGTCAATAATAGCTTATCTTTGGGAATTTCAGCCTTTGCAAATTAAATTTCAGCAGCCTTATGTATTTACTTACCTGCTTTAATTAAGAATTGGCAGCAATAAAAGAAAAAAAATTGCTTGTTTCTGAGCTGATATGATCTTAATTGAGAATGCCTGACTCTCACATTGTCATTGATCACTTATTTTTATGAATTATATCAAGGCACGTATAAGGAATATGTAATACTCCCCTGTGGCAATATCTAGCAGAAGGAGCTGAGAGAGCCCAGGTGTTTTAATGCAGTGGTTTGAAAAATCTCCAAAAATAGTATGTGGTTTTGGAATCCTCGGAGGAGGCCAGAGACAGCTTTCCAAACACCTGGACTCCTTGATCCACCTGTAGGATAAGCTCTCCTGCCTAAGACATTGCAACATATTAATAGTCTTCGCCATGCTTGAACAATGCCCACTTCTTCATGGTGTAGCTTCAGAACAAAGATGCAATCTTTCTACACCGACCCTGTGCCCCTGAAAATGTATTCTTCGCTGTCTTGTTTCCTTCAGATTTGCAGAAAAACTTTCAAGGGCGGGGGTCTGGAGGAAATGGGAAATAAGATGTTTTAACGTGCTTGAGAGCTTCTATGTCCTTATGTATGCTCCCTCCACTGCCACACAGAGAGGGAAAAGTACTGATGCTTACATAGGTCATGATTTGATTTTTAACTTAAGCGTAGTTTCTAAGTAGAACCTTTCAAATTGTGTGGTAGTGATAAACCAAACCTAAGCTGGGAGATGTTAAAATGTATAGGCAGAAGTAGGATTTCAGCTACATTTTTGCTGCTTTTCCACTCAGCAGTACCTAGTGAGTAGGAATAAATCATGACAGGATATTGAGCAATGTAGAGACAAGTGGCATAAGAGACCAATGGGTACAGCTGTGTAGGAGGGAAAAAATGGGCACCAGCAAAGAGTGGGAAAAAAATGCAGGTGTGTCAGTGAAATAATTTCATAATAAATGCATGATTTGAGCTGCTTCTTTCAACTTTCATGTATACTGTAAGCAAACTAATAAATTTTAAGGGTATTTAAGCCAAAAAAACCAATCATCCAATGTACTGAAAAAAGTTGAACCCAGTGAGATGTAAGAAAGGTCAGCAGACCGTCCAGCAGATCTTTATGGGAAGAGAAAACAAA
The DNA here is from genome assembly GCF_018691265.1 of Tyto alba. NCBI lineage: Eukaryota > Metazoa > Chordata > Aves > Strigiformes > Tytonidae > Tyto > Tyto alba. Next base: position 4,181,880 of record NW_024881276.1, on the reverse strand, counting down.
GCCCCAAAATGATGTCTGATGCAATTTAGGAAGAATCTATCATGGGCATTATTAAGTGGTTATTTGTTACCACTATTAAAAATTTGCCTGCTGTTGCCAGGCCTACCTTCAGCTTTTTGAAGTGCCTAACTTCCATTTTTGAATCATGTTGTTCTTTTATCTTCCAGATCAAAGAGCCTTGGACCTATTTTGAAATATTTAGACTGTATTAGACTCAGTTAAGGTGCCCATCACGTAGTACCGTATGCATTTCATGACTTTGGGTGATATATCCACATGGTCTTTTTGAGGCTGAGAAATATAATCTGTCCCAATTGTTTTTGGAGAGCTATGTGTAAACTAATTGACAGAGGTGCTGTTGACTGTTGGCATCCTCACCCCGTATCAAGGTGAAACAGAGGCACACATCAGTGCTGACCATCACCTTTGTTTTTTCAGGGAGGAAATCTAGATACTCTGGAAGGCTGAGTTCCGGGTAATTAGGGAAATCTACAGCACGCTCCCACCAAATTGCTTGAATTGGAAGGGCTCAAGTTCAACCTATTAGGAACATGGTTTTTTTTTTTTTAATTATTCCACAGGAAACAGCATAAGATAAAATGCGGTTTATGTATGATGCATGAAATATTATTGAGATCCTTGATTTTCTGAAATTGTAAGTTGTTGCTCAAGGGTGAAAAAATAATATTTCAGTGTTATGAGGACTGGAGATTTCTAGAGCTAACAATGTGGTTCTGGAGGGAGATATATTTTATAGAGGTTTGTACAAAGCGTCTCATCCACCCTTCTGCATCAAAACCTCTGTCTCATCTGGTGTGAAGACTATAAGCAAGATCTTCCAGATACAGCTTTCAGGTATTTTTGTTCCCAAGATATCAGGAGACAGATAGCGTGGATCTCCTCCCCAGACTCTACCCCATTCACTTAGCAACATATCCTTTTGTGGGGAAGCAACTCAAGCGTACTTCATGCAATTTTTATCCCTTGAAAGAAGTGAAGCCTTTCATTTCTCAAGATGGTATCTCCTTTATGAAAAACAGTCCTTCAGGACAGCTAGTGCTGGGCACGCTGTGGTTCAGTCCGTCTAACCTCATCTACGCTATCGCTTAAGCTCAGTGACTGAGAAAGCCTTTGCGCGCTGCGTTGAGTAACTTGCGGTCTTCTCACTTGCTGAAACGGCTCTGAGGCAGAGCTCGGACAGTTAGCATCTCTAAACCACCGGTGGCTGGGAGCTGATGGGAAATGCTGTGGGAAGCAGCAATAACTGATGGGCCGGACCTCCTCCGGCTTGGTTTGGGCAGCGACCCACCGCGCTGAAAGCCGCTCCTCTGTGTTGCTGGGTCTCGCAAACATCAGCGGCAGCTGACTGCTAGATGAGACTCGCCAGACGTGGTGCTGGGGAATTGGAGCGCCCTTTGGCAGGCCATGAAGACACAAGGAAACCCAAAACCGGTGCTGCCGGCGCAGATGAGGTTAGGGGCTTGAACTGGGACTCCTCTCCTCCTGTCCGGTGCTCCCTGGCACTGCGGGACTCGCCTAGCCAGCCTCAGTCATTGGGGAGTTGGTTGGGTCCCCCAAGCTCCACCCAAGCACCTTCCCTACTGACAGGAGAGAGACTGGCACGTCTAAAAGGCAATTTTCTCCACCTCAAACATCCTGGTTTAACAAGGGCAGCATAAATAACTGGCTGGAGCTAGCCAGCTAACATCTAGGCAGCCGTAGTTAACTCAGATCACCTCCCTTCCTTGCTGGCGTGCATAATTCATTCCTCTACAGGGAAGACAAGTGTTGGAATTAGTGAAACAACAGTTTAAAGGCTCTCGGGGGGGTATATATTGAAGCATTTCAACCTGCTGCAAAATAATTTGTGTCTGTTTGTAGTAAAAGAACATTAGTATTTTTTTTTTTTTTCACATGAGATAAGGAAGAGAGTAATTTAACAAATAATGCACCTACCACTTTTAGACAAACTCAGGAGATATGTATGTTATGGTAGCTGGCTTCAGTCCAGCAAAGCCATTAGCCATGGGTAACTGACAAAAAGAAATCTGCTTAGCTGCCCCTCCTTATGCTTTTTAAAGCATTGATCCTGTGTGTTGATCCGTTTAGCCTATTGGGCTGGAATATTTGAGGACCTACAAGAGAAAGGCCACAATCTGGTTCAAGGTTATGTTTACCAGCCCCCACGCCTCAACCCCAAACCATCTAGGCAAACTTTTTCCCATCCCCAAACCCAAAAGGTTTTCTTATTCTACAGTTTGGTGTGTTACACACCAGCCCTCATTCAGTCTTTTATCCTCCAGGCCTGGGTGAAATTTGTAGGGACTCAGATGTGTCAGCTGGAATTTGAGACCAAACTGAACAGAGCCTTCATTCACAAAAAGAGAGATAGTAGGTTTCTCTGGTGGTAACACTGTTGGGTCTTCCAGATCGTGAGAATTATTCATCACAGGCACAGAAGAACAGGCTTAAAGTTTGTAACGTTAAGATTTTTTTTTTCTTCTTTTTTTTTAGTTTCTCTTTTACTTAGGGTGGGGGAGAACTTGGATCACTGTAAGAAAGAGTAAAGAGCATGAAATCAGTTGTGCTATTTATGGAGGAAATGGTTTAGAAAGGACCCATCAGAATTTTTCTATAGCTTTGCCAGTTTTAAATCTCTGTAACAGGAACACCTCAGTGGGTTCTGGGATTTTTTTTTCCCTGAATGTGCTGGAACTACGTAGCGCATTTTGTACTTCTCTGTGTTTCTGGTGAACACTTTTATCTTCCCGTGGGACTTCTGAAATGAGCTGGTGGAGAACCTTTTAGTTTCTCTGTACTGCTGGTTGGTATAAATGTGTCAGGATACGTGATCTGGGAGTTAAGACCTTCACTGAAGCTCCAAAATTTTACGTTTGATGGTTGTGTCTCAAGGCCAAGGAGGAGCAACTGATAATTTTCCCCTTTTCCATTTCTCTGCATGTGTATTGTGGTTTAAGCTACAGACACAGTAAAATCTTTGGGCTTCCAAGCTTCCTTCTAGCCAAATAGCTATTCTTAAATGAGGTACTTTTCTGTATAGGGCTTTGGAGAACTGCTTGAAGATAAACTGAAGAGGAAAGGTAAAAATTTCAAGAGTTACTTTTGTGGTTGATCTGTTCATTTACCTGTTATCTATGCCTAGTCATACCTTATGTATCGATATATTGTGTGTTTGCTTCATGCAGTGGGATTTTCCTTACTGCCTCAGGAAGAAGCTCTGACCTCTGTGAAAGACTTCTGGGGGGATGGCCATGGCTCCATCATCAAAGCTGCTTTCAGAAACATACTTCTAGTACGTGCACTTCAGTCTCAACATCTCTATATGTTCGATCCAGCTGTTACTTCTGTAACTTCCAGAAATGTAATTTCCAGGCTAGCTCAACGCTGTAAGTTGTCTGATGGCAAGAGCAAAGGCCATGTCTCCATTGCTCGAAATGTCAGTTTTTGTCCGTCGTACAGAGATTTGCACAGCGCCGTGTGTGTCTGTATGTGCTGGCGAGGTGCTTCTGAGCAGCATCAGTGCAACACAGGCGTGCCTCACCTTTCTCACTCCCTATTTCATGCAGATGCTCCAACCTCACAGCGCTGCCATCTGCCCCTTCCACGAGCGGGGGACCCTTTGCAGAAGTGTTCCTTCCTATGTAAAGGTCCCAGTCTGCCACCCCCATGAACACTGCCTTCATCTATGAATAGGTCAGCTGAATCCATGTTCAAGTCAGACAGAAAAATAAACTGCTCACAGTGGGAAGAGCTCTTCAGCATGATCCAGATTGCCTCAGTATAGCCCCTTGGGACTGTTTGTGCAGTGAGATATGCTTCGCTGTGAATAGGAGTGACAAAATCTGGCCCAGAGTTAGTTCCCCAAAAATGTAAATATAGAAACTGCAACAGAAGCACGTGCAGGAGCACAGAAGTCTTTTTTCCACTCATGATCTTTCCCAGTGAGGTCTTTCTCTCAGAGAGTGACTGTGACAGTTCAAAGCTTCACAAGCATTGCAGATTGACAAGGGGAAACATTGCTGATCCAACTCAAAGAAGCAGGCAATTTGCTTCTATAAAATTACACTTAGTAAAGCTTTTGGAGTTTGTGTCAGGCATATCTGAATCACTTGTATCTCAAATGCTCTCAGTCATGAGAGGAAGAGGGGGTCATATGAGGATGAGAAGCTGCTTAGACCTATAGAGTAACCTTTGATGATGTGCACAAGCCATAGAAAGGGAACCTGTCAGCAGCTCTGTGCAGTCATCTGGAAGTACTGACCGCCAGTTTTACTGTATTTCATAGAGATTTGCAAAACACTGAAACCCAGAAAACACAAGTTTGCATTGCTACATATATGACAAGCACCTAGTCTCTGGTGTGGTAGGAGGATCCAGGCTTTTGTGCAAGGGGCATTTCCTCAGCAGGCTGGTTTCATCTTCCCTAGCCCTGCTGATAGCACACTGTGTATTTTCAGGCAAGTAACTTCCCTGCTTGCACTTCTCCTCATGCCCAGTAAACCCTGGTGAGTGGGCAGGGGAAATCAGGCTAAGGTTTTCTGCGAGTGGAGAATTGGATTCCCTTGGCATAACGCTTGAGACCACTGACTCAGCCTTAAAACCCAGGTGCTCTCATCCCCACGGCATGAATTAGCCGTGGTTATCTTTGCAAGTGGAGCAGTAAGTAGCAAAACTACTGGTCAGATAGGGGCATATGGTGCTGCTTTTTGCAATATTAGTGTGTTTCTCTAATAGTTTCGTTATGCTACACTCGTTTGCCAGTGCTTATTTCACCTTTCACTTATGCACTGTGTCTGGGCAGTGCACAGGGGCTCCATCTTCATTTTTGGCCGCAACAAAATTTCTTTCTATAGAAATACCTCTACTGTTGTCTGTTGCGGGAGAGAGAGGTGATTTTTTTGTTGTTGTTGTTGTTAACCTCACATAACTCTTCAATTCTTTTCCCCCGTTTTTTTTTTTTTTTGTTTTTTTTTTTTTTTGGTTTTTTTTTTTTTTTGCTTTGCAATGCCAGTTACAAATCCCAGATGTCAAATCGCAGCAGCAGCTGGCTGCATGGCAGATCCCTTAGGCTGCAGCTGGGTGAGCACTCCTGGACTTATTCTAGCTGTGCCATATAGATGGTCTGCAGATTATTTCTCTGAGCTGTCACGCTCTTCAAATGCCTCTAGCTTCTTTCTTTCCTTCTGTTATTGTGGTAATACATGGAGCCTGAAAATTCAGCCTTGGAGAAATCTCTCATGGATCGTGTACAAGGTCTGTGGGTCAAAAGGATGGCCTATGTGTGCATTATTCCTTTTACATAACTAAATGTTTCAATTAATAAATAATACCAAATATTCCAAATACACTATTAGATTAGGGTGACTCTGTCCTTGAATACTCTGTATCTATGACAACACCACTCTTGTATGAAGATGAAAGGAGAAACGTTAATTCAGGAAGTCTGATCTCTTTCTTTAAAATTATGTACTCAGTGTCCAAATTGCTTGAATGGTACTTTTCTCTTCATAAAGTCAGTGTGAGTAGACTCAATGTGAATGACAAAATAGAGCTTCAGATTTCAACAAAAGAGACAAGCTGAAATAAGAATAAATTTTCAGTAGAGGAGTGCATGCACAATATACTGTATTATCTACAAAGGAGAGTTAAAAGCAAATTCAAATCTCGTATTTGCCTCGCTGGATATATTTTTAGGAGCACCTGTACAGGTGAATTTTCTTTACTAGTTGTGCTGTACATTACATTTAACTAAATCCTTTTAGTAATGTGTTGTAGAGCTGCCAAAATTACCACAAACGTTAATGAAATTGTAACAAAAGTATGATTCTGCTTTTAAGTACAACATATGTTTTGTAAAAGCAGTAAAATTTGAAAATAAAGTATAATTTAGGTATTCTGATTAAACTTTAGAATCCTTACCTGGAATCAATAACACCTTCATAGGTGAATGATTTAATCTCAGTTTCTTGGAGCATATGCTTAAAGAGCCATGGTAATATTTTGAAATATCATTTACTAACAATTTACCTCTCCAGTACTGTCAAGGATATTAACCAATTTGAAATAGTTTGTTCTAGAAACGGAATTGCTCATTGACTCAGCCCCCTTCTTTTCCTTTTGGGCAACATCAAGAAAATAGGTTTCACCAAGTATGGCAAATAGGTTTTCTCTAAATGATCTAACCGCTCCTGTGCTCTACTTCATCTCACTTTTGTTTTTATTACCTGCAGCTAAAATGGAGGTGATGGTTGTAGGTATTTGAGTCCCATTCCTATTGCACCTTTCAAGAATTATTGATTGTGCTTGCAGACACGGTGCAGAATCCAGCTTAGAGCTCTTGGAAAATGCAGAAATGCCATGCAAAAGTAACTATAAGCCCACAGAATTTTCAGCGCCAATAAAGGCAGCTCCACTGTAATTTATTTTAAATCTAAAGCAGCGTACGTGTTTCTGCTCCACAGTCACTGGATGATGTCTTGTGCGTTATTTCTGGGTGGGACAGTCATATAGCCTTCTCTTGTATGGCTTCCTCTAGCTGCCTCTGCGTAACTCTTAGTTCATCTTGCTACTCCCTGCTCCCAACTTCCAGCTTCCTAGAGACACTTCATCTTTTCAACTCTCCAAAGGGACATTGCAAGGCAGATGGCAATCTATGGCATTTTCACTGAAGATACTAATGCTTCTCTCCCTAGCACAAAGATACTTTTATTCTCCCTTCCTAAAGGAAGTGCCATGTATTGATCAGTGTTGATGCTTCCTCTTGATGAAACCATGTGCAGAGACCTGCAGTGGTACTTTTTAACAGGAGATGAGTCCGAGTGCATTCTTGATTCCTCTGTTCTTGCTAGTCCAGAACAGAAACCTTCTGTTTTTCTCGTCTCCCCGGCAGCTCGTCTTCCCCTGTTACAATTCTGAAGGAGGCACTTGATGCAATTGTTCAGCTCCTTTAATCTCATCTTTTTTTTTTTGGTTGTCAGTAAAGTTCCTGACGGTCCTTTTTTGTGCTTCCAGTTGGTCAGATTCCTCATTCTCAGTCTCGCACAACTGACTGATGAGTGGCAAAACGTCTCACCTGCTCTGAAGCAGACTATTAGAAACCTGCACAAACATTTTCTGTGAAATGTTTCTCTATTCTGTTTCATGTCTTTCAGCAGGAGGCTTTGTTCCAAAAGCTCTTCCAAATTATCTTTTTTTTCTATCTTATTTTTGGATTTTTTTTATCGGTTTCTTTCTGATTTGGCTAGATTCAGGAGGTGCAGTTATATCTAAAAAAAAAAATGACAGATATTCTAGAATCTTAATTCAACACTTTGCGATACCTAAGAGAGTCAGAAGTATTCTGTTTAGGGATTGGGTGGTACGGGAAACGTCTCTTGGGGTTTTTCCTTGTTTTTTCACCTGCTTCAGATATCGATCATTTCGTCTCTAAGTCTTACGCTTTGTCTTGCTTTCAGCTTGTCTAAATTGCTGGCCATCACCATCATCTTTTTGTTTCCTCACGCTTCTGATCATATTTGCCTCCACTTTAAGCTTTTGTGATATAAATTCATCTGTTAATTCCCCTCAACAATCTCTTCTTCCATCTGCCTGCTTGATCACCTCCTATCCAACTCCCTCTCTCCTTAAGCCCTAGTTTCGTACATCATGTTATGTTACCTAGCCTTAGTCTAGGTCAATATGCACAACTTCCCCTGTGATTTCAGTGGTCTTGATCATTACCCTTCCTTTTTTCATTTTGTTTCTCTAAAGCCTCACACTGAAGTAAATGTACTTTTAGTTTTTTATTTCAGCACAAAGAATTTCAAGCTCCACATACATCACTCCAGGGCTGTTATAGATGTGATACTGAACTAGTTTGTGCTTTGATTTGTAAATATTGCTGATCATGCAGGCTACTTCTCTCCTTATTTTACTTACAGAAACTCAGTACCAAGAGAGTAGATCGCCTGGTGTCAGTTAAAATTTATAAAAGAATGAAAATTTATAACATAGAGCTCTTCGTTTCGTTTTTTTTTTTTTTTTTTTTTTTCCCCTGCCATAAAGCATCATCATGACACTCATGTTAGTGAGAGCTTGAATTTTATGTTGTGAAAGCAATTCCTCTATGCCAGATATGCAGGATTTGCAGTTCAGACACATTAACTGTACCTTATTGAAATGATTCTTCTGAAAGAACACTGTACCACTACAGGTGGAAATGTGGAGGAGATCTGACCTGGGGAATATGTAAGACAAGCTGTGATATTCCAGCTTCTGTGTTTTCAGGGGAGGGAAGATGGTATTTTGCATGAAATGTCTGGAAACAGATAAGTGAGTTGGTCTGCCTATTAACCTGTATTTCTTTAATGGTGCTAATATTGCACAAAATCATAAAGGAAATTGCATAGAATTTCCTGTCTGAAGAGGAAATGTAAGTCACAAGGAAAAAAAAGCCATCCAAGAAGAAACATGTCAGTAAGAGGTGACATTGAGCTTACTGATGAATACTCCTCTCTGTGAGGAGAAAGCTACTTTTCCCTTCAAACCTAAAGGAAAACATATATTGAGTAAAAACATGACACTTCTATTCAAATGATAACAACTCTGTTTAAACGCTGTTTTTAAATGCTTGAATTGGGAGATACTGCAATGCCATGGTGTGACATGTCTGCTTCAAGAAAATAGATTGAACCTGTGTTTGTGCCTTAGATACTACATAGCACCTCTGCAGCTTGTTGCAGAATTCCACCCATGTGTACCTGAAAAGTTCTCTTTTCATGGCCTATGGATGTATTACATGTAGTAGATCATGATGAAATACTGCTCTAACCACAAAACCACAAGTATCTGCAGCTCAAGAGTGTATCTCTTGACTGATGGGGAGAAAAGAAAATAAAGTATTAAAATATTTCTGTGCATGACAGAACCAGTCATTCATGTGGCAGATACCGCATTATTTATTCATTGTATATTTTGATTGTCTGGTGGGATTCAGTACTCCTGTGAGTGATATTACCTGGGCAACAACTGGCTGCTTCATCATAATTCTCCATTAGGATAAAGCCACAAAGCAAGGAAAAGCCCAGAGTTAATTTGAATAAAAGATAGGGAAAAGCATGTACTGTGAGCTGCATTCCGTGACAGCGTCTTAATGTTGTGGAAAAATGCTAATTTAATCTGTTCGGTAATGTTGGTGAGCTTTCTAATGTCATTCAATACCACTTTATATTAGCATTTTCTCAATTTGAATTCTCTTCATACGTAATTATATATTTTCAGGTTGTTTGGTCAGAGAGGTGACACAAACAGACAGGGAATATGAATGACTGCAAGATGTACTCTGCACAGTAAATTATGATGTCAGATAGCCATTTTTAAAAAGATGATAAACAGGAAAACCTCTAGGCAAACTGGATTTTCTATTTGAAATTCTGAGTTCATTCTGCATGAAGCCACAGTGTTGTATAGTAATTGTTTTCCTTTTCCTATATTTTCCTTTTTAATTTTTCAGTAAATGATGAATCTAGTTACCAATTCCATACTTAATAATTTTCATAGAGATCAAAATCCCTTGGAATGTGAAGCACTTCTTAGCATGTATTTTGTAATTAGCTGTAAAAATTTACATAATGAATTAAGTAGTTAATTTCTGAATGTGATGTGTGTCTGTGTATATGAACCACGGACCCATGCCCAGTGCCCATGATAAATTCTCAGCTAATCAATTCCTGTTCTGGAACCTTTGAGCCTTCCAGTTAGCTCTAGTCAATCATCTGGACAAATTTACCATGGTTAAGAGGTTGCTAAGTGCTACAAATTAAAATGATAGCATTATTACACTTCTGCTGCACGTGCTGTCCATACTCACAACTACTGGGGCAAAAATACAAGGCAAACCAGACCAACCGTGTCTTGTCAAAGATGTAATGCAGAATACTCTGACTACGTTCATACCCCAGTTTGGTATAATCTAAGGAGAGCAACGTGGAGAGATTTGGAACTGTTGCCCTCCAAATCTGTGCATCCGAGTACATTTTTTAAAAAACTTTTATAGTATTAAGCGGCATTCACCACTCACAGGCTATAGCGTGGGAATGGTTGCCTTACAGAGAAATTAGAGCCATTACAGTTATTTCCTACAACTGTCAAGTCAGTGGAAAAAGCTTGTAGCGTCTGAGGTGGCACAGTCCAAGGATGACACAATTGTTGACCAACTTACATTGACAGCTTCTGCAAGTTGTACTGGGGTGGGAAGAAAATACGTGAAGGGAAGAGTTTTCATTATAGAAAATGATCGTGGTAGTTTCCACTGACTAACAATACCACTCTAAATCTTCCTTTAGAGCGAGTATTTGTTTATATCTTAGGAGCTTCTGAAGTACATGGTGATTTCTAGAAGGGGAAGTGAAAGAAGCCGTCCATTTGAAAAGCCCAGCTGAACATGAAGTCACCATAGCCACGACTCCTGCTGTCCTGCAAAGGGTGATATGCCCACTGGGGAGTCATGAGATAGCCATGACAACTCTACCAGGTAGCAAAGTAGGACTAAAAGTGATGGGCAGAGGAGTGAAAAGACCACAGTGAACTAATCTTGTAGTGGATTTGCTTCTCTGAGCACGGAGACAGCCTGAAACTGGGGCTATGCCCTGCCCTGCCTAAATAGCACAACCAAGGCCTTACTTCTTCTTATTTCTCATCTCATTTAGAAGATGGGTGTTCTTCATTAAGGCATGTTTGCTCATCTTAATAAGCTGTGTGAATCTATTAAGTAGGGAGGCTTGACTTGAATTGATTTGCTTTGTTTAAACATGCTCTAGCTTTTGCTCATGTATATAGCTCATAAAAAAGAAACCTGTTTGAGTTTAGCCCAGTATCCCATGGTGATTACTTAGATGTGCTGTCATAGCCAAGAGCTCTGAGTCTAGGATTTTGTTGGCAGCAGTGCAGCTGCAGTAATTACCATGATATGGAAAACTGAACCACAATTTGAAAACCAAAAGCACTATTGCAACTCTTACAGTTCAGAGATTGCTGAGTAATGTCCATTCAATATATGTAGGTAAAATTCATGATGCTTTATTATTTTAAATAATTAATATGGATCAAATCTATTTCAGAAGCCATTCTCTAGTTTAAGCATGCAGGTAGGAGGTTTATTTGGCTGTTTTGTTTAACCAACCACTTAAGAGTCAAGTAGGAGTTTTAGTGAAATTAATTTTGGCTAGTTAATACTTACAAAAGCCTTTGAAGATATTTATTGCCATATATTTGTTAGATTTTATTCGTACGGGTTGAGGAACAACATCCTTTTGTCTCATAAGCAACTTCTCTTGTGAAAAGTATTTCAACAACTTTTTGGACCTGTCAGCAGTATTTTTTTCTTGATCAGAGCCCACAGAGGCAGATTTATGGCTTGGATTTTCAATGGTTCCACTAGCACAAGGCACTGAATCCCCCTGAATGCCATGTGCCATGAATTCTGATCCTTCACATCAACTCAAGCTGTCACACGTAATAATAATGAAGAGCAATGTGAATTTGGCATGCACAGCTGTGGCCTTGATTCAGACAGTGGAGATAAGAAACAGTTTTTGACCTGGCTATGGCTGGAACGCAGAGTGTTGTATTCGGCGCCTTCTCCGGGGCTGAATTCAGATTTCTGAGTTGGGATTTCTTTCAATGGTGTATTGGATTTGCGTGGCAAAGGTTTGGTAGTGGGTGGACTACAGGGGTGGCTTCTGCAAGAAGCTGCTAGAAGCTTCCTCCCTGTCCGATGGAGCCAATGCCGGTCAGCTCCCAGACGGACCCACTGCTGGCCAAGACCGAGCCCATCAGCTGTGGTGGTAGTGCCTCTGGGGTAACGTATTTAAGAAGGGGGAAAACAAAAGCAACTTACAATTGCAGCTGGAGAGGAGAGAGAATATGTGAGAGAAACAGCCCTGCGGACACTGAGGTCAGTGGAGAAGGAGGGGGAGGAGATGCTCCAGGCACCAGAGCAGAGATTCCCCTGAAACTCGTGGTGAAGACCATGGTGAGGCAGGCTGTGGCCCTGCAGCCCATGGAGGTTAATGATGGAGCAGATATGCACCTGCAGCCAGTGGAGGAACCCACACCAGAGCAGGTGGATGCCCGAATCAGGCTGTGACCCTGTGGAGAGCCTGTGCTGGAGCAGACTCCTGGCAGGACTTGTGCACCCACAGATAGAGGAGCCCACGCTGGAGCAGGTTTGCTGGCAGGACCTGTGACCCCGTGGGGGGCCCACACTGGAGCAGCCTGTTCCTGGAGGGTTGCACCCCATGGAAGGGACCCATGCTGGAGCAGTCTGTGAAGAGCTGCAGTCCGTGGGAGGGACCCATGCTGGAGAATTTAATGGAGGACTGTTTCCCGTGGGAGGGACTCCACGCTGGAGCAGGGGAAGAGTGTGAGGGGTCCTCCCGCGAGGAGGAAGGAGCAGCAGACAGCATGTGATGAACTGACCACAATCCCTGTTCCCATCCCCCTGTGCTTCTTGGGAGGGAGGGGGTACAGAAATTCAGGAGTAAAGTTAAGCCTGGGAAGAAGGGAGGGGGGGGGGGGGGGGGGGGGGGAAGGTGTTTTGAGATTTGGCTTTATTTTCTCATTGTCCTACTCTGATTTGATTGGTAATAAATTAAACTAATTTCCCCAAGTAGAGTCTGTTTTGCCCATGACAGTAATTGGTGAGTGATCTCTCTCTGTCCTTATCTTGACCCCAGAGCCTTTCCTTGTTTTCTCTCCCCTGTTCAGCTGAGGAGGGGAATGATAGAGTGGCTTTGATGGGCACCTGACGTCCAGCCAAGGTCAACCCACCACAATGGAAAAGCAGTTAATTTGCTTAATTCAAATATTTTCATTTGTAAGATATTATTTGCCCACTTTCTAAGTAGTTCTTATTCCTCTGGTGACAGCCTGAGACTGAAAATATCAGCCTTTCACTGGAAAGTCTGTGAGTTCACCAAACTTGATTCCATTTCTGCAATTTATATGCTGCTCGTACTATAAATGGTTGTTTAATACTTGGTTTAGACAATGTTGAGTTTGAGAAAATGATGGCAGTGCAGGAAAGATGGATATAATTTGAAAGCTGGATCCTTTTGTGGTTGATTGTAATGTATGAACAAAAGAAAATTGATGTGCTGTGGTGATCTGTAACCGTATGGAAAAAGCAGTTGAAAAGCAAAACAAAGTCTGAGAACACATCTTTTCTGAAAAAACATGGCTTATATGACTGGTATGTTTTTTCCTCAACACAACTGTGTATCTGATGTAATCGAAGAATCAAGAAATATTACATTGCTGAATAATTTCTAGTAATTAGCTTAAGCAGAGACAGATTTATGGAGGTGCATGCTATTTTGAGCAACCAGTAATTGTATTAGCTACACCTTACAGACGAACTTTGTCTTCAGTTTAACAGCATGTTCGCCATCCTGTCTAACCAGGTTGTTTGGTAACCTTGAAGAGATGATTTTCTGCTTTTGAGAGAATGTTTGAAAGCTGAGGATATGATTTTTATGTATTTGGGCAATCAATCAATTTTATTGCTTGGCTGCCTTCCCAGCTCCTGGTTGCTTTTACTACTTAATTTTGCGTCGAACAAGCAAATAAATGTTCTAATCGTATATAAAGAGAACTGTTTTGACTGTCGTGTTTTGAATTCTTAACAACAGCTTAAAGTATTACAGCTATATCGTAGCAGCATATTGTGGCAAGTCTTGTGAATTAATTTCAGTAATGAGTATGAGTAAAATGCCACTAAAATCCTGCAGTGCAGCTCTGACATAATTTTCATAGCCATTTCCTTATAGTTTCCATGTAACGAGGAGTCGTTTTCCTAGAAAACGAGCTTCCCGCCCTGTTTCGCGACAGCACAGTGTTTCCGAAAAGCGTTGCACTACAGCCTCTGTTGGTCTTCCACAGTTTGGGTGTCTCAAGGACAAAGGAGGCTGTGGATGTGTTTGATACCTGCTGGCACGAGGAGCAAAGGGTCCTTCGCAGCAGAAGTGGGGTGCTTGGCCCAGCGGCGCCCGGCGAGCCGGCGGGCAGCCGCACAGCGTGGAAACCTCCCCGGGGAGAAAACATCCAATAAATAGGATCTGTAGCCCCGCTAGGCCAGGTGTGGAAGGAGGGATCATACAGGCACTCCAAACTGAAATTGGCTGCAACTCTCTGGGGCACCTCCCTACAGCAGCTAATGCTGGTTTGTTTGCCACTGGAATCCCCGTCACCTCCTCTACTTTTTCAATTACTTCATATCTTCCTCATGCTCGATCCCACGCCAAGGTCCATTACTTGGCAAAGCTCAATCTGGTCAACTGCTTCTGAGCAGCATGAACGGTGTTGATGCAAAGCGCTGGCTAGAAAATGCTCTCTCTCCTGATGTTTCATTGGAAGTGGTTGGCTTCTAGGGGAGAGGGAGGTTGCTCCTGTTGGCAGGGTTATAGTTTGGCCTGGAAAAGAAAGAAAAAAAATCTCACCCCCCCAAATTGCATACCTGTTAAGTTACTTGCTTTACATTACAATAATTTCGCTGTTACCCTTAAAAAATTGGGATAGTCCATAGGCTGCACAAAAGTAAGTAGGCAAGTCAAGGACTTGCCTTAACTCTTTTTCTATGTACTCCCATTAATTGTATGCATCAATCCCTTTTTCCTAAAAAAATCCCCAGCCTGGAAAGAAAATTGGATCAAAAAAAAAAAAAAAAAATGACCCTAAGATTAAGGAAATCAAGAATGCATACTTTGTGTAGTGCTGTGCAAAAGCCAAAGAATGAGCAGCACATTAAAAACCTTAACTGTGAATATACATACTTCTTTAATGACACTGAAAAACAGACTCAATGCAACAAAATATATGTGTGTACATACATGTATGTATACACACACATAAGGTATTGGTAGAACTGGGGAAAGTGTAAGGGTGGATCAAGGAAATGGCTGAACAACTGGAGAAAGTGCCTTAGAGGGAAACTTAGGTGTTACCCAAGTATTTGCCAAGTGTATTTGCTTATGCACAGCTCCACATCAAATTCCAGACCAGAGCCAGCTTGCATTCTGCCAGTTTACACCCCAGGCAAAAAATCTGTGTTCAGTTTCTGTCTGACCCTGTAGATTTTTCCTGGAATAGCAGTCTATTGTCATAAATTTTAAGAGAAAAAATGAAAAAAGTACTAAAACTAAAGGGCTGTGAGCAGCAGTGGGGAAAAAAAATAAAAGAACAACAAAAGCAAATAAGAGCATGTTAGGGAGAGCTGAAAACTAGCTAGACATAATACAACATTTCTAATGGTTATAAAGGTGATTGTATGATGTGTGTTCTCCTGTGAAGACTGGAACTAGATTTGAAAATTCAGAGCATGGAGGGTATTATCTGACCCGTGTCCCTCAGTTAAAGTCAGACAAGGTCAAATGAGAAATCAGCTTTAATAACAAGGTTAAAACATAAAATAAAAGAAATAGAATAAAAATTTCCCCCCAAAATGGATTTTTCATCTTGTCTTGGCTTAGATCAGAATAGCCTACTTCTCTGAAAGAAGGGTTTCTAGTTCTGAAATATGAATTAATGTGCTCACTGAGTCTCTTAGAAAACTGTTATGATCTGAATAAGAAAAAATACAGACCAGGATAGTTAGATGGGTCAGTGGGTTCTCAGGAAAAGAACAAAAGCTGGCGTAGATGAGCAGTTAATTTCATTTTTCAGCATCATAGTAAAAGTAGAATGACAGGCGCAAAGAATGCAGTCTCTCATGGATAATGTTCATTATATCTGGACACCCACTTTTACAGGAAACTAACTTTGCTAGCTATTACTCTTCAAGATACTTCTGGAAA
Organism: Tyto alba; assembly: GCF_018691265.1. Classification (NCBI taxonomy): domain Eukaryota; kingdom Metazoa; phylum Chordata; class Aves; order Strigiformes; family Tytonidae; genus Tyto; species Tyto alba. Next base: position 4,166,032 of record NW_024881276.1, on the reverse strand, counting down.
GTGTAAAACTGGGTAACTCATTTACTTTCTTAGTACTCATAAATTCCAAATAACTGCTAGAAATTATGATCAGTAGAAGCAGGAATAGAAATGTTTTTATTTTCTTGTCATACTTGTTTATTCTAATCATACAGGCAAATATTCAGATTCTTATATTTCTGATACAGCCAGTGAAGGAAGGTCACCTTCCAGAGCTTCCTTTGAAAGAGCCCACTCTCATCTTCTGACCACCAGGAAACTAAGTGCCACTCTGAAGCACTGAAGTTGGATGTGTAGGGTCTGTGGTACAGACTTCTTTAGAGAAAAATGTAAGGGTTGGTTTTTTTTTTCAGATTTCCTTGTTATTTTTTTTTTGTCCTATTCCTATCCAGGGTAAAATATCTGTTCATTTCAGTAGAAACAGAGCTATGCTAAGATTGTGTGTGTTGGGAAAGTGCTCCAAATGAATTAAAGGGGGAGACAGAAAGAACACCCAAATGCTAATACCCCACTGACTTTCTACCTATTAATAAGCTGATAAATTCATGCTTTTATACAACTATAAGAAGGACCAAAAGCATTTTGTTTTATTTTTTATCATTAAATTTCTGATGATAAACATCTTAACTACTGTGTTCAGACCACTGCATGCAAGACTTGCAGTTAATGTATAATTAACTCTAATTTTCAAGCAACTTCTGCTTGTTTCCTGTATGCATTTCATTAAAATGCTTTTCAACATAGCAGAATTCCATTAAGGGAAAAGTAGCAAACAAAAGTCACACACAACCTACTTGCTGCTCATCTATTTTAACATGCCCTGCATTTTCAAATCCATAAGCATTATGCCAGAGTAGGAACATGTTCACAAGTGACTGACAGCACTGATGTCTAATGAATCCCGTTAAGGCGTCAGGATTGGACTCATGAACTTTGAGGGGGGGGGGGGGGGGGGCAGAGCTAGCTTGTCTATCCAGACCACCAGTCGCAGGTCTGGTGGGATGGAAACGATCTCTTTACTGTTCCGTTGATTGCTGTGAGAGCCCCCAGGTTTGGCAGATCCTGGAGAAGGAACGCATAGCGAGATGCAGGTTTAAATAATAGGACAGAGATCAGGGCCAAAACAGGGTCGTCTGACTCCACAGATATCTGGAGGAGGTAGGACACAAGCTAGCGAGTGGTTGGTGCGGATGTAGCCGTCGGTCATGGGCAGATGGATTTCAGTTACCCACGGTGGGTAAAGTCAAGCAAGCTTGCACAGAGCATAAGTGCAGGAGCTATCTGAACATGGGAAAGAAAAAAAAAAAAAATCTTTCAGTGGTAGGTACAAAATATAAAAGAATAGGCAGAGAAACTTTGAATTGTGAAATAACTCTCCCATTGTAACTGAGAGTATGGTAGAGGAGGATGTGATAGGACACTAGAAAAATAAATTGCAAGTCAAAAGAGATATGATGGATCCGTGGAAATTTTCATAGGACATGCGCATTGATAGGACAACGTACAATAATGACAAAGGAAGTACAAAATATGTAGAAAGGTAATATAGGCTTGTGTAAGCATGGCTTATCAAACAGGAAGGCAGGAGTAATATCAAATGTTAGACCTTTGCAGTCAAGGAAGTAAAGTTTATTCTTATGGCTACATAATTCCAGAACTGGAGTTTGCTGCCAGCAACTTGGCCAGGTCAGAGCAGCTGCAGATCCGTGATGTGCTTGTTGTGGCTGGGATGGTGCATCTGGAGCACTTTGATTCCTCTGATTAGAGTGCAAGTCAAAAATAGAGCTGCAGCCCTCCGAGAGCTAGGTACTGTTTGCATGTTATACCATGACTAAACTCGAAAGAAGTTTTAAAATCATTTATTAACTTTCAAACTAACAAACAAACAATAAAAAAAAAAAAAAAAAAAAAACAACAAAAAACTAAGAAGGAAACATCTATTGCACACAAATCCAGACCAAAAAACCCTACCTCAAACTCTCTTCATATTCATCGTATTCATCTTTTCTCATAGTTTCTCATGGCCACTGAAGTTGTCCAAAACTCTCCTGCGTAATTTACTTTCTTCCAACTAATTCAAGTCCACTTAATTGTTGCTGTTGTATTCTTCACATGACTATGGCTTGCCACATATTTATTTTTAATTCTCAAAATGTTTTATCTGTTTTTTTCCATTCTGTGAGATCAGCAGCCTTTACCTCAAAATACTGCCCTTTCTCCTGCCCTCCCATTTTGTTTCCTAAATTCCCTCAAAGATCTGGCAAAGAGGAAGTGGCAGTGTGTTAAGAAGTCATTGTGATGTTTGGTGATGACTTTTTCTACAGGCCCTGTATGGAGGACAAAGAGCATTATTTAAAGGTGATCTTTTCCAGGCCTGTCATAGTTGATTTTTCCCTGATTTGGGATGATGAGACTTAAAAGAATTTTAATGGCAGATTTTCCAGCACGGATTAGTTGAAAGTCTTGATATTAAATTTTAATCATCTCAAATGAAGCTCTGTGTGGTGCAGTGAAATTCAGCAGAAGTGTGCTGTGCTAATAAGCTGCAAACTGTTAATACTGAGATGCTTTTTGTCTGTCTGCTATCAAAAGGCTTCCTTGAGCCATAACATAAAATAAGTTTTACGCTATAAACTCAAAGCTCATCTGTTAGAAATAACTGAGGAAAAAGAGGACATCAGTGGATTCAGAGTTATTAGGATGACTAAAGGTGACAAAGATAAGCCACTGCTCTGGCAGCTTTGGCTTTCATGTATCTGTGGAAAAGATAAATGATCCTAAGATGTATTTGGTGGTACATACCCAAAAGAAATTAGGAAATATCAGTACCAACTTATGTTGAATTCTATCTAAAATATAGAGTACTGTCCTGCTCTGTGTGCTCAAGAAAGGTGCATGCAAGCTCAAATAGAGAAAGGCTTTCTGAGGTAAACAGTCTGTTTTAACAAAAAAAAAAAAAAAAAAAAAAAAAAGACTAAATGAACTTGGCTGATTTTGTCCAAAAAGAATTTAATGTGAGAGAGGATAGCCTTACTGCACATGGATATGTCAATAGGGCAAATAATAAAACCAGTACAAATATATTTACAGTAAAAGACAATTTCTAAAAACAATGAGGTATAAACTAACCATGAATAAGTTTAGGCTAGAATTTAGAAAAAAACTCCCACCAGCTGGAAAAGTGAGATTATGCATCAGATTTTCCATAGGAGAAAAAAACTATTTCTAAAGTAGAAACCAATAGGTTTATGAAGGGATGTAACACAGTGCATGTGGATGTACCCATGATTTGTGATGAACTGCTCACTCCATGCTTCCTAACTTTAACTGCAGATAGGTTGCTTGTATGTAAGCCTGAACAGTAAAATAAAAATCAGAGTATTCCAGCTCTTTTGCTTTCTCTTCCACAAACCCAGACAAAACCATAAGGTTTAGATAACATCTTTTATTGTTTATTATTGCAGTGATTTCTATAGCTCAACCAAGGTTGGGGCTCCCTTGTGTAAATATAAAGTGATTAAAGAACTTGCAATAAATAATTTACCACTAATTAAAGTAAGTCAACCATTAAATTAAGTTAGAAAATTGCCATTGTATTTTCACTCTTAAGAGTTCTTAATAATTATTTGTCACAGATCAATTTTTGCATTTCAATAGAGAAAGGATTAATTACAAATGTATATAATTATTTTGCTGTAGTTTACCCATCTTGATAAACTCCGGCAATTTTACTTACAAAACTGTTTGAAACCTTGGGTTCGCGCAGCTCTCAAACACTCAAATAGCACTGAATATTTTCCCAAGCTAATGCTACATTTTGATGGATTAAGAACAGACACTGCTGGAATAAATGTGATAAGTGGCCAGGAAATAGCTCATAGGTTACAGAGATGTCTTTTGCAGGGTCTGATGATTTTTAAATCCTTTTTCAAAATTCATAATGTTTTTTCCCACTGCATTCTTTTCAAGTAGATCAGGTAATGTGATCCGAACTCTGAACGATAAATATTTCAGTCCTGTGCTTTGTGGTGAATCTGATAGTCTTACCATTTGTTATCATCGCGGGCCACGTATTCGTTTCCGTTGGGCCATCCCTGCACACACTGGGATGCTCTCCGCACTGCCTTGCGGAAATGCAGAGCTGTGAGCCGATAACGGAATGTTGTAGCATTTGCCACACTGAGGTGTCGACCGCAGCTCTGGCTTGGGGGGTCCGCCCCGTCCACCCCGGGGGTGGCCGACGTCTCCCCCCCCAGGCAGAACTGCTGAAGGCAGAGGTTTTAGCGCGGGTCTCGGGCTTCAGGGAGTGCCCAGACGTCTCTCCTGGGGTGGGGACGGGCAGCAGAGCTGCCTGCAAAAGGTGTCCCCAAGCGCAGGGCCTCACCTCGTGCAGCTGGTGGCTGGGCTGCAGGAGGTGGTGAGAGGGATGCGGAGCTTCAGGAGGGATGAGAAGGAGCTGGGTAACTGGTTCCCAGTGCAGTCTGCAGTGGGCCCACAGCCTGGGGCCAAACAGCCAAAAACTTCCCCACATGGAAGGGAGGGAGGAAAACAATGCAGAAGAATGAAAGCTTGCAATGGCAAGAACCTGCACAAGGAAGAGACTTTCCCCAAAGCCAGAGGTGCCCTTGCAAACCCTCCTCACCGCTCTGCAGAGTGAAGAGGAAAGACCTGTCACATCAGGAGAGATGCTGGAGCTGTCGGGCAGCCTGGTCTGCTCCTGTATAACAACCAGCACAACTAAGAAGAGGTGGGTGATGGTGGCAGGCAACTCTTCTGAGAGGTGTGGAGGCACCCACCTGCCGACCTGACGCACCCTCAAGAGCTGTGCTGCTTACCGGGGGCTTGTATCAGGGATGTCACGGAGAGACTACCGAGCCTCGTACAGTCCAGTGACTGTTATCCACTGCTGCTGATTCACGTGGGCACCAGTGACACAGCCAAGAGTCTGAGGGGTATCAAGAAGGATCACAGAGCCCTGGGAGTGGTGTCAAGGGACTCGGAAGCACTGGTAGTTTTTTCATCAATCCTCCTGGTCAAAGGGAAGGGGTTTGAAAGGGCCAGTTGAATCTGGCGAATCAACAGATGGTTACAGGGCTGTTGCCACAGCCAGGGGTTTGGCTACTTAGACTGTGGGACTTGCTTTGAGAAACCTGGTCTACTGGGGGCTGCTGGGGTCCATCTGTCAGAGAAGGGGAAGACCAACTTTGGTCATAGGCTTGCCAAGCTGGTGAAGAGGACTTTAAAGTTGCCAGGGCAGAGGAACCTCAATCCATCCTAGTCCTACCAGTTTGATGCCAGTGCCAGCAATAGATGCCCAGAGCCTGGAGAGGGATCACAGGTCATCAGGAGAGCATCTGAAGAGCAGCACAAAGGAATTCCAGCCAGTAAGTCAGCTTCACTGGGAGCCCAACTTAAATGCCTCTATGCAAACACATGTAGCATGGGGAATAAACAAGGGGAGTTAGAGACATGTGCACACCTGCAGGGCTATGATCTTATTTGCATCAGAGATGTGGTGGGATGGCTGCTATGACTGGAGTGTTGGAATGGAAGGATACAGGACCTTTAGGAAGGACAGGCAGGGAAGACGAGACAAGGAGAGGGTGTCACCCTCTATGTCAGTGACCAGCTGGAGTGCATGGAGATGGGTGAAGAGCTGACCGGTAATTTATGGGTCAGGATTAAAGGGAGGGCAGAGACAGGCGGCATTATTGTGGGGATCTGCTACAGGCCACCTGACCAGGAAGACTGAGTGGATGAGGCTGTCTATAGACAAATAGGAACAGCCTCATGTTCACAAGCCCTGGTCCTCATGGGGGACTTCATCCACACCAGTATCTGTTGGTGGGACAACACAACAGGGCATAATCAACTCAGGAGGTTCCTGAAATGCATTGATGATAACTTCCTTCTCCAAGTGATAGAGGACCCAACGAGGACAGGTGCTATGCTGGACCTTGTCCTCACCAACAAGGAGGGGCTGGTGGGGAATGTGAAGCTCAAGGGCAGTGTTGGCTGCAGTGACCATGAAATGGTGGAGTTCAAGATCCTTAGGGCAGTGAGGAGGGTACACATCAAGCTCACTACCCAGGACTTCAGGAGAGCACACTTTGGCTTCTTCAGGGATCTGCTTGGCACTGTAGCATGGGATAAAGCCCTGGAGGGAAGAGGGGCCCAAGAAAGCTGGATAATATTCAAGGATCGCCTCCTCCAAGCTCAGGATTGATGCATCCTAACAAAAAAGAAAACAGGTAACAGTGCCGGGAGGCCTGCATGGACTAACAAGGAGCTCTTGTACAAGCTCAAACATAAAAAGGAAGCCTACAGAGGGCGGAAACAAGGACAGATATCCTGGGAGGAACACAGAGAAACTGTCCGACCAGCCAGGGAACAGCTTAGGAAAGGGAAAGCACTGACAGAAGTAAATCTGGCTAGGAATGTCAAGGGCAACGAGAATAACTTCTGTAGGTATGTCTGTGATAAAAGGAAAACTAGGAAAAATGTGGGCCCTTTCTGGAAGGAAACGGGAGACCTGGTTACCTGGGACATGAAGAAGGCTGAGGTACTGTCCTGGGTTTGAATGAGTGGTGGGGTTTTTTGGTGGTAGGGGAGGGGGCTATGGGGGTGGCCCCCTCTGAGAAGCTTCTCAGAGCTCCCTCAGCTCCAAGTCAGCTCCACCTCTGCACCAAAACTGACCCAATCGGCTGCGCCTCTGCGAGAACGTATTTAAGAAGGGACGTGGTGAGGAGCAGTGGGACTTGTGAGGAGGAGTTGCTGCAGCTGCGTGAACACCAAGGTCAGTGGAGGAACGGAGGAAGAAAGGAGGGGGGAGGTGTGCTGGAGCAGAGACCCCCCTGTATCCTGTGGTGAGACGGCAGGGCGGCCCCCCCTGCCACCCATGGAGATCTACGGTGGAGCAGACACTGCTTTACGGCCTGTGTTTTTCACCTGGATGATCAAGGTTCTGTGCCCAAAGAAGGCCGGGGTCTCATGGGAAAAGGCAGCCCCGCTGCTGTAATTCAGTGCTGGGAGGATTGCAGCATGCGGGGGTGTCCCACGCCAGAGCAGCTCGGGAAGGGCTGCAGCTGTGGGAGGGACTCATGTCGGAGAAAGTTTGTGGAGGACTGTCTCCTGTGAGAGGGGGACCACACTGGAGCAGGAGGAAGAAGTTCCAGAAGCTCCCCCCACTGAAGATGGAAGAAGAGGCAGCACTGACTGCACCCCCGCCATTCCCTGCCCCTGCACCACTGGGGGAGGAGGTAGAGATATCGGGAGCAGAGCTGAGCCCGGGAAGAAGGGAGGGGTGGGGGGAAGGTGTTCTCAAGATGTGGCAATGCTTCTCACTGTCCTACTCTGTTATGTGTTGTTAGTGTCTGTAATAAATCTGTGTTCTTTCTTTTTTTCTTCCCCTAATGAGTCTGCCTTTTGCTCATGACCACAATGGGTGATCTACCCCTCCTGGTCCTATCTTGAACCCCAAGCCTGGCTCATCTGTCCCTTCTCATTGCGGGAAGAGAAGGGAGAGAGAGTGGCTGTGTGGTGTTTGGCTGCCGACCAAGCTCAAACCGCGACAGGTAATCAGTTGCTTTTTTGCCTCAGTCTCACTGGCAAGGGCTCCAGCTGCACCATCGAAGATGCATAAGGTAAAGGCGGAAACTGGGAGAACGAAGAACCGCCCACCGTAGGAGAAGATCAGGTTCAAGACCATCTAAGGAACCTGAAGGTGTACATGTCCATGGGACCTGATGAGATGCACCTGAAGGTTGTGAGGGAACTGGTGGATAAAGTGGCTAAGCCACTGTCCATCATATTTGAGAAGTCGTGGCCCTCTGGTGAAGTTCCCACTGACTGGAAAAGAGGAAAAATAACCCCTATTTTTAAAAAGGGAAAATAAGGAAGAGATGGGGAACTATAGGCCAGTCAATCTCACCTCTGTGCCCAGCGAGATCATGGAGTGGATCCTTCAGGAAACTGTGCTAGAGCACATGGAAAATAAGGAGGGGATTGGTGACAACCAACATGGCTTCACTAAGGGCAAATCGTGCCTGATAATTCTACCCCTTCTATGACAGGGTTACAGTGTTGGTGGAAAAGGGAAGAGCAAGTGACATCATCTGCCTGGACTTGTGCAAAGCATTTGACACTGTCCCACACAACGTCCTTGTCTCTAAATTGGAGAGACGTGGACTTGACAGATGGCCCACTCGGTAGATATGGAATTGGCTGCATCGTTGCACTCAAAGAGTTGCAGTCAGTGGCTCGATGCCCAAGTGGAGACCAGTGACGAGAGGTGTCGCTCAGGGGTCAGTGTTGGGACTGATGCTGCTTAACATCTTTGTTGGTGACGTGGTCAGTGGGACTGAGCGCACCCTCAGCAAGTTTGCCGACAACACCAAGCTGTGTAGAGCGGTTGACACACTGAGGGAAGGGATGCCATCCAGAGGGACCTTGACAGGTTTCAGAGGGGGGTCCACACCAACCTCATAAAGTTCAGCAGGGACAAGTGCAAGGTCCTGCACATGGGTCAGGGCAATCCCAAGCACAAATACAGGCTGGGCGATGAGTGGGGTGAGAGCAGCCCTGCGGAGAAGGACTGCTTTCTGAGACCGCACCTGGAGTACTGCATCCAGCTCTGGGTCCCCCATTATAAGGACATGGACCTGTTGGAGTGGGTCCAGAGGAGGGCCACGAAGATGATCGGGGGGCTGGAGCACCTCCCCTGTGAGGACAGACTGAAAGAGTTGGGGTTGTTCACCCCGAAGAAGAGAAGGCTCCAGGAAGATCTTATAGCGGCCTTCCAGTACTTGAAGGGGGAGTACAGGAAAGATGGAGAGGGACTTTTTACAAGGACATGTAGTGATAGGATGAGGGGTAAAGGTTTTAAACTGGAAGAGAGTAGATTCAGATTAGATGTAAGGAAGAAATTCTTCACTATGAGGGTGGTGGGACGCTGGGCCAGGGTGCCCAGAGCAGCTGTGGCTGCCCCCTCCCTGGAAGGGTTCAAGGCCAGGTTGGACGGGGCTGGGAGCACCCTGGGCTGGGGGAAGGGGGCCCTGCCCGGGGCAGGGGGGTTGGAACTAGACGGTCTTTTAGGTCCCTTCCAACCCAACCCATTCCATGGTTCAGTGGTTCTATTTGCCTGCTTTGATATTCTCACACATAATAGCTCATCCTTTTGCTTCAAAGCGATCCCCCTAAACTGGAACTGCAGTAAGGGCCTACAGGAATCTTGTTATTTTTAGGAAAAAAATCACACATTTTTCATCATGTTGCATGATAATCTTTCCTGACTCAACTGCATACCTAGGTCCGGGTTTTTCGTGACTAGTGGCTTTTCTAGAATTGTGTCTTATAAGGCTCTATCTGCAGTCTGGTTTTCTTTCTGGGTGTTCGAAAGGAGCAAGATCTGCTCAAAATATGAAAGTGATAAAGTTTGGTCACTTGGACAATATTAGAGCTTTTCCTTTTGTTTCTAGAATAAGTTGAGTGATGTTTGAAATAGTCAGTTTTTAAAACCTTTTTCTTATTGATTTGTATCCTAAAGAAATTAAGCTGAATTATCTATGTATGATCCAGTGTACTTTTAAGGTTCCACTAAATCGGACGTGGTGTTTTACTGAATTTGATTTTGGAGCTATGTTGGTAGAACTCTGTATTAAGCCATTTCATTTTAATTCCAAATTAAAGTTTCCTTTTTCCATCTTGCTTGTGCTTTTGCAGAGCACTTTAACGTTCAAGATTTTTTACCCAAGGTGCATTATAGAATTAATACCACTTGTATTTTTTTTTTCTTTTACAAAGAGTATCTCTAAACATTTTTAGATTCCAAGTCTGACTGTTATTAATAGGTGTCTTTATCACAAGCTGACCACAGTATAACAGAAGGAGTATTCAGATAACCTCTGAGAGATCATGGATATGTTCTTTAAATTGTAGAAGTACCAACTGCAAGTTTCTTGCTTGTGTCAGTCATCAGGTTTGTCACTTCTCCACTAATAATTTGGTCTTAATTCCCCTCTTGTAATTAAAACAAAATCTTACTGTTTAAAGTGGCAGATTAGACGTTTCTGCCAAGAATTAATGCACGACACACATTTTTCTTGAGATGTGTATTTCCAGCCACCAGAAGGATTGCTCCCACTATTCTGTAAGTACCAGACACATCCTATTCCCACTCCTTTCATTGAAAAGCTCCAGAAGACAGTTGGAAGGAGGGATGAGTAATTTATGCCCTCCCTTACCATTAGCAAAACCAGATTTTAAAGAGGGACTGAAAGAATACAAGAATGCAATTGCAGTAGAGGGAAGTAGAGAAGTGACATAGAGGAGGAAAGATGTTGCCCCGGATTTCTGCTTCAGGCTAAGCTGGCCTACCAGATGTTACACAAAACATACTGTGACACTAGTCTCAGGAAAAAAAAGGAGCAGCATAAACTGGCCCTTCCTAAGGGTGGGTTCACCTCAGCCGCAAAGTGTAGAAGTCAGGAAACCAAGGGCAGAGCGGGATAAGAAACTGCTCTCATTTTGGGCAAACTAACTCTGTCAATCTAGAGGAGCATGGAAGGATGCCCTGCCCCAAGCTTGGACTACAGATGTCTTCTACTCAACTTCATGGGTGAAACATAACCTGTAAGTTTTGAAATGTCATCAGCAGTCACTCACAGGCCTTGACTGCACACTCTTTGCCTTTTAACAGTTGCTGCTCCCTCCAACTGAAGTAAAAAAAACGTCGGCTGGATATTGTAGCCATGGCTGCTAGTGATAAAACAGATGTCAGCACTGGTAATTCAAAAAAAAAAAAAAAAAAAGATTAATTTTTTGAAAATCTTTGCTGATGTACTAGTTGCCTACACAGGTTTCTTCAGAGAGTTTTGAAAACAGTCCTACATTAAAGTAATATAAAATCATAGCTGTGAGTCACAGATTATTCAGAGACAATGTAACTTCTGCTTATGTTAGGAAAATATATCTTAAAAGAGCAATGATCAAAACCAGGTTGATTAGAGCTAAAGAATGTAGTAATTTGGAACAATGCAAGTCAAACATCTTAAAGAGTTTGTTTTCTGTTAGAAATTTAAATCTCCTAAAAAGCATTGCCAAGCTGTAACAAGTCCTTTATTCCTCTAAAACAAAATGATGTGGAAAGTGAATATTGCCCTCCAGCAAAATTACATTCCAGGTTGCCCAAATGTCTTAAGTTGTTCTCTGTTCTCTCTGGCTCAGGCTTACCTTTCTTCCTCGTTGACTTAGCTGAGGCAAGAGCAAAGAGATGTCTTCAGAGAACAAGAATGCGTTTGTTTCCAAAGTAGGCACGGGAAGTATTTGTGATCAATTTATGCTTTTCTTCATGACTTTCAGAACAGTTTAATGGGGAATGGGTGTTAGTGAGCCTGAAGTCTTTCTGCTTCACCTCGTTCTCTTTGGGAAGGTAATTTTAAAACAGAAACGAAGGCTGAATACTGTGGGAAGTCATCCACGCAGACTGTTTGGATGTGTGTTACAGATAGCTGTGCCTATCAAAAAGAAGCAAATTACAACTTTCTCACTGTGAAGTCCAGAAATTTTGAAGGCACGTTATTAGAGAGATACTGACCCATTTGGGTAGAGACAGACAAAACTCTACCTGGGTAATATCCAGTGGATAAACTTGCAGTTTATAAATCTAAATATTTATCTAAGGATACATAGAAAGGAAGAAATAAATTCTCCAGTGGTGTCACGAACAACTCTCTGACCCCTTGGTTATCACTCCAGGTAACAACCGTTGTCCTCCTTTCTTATCAGAGGACAGGAAGATGCACCCATGGCCACACAGGCTTTCCACATCTCAAGATAACTAGCCCTGTGGAGAAAAAGTAGCAGCCTCGTTCCTTGCTAGCTTCCCTCAGCTAGTAGCTCATCAAGCTGTGCTGTAGCTCATCAAGAAATTATAGGTTTGACTCGGGAATGACTAACTGCAGGGTCAGGCCCTGTGTCACACAGAAGGTCAGAAAGATGGGCTATGCTGGTGCTGATCTGTGCAACACCCAGCGTGGGGCGAGGCTCCCTCTTCTTGCCGGGAGCCCCGTGCTACAAATGTGGGCATACTTCAGCCATTCTTGTGTTTTCTTTCCACCTCACTGTCTGGAGGCTACGTCCCTGTTGACCTTTTTGGAAAGATCGCGGGTGAATTTCTGCCTAAAATATAATCATCCCTCTTTAATTCAGGTCAAGGCTTGTATCGTTTCCAGACTCGCTGAAGAGAGGATGATGTCTCCCAGCTCTTACCTGCAGCCTGCGGAGAGGTGCTGCCGGCAGCTGGGAAGGGGATGTATTTCTCAGGAAGGCAGAAGCTGAGGGTTTGCTGTAAGCACACACCTCCTGAAAGATTTGTTCTGGAGAGCATGGAGGCTGTGAGGAGAGGATAAGAGAAGATGAAGGAAGTGAAGCGAGTGTGTATGAAGGCTGACTGAGTGGGGATTAGTTCGTCCTTTGATGATTTTGGAGGCTGGAAAATACTTAGTCTTCTGCATCCATTAAAGCTTTTGGGAGAAGCAATATACAGAAGTGGAGTACAGGGTGGAGGGGTCCCTTAGGAGAGTTGTCTCTGAGTGTCTCTGAGTGTCTAATATTTGGATTCAGAGGGTATTTCTAACCCAAACATCATTTGTATATTAAATCTGTTTTAGAGCCCAAGTGGCATCTGGACATTTGTCTCTTCACATCCACTAGCTACCACCACCATTACAGTGCAGATGGCAGAATGTCTGCCTTGGGGTATAACTTATCATGGGGACTGAAGGTCTGCAGTTGCCAGAAATTGAATTACCAACAGCCAAGGGTCTGAAAAAGTGGAAAAATTAAAAAGAGATAAATCACAGAGCATTGATGGCTGCCGTCCAAGCAGTCTGAAAGAACCAAACAACAAAGCAGCCAAGCTGCTAACCCAAATATATAATTTACCCTTAAATTAGCGCTCTACCTGCCCATTAAAAATGTGTCGTTCCAGAGCTTTATACACATCTCACTGAATTTACTTCGGCCCCAGAAATAGTGGTTGAGGAGGTTTGTGTCACTTCTGTGAAGCGACCGGAGGGACACACGGGGCCCGTGTGCCGGCGTGGGACGCCGGGGCTGGGTGGTCGCTCCGAGTCTGGCTGCAGCCCTGCTCCCCGCTTCCCCCCACGTAGAGCTGGAGTATTTCCCCCGGTGCCAGCTCTTCCCCTTCCCAGTCGAGGGAGGGGAGGTGGGAAGGGGACCCACCACCCTTCCCAGCGCTGGGGTGGGTTGTACAACGCACGCCATGGCATCCGAGCCCGGCTTCAGCCTTCTACAGGTGCAAGTGGGGCTGAGCCTCAAACACAGGCTTAAGGAGGCACTATGGTGGGTGAGAATCTGCTAAAATCAGGCAGTGTGGTTTTTATATGTTGCGGCATGCTGCACCAAAATTTTGCATCACAGCCTTTTGATCTTTCAGCACTGCTAATCTGGGGCTCTGCAGCAATTCAAAATGTATTCAAAAGGTAATATTGAGATCCAGAACTGCTGTTAAAGCTAGTCTGCTAGAATAGCATGCTCGATTGCATAAAAGTTATTATCTGATTTCTTTCCCAATGTGTGTGGGGGTTATCTTCCCCCAAACCGCTAGTTTGGCATTAATCAGAAATCACAAACCTTCATAAGTCCCCAGATCCAGTATCCTGCCAGTTGCAGTTCTCTACTCCCCCTCTTCATAGTGTCAGGATCACAGTTATCACCATATTAGAAATAGTAATCTATGGTGAGAATTCCTAGCTTCTTCATTAACCAAATGCCAATAATACATCAGTAAGTGTAGGAAAAGTAATTTCATACATTATTAATCCCCTTCAGAGGATGCAAAATTTAAAAGAGGTTTGTCTTTCTGAGTTTATTTTTCTTAGGTAAGAGAATGGGAAAAAAAAATCCAGTTTACCTACATTTGAGTTATACTTGGGTAGAGGCAGACTAATGAGAATCTGTTTTCTCCCTCCTCCCTGTTAAAGGCTTGTCCCTGAAGGGCGTGCACCAAAGGAAAAAACAGTGCTGTGACTATTGCTTCAAAGGAGGCAAATCCTTCTACCTATTGCCGGTTTCCTCCCTGCTAACTAGAGAGCAGATGTACAAAGAAATAGATTAATTCACTTGTTATGCATTTAATAATGCTATACATCTCTTCTCACCAATCCAGCAAGCTCAGCTGCCATCACTGTAGTACAACTGATTCATTGCTCCGTACCTCGCCCTCCTTGTGCGGGTGAGACATTCAGACCTGGAGGAGTATCTCACCAGATATCTCCAGAAAGTCCAAAGATTGAGTGGGAATGCAAAGACTTATCTGTACGATTAGTCCTTTCTCTAGAGCTAGCATAAAGGGAAGTGTCAAGGACTGTCATGCACAAGGTGGATTTTTGAACAGGAGAAAGACTTAAGTATCCGTTTTTTGTTCACCTGGTACCTTCCCCAAGCTGTACCTTTAGAAAAAATATTTTGTTTTGTTTTTCTTGAAAAAAGGGGTTTTATGCAGTTAAAACTATGTTTTTTTTCCTAAATAGACCCCAAATAACCTTTCCAGCCAGACATAGCTTTTGCAGGGATATTTTTTTCTAATGAAAGGAAGAATTTCCACAAACTGTCTAATGAAAATGCTTATCAGCACGAGTTGATACTGGACAATATACAGGATGCACATTCCTAAGAGTAAGAATTACTCATCTGTCCAAAAGTCAGTTTGCCTTCAAGAAGAATGAAAGTACCAGAAGCACTGAATTTTGCGAAGGAGGAGAAGAACCCTGTGGCTTCTCGCTCAGCAGCTCTGGCTTACATTGCCTGAAATTCCAGGTCAGCATTGGCAGGAACTGCTATGAAAGATAATTGCTTTAAAGCCCCCGTGAATAAGGACACTACATTAGAGTGATCATGTTAAAAGTTCTGGAGGAGCAGCAAGGGAGGTGAGGTGAGAATAGCAAAGTAACAAAACAGGATTGCGGTGGGGCGGAGAGATCTAAAGTTACCTAAAAATGAATCCATCTCAAAGAAAAAACCCAAAACCTTTCTTATATGAATACATCCCTAAAAAATAATAAGAAATACCTATTTGTACAGAAGAGAAAGGAGATGGAATCCAGCGTATAGGGCAGCCTGTGAAGCAGCAATCAAGAGACTCTGGTTCTATTCTTGGCATTTTATTCTTCCACACTCCTTTTTCCTATCAGTTTGCTAGCTAGTAAGATCTCTGCAGTGGATTAGTAGCTGAGAGAGCTGTGTGATTTATAGAGCAGCAGCAAAACTGCCAGTTCTCACCTGGGATGCATAGCTATGCTGTTGTTATTTTAGAAATTATAATGTCTTGCAGTTTGCTTAAGCTCGGTTTCAGTTATGTGCATGTACATACATACCGATACCAGACCCAACCACTACAATTATCTTTGCCTTCTTTGACTCTCAGGATGTGTTCATCAATTAGAGTGTGCAATGATATCTCAATTTTTCTGTTGAGAAGTCACAGTTATTTCAGAGGCATTCACAATACGAAAAGAATTTAAACACTCCCTGCAAGACTTCTTATCTTTTTCCAGCATAAATTTTCTTTGTGTTACCCAGCTATCTGTGACCCTTTGGCAAGATCCTCCTGGAAGTTCTCACTCTCGTTTTTTCTCCTAATCTTGAGTATGGTGAATAACACTGAGTCATCTGCACTCATGCCCAGTTCTCTGATTTTTTTCTCATTCTCTGTTTGTTCGTTATTAGTTGAAACTGAACGCTGGGATTCAAATCACCTAATTTTTGAGGTTTATAATGCAGAGGTTTCAATCTGAGTCAGTGTCCCCAAGCTCCCTTTGCAGTCTGTGGAGAGGAATAAACAGTTGTAGGACATGATTCATCTCATCTTAAACTAGATTTGTGAAACAGGTCAGATGAATCATATCTTAGAAGCCCTCTACAGACCTAAGCTTGCTTAAGCATGAAAGAGAAACAGCCTAGTGTCAGATCTGGAGAAAAGGGAAAAAATATGCATCTTGATGCTTGGAGGAGTGGGAAAGGACGATGGCATTGCTACCTAAGGTTATTTATGTTCCCTTATCATAACCCAGATACTGTCCCAGGTATATGTTGGCATGACCCAGGAGAAGCAGTTGCACCAGCAGACCTGTGTGGATGGAGCGAAGAGGGGCAGGGATGTGAGGGGAGAGCAGCCACCCCACCGAGTGACCCTAAAGCCGCACCGCTGGTGGAAGGGGCAGCCCTTGCCTCTCGCCTCTCCCCCACCCCAAATGCCTGCTCCTGCTCCTGCTCCCTCCCCTCCACCAGCTCTGCTGCCTCTGCTGCCCCAGGGGAGGGGTGACTCGCTGACCGCTGTGAAGGCTACCTCCAAAAACAGAGACAAAGGAGAAGAAAAAGTTGATTGAAGCTGGATCTGAGAGCTGCTCAAGCTTGCCTCGTGGGTGCTAGGACTGACGCAGGGGAAAAAGCAGAAAACTTCTGGGGAAAAGGGAGGTAGAGGTTGCAGAATTATGTGTTATGGATAATTCTTATGTCTAGAGCAAAAGATGATGTATTCTGGACAACTCAAAGTTATTCTTGCCTGGAGCTTGGAAATATTATTCCCTTCTTCTTTGTTTTATTTCCTTTGACTCTGCAAGGTTTTTGTCCTTGAAGTACTACAAAGCAGAGACACTATCAGCCTCTTTGTGTTACCTCAGAGGGCGTGAAGCAGAATATTTGCTGAGGTGTTTTCATGGTAATACCAAAGCTTATTACAAGCATACTTCCTCACACTGGAGGTTTTTATTTTGGTGGTTTTGAAATGGTAAGCAGCTCTAGTCAGAAAATGTATGCTCTTTTCAGGAGGTGTAGCCAATAGGAGAGTTGTTTTGCCATCACATAATGATTCTCTGGTATTAAAGTCTGGCCATGAATTGAAAGTTGATTTCATGTATGAAATATCTAGACAATGTACTGACAAAGTCCCACTGGAAGGGATTTTTTTCAGATCTCCAAGTACGTATTTGATACTGACTTGTGGAAAGAAGCTCCTGCACAGCAGACTAGGACATACTGGTTGCATTCTGAGTTTTGACTGAAAACTTCGAAGCTTGCCTTAAAGTAGCATAGAAGATACTAATCTATTTTGAAAAATCAGTAATAGCAGGTAAAATTTAAAAGGCCGAAAGCTAAAAGCCAGTTTACATCTCTTGACAATTATATCTGCGAGAGGACAGGAGAAACCAGACCCACACCAACGATGACGAAGTGGCCCAGCTCATTTCTGGCCCACTGTGGGAGCTGGGGCATCATCAGCGCTGAGCTATTTTAGTCCAAAAGCAGGCTAATTGGATTTGGAGGTTCATTACTGTAGCAACTAAAACAGAAAGTCTATTCTATAGATATTACGGCTCTAGGAGTGCCTGTAATTAAGGTGGCCCTGTTTTAGCAACCCCCTGACTTTCTGAACAGCCTCTTCTTCATTGAAGTCCGTGTTGATTCTCTCTCCAAAATGAATGCATTGGGAATGTGAGGGCTTTTTTTTTTATTATTTTATAAGGTGAAGAAAGTAGGCTTTCACATTAAAAAATAAATAAATTAAAGAGGATGAGGGAATCAAGATTTAGGGGTGTAAAGATATGAGAAAGGTAGCTAATTTGAAACTAAATTGAATTTGGTAGGGTTTGGCTAGCTTGAAGAAAATGTTTTGAATAAATAAATTACATTTGCTTGTGAACAGTAAGCTGTTCATATAGAAAAGAAGTTCTGCAAGTCAAGAGGGGAACAGCTCAAGAGGAGTGCTGGTGCATGTTTTAGTCAGGGTACATGTCTAATAAAATATTATGAAGGAGGAGGCTGCCAGCAAGAGATCGCTGGGCATTTTTTTGTCCTCACTGGTAATCTTTCATATGCATGTAAGTGCCCTTCATCATCAAATTATACAAGTGATTCAATATCTTAACTTTTAAGCTACGCAACCCAAGATGTATTGGGAATGTGGAAATCCAGAGCTGAGAAACTAGAAACAAATGATAGCTCCATATACTCTGCAGAACTATACCAGTTTAAACGAGTTGAGGACTCTGCATCATTTCTAGGAAGACATGCTCCTAGCTTGCTTTGAAGTACATTTTCTTTTTGTCATCTTGTAAAAGCCTTGCTGACTTTTATCTTGTTTAATAGCTTGACTCTGTATTACTTCCAAAAATCTCTTTACTTGAGTTTCATTCTTGATGGAAAGTGTCAATATAAGGACACTGTAATGTGTGTGTCACATGTGTGCCGTATATTTTGAGGTTTTAAATGAGATGTAAGTCACAGCGTAGAGCATAGCCACCGTAAGGAGTAAATGTCACCCAAGAAGAAAAAGAAACATATCTGCAATTCTCAAAATATAGTGATTAAATTTATTATAGAAATCTGTTCTCCAGGGAGCAAGAGAAAAATACATCTAAAAGTATATAGAATCGTAGAATCACAGAATAGTTTGGGTAGGAAGGGACCTTGAAAAGGTCATCTAGTCCAACCCCCCCCTGCAATGAAGGTAATAATAGTAATTAAGGTATTCTAAACCATCTTCTGTCCATAAATGATGAATCTTCAGATGCTCACTGTGAGATCTTCTGTCCCTATGAGGCAGAGGAAGTTTACCTGGGTCTGTCCTCTTGTTTCTGGTCTCTGTGAAGGGAAGAAAACACTTATCTGTGAATGGGATGAAGGCTGCCTTCCTCAGTCCTCAAAAGGAGATATGAGAAGCATTTCCACTGCAACACTTTTTTTTTTTTTTTTTTTTTTTTTTTTTTTTTGACAGATACCAGCCCCAGAGTGAAACTAGTGTGGCCGTGTCATTTTCTCACCATTTCTTCACAGGGCTTTAAATGGTCCTATGAAAAAACAAAATAATTTTTTCCTTTCAACCTATGTGAACGCGCACCTGTAGATACTAGAAATGATGACAGAAGCGGTTCCAAAAACAGTTGTTCAGTGGGGTAAAAACAGTCTTCCCATAGGAACAAGGGAGGATATCAGAGGACTGTCTCTCTGTGGTCAGAAACCTGGGTGATGAGCACCTGAACTCATGAGGAGGAAGATGGCATCTAATTTCCAGCAAGTGAATGAGGAAATTTTGTCTGTACCTATTATTGTATTTGCTATTCTGAAAAAAAAAAAAAAATAAAGCCTCTCCAGTCAATAACCTGGAGAAAATTTTACCCACAGGAAGCTGAGATAACCTTTCTCACCCTGAGAGCTGGCTGTGGTTCCCACTGCTCTTGTCCTGCTGCCACCACCTCCTATGGTTACTCTTCCGACAACGGCAGCTTATTTCTTTTCAAGCCCTGTCCCTGCTGAACAGAAAATGTCAGATATTGTACAGCAAAGCACTACTCGCATGTTTGGAAAACCCAGAGCATGCTATGTCTATGGCAATTATGCTAAAAAGGGAGCATATTTAAATAACATCCTACCTGGTGGTGAAATTAGCAGAGTCATGCATGGGCATTTCTGTCGCTTTACATGGACTACCTTGGTTTTGTGCTGCTGCTACATCCCAGTGCTCTGGCAACATGATCTGTGAAGCTGTTCAGGGGGCTGTCTTGAGATGATATTTTGGCAGTAAAGGGAGCTGCTCTTAGTGACAGAGCTGAAACACTCTTCTGACCCTGGAATTTTGCTTATTTTGCTTAACCAGTACACAAGGGCTACGGAGGTGTTTGTAGAAGTTAAAGGATCACTGGTCTACGCCACACACTTCTCTTGTGGAAGTTGAAAGTAGCTAAGCCAGATTGTTCAGTTTCCGAGAGCAAATTTCTTTTTTACTTTACTCTTCCACCTCTGAGAAAGAAAGTATCTCTCAGAAAGCTGAAGACTTTTTTCTCCATTTCTCTTAATATGATAGGTTAAAGCTAAATGGTTAAGAAACGGCACCATGAAATGCCTTTTTTTACAATAGCTCTTTGAGCAGACAACGTTGAAACCATACTGAGGAAGAAAAAAAGAAGCAGGAATTTCTAATATTTGCCCAGTGTGGATTTCTGTTTATGTCGTGAACACTGATGCCGAGCTCTTTTTTCACTGAATAGGCTGGCGGATGACACACAGAGGCTGTTCACAAAGGCTAACATTAGGCACAGGAAGCTAATCTCAGACCACCTTTAAAGTTAGTGGCACTAGAACGGGTGACTCAGAGGAGGAGCAGCCGAATTTAGGTGCTCTTGCTTGCCTGCTGGAAGGCGGTAGACAAACTAGACTAACTAAAGTTGTGAGTGTATCTTTTAATGACCGTACCCAAACAGTATGTCTTTAAATGTGCTCACTATTTTGATCCGTGGCACTGCACTCACACGCTTTGCCAGATGGATTTGTTCCATCTGTCTTTTCTTCAGTGGCATATCACAAGGATCAAGTTAAACAGTAAATCTGTGCTAGAGTTAGCCATGGTTTATTACTTCTATTAATAGTCTGTGAAAGATCAGTGATCTGAAAAAGTGCCACAAAATTATTCAGACTAATAAAGGACAGAGGATAAGACTGGGGGGGAACTTGTAAGATGCCCAACAGTCAACAGCCAACAATTTAGTCCACAGCCACATACCTAAAATAGTTCGAAGGATTAGGAGCCAAAGGTCTGCAAGTGATCACCATAACCACAGCTGGAATTAAGGGTCATCCAGTGCCATAGGTATGATTGCACATACTAGGATTTTCTATGCATTAATCAATGTAATATTTAATTGCTGTGAATCTTGGCTGCTAATGCAGAATGTTGGGGTTTCTGGAGTGCTTGTGGTGTGGAAGCCAGAGAGGTCATCAAGTGCACAAGGGTAGGAGGATGGCATAAATAAGAGACGCTGTTCTTGCCGCATTTATGATGACTGTCTCTCATTGAGCTCAATATGCAATTGGCTGGAACACGCCTTATTTACCTGTAGGATTTGGTTTTGTTTTGTTTTCCTAGAAGTCCTTCTAAAGTAAGCATTTTATAGTCCTGAATAGCACGCAATGCTCTGTCATGCATGTCTGAGCAGAACTTGCATTGCAGCCCTTGTGTTAGTCCTGGACAATATAGGAAAATTCTGTTAACAGGAGTTACATTCTGTAGACGGGAACTTGTGTGCTTCCACACATACCCAGTCGGTATGATGATAAACCACAGGTTTGTGTTAGCAGCCTAGAACCGCTTTTGCATTTTCCACTCACAGCATTGTCTTATACCAGCCACAGTTTTGAGCTCAGCTGATCAGAATTTCCAGCTGGCCAGGATTTCATTGCCCTCTCTTGGCGGCCCTGTTTTGATTGAAAACATCTTTTGTTTTGGCCGGAAGATGTGTAAACAGATGAGCAGGCCTTGCCGAGAAAGATGAATTGATTCTGGGCCACCTTACTGTGGGGAGAGAGGACCACAGGAGAAGGGAGATACCGAGCTTGTCTCTGAAGACTGGACCAGCCAAAGCCACTGTTTATTAGTGTCAGCAAGACCAGTGCAGTGACAAAAGGGAAGGAGGCTCCAGTCAATACTGTTTTGTGTCTTCTCCTCCCAATTCATGCTTTTTTTTCTCCTGGAGTTTGCTCCACTACATTTACACCTGCCACCTTGCTGACGGAGCTTCTCTATAGCTCTGCAATGCAGCATCTCTCACATGGTAGGTATTTGCCTCATTAAGAGCACTTTCTGATAAAAAACACTGCCGTTGCACTGTCCAGGTGCTCAGAAGTGTACTCAGTTCTTTTATGAGCAGGATAACTTTTCTTCTTCCTGCTGTGCATATGCCAGAGTATGACTTTGTGAGGCAGAATAGCATATGAAAGGCCAAATTCCTCAGTGCCCCCTGTGCAGATACGGCAGCCAGAGACCGACGTACCTGTGTGGAGCTTTTGCAACATGATTTTGAGTATGAATATGTGACTACTGAGCACCACTTTTTCTTATCTTGTCTAGGAACCATTCCTTGTGCCTTGCTGGAGAATTCACTCTTCCTGCTGGTATCTTCAGACATGGGGTGGGTGGCTGGCAAGCAGGAACAGGCAAAGCAATCCTTTCTGTAGTCCTCTTTCCACCATGACCTATGAGTTCTCAGCTCCCTTCCGCACTGGGCAGAGTTGCAGCTTTCCCTAGAATGGATCCCCTGCTTATGTTTATAACACAAAGACAGTGAAAGCATGATGGAAAACTCCTTTGGCATAAGTAATAAAAGAAAGTTGACTCTGACCTATGATTTCTGCTGAAGTAGAGCTGTAGCTGTCCGTAATAATTTCAAGATGATGAGTTAAGAGTTGAGTGCAGAAAAAGTGGTAGTTGGTAGGTGGCCTCCGTCTCATCTTAATGTGATCTAAATCAAACCTAAGTGACATGGTCTTTGCAGGAGCCCAAACATTCCTGTGTTCTGCTGGTCAGTGAATAGCTCAGAAGTTACAGCCCCTGTCATTCAGTGCAATATCTGTCCATTCTGTTTGTTTCTCAATTTTCCTTCCATGGTAGACCAAAATTCCCATTTCGTGCTTTTTGTGCGCTGTGATACAGGCACAGAAGAAAATGTGTAACCAGGATCAGCTGTTACTGGCGCGGAAAGCAAAGGAGGGGAACTCTACAGGTTGAAGAAGAAAGGTGTGCTAATAGCGTGAAGAAGCAGACGGACAGAAACGAGGAAGCTGACCCCGAGGGGAAACTCAGGGGTGTGTGAGCACTCGGGGGCTGTGTCAGGCTGTCCTAACGCCGGGCCTCCTCCTGGCTCCCGTGGGTCTCGTGGTGTCAGAGAGCTCCCCAGGAGCCGCCAGATGCCCGTCCTTCAGGACCTCTGCCTCGAGTTCCCGTGTCCACGCGAGCGGAGGGTGCACAGGGCAGGAGCAGGCACTGAACGCCGCGGGTGCTCAGCGGGGTCGTGTGCGGCCCGCCAGCGAGACCCTGTGCGATTTGTTGGGCACAGAGGAGCAGCCAGAAAACCAGCGTGCAGTTCTTCTCTGTTGCTGAAAAGGTGCTGCACCCGGCAGATACGTGTTTGAAAGAAAGCAATTAGGCAAAGCAGCAATTGTAGCGCCGTTATATACATATCTATTCATATGTGGATAATGGCATAAGTAGCTCTAGCTGTCTTTTGGGAATTATGCTCCTTTTATATTTTATTAGCTAATAACTTTCTGACAACTGAGTCATCAAATTACAATAAAAAAATAGTGAAATATTTTTAACAATGAATATTTTAGTGAGTGTCTGACAATTATATATTCACTTGCTTTCATTGGAAGGATTATTTAGATAAGAACAAGGGACACATCCGGTAAAAGAAAGAAATACGATCATGTCTGTCATAGAAGTACCCGAAAGCAAGGAGTAGTATAGGAGAGATAAAATGGGATAGAGTTAGAAATTAGAGTATTTCAGTAGCATTAGCTGCAGATATTCTGTATGTAGATTCTACTCCCTATTTTTGCTCTTAATAGCATACAGAAAATCAAAGGGACCAGTTAGTTTTGAAGCCTATTACATTATTAAACTCAAAAGCAGAAAGACCACTATCATTATTACTTACTTGAATAATTTGAAGTCTAGTGAAAGATAAACCAAAAAGATAAGAAGTAACATATCTAAATATTAATTTTGGAATGTTTCAGTTTGCTTACTGTTATTGCACATCTTTTTGCTCATACCTATTCTATGCAGAATACCTTTTGCCATCACCATTTCTCAAAAGCGGTTCAAGTCACATTGCTAATACAAGTTCAGGTTTGGTCGTTTGCTCACATCATTAAACACTGGTCTTTAGTAATTAAGGCATTTTAAAAGTTGTCATGCTGAGTATGTTTGTGTATGCTTCAAAGTATTCTAGAAACTAACCACTGTCCTCACCTTCTAACTGTACAATTCTTCAGTACACTGATAAAATCAAATAGGCGGAACACGGGACAAAGAAGAAACGCCGTGCCTGTTCACTGAGTCAGCACACGACGTGGACCGTGTTTTGGCACTCTTTCTGGAGTGGAACGGCCCCTCGGTCGGCACAGTGCTCGTGCCAGAGAAACTGCCTCCCTGGCAAAGAGCCGCCGCGCACCAATAAGCACAAACAAGGACTCTGGCCATTACTGTTTCTGCCCCGTGAGCAAAAAGAAAAGTTTGGGGGTTGATTTGTTTGTTTGTTTTCCTTTCCAAAGCGTGTTCTGATCTTTTGTTGGCAAGTGCTTTACAATACCAAATATGATGACACGTTTCCCAAGTAAGCAAGTAAATAAGCTTAGTAATGATAGCCTTGGCCTAGTATGCCATTAGTCTGGGCACTGCACAGTCATAATGAGGGACAGCACTAGCTCTGCAAAACTACAAAATTAAGGGAGGGGAGATCAAACAAGTGTAGCAAAAAGTTAATTCCCACGAAGGAGGAAGTTGCACTGGTTGGGATGAAAACACTCCCCTTGGCACGCTGGTTATCTAACCACCGTTGTTGCTGGCAAAGCAGAAAAAGACAATTTCAAGGTCAGATGAGGGGAGAGATTAATTTTAGCTTAATGAATGTTCTCAGTGGCCTGCTTTTCTTGCAAAATCCAGGAAAGTCAATAATGTTTCCACAGCCCATAAGGGTGGTAAAGAAGTGCTTGGGTCCTGCACTGTGCCACAAAATACTGCATCTAATGAAAGCCCAACGCCTTCTGTACCAAGATGAATATTTTGTATTAAAAAGGATTCCTCCATTGGCAGTGTGAGTGGCTGCCTCCTTAGAAGATGATCCTGCTTTCCCTAATCTCTTTCCTTGACGAGCTGCCTGGAGAAGTAGAGCAACAGCAGAGTCAGCACGAAGCTTTGCCTTGGTCTTTACTCCATTCCTTGTCACACTAGTTACTAATAAGTTAGTACAACCAGGTTTTGTGTATCATCTGAGCAATTACAGTGCTGCTCATATGGTTTTATATGGCTGCCAGGCCACAAGAGGAATGACCTAAACAACTCTCTGCTTTTACAGGAGTTAATAACTTTTGCATTTCCTTACCACCTCCAAATGCAGGACATCAGTGAAATTAAACAAAATTGCAGACCTCCTAAAGGTCTATAGAGAGCCCAGGAAATTGTCTAGCGTTATTCATGAGTCAGTGTTGTTGAACTACTATGACTTTACAGCCATTTCGAAAAAATGTATGCACACTATCTTACAATTGGAATATAAACATTCTTTCTCTTAAAAAAAAAAAAAATGGAAAAGGCCACTGAGTAATTTATATAAATTCACCAATACAATTTCAGAGGACTAATACTGTCTGGATTCAAAATATATAAGGATTATTAAAGCCCCATACTGTAAAACTGAAGGGAACTGAAGGAACTGTTCTCCTGTAAAGGATTTTAATAACAGCTGTGATTGTCTTTTGTTATTTATCTTGCTGTTGTGCCTGCAGGCCTTCCTAAGGTCTTATTGTACAGACATACTATAAAGAGGCATTATAGCTCACAGCCTGGGTTGTGACAGCATGAAACAGTTTGGTGAACATCATTGATGGACCAGGAAAAGGAGTAAGAGGGAAGGTCTCTTATTGCAGACTGGGTTGGAGCCTGTTTACCCAACAGTTTAATGTTCCTGTCAGAAAGGCTTTCTTTAGCGTGTGTAAAGAGCTATGTATCTTTAATTTTCCCTTCCTTTAAAGGCTGTTTCTTTCACAAGCAGAGGTGGGGAACGCCGTGTGCAGGGAAGGGGGTGTCTATTCCTTCTTGTGGAGGGCAGGGGAGCAGCCTCGGGCCGGGAGGTGGGAGAGCAGAGGGCAGCGAGGATTCGGAGCCCCAGTCCTCAGCTGTGGTGGCCAAAAACCATCCTGGGGACCAGGCGTCAGTGCAGAGGTTGCCACAGCTCAGAAAATCTGGGATTTTGTTGAAATCAAACCAGACAGTGAGGACTCAGCACACAGTGAACGGGGGGGGGGGGTGTGTGTGCTTTGTACAGCCTTCGCCTTTCTTTCTGCTGGAGTTAGTCACTGGAGGTTGCTCAGTACTGTCTGGCTTTCTCAAGGTGAAAGACCCTTTGGTCTTTCTTGGAAAATTCACTTTTTGGAAAAGGTTCAGGTAAATCCACCTAAGAGCCCTAGTTTACTGGGTCTGTCTGGGGTGGAGTTGACAACATCTAGCTGACTTGGAGTCCCACCACAACACGTAGTAAACCAGAAGAGAGAATAACATCTGCGCCAGAGATTTTCTGGCTTAAAACATAGCTAATGCTGAAAGAAACCAAAAGCCTGACATGCAATATGTATATTTTCTAAAAGGCTAAAAGAGGTGGGTGAAGTCACAGTTTTCTTTCTTTTTCCCCTTTGCAGAGTTTCTAAAGAATTTGGGTTGTTTGTGTGGGGATAGCTACTGCTGTTGGGGGGGGGGGGGGGTGTCACCACTTGTTTTCACCTCATAGCCCTGGTTTTGGCTGTCACGCAAGGCAAGGCAGTGCTGTGAGAGTGGGGGTGAAAGCTGAACAACTGCAACAGGAGGGGAATTTTCAGACCTGATGAGTTTAAAGTTGTTGGAGGATTTAAGTACTCTTTTTTTTTTTTATTTGAATGAATTAAATTTGTAGCGTTCTAGTGAAGGTCAATGGCTGACTAATGCTTCGGACAAAGGATGCTTTTGCTAGAGACGTGTTTTCTTGAAAATAGAAAAGTACCAGTGTTAAGTGTATTTCGAGACACTGACACGCTGCCCCTTGACCAACATCGTTGGTGTAGGCAGACTGCTGACCCCCTGCCACCCTGCCCCTTGACCCGACATGGGCAGCATAGGCAGGATGCCGCCCGCAGTATCCGCGTGAGGTAGGATCCTCTCAAATCACCCTGCCATTGCTGGAGCCAAGGGGAGGCACGACTCCTACCCACATTCAGAAAAAGCATTTACGTGACTGGTTGTTGCTGCCCGGTGGCCAAGTATCACGACGTGTCATCACAGCATGACACCAAGTGTCCCTGGATGTCCACCACAGCATCTCTTATGATGCCATGTTGGACTCCACCACTGTTTGGACCACAGACACGCAGCAGATAATCTTCAAAAAAGCATAGGGCAGCATGTTTTGCATCAGAAACTCAGGGAAACATTGTGGTGCCTGATATGGCTTCTACTCTTCCCATTTGACTTCCAGCTGCCACGTCTTGCTCATTTCAGCGCTGAAGAGATATAGCTCCTCTTCCTAAATGGTAGCAGTAGAAAAAACAGTAGGGCTGGGACATATTTGCTTCGTTTGATATCCTTCTTCACCTCCTGGCAGCAGCATTCCTCATATTTTCTCTGTGAAGAATCAATAATTTAAAAATAGGAAGGAAGGAAGGAAGGAGAAAGAAGAAACCTTCCAAGACCAGCTTCACCCATAATTTTCAAAAGCCTGGTTTATTTTTAAAATCTTTACTTTCCTGGTGACATTGTCACAGGAGTCCTCCTTGATGTCTGTGAGTGTGTTTTTATATCACTGTAACTGACTTAACTCTGTTTTTGTTCATCTCCTCTTCTCTCCCAGTGGAGTTTTTATACTGTGATTTGGCTTCCATGAAGTCTATACGGCAATTTGTGCAGCGGTTTAGAGCAAAGAATTGTCCACTCCATGTCCTGGTGAATAATGGTGAGTTCTGTTTTTTAATTCACATATCTGCAGGGGAATATGTGATAAATGGGGCTCTCATCTATCACTTCACATATCAAATCGATTATCTGAACCATACAGCAGGTCACAATATCGCTGCATTAACAGCGATGTCTTTCTAGGAGTTAAAGTGCATTTTTTGGAGAGGTTGTCTGCTGAGCAGACTGAACACTTCAGTCCCACCCCTGCTTGCGATGTTATTACAAGTCTTGTTCCTTTGCTGTGTTTTTTACCTCTCCAGCACTAAAAATCATGCGGCTGCACAAGAATCTGAGCATCCCTAATAATTTTTACAAAAAGGAGAGGAAAGCTGTACTTTATGCCTGTAGAAAAACTCTTCTTTCACCTTTTATTTACTTTTTCTCCCCTTGTATTTTCCCTGTATGAACACATGTGTTTACTATGGCTGCCTGGTGAGCTGGGTTGGGGGATTACTCCATCTGAAATAGAATCTGGTAAATTTTCCAGCGACCTCAGAGCAGTCACTGCTTAGATCAAGGTGCTACTGCAAAGTTGTCCATAAAGCTGCGTCCTCAGTGGTCAGGGAACAAATTAAAAGGACAACATTTATCTTACATTCATACAATTATCAAATGAATCTCATTACTCTTAGGGATTTAAACTTTTATTATTCACATAGTTGCCATCTTATTACGTTTTATAGCCACAGTGTTTTTGGAAACCAGCCCATACAATAAATTTCCCCCTGCAAACTCTGCATGCACTTTCCTAAAGGGGAATTTTCACCTGTCTAGTTAACTAGGGGAAAAACCCACCAGCAACGATTTAGGCTTCTTTTAGAAGTTTTCTGCTTTTATGTGCTGCTGTTCTTGTTTTCCCAATTATTTGCATGTATTTTTATTAAGGCATGCCAAAGAACATTTTCTGGTTTTTTTATGCACCCTTCAGTTGTAGTGAGGGCAAACGTGCTGCAAATAAATGGGTTTGTTACATTCGTTGATGCCTTAAAGAGCTCTCAGTAACACAGGCAAATATTGCAATAAAAATTCAAGAGTATTTTGTTTCCTGATTGATATGAAACATTCATGAAATGTTCAATTAAATCTTCATTTTTATTTGGTTAGTCAAAAAAGCCTACCATTATTATTTTAATTGTGCAATAATTAAAGGTAGTGGATATTTAATCCTGGTTACAGAATTTTTCCAGTTTTACATGCCTACTTTTAAAGATACAGAGTAGAAACTGTTACACAGATGGGAACACCTTTATCTGAAAAAACAGCATTTTGTGGAAAAAAGGTTTTGAGATCTAGGCACCTGTCAGACATCTCCTGCCCTCCACCTCTTTTCTGCATGAGCAAAGCCAGGACTTTGCAGCACGGGCCTGGGGGAGAAATGATGGGGCTGAAGCAACAGCACATCTGGGAAGCGTTCTTGAATAAAGGATTTTGTTCTGCCCTAGCTGCTGCTGAAGCAAGGTGGATGAAAATTGCAGTTAAATATGTCTTCTTAATCAAGAAACAAAGTTGTATGAAAATAGATCTCCTAATGTGCCTAATATGATATGAGACCAAGGAATGTAGGCCCAAAACTTCTAAGAAAGAAGCTTGAGACTAATATTTGCCTGAATCAGTCTATATTTTGTGACCTGCAAGAAGGACATTTGATTTCACTTACGCTTGGTTACCAAATACAGCTGGCAAGAGAAATACCTTGTTTGAGAAAATCCTGTTACAAACTACAATGAAATTAATGGTCCAACTCTGTTTTTTGCTGAATATTTAACTGAATCACAGAAGTGATCACATCCAAAGCTGCAGTAAAGACTTCCATATAATTAGGTTAGTCTCTGACCATTACCTGTCAAGTTATCAGACTCCACTTCTGAAAGCTGTTTTTTTGGTTTGGGTTTTTTTTTTTTTTTGGTCCTTTTTGCTTGCTCTTGTCAATAATCAGTAGCATTTAGTTTTGTTACTTGTTTCAAAGTGAAAGCCCAAGTGATTTCTTGGTACACAAGGGGAAAATGAACATACCGAATGGAGGAGAAATGGCCTGATGCAAAACCCTTTGAACAGCTTCTTTTAGCTTTCCATCAGCGTTGAGCACATCCAAGACAAATGCCGGTGTTTCTAATAACTGGCTGGCTTTTCCTTTTACCTTTCCCTTCCTCTTTCCTTTTTTTTTTTTTTTTTTTTTTTTTTTTCACTGTAATGCAATGAACTGAGCAGGAATATTCTGTCCATCATGGACTGCAGAGCTGGAGGCACTACTCGCTCTAAGGACTCATCAGAGTTGCCAGCTCCACTGCCTTCACCGCATGATCCCCCGAACACAAGCTTGGCCTCTGGAAGGGGACAGTGCTTGCAATATTTAAATGTCTGATGGGAATGAGTTGTTGGGCAAGTTGTCAGTGAGTGTGTATGCTTTCTGTCAGAAAACTCTGTTTTCAGTGGGAAGACATTTTGCATGACCATTAGATGCCTTGCAGAACAATTCATGAAGACATGGCTGGTTTTCTTATCTCAGTGTATGCATCTAGAATGATAGGTTTCTTAGTATCACTTAGTACTTTCTTGTTTCTTACAGATCTTGAAGCTCTAGCATTCTTGAGATGAAGAGTTATTTCTATTTTTTAGCATATGGGGAAGTGCCTGTGGGCCAGGCATCTGCACAATGCATTTCTAGGCAGTCATATGCTTTTAAGAGTCTGACCCAAAGTCTGTTAGGGCTAATGGGAAGTCTCCATTAGGTTTTGAAAATCAGACTTTATGTGGGTCTCATGACTTCTGAGTCAGACCATCTGCAACCTAGGAAGAATTTTCCTCTCTATCTTCATAGGACCAAGCATTTTATTATCAAGGACTATACTTTTTTTTTTACTTTTAATGTAAAAATGCCAAGAACTGTTACATTGCTTTTTTTTTTTTTTTTCACACTAGTATTATTTAATTGTTTTAAGTCAAAAACTATTAAATTGGTTGATATAATCATGTCTATACATTAGTGATCTTTCCAGATCTTATCTCCATGAATATGTATCCTGTATGTATGTGAAGGGATATGATACATGATTGTGGGCTTGTGTGAATCTATCAAAAATCCAAACATTTCAAGATTAATTGAGGAAAGCTCTAACAGTGTACAGTAATGCAAACTATGAAATTAACATTTAAATATCATTAAAGACTGGTGATTTGGCATGAATTACTCTTCTAGATACATAATCAATACTGCATGTCTGACCTAAGATCATTGTGAAATTCAGTTTTCTAGGTCACTGGCAATTTTTAAAATAGGTATCTCTATCACTTTCTTGCCATCACTTGTCTTCCTCAATGATCTAGTTGGAAATTAAATTAATATTGAAATCCAGAGTTTCAAAGTATTCTCATAGAGCTAGACACCCAGGTCCCAGAAAAATTTCAGTAAGATTTAGGTATCCAACTAATTCAGGCACCTTAAGAAGCCTTACATGAACATTTAGTGCATTCAAACATTCAAAATGGAGATTAGTGCACTAGAGTCACCTTCTCTCTTTTTGTTATAGCTGATTTTAGCATATACATTTAACTTTCTAATTTCTAATTTAAAAGGAAAAATTTGGTTGAATGCACACATTATTTCAGCTGACAAATAAAGGCCTGTTATTCCATTACTATGCTTTCTGCA
The DNA here is from genome assembly GCF_018691265.1 of Tyto alba. Lineage (NCBI taxonomy): Eukaryota > Metazoa > Chordata > Aves > Strigiformes > Tytonidae > Tyto > Tyto alba. The sequence continues at coordinate 4,134,851 of NW_024881276.1, read as the reverse complement.
TCAGTAATGTGCATGCTCAGCTCTTGGTTTTTAAAATAAACAAAACATATTAAATATGCAAATACAGTATTACGTAAACTTTTTTAAAAAATATAATGTGCTAGTGCTAAAAAGAGAAAAATGCAATGACACAGAAAACAAATTCTTTTTTCGTGGAAAAAAAAGTAAGCTAAATAGCTGAACTATGAGCCACAGAAAGATGGATGCAGTACAAGCAGATTAGAAAACAATCTGACAGAAGGTCAGAAGTGTATGTCTTCTAGTCCCCTAATTAGCAATTGGGTGGCAATTTTTCATTTTTGTTTTTGAAAAGGACTGTCTTTGTACCATTGAAAAGCATTTAGCCAATTACAACATGCACACTGGTGTAATTATTTAATACATTCATTAAAATGGTATTTCTGGTAAGGCGCAGTAGAAGGGCTGGTATCTTCCTGTGGCTGAAAAAGGGACCGATAGTAAAACACTTCATAAAATTCCATGAGCCAAAAAAACCCCCATGGTTTCATGCCACAGAGAATATTTCTAACTTTGAAGTCAGTCATTTTCTCTGTGTTCTAGAAATGTTTTTCAGCATCTTGTAGTTATTGTTTCCACTTATACATTGTTTACAGTACCTAATGATCTTAAAACCAAGCGAGCTAACACTGAAAGTCCTTCTAGTACTTAACAGGGGCTACAGGAAAGATGGGGAGGGACTCTGCTCTTTGCCAGGGAGTGTAGTGATAGGACAAGGGGAGACAGTTTTAAACTGAAAGAGGGTAGATTCAGATTAGAAATTAGGAAGAAATTAGTTGCTGTGAGGGTGGTGAGGAGCTGGCCCAGGGTGCCCAGGGCTTTAACCAATCTGGTCTAGTGGAAGGTGTCCCTGCCCATGGCAGGGAGGTTTGAACTAGATGATCTTTAAGGTCCCTTCCAACCCAAACCGTCCTATGACTCTATGATTCTGTGAAATCAAAACATCTTTAGTGGTAACAAAATACCTACAGATACCAAACCTGCTCAGTTTGACTCATTAACAATGAAATACCAACTACCTTCTCTGTTGTGTTTCATTGTTTGTGATTTTGGCTACAGGTTAGGAAAGGAGGGGGAGAAAACGATGAGGACATTCAACATATTACTTGGCATGCCCACCAACACAAAAAAAAAGAGCTTAGAGATTTCAGGATCTTATTAGCCTATTGTAGACAGATTACAGTTAATATATTTGAGGTTGAAGCTTATCTAACCCAATTTAAAATCAATATTTCTGAACTGCTGGCTAATTCAGATGTTCATATTTCGTACTTGCTGGATCATCTGAGAAATCTGTCTCTTGATAGAATGAATAAGTCTCTATAAGCTTCCCTCTTTAGTTCCTAGGACACAATAAAAGCTGTATCAGCAGGTAAGTATGTTTTCTTTGTTTTACCTATACCCAGTTCAGCCATGTGCAGTCCAGCTGTAATCCTTTGCAGGGAGACATTTGAGTAGTCCCATGGTTGCTGCCACGGTTGATCACATATTAAAATATTCTTATGTTTGAGTATTCGCAGAATCAGATCTTCAGAAGAAGTGTGAGATTTGAGGGGTGGGAACAAGTGGATATATCAAATGCAAACAATTTTATAGGTACCCGCCTATTCACAGGTACTATTGATTAGTTGGGTTTAACAGTAGTTACTTATATTATCGCAGTGGAATCTATGGAAAGATCCTGTCCCACCATATCAGGTAAGAGACAGGTTCCCTCTCTGTAGCAGCTGCAGAGTACACAGACTATAAGATGAAAAGGAGAGAAACCCCAGGGAAGTATAAATTCACTGTAGATGACACTGGGGGACAGTTAGTGAGGAGGGTTGCTGTTGACTCCGGCGGAACTTGGATTTCATCAAAAATGATGCTTCTCCTCCAGCTACCCAGGAAGGCTGTGGTGAACTCAGGATCTGATATCTCATGAATCTTGTTCCAGTGTCTTGCTGACAGCATCATGTTTCATCTTTATCCTTCCTGGAAGACTAATTAGAGCAGTAGGGAAGGAAAGGAGAGATGGAAAACTTGTAGAAGGACAGGGAGAAAGAAGGAGGAAGACAATCAGAAGGGCAAATGGCCCTTTACTTGTATGTAATGGATGATAGATACTAGTCATCATTGGAGAGCTGGGTCTTTGGGAGATGTTTAGAGCTGGAGGAGGTAACTTGAGGTGGAGGGAGGGACTGGCTGAAAATGGATATTCCCTGAATGATGGGCAAAACTAGAAGATTCATAAGGACAGTAACATGCGGTATTAATGTGTTCTAAAATAAGTAGATAATCTCAGACCCATGTTTTTTTAAGAAGCTCAGTGCATGACAGATGCCATTTACTTAGATTTTTCAGAAGAGGTCATCTTTATAAGAGAGGTGACTGGAAAGTATGGGGAGCTGGCTGATGACACCCTGCTCTTTACAGTTATTAGGTGCCTTGGGTACTGGAAGTAACTTGTCTGGGCACATGTGTCAGAGCATGATGATACTGCTGATGGTATCCAACCCAGCTTGTTCAGAGCAACCGAGGGTTGCACAGTGCCAACATTTGCCTAGCACCCAGATTTTTAGCAGCAGTCACCAACTAGAGCTTTTATTATACTCGAATAGCATTGTTATCTGCCAGAATGATATGTAACCTATATAAAGATATCAGATTTCCTGTAAAAGGTTTATTATTTATTAAAAGAATGAATAAGTTAGAAGTTTTAGGCTGCTTCTGACTTTCAACTGTAAGGATTTCATTCATGAAAATCCTGACTTTTGTTTGATACTATCTTTGTCTTTCTAATTATTTCCAAAGCTTTTTCTGTGTCTGTGATATCAAACACTTTGTGAAAAGGGAAATGTCTCAGGCTCCACATGCTGCACATTCTTGACCCATTTGCTTTTATGTCCTGAATGTGAGTGTTTTATCAGTGGAAGACAGATACAAAATTCAACTATTGATGGATTAGGAAACCCAACCGATTCTACTTAAGAGTGTGGAACATTTGCCACTGGCTTTTCTGAGGGACAGGAGCGAGCCATATTTTATTCTTACCTAATCCTTTCATAGCTTTTACATAAAAATATTTTTTATACAGATTTTACTTCTAAGAGAACTTCCTATTGAATTAGAAAGTTGTGACTGACTTTCCTATTTTCTGATTGTGAGTGGGATAACTCACCATTGTGCCTACTGAAATAACTAAAGAGTTACTGACTGTATTTTTAGGAAACAAAGGGGTTTTTTTCCAGCCAGACCCAAAAATTAATGCTCTGGTTTATTTTAGTGTAAAAAAAAAAAAAAACCTCAGTTATGGATCATGTTTTATTTTTCTAATCGATGAATTTCCAAGGAACTGACCTGTGCTTTCTGTGTTTGCTATGTAGCAGCATGACATTGAATCAGAAAGTTAATCTGTTCTTAAGGAGGTATTGCAGCCTGTTCAGTTTTGTGCTGGAATCTACTGAGATTTAGTTGTTGTTCTGTTGTTCTCACAATCCTTGAATGTGGATTGTCTGTGTTTTTTCTTTCTTTTTTTTTTTTTTAACCTACTGATAAACTAAGAGTTTATTTTTGCTGGAAAGATGCATTGCTTTATCTTCTTTGGCACAGCTAATACAGTCCACTTCTCCCTTGTGGGCATTATAGGTGGGTCTGGGAGCACTATCAGTAGACATTACTCAATTTTCTCTTCCTTACTAGTTAGTCAAACTTTTAATGTTTGGGCTAAGACTTTCCATGACAAGTATTTGCTTTAGGCTAATTTATTTTTATTTATTTTTTTTGTAATGCCAGATAAAAGACTTTAGCTGTTTCCAACAATGATAAGAAAAACATCTTAAGATTTTTCAAATGTAAAAAATGATGGCAAGTTTCTTTAGAAAGGTTCTGGTGTTGCCACAGTTTGGAATGGGGACTTGAATGCAGGGAAGATGCTGCCTTTGTGTCAGAAGCAGCTGCATCTTTTACCACCCATGGAATAGTCCCGTGATGGGTCGAGCGTGAAGCCTGTTAAGCACTGCAGTTTGAAAACCATCTTTTACGTTTTAATTGCTGAAGATTTTGCCTCTACCAAGCCTGTCCTGAGTTGAGACTGAGCAGGTCTTTCTGCTGGAATCACAGCCCCGAGCCACGGTGGGAAGTACTGCATCCAGCCAAGTGCACTGGCACCGAGGCTGGGACCAGCATCCCATCTGCTCCCCGTGGCTGCCTCTGAGCTGGGCTGGAGATGGGCACCGTGGCTCACTTCAGGCTCCTCCTGGTCTCTCCGCTGTCCTGACCGGGGGCCTGAGTCCTCTGTGATCTCCACGACAAGTTTCTGTCCCATGAAGAGCAGATTACATGGTGGGGAGAGGTGGATGGGAGGTGCTGGGTGTCTGGGTTTTACCTTGATATACAACTGGAACATGACTGTTGAGCTGGGACGTGACTTCAGGACTTTCAGGACTTAAACATCTCACCAGACAGGCTGGTGAGCTGATGTAGCTGGTGACCTCCACTGACTAGTGACCACATCTCTCTGGAAGTGTTGGCTCTTGCACTTTTAGGCATAATGACAAAACCTGTAGCATGGAATAGGAAGAAGCCTGGTTTGAATGCAGATGGGACAAGACTAACTTCCAAGAGAGACAGATCTATATGAGAAGCCTGGGTGTGGAGAATTGAAATGGAAGAGAGGCAGTTAAGGCTGGGAGGTTATAAGGGAGAGACAGCGGAAGATGAAGTGAAGAGTTGATGGGGGGGAACAGGATTGTCAGCTGGGAACTGTTAGGATGGGGGAAAACTTGATGGCAATACATTTGATTTTGCTGATTGAAAGACTTTTAAACAGAATTAAACTATGAATGTAGCATATATCCTTGTTCAATATCAGGAAATACATAAGAAAGCAAGTATGGGGGGGGGAGAGCTGGGGTGAGTAGTGAGGACAAAGAGATGCATTAGATACCTCCGAACTGTAGGAGAGGTCTCAGTCAGAGTTTGCAAGTGCTTAGACATCACATAATACACAGGGATTGAGTCTTTGTCTTGAGGACTAGAGTCTCCACTATGCACAAACTGATTGAACCTTTTCTTGCAGTGAGGTGGTTCTTGATTGATCCCTTTTTTGTGAGTTTACTGACCTTTAATAGAGATGAGAATTATCCCCCTCAGTGGGGATGTGATTGGAACCTCTCTCTTCTGTTTGGCCACTGACTTCAATGTAACTTGTAGAAATTAAGTCTCATCTACCCCTGTGTCACAACTGGTTGACACTTAAGAGGGGATAGGGAAGCTGCTGGGAGCCTCAGAGCCACGGATCGTGGCCCTGTAAGGAAACCAGCCTTGGGAGCACGTGAAGGACGAGCCGGGTGCGTGGCTGGCAGATGCCTGCAGGATGCAGAGTGAGATCTGTGAGATTCAGACACAAAAGAGCTAGAACGGCGGGGTAAGAAAATTAGGGGAAACGTACTTACTGTTTGCAGGAAAGCAGAGAGGCAGATGAAGCCGATAATGCACGTCTGGGGCTGAGCCTCTCCCCTCCTTCCCGCACACATGCTGTTCCTTGATACAATCGGCACCGGGTCACTGGCTTCTGGGAGTAAGGGAGGGAGGGATGCACAGCCCAGAGCTTTGGCTGGGAAGCAGCACACCGTCCTTGGCTTCGGCAGGGCCGTGCATTTTGGCCGGCACAGGGAGCTGGGGAAGCTGTCAGGAAGCCAGTGTGTGGAAATGGTAACGAGTGGCGCAGAGCCCCTCGCAAGGGGGCAGGAGTCAGGAGCCAGTGGGAACTTGCTCAGCGCTGGAGCGGAGGTTTAGGCAGAGTCCTGGGGAAGGTTTGTTCTGGGAAGAGGCAGGAGAGACTGAACCCTCTAGAGATGTCCCTCCTCTGCAGCCCGAGGCTGGGTCCCCGTGCTGCCCTGCTCGTTATCAAACCTGTTCTCATGGTGGCTGGTTCCCTCCAGAGAAGGTCCATGCCCAGGACGCTGTCCCACCGCTGATGCCAGGCAGGCTGACAGCAGATGTCCTGGCGTATGCCCAAGGGTCAGATGCATTGGCGTGGACTCCAGGTGTCATCTAGGGGTCGTCGCTACGCCATGGGGGTAAAATTCCTTGCTTTGCTTCAGTTTCCTCCCAGTTTGCTTTAGAAAACTGCACATACATGTTACAGAGCTCCAGAAGATACGGGGAAGTGCAAGAGTCTGAACTCTGGGGAGGCAGGAAAGAGGACCATAGCATTGGAGAGCTGTACCAAGCTTCATTGGTATTCTGGTGTTTTTCTTCTTAACTGTTTGGTTTTTTGCCTTTTCAGCTTTCATATACTGTTAACCTGGCTTCTGTGTGTGGTCCTGTCTAGACTCCAAACACTTTTCTGGGATACCAGTAGGTGTGCAGCACGCCAGTAGCACTGGCCTCTGGGTTATGGACGTAGCTTAGCAAGCAGTGTGTCTCAGCATTGCTGTAAATTCACCTCACAGATGAGGCATGCATGCAAAAAGCAGTTATGTGGGTACAGTTGTGTCTCCAGCAGGCAATTCTCAGGGCAATTCTTCTAGTAAGGCATTGCACCTTCTCATGGCTCACTAGCCAGGAGAAATCCACAGGACAGGCATACTCTGGGATAGCATAGCCCAACTGAAGGAGGCAGAACAAGCAATCTAGTGTAGGCAGCGTAGCCAGGGGATGATGCTGGATGGTTATTGAGATGTTCACTCCACTAGAGCTGTCCCTGTTCAGGAGAGAAGTGGGCTATATTATTTTATGCATAGATAGATCCACCCACAGATCTTTTTGGTGTGCGGGTGCAGAGCAGAGCGGTTTTGACACTGTTAAGTGCGGTGGGTCACCTCGTGTGGCTGCACTCATGGGATGGAAAATGCTGCTAAATGAATCAGCTACACTGGTACAAAGCCTGTATGGAGAAATGGCTTTGTGCTTTTACCTGGAGTTGGTATCTCTATTAATTTTTCCCCTTGGGAATTTTTTTTTTTTTGGTACAGTACGTACCTCTTCCTTGTAAATAGCAAGAATTGGGTGAATGTGATTATATAGGTTCACCCCCTGCTGTGAAGTTGTTACATGCAAGTGTATGTGGCTGACCTCTTGCATTGTCTGCCCAGCCTTAGGGTTGCTGGGGATAAAAGGGCTTGCATGTGGGGGCATTGCCTCCAAACCTTCTTCCGTGAGCCTGGCTGGAAAGGAACACATTTTGTTTGGCATGTGAAAAAGAGATTTTTAAGTCTTTCTTTTCTAGTGAGATTGAGAGAACTACCTTTAAAATCCTCTGAGTAGCTCACTGTAAATAAATCTAGATGAGTGAAATACTTGTATTTTTAAAGCTCTTAAAAGATATTTTATAATGGGGCTGAAGGATGTCTTTGCAGTGGGAGGTACAGGAATTACAGCAGTGTTTACCATCACCTGCAGTACAGGCAGACATGCTACAAATTCTCCTATATAATCCAATAAAACTACGATGCGCCTGGCCTTTAGTATTTACAACTGTCATAAACTTTTGGTTTTGCTGTGTGCAGTATCAGATCCATTATGCTCTTAAAATCACATAAAACAATTAATTGATGGATCCCAAACCAAGAGTTTCATTAGAAACTTTTATAGAAAATCATGATAAAGTACTGTTCGCAAAGACAGTTCTCTTGAAGTGTATTCATTCTTTGAGAGAATAATATGACTATTGCCTAGTCATAAAAGTAAGGAAGGATAGAAACTTTTTTATTCATTATAGCTAATTAAAATGTGTATAATTTGAACGTATTACAGTAAATGCATAACTGCAGCCCATTGGAATGTATTCCTATAAGAAGCACAGGTTTTCAGCGAAGTTATGCAGCAAAATATTTTCTTTATTCTAATTTATTTCTAATCCTGCAAGATCACACATTGATGTGTCATTTAGGCAGTTTTCTGCATGCATACTGTCAGTCTTTTGCCTGAATATTTCAATAACAGCTAATCAATTGCAAAGTAAAAGCTCACGTTCAGCTTATGAATTCATTTTCTAATGCCATGCTGGCATCAGTGACATTTAAAAAAATAAATCTTCTGGAAACAATCCGGCTAAATCGGAGGGAAAAACGTATAAGAAAGTTATATCAACACTGAGGTGTTTGACATTAATGGTCTACGTGCTGCCACTTCAAACTTCACACGCCTTCCAAAAAACTGAGGAGACTGACTATTGATAATTAAAATCAGAAAGATAGTGGGTTGTATGGTTTCCACACCAGAAGAATAAACAAAATCATTCTTAGTTTACAATTAAGGTATATGTTAAAAAAACCCCAAACATTTTTTTAATGGTTCAGAGAGTATTGGATTAATTGAAAGAATTAAAAATAGAAGCAGCTTTCATTCTTTGAGTTACCATTTGGGGCCCTTGAGTAAAGCTGATGACGTTTCTGGACAAAAGAAAATCAATAGCATGCCACTTTTAGTATCTACGGAATGTTAGGTAGTTAATAATTTAAAAAAGAGAGCTTGCTGCTACACTTACAAGATTTTCCCTTTTGTCAGAGAAGCAGCCAGGTTCAGTTGCCTGTTGGGTGTTGCTTTGTATGCTCGCTCTCAGTGAATTAAAATGGCTTCTCCTCAAATAAGAGAAACTGCCCTCAAATTGCAGGGCAAGATTTTTTGATAGCCTTGATATCAACTACCTCAAAGATAAGAGCCTTTTCAAAAAAAAGCCTTTCAAAGTTTTTTGGATTCATATTATTTGACCAGCTCTTGAAGACAGAAAGGAAATTATAGTAGCAACAAATGCAAGCAGAGGTGAATGTGCCTGCTCAAGGACTCGACCACAATTTCTACTCGGAGGAACCTTCTGAAGAATGAGCAAAATAATTTTCGGGAACGTGCATCTTAACAGTTGTGCATTGCATCCGTGAAATTTTTTTCTGTCTCCTGTCCTGAGCTCAGAATTGTTTTTGGTTTCCGGGACGTGCAGCACAGATGGTGGTGACTAATTGGGGTGGAGGGCAAAGCCCCTGTGTGCTCTTGAAATCCCGCGCCTCTCCGGAGGTCAAGGGGGCAGTTGCTGTAGCACAGGCATCCTCGGGGCTGATGTGAGCGGTGACAGCCTCCCCGGGTTTGCCTGCTGGTCGTGTTGCAGAGCTGAAGGGCTGTAGCAGCCATCTACAGCACTTTTCTCCAGACGAATTCCTCCCTCCCTCCCTCCCTCCGACTCAGGCAGCGAGCCCTGCAGCAGCCCCAAGCAGATGCAGAAGCGGCATTTGTAGCTCACATTGGCTTTGCTGTGCCAGGGCTGTTTTATGTTGGCTGCCTTTTCTTGGGCTTTCATTTTACCAGTGTTGCTGCAAACAGACCTCTGCAAACTGCTTTCTCCTGCCCTGTCCAAGCGGCAGAGCTTTGGAGGCCAGGATGGGCATCAGGGAGATGCAAATCATTTCCTTGTACCACCACCCTTGTATCGGTGCTCAGAGATGCAGCAATGTTTCCATCCCCCCTCCAACAGCCCGTGCTAAGCTCTGGCTCTGCTAAAACTTGCACTGTAGCAGGCTGAGACTTGGTCTGGGAGATTTTTTTTTTTTTTTTTCCCACCCTTTCCTTCTTCCCAGAAAAAATGAAAAAGTTGCAGCGGGGCTTGTCTCACATTTATGTCTGTCCATAACCTTCACTCCGGTGCTCACTCCCAGCCACCGTTCTGGATGTCATTATATGCCTCATATGCAGATTACAGAGGAAATGGAAATCTGTTTCCAGCTCTGTGAGCAGTTGCACCATGCATCAGAGTAAGTGCTGCTGAGGAGGAAGGAGAATACAACGGGACACCTGACCAGACACCCTCGAATTTGTGTCTTCCCGTTGTTAAAGTTGAGAGTTGACATGCAGAGAAACCACAGCCGGCAGCTGGGTTTTCCTGTCGTTCTGAGGGATCGGGGTAGGTGGCTGTAATGACAGAGGTGCCAATCAGAGCTTTTGTAGAGCCCCATCGTGTAACTTGTGCTGTGTTTCTTTCATCATACCATCAGCCACCATTGCTCATGTTCACTCTTAAGTTCTCCGTATGCAGGTATGCTGTGTTACGCCCAAACCTTTTGGTTGCTCTGTCTTCTTGTCATTTCTTCCCCTCATGCTGCTTCTCAAGTTGCTCCATTAAGCAGCAGGCAGCCACATATGAATCTCTACGGGTTTTGGCTGTACTAAGAAGATCCTGAAAATACCTTCTCTTCAGCCTGAGCAGCAGTCATGAAGCAGGACTGTCAGGTGGCGGGGCTCCCCAAAGGAGGAGTAGTGTAGATGCACAGCATGTGCAATTTAAAACAGTCATTTAATATGCCATAATCACGCTGGCATCAAGAAATGGGATGTTAAAGGCTTTTTAATGGACACATGAAGTAGCATGAAGATTAAGCTAACGCTCTCTCATGTCTGTGAGCAGAGGTGGCCTTTCTGCTGTTTCATATTCATGTGTTTTAGAGAGAAAACAAATGGCCTACAACATTATTCTCCATGAGCCACGTCCATCTACATTTAAATTACAAAGGTCAGGTCCACTTGTATGATAATTAAATTTTAATAAAATAAGAATAATTTATAACATTCTTATCCACATTCTAACTGAGCAGGATAGCTATCCTCCACACAGCCTCAGTACATGATATAATTTATGCATGAGCTCAGGATTCTCTGCAAGATGCTAAAATCAACATTGCATGTTAGGGATGTGGATACTTATTTTAGGCACTGAGTTTGAAAATTGTGGTTTGCAGAAATATATGCAAAAATATTGCCAAAATAAGCATTCAAAAACTCATTTCAATATGCAGCTGCTTGTAAGCACAGTAATTAAGATATATTGGGCAAATTTACTCCATCTTTTCTCGCCCACACCAGTGAGATAGAAGCTGCAGATTTCAGATGAAGACTCAACAGATCTTTAAACTCCAGTCAGGACTCAGCAGAAAGCCATCTGGGAGAGCAGGTCTGTTGCTTAGCCTGGTCTTGTCTCCACTGCTCTGAGCTCTTTGATGGAAGGAATGCTGTTGGGATCACCGAGCTCCCACCTATTGTAGAGATATTAGTTTCCGTTGTCGATCTGCAGCATTGCATTCTGGCACGCCAGCAATGGGTTAACTCTAACTTTTAATGTCTTCAAAACATTTTTCACAAATGAACCCATTTATCCTCACAGTCCTGCAGGGAGGGAGGGAGGGAGGGGGAGAGTCATCCTACCTGATTTCTGGATAAAGGAATTGAAGGAGAGGTTTTGACATTTTTCTCAGCAGGAATCAATGGGTGTGGGCTTTACACTTCACATGCCGTCACCACTCACTCGTGGCTCTAAATGCCGTGTTTACACCCTGCAGCGGGAGACCCGTGCTCCTTTGAGCTCGCTGCTTCTCTGAAACAAATCAACAGGTTTCATCTCTACTGTCTCATCCAGCTGGGGTGATGCTGGTCCCTGAAAGGAAGACGGAGGATGGGTTTGAGGAGCACTTCGGCTTGAACTACTTGGGACACTTCCTGCTGACGAACCTCCTCTTGGATACGCTGAAGCAATCAGGAACGGACAGTCACAACGCTAGGATCATCACTGTCTCGTCAGCCACCCATTACGTAGGCAAATTGCACCTGAACGACTTACAAAGCAGGTACGGATCCATTTTTGGTGTGCACTGATCTATAGTAAGGGTGGGCAGATTAAACTCCGAGAGAATTGTTACTGAATACTTCATGTGCGGGGGGTTTTCTTGCCTTTATTTTTTTTTTTTTTTTTTTTAATTAACGGTGATTCTCAAGCCGTTGCTTAATATCTTTCAGGCTCGAACAAAGCTTGCAGCCTTCAGTCAAAGATACAAATAATTTCTAAGCTTGTGAATTGAGCCTTTTATTCTGAACCTTGAAAACCTTGCTTTCCTTTCTGATGATGGTTATACCGCGGTGATGGTTGCGGTGCAGAGCCTGGACTTGTCGCTGCCCAATCAGGAGACTCTCAATAAGTGGGATGTTTAAAAATGGCTCGGGTGAATGCTAATAGGCTTTGTCCTCAAGTGCATGCATACATAGAGGCCCTGATCCTGCCCTCAGATGGGTGCAGACAGATGCCTGTGGCTGTTAGCTCCATGCTGACTTGGCTCGGGGGGGGCAGCTCCCCCCCGTCCCCCCCTGCCCAGCTGCCTCTCCACTTCGCCCAGCCCACATTCTGCCTGCTGCTCCTTCCTCCCTGGCAGCTCTGCCCTGCGGCTCCTCCTCATCCTCCCTCCCCTCCGCCTTGTCCTGCCCCACTCCTGACACCCCAATCCCCTGCTTTGGCCTTCCTCACAGCCCTTCCCCGGCTTCCTCCTCCTGCCTCCCAGCCCCGGGCTGTGTCATCCCTGCTCGCCCTCACACGCATCAGCCCGGGGGTTCACTGCAAGTGCTGGACCCCCAGCTCTTGTCTGTGTCTCCCCCCCCCACCACCTTCATTTCCCCCAGCGCTCACTGAGATCCAAGCGTGCAGCCGTCTTGGGTTTTTCAACCCAGTAAGATGGGTTAAAATGCACGGCTGTATCCTGTCCAGCTGCGTTCATTTAGGAAAAATGTGGGTGAATGTCTGTGGGACGCTTTTAACACTAAGAACTCGTCAAATGAGGTGGTAAATGTCCCTGGTGTCATACAGGAACCGTGGGGAGTCGTGTAGTTAATTGGGGAACAGGTGGGATAACTGAGGTAGATACATTTCAAAATTTCTCCATGCTGTCACGTGTGGCAATTATGCCCTTACTAACGGGCTCAAACAGAGCCTGTCTTCTGACGTACTCCAGAGAGTTTCTGCCTGCATGGAACCAGTCTGAATTTTGCATCATTTCCATGGAGAAATTCTCTCTCCGTCCTTTGACAGGAACTTCAGCATGTGTTCAGAGGCACCTGGCCCGAGGTTTCATTTTGGAACAAAGACTGAAATTAGAGGGCTGGGCTGTTTCCACTGCAGACATTTTACATGTGAATGCTGCATTAAGCACGTCAAACTTTCTGTTTGACTTCTGATTGCATACCACGGCACCAGTTTTATTACAAGCACATTGTTTAAACTCTGCAGGGTAGTCGCAGTTTAATCTCTTGCTTGTAAAACAACCACAGGAAATTACCCTTACTCTTCACTTGATGTATGTATTCGTTGTTTCTGATGGGCATGTGCTGGATGACACCACACAGGTGGGCTAAGGGGAGTGTAATTAGTATTTCTTTGGGATAAAGTGCAGAATGCAAAATTAAATGTGGTGGGTCTGTGTCCCTAGATAACAGTAGTTTCCTTGATTATAGCAAAGCCTCGTACTGTGCCTCTTTAATTTAGGATCATCCTTACCTGTGATTCATCATTATTAACTCATATTTTAAAGGAACCAGAAATGTTTCAGTTAGGAAATTTATGGTTGAGAATGAACACGACCAATCTGATGTAAAAAATAATAATATACCAGTGAGATTTACCTGCAGCTTTTGCGCCAAACCCTGCCCTTTACGTTTCAACTTTATTGGTGTAAGACGAGCCATAAAGGATGACAGACTCTGGCTGATTTTGCCTGCTCTTTCCCGCATGGATGCTCTGACTTGTGCCGGGGGGGCAGCAGTGGTTCCTGCTTTCCAAGCACACAGGCACAGCAGTGGGACCCGGAGGGGGGGGCTGAGCATTCAGCTCCAAACCTTTTCTTGGTTCAGGTGCCGATAAGCTCCGGCGAATAGTTATCACATGAACGGCGATGCCGAAAACAATGAGATCACTTGTGCGTTCCAGTGTGTTCCTACGGGGTGAGCGGGTGGTTTAGCAACCCTGGAGGACTGTTGCGGGGTACCATCACTTGCATTGCCTACACCACGGGGCCTCAGAGATGCCTTGTGATTCAGATCAGTGTTTAAGAGCCTTAATGGATGTGGTAAAAACACCCATGGTAAGCGCTGTGATACGACAGTGTTCCATGAATTGTCACATTTTTCCAGTGACGCCTTCCCTCATTTTTGCCACTTGTGTGAATGTGAAATCTTTGTAAAAATTTTATACTGGCGTTTCCTTTATTTTTATTTGCATTTCGATTTGCACTAGTTGACTGTAATTAATTCCATGACTTGGGTATATGTTCCCAGATTGTCCAGTAGTCCTTAACCTTGCAGGAAGGCAGCAAAACAATGTGGAGTCATTTATTCACAGTGGGGAAAGAACGCCATCCTCTGTGCTGGAAAAATTACTGGTGGCAGCAGACTCAATTGTTTACAATGATCTTGTCCCATTTTTCCATTGGTTGGTCTAGTGTCCAAGCTGGATGTGAGTGATAGTGGTGGAGGAGGGATTCATCCATCAAACACGGCAGAGAAAGAAAGGCAGAAGACTGTCTTGACCTAAAGGAGACAGTAAACTGATGTTCAGTTCCATGCTTTACCACAGATTTTCCTATGGGATCATCCTCCCGCTCGGGAGGCTCTGGGTTGGCAGTCACAGTTGTGGCCATCGCTGCTCAGAGATCTGCTCTGGAGCCAGACGTCGTCGGTATCGCAGTGACCACTGGGCACAGCATAACGAATAACTGTTGGGAGGTCCGTGCCATGAGCACTATTAAATGCAGCTTGTGTTACTGTCGTCCAACTTTGGTTTGTTTTCTGCCATTTTAGCAGTCTGATTTATCCCATGTTTCTCTTTCAGCTCTTTTTCCACGGGAGAATTAATTTAACTTTTTCTTCCATTTTACGTTATTCTTCCTTTGTTATCTTCCTCTTTGTGCCTACCTTCTTGATTTCTATGTTCATAGTTTCATCTTCATCTGTGTCTTTTGAGCTTTTTTTGGCTCCACTGGCCTTCTCCCTTCTTATCTTATTATTTTTTCCTCTGTTTTGTCTTGGGGGTGTGTCTTATTTCTGCCCGCCTGTCCATTTCCTCTCCATTTTTCTTCCTCTTGTCATCTCCCCCTAGCACCAGTCTGATTTCTCCCCTACAAATGTCATTTCTCCCCCTTCCTGCTCATCCTCTTCACACACACCAGTAGAAGAGACACAGCATGGGTACATCAAGGCAGGACAGAGCTTGTTCCAAACTGGCAGGGCATAGCTTGTTTCATGTGTGTTATTGAAAATGCAAACTCACAAGAGCAATGACTGTTCTCCCAGTTCTTTTGCTGAAGGATATATGAAGAACATCAAACACCTTTGTGGTCTTTTAGATCCAGACCATTTTCAACAGCAATCACATGAGTCGACAAGGGGATCCCTAAGGCAAATCATTCTCCTTCATCCCTACTTTGAATACGACTGTTTTCAAGGAGGTGAAAGTTGAACAGAAACGCTATCTATCTGCGAGTGCTTCAGCAGTGATGATTTCAGCAATTACGTGCTGAGGGTAGTACACTGTGCGCTCTAACAGCGTAGCTGAGATGTCCTTTTTAATTCTTTTGCCTGCCTTTAATAGTACTTTCTAAAGTGAGAGAAATAAAAAAAAAAAAAAAAAATGGTCATGAGAGAATATGGCTGTCTGGTTTTAGCAAAAGCTTGAAGAACATTGTGCCACCCTCTTGGGTTGAGATAGGCTTGAAGAGTGCACTGGAGTTCATGGTTTTCTTACGAGGCTGGGATGAAGGGCACTCCTTCAAGTACAGTACCTATCAAAATAAGAAGGAATTTTAGAAAAATAAAGAAAAAAAAAGACCTTATTCCCCTTTCCAGGCTGTGGGTCACACCTGAATATGCTCCGTTTCCCAGGGGTTAGCATCTTCATGTGTTCTGTCTAGCTTTTTCTCCATGACTAAATATTCCTTTCATCATCCTCTCTTTTTGCATGCCAAATGGGCTCTGTAATGCTGTGAATCACAGATCTATGAACTCCCCAGCCACAGTAACACAGCTCCTTTTCTGGTTCACGTTTCCTGTATATTCAAGAACAGTTAGTCATACTTTTTCTGCTTCCTCCACTCTTCAACTGCGAGGAGCTGATGAGTTTGTAACTCTCCAACCTGGTACCGTCCCCAGATAATTTCTGTATTTTTTCCCCGTAGCCCTACTGCATGAATCATGTCAGAGACAATAGAGATTGAATGAAAGGAATTGAGAAGATCCCAGCTATCACATGTGTGCTCTAGCTGGTGTAAAATAGGGTAAACAGCTCTGCCCAGGACCTGGCAGGATGCTGGGGAGCTCGGGCCGCTCCAGTTAATACCCTCTGTTAGACAGTTCATATGGGCTGTAACAGGAGGTGTCATGTACTGATGGGAAAATCTGTCTAGCAAAGTGTCTGGAGACATCCTGTTCTAGGAGGGGTGGTGTCCTTCATCTTCACTTCTTGCATGGGGGTGATGTTTGTTGGTAAATGAGGTTGTATTAAGTCTGGGCAGAAAGTTGAGGATTTTGTCCCATCAGCATTGCTGAGATTTTGAAAATATCGTTTGTGGATAGCAACTAAAAGTTAAAAAGTCAAATTCTGTTTGGAAAATATGAATCCATTTTTCAGACCAAAACCTTTGATTTCAGTGATTTCAGAATATTTTATTTCTAATTTATTTGTAATTATCCTTATGAATACATTGGCATTTGTATTTTGAAGTATAATGTTGATCAAACTGATATTCAAAATATTCAAAACCTTTTATTTCTAATTAATTCTGTTGACATACTCAGCAACATTTGAAATACTGACATGAAGTCAACATTTTTTTTAATTAAAAGCTTTTTTTAAAAAAAAAAATCCCAGTTGGTTACTCCAGTGCCTTTTCACAACAGATCTGTCACTTACAGTTTCTTAATTCTTCATGACTGGAAGAATCTATAGGATGTACAATATCTACGATTCAAGTGAAAACAAACATGAAGCTGATGTAGTATATTAGCCTAGCACTGTAGTTTTATTCCCAAATTTTTAAATAATAATGGAAAATTTGTAAAAGGAAGTAGGAAGGATTTTTTATATTACCCTTTTATTTGTTAGTCCATTTTAGTCAGTACAGAAAGCTTTCACAGTTACATACAAAGAGCTGTGTCACTGGACTGTTGCTTAATAAAATGCTGTGAAAACTACAGAAATTGTAGTCATAAAAGATTCTTCTAGAGCATAAGATAGATACATGTTACTATGTATTTTATTTTACTCAATGAATATATGGTTTTGTTTGAGTTGTATTGTTTAAGCAGCTTCCCCCACAATGACTTTTATTGCATATTCTGGTTCTAATTGCAGGATAAATCATGTTCCCTTGACAGGACGAACTACCAACTGCAGCACAATGCTGTATTCAGTTGAACATGTCCTTCCTGCAGCAGGTTACCAAGTTTTCCTGTCTATAGTTAGATGATAAGTATTCAAATGCTTAATGCACGTACATAAGGGTATTCCTGTCCTTTCCAAAATGCTTTCTGTATAAATGCAGAATGATTTGCTGCTTTGCAAAATGTTCCCTTGTGTTAGCAGCAATTAGCATTAATTGCAAAAATTGACTCACTGGCCTGGAAAATGAGTGTACTGGTGAAGGCACAGATCTCAAATTCTATACATTATTTTTTTAAAAAAAAAAAAAAAAAAAAAAAAAAAAAGGGGGTCCATTATATCAGCAGACCAATTCATCAATCCAAAAAGACATTTTAGTTCATATGCATCAAGTGTTTTATCGATGTTGCAGGCCACACGTGATCCCTATCCATTCCTGAAACGAATAATGGAGAAGTATTTAAATCAGGATGCCAAGTTTGGAAAGTTTTAATTTTACATTTATTAGTGTATTTTTGTGCTGCATAATGAAAATACTTTTAGGGTTCATTAGTTTCTGAAGAACAATAACACAGTGTAACACTACTATCACAAAGGTAACGCCAGACTTTAATGTATTCAGGGAAATTAAATGTAGCTACTTTGTGTGTCACAATGTTAAAATCCTTGTCTGAAAGAGATTAACGGTTTTAACAAAGTTTATTAATAATGGTTAATGATTTAATAGGACTCAGTGTTTCTGAACTAGTTCAAAATTGCCACATGTTGGAAGATATGTGATATATATGGGCATTCCTGCTGCTCAGCCTCTCCCTGCCCAGCGTGTTGGGCGGGAGAAGTCAACTCTCTGGGGCACACCGGACAGCGGATCTTGTCGCTGTGCCGTTTTCCAAAACAGCAAGACAGTTCAATGGTAATTTGGAAGTTAATGTACTGCAGTCGTGTGACAGAGAAGGCAAAAAGGACTTGTGGAGAACGCAAAGTGGAAATAGCTTGTCAGCCGTGAGAAGGGAAGGTTAGCTTAACATCTCTCCTTGAGCAAAAAGACTCATTAAGGCTGAGTGAACCTGAAAAGCTTTGAAGTTCAGGTCCTGGGTGATTATTGAAATGGTTTTAGCATTCCTCTTGATTACATGAACTACCACCATCCTCACAGTAGCTATTCAGTGGAAATGTCCTTCGAGCTGCCCGGCATAGCTGGGGAAGCTGGCACACACGCCTGTAAATCCCTGGAATAATGTGTTAAGAGAAACGGTCAAAATGATCAGCTCGCCTTCTACAAATCCCCTCTGGGTCCAGCCCTGCTGTTGCTCCTGGTTCCTCACAGCTGAACATCCCTGATCTCGCCACGTGCGC
The DNA here is from genome assembly GCF_018691265.1 of Tyto alba. NCBI lineage: Eukaryota > Metazoa > Chordata > Aves > Strigiformes > Tytonidae > Tyto > Tyto alba. The sequence goes on along the minus strand of NW_024881276.1, from coordinate 4,116,319 downwards.
TGAGGATTATGAGGTGTAGTGGAGGGAGGCAAAGGCAGACTTCTGCTTCTGTGATGACAAATGATAACTCTGAACCTTTTCTCTTCTCCCTGTCCTAAACCTCTTCGTTCAGCGAAGAACTTTGCTGTTCAAAAGCAGAATACTTAAACCCGTGAACAAAAGCTGGTCTTTATGTTTAATGAAAAATACACTTTCTAAATAAAATAAGTCACTGTAAAAGTAAAATATTTTAGCCTCCATGAGTTTTAATAGTGCCGGACTATCTTATATAGTTGTAACTTCATTGCTCCATTTCTTCTGTTCTCATTACGTGTCTGGTGCTCTGGTTGTTCTGCATTTCTTGTCATGGGAGGTGGAGAGTGGCTGTACACAGCACTCTCAGCCTCCCAAGAAGGACAGAGACCAAGGAGCACTGTGACTGACAGTAGCTTCCTGAGAAGCTCAAGAGCTTCTACTAGTGTTGCTTGCTATAATATGGCACTGTGGAAATGTCAGATTAAAATATTATGAGTTTTGCATGAAATATTTTGGTTCCCAGTTCAAAGGTGGGCTGTTTAGTATCTGAATTAACACCAAAAATCAATCAGTCTGCCAAAGCAGCATTATATTTTAATTCTTTTTTCCAAAGAGGGCTGGGACAGGGCAGCTCTGTGACTGTGTGTTGGTTTTTCAGAGTTTGGACATGAAACTTCTTGTCATTTCCTGGAAAGCCAAACCTGCCTGACTTCATTTGCTTCTGGTGAAGTGGAAGAGATCTCGTGCGCTCTGACCCCAGGCCATGCCATACCTCTTCTTAGGAAGTGATAGGTTTTCCATTACAGATCTCTGTTTACGGTGTTCCAGGGTGACACAATATTGGGAAGTTTATAAAACAAAACCAAAAAACAGATCTAAGGATAAATGATAGAGAAAGTGATTGCTGTCACTGTCCCTTATGGTACTTTGGATTAACCACTTTGCAATGCTGGCTACAGACAACTTAGAAGCAGCTGTATTTCTTCTTTGACCTAGAAGGGCCTTCCAACAGAGAGGAAGACTTCTCATGACTGTTTTTAATAAATAGTTGTCTTTATGAGCTTGTTCCTTGTCTTAATTCATGTACTGGGAGTTAGTCACTTTTACCTCTCAGTTTGAAGCTGTGATATTCATATTCTCACAACATAAGAAAACTGAAAAAGCAGAAGTTGCTAGATTGTTTGATCGTTTCAACAAACAGAAACTGATTTTCAGAATTATTTTGTTGTGATGAACTTGATAATCTTCTGTTGCTTTTGTGGACAGAGAGTGATGGCACAGGACATTCTACACAGTATTTGTAGACATCTTGGAGGAAAAGGGATTTTGCGGTCTGTGTGCATGTTCAAGCCATATTTCCCCCGGTAAAACAAGCCAGTCTTTCAGTGTGGTGAATGTTTGCACTTGCAGAACACATTCGGTGCCTCCTCAACTCCAAGGCTCCAACTCCAACCTCAGTAGCTTCAGTTCATCGCAAAATGAAATCTTACATTATCTTCACATACGCACCAATACATTTCATGTAGTCTCCTGGAAATCCGCTAACCACCTTTTGTGCACTGTGCTGGATATGAAATGGCAGCACTTGCTTGTGCATGCCCAGACCCTAGAGTTCCCTTTCAGTGCCAGAATGAAAAGCCCAGAATCTGCAGCTGGTCTGCAAAAGTCTACACTAGTTTTAAGATGGTTTTATCAAAACAGAAATAAGATTTGGGATTGTTCAAATTATTACTAGGCCATTTTACGGCCCTGTGTGCATTCTGGTGAAAGGGAAGAAACCATAAGAAGACCCATTGCTAACTTCAACTTAAAAGCTCTATTGCAGGAGAGTTAGGAATCTTTCCCCAAGTGTGTGGAGAGTGCCTCAGAGCTCTTCTTGTTAGAGTCCAAGAGATAATCTTAAAAGATGTGTGACAGTTTTCAGTAACCTGAGATCCAGATTATCCAAGAGATAATATGAAAAGGTATTTGGCCATGATGTTTCCCCATCTCTCAAAAGGATCAGGAGAACACAGAATGTAGGTCTTGGAGCCTTGATCTGTTTCTTGGCTGCAGCAAAGCAAACCCTTGCTTCTATTTATTTACTCATTCATTTGTTTGATGGAGATTTTAATTGAATGAAGGGATACCATTATGCTCAAATACCACTTCAAATATTAGCAAGTATTTAACGCTGCATCATATGAACCAACTGTAGAAAAATGATGCTTCAGAAGAGCCAATTTATATCGTTCTTTATAAAGAGATATGTTTCCTGCGAGAATGGAATTACAATAATTACAACTTGAACTTGCCATCAATATTTAAAATAATCAAAAACATTTGAAATTAACACCAATTGAACACAAACAGAAAAATTGGACTGCTTTTTTTGTTTTTTTTTTTTTTTAAGATACTGATTCTGGTGAGACTTTGAGAAGACCAGCCTTTTGAATCTGTGTTTCATACATTTGAGAACTGTGCTGAGTGCACAGCGGTGGAGCTGCACATAGCCAGGCAATCAGTAGGGCAGGAGGACTCTTGACATCTCATCTCCTGCCATTAGGAGGAGGAATCAGCTGAATGAAAAATGATGCATTGATTCCATCTGGATGACAATGATGCCCAAGATGAAAAGCCCCCCCTTTTTTTTTGCCTTTCATAAATATTTTTGTAATAAAGACATTCCACGTTCCTTCACTAAATGTAGTCCTCCAACTCTAAGTTAATTTTTGCTCCCTCTGCATTTTCTACAAGCTATAACAAGGGGCTACTCACTGAATGTGATGTATTTATACAGTGAAGTGCTGAAAGCTGGGAAGCGTAGCTTTAAAAAAACCCACAACACAAACCCAGCTTCCAGCTTGTGGCTCCTACTGAGTTATAGATTAATAAGCACCAGGCACGAGTCAGTGACTTGCAGAGAAATCAGCTATTGAGACCGTCACCAACATTTTGCCTCGGAGGGAGAGCATCTCCCAGCTCTGAGCTTCTACCCTTATACTTATTCCCTAATTTTTAGAAGAAAAATGCTGCTTTACCACTGTTGAAAGATGTCAGAGAAAACCCAGTTTTGGCCAGAGCTGTGTGTGAGCAGCACGTGGCACTGAGGGGCTCACTGCAGGGAGAGGGGGAGGCTTCAAGTGTCTGTGGGCAGAACGAGAGGGTCAGAACTCTGAAAGTGCCCACTGCCTCTGACTGCTTAAATAACCCCTGTGTGACCAATTAGGGCATGAAGGATTTGCTTCTCAGCTTGTGTAGAACCACTAATTTCATTTATCAGTCCTGTAGCCTTCCCTTCCAACATGTCCAACACAGTGCCAGGAGGGCACTTCAGGAGTCCCTAATTCTTGAGTCCTTATTCAGTCATATTGCAGCTGCCAGTGTATTCCAGTTCAAATACACAGGGGTATGATAAGGCCACCTTGACTATTGCATATATATATATTTATAAATATTTTTTTTAAAAGGCTACACATCAAGTATATGAAAGGAATGTACATGAAGAAGCATAGTTATCCACTGAACACACAAAATACCCAGGCATGTATATGAAATGTACTACACAGTAGCCTATAGTAGTGGATGGTAACAAGACAGCTACTGTACAAAACATAACTGAAAAACAAAACAACATGTGAATAAGTAGATATGCTAACACTTTAGATTTTAGATTTAACTAATGCATATGCTTGTTTCTTTCATTTGGCAAAATACTAGTTTTCAGTGGTAAAACATGTATTCTAATTTCTACAACTCTGTCTTCTCTCCATCTCTGTATTTCCTTTTTTTTTTATTTTTTATTTATTGAGGGAAGATCACAACTGATGCAACTCAGCAAATGTGTTCATGGGATAGATATACGTAGTACTGTCAGGAAGTCTGCTTAAATTTAATAAGCTATATTTAGGACTCAAGCTTTGGTTTATCATAAGAAAGGAGAAAGAAACTAGAAAAGAAACCAAAAAAGACATACCTGTATTCTGCAATATATTCCTGTAGCTGCTTCAAAATGAACTGCAAAATCTATCAAAAATCTTGCAAAATGTTGTGCTGCATTCCCTGGAGAAAGAAAATTTAAGACCGTGAAAGCTTCGCGAGTGTTTAATAATAGTCTTTTATATTCTTGACTAAGCAATAGTGATGATGTTTTTTAGGATTAATACATAAATCATTAGGAAACTTTAGTCATTTTAATACAGCAAGCCGGTGTTTTGTTTATTTCACTGATTCATCCTAAGGCACATACATTGAAATTTTTGTGTGGCCTTTCATTAAAAACCCCAGCATGTCACCCACGTTTTGCATCGCGTGCCTTTCAGTGAGGCACACGGCCATCGGGGTTGTTCCGCAGTTTGATCGTGGAGCGCTCTGCCCTCCAGGCAAATTAACACGCTGGAAAGTGGGGAGCTTGGGGATGGGTGGGGGAAGGATGGCACGCACAAAACAAGGATGGCACGCACAAGACAAGGATGGCACGCACAAGCCAAGGATGGCACGCACAAGCCAAGGATGGCACACACAAGACAAGGATGGCACGCACAAGACAAGGATGGCACACACAAGCCAAGGATGGCACGCACAAGACAAGGATGGCACGCACAAGCCAAGGATGGCACACACAAGACAAGGATGGCACACACAAGACAAGGATTGCACGCACAAGACAAGGATGGCACACACAAGCCAAGGATGGCACGCACAAGCCAAGGATGGCACGCACAAGACAAGGATGGCACACACAAGCCAAGGATGGCACGCACAAGACAAGGATGGCACGCACAAGACAAGGATGGCACGCACAAGACAAGGATGGCACACACAAGACAAGGATGGCACGCACAAGCCAAGGATGGCACGCACAAGACAAGGATGGCACACACAAGACAAGGATGGCACGCACAAGCCAAGGATGGCACGCACAAGCCAAGGATGGCACGCACAAGACAAGGATGGCACGCACAAGCCAAGGATGGCACGCACAAGACAAGGATGGCACGCACAAAACAAGGATGGCACGCACAAGCCAAGGATGGCACGCACAAGACAAGGATGGCACGCACAAGCCAAGGATGGCACGCACAAGCCAAGGATGGCACGCACAAGACAAGGATGGCACGCACAAGACAAGTGCGGTGTGGAAGAGGCCCGCGTCAGGAAAACTTCAGTGCTAGCACCAGCCAGGTTCAGTGTAGCTGTGGGTTGGTCGGTGTTGTCACACGCAGGTCCTCTGAGCCTTTTGTCGAAGCAAGCTGTGGTGGGGAAGGGGGAAAAAGGGTGCTGTCCCTTCACCCTTCGCTCGGTCGGTCTGAGCTTCCTCCACATGTGCGCTTAGTGGAAAAGCAGCCGTGAATGAACTAGAAAAAGCCAAGGGCAGCATGAGAGCCTGTGCACAGGAGGTGTGGGGGAAGTGGTCTGCACCAAGCAGCAGTTTGGTTTCCCCTATTACTCAGTGGGCACCCTGAGCTAAATTAATGCTCTTCGCTAAACACGGTGTCGCTGGACGTGAGTGGGAGATCTCTACAGCACACACACCAGCTAAAGCCAGTCAGGGGAGAAACCAGAGTAAGGCTGGCTGCCAAGGGAAGTGCTAAACATGCACCCAGTTTTCAAACTTGGATAGCAGCTGAGTCCATATTTAAACACCTAATTAGCCACTGCAGGCTCCGGTTTGAAACTTGGCTTCTCATTACTTTTTAGAAATACATTGCCCCAGCATGCAAGGGAGGCTGCTGCCAGAGACAGCACCATGGAGATGAGTGGCAAAATCTGCTTCTGGTGGGAAAAAAAAAATAAAATAAAAAAAAAAAAAAACAACAAGGCACTCACTCACTCCACTTCTATTTTGACAAAAATACAGAACAATGCCTTTATATTCTCCTCTCCTCTCTATTTTTTGTAATGACAATTCAAAGTTGTCAAAGTTTGCAAGTTGAAACCTGCAAAAAATCTGAAGCCAAAAATAAGAATTTCTGCAAAAAATTAATTGCACAGAAAATACGTAGCCTGCCTTATTCTGATCCCTTATTCATCAGTATAGGTTCAATAAAACATTATTTTAAAAGGAAGGAGAAGGTCTTGTATATTGCTGTTCTCTTGGGCAGATTTCAAAGCAGCTAATTAAATTCTGTCTGCCCTAACTCCTTCTGTAGTTTTCATTTAGTGAGTTGTGCATTGCCCTATTTTATCAGCACCAACTTGGCAAAATGCTATGGAGGAGCATCCCCCAGGGGAGACTGTTTTCTGCGGCGGGAAGAGTGGTCCACAGAGACCCCCACTCAAATGAGTGGGTGAGCAGGAACTTCTTCAAGCTACTGATGCCAGGCACACCACTCCTTCCCACTGGAGTTCTTCCCACCGAGTCCTTGCTCCATTTTTCCTAGCTGTTGACCATGCACAGGCTTGCTGTACCACAGCACGTGCTGTCTGGCACACCTTGAGCTTGGTGGGCAGTATTTATTAGGACGGATCCCTGGGCAGTTGAACACCAGTACGTCCTAGATCTAGCCAACTGGCCAGAGTGCTTATATAACCCCGGGAGCTGGGAGCTACTGGTCTTTTGCCTGGCTGACCACCTAGTTAGGAAGTAGAATTTCTCAGCTTGAGAGTCTGCCTGCCTTGCTGTGAAGCATCAGTACCCTGCGTCCTCAGGAGTCCAAGTGTCAGAGGCACCTCGCGGGCACGGGTGCACCGGCACATTTTGCTGGTAAGCTGGGTTCCACTTTGTTGGCCTCTTGTATGCACTTTCATTTCAGAAAGCTTTTAGAGCCTTGAGAAGAGGAAGGCAATGTGGAAATGTGTAATGTCAATATTATTTTCTTTAGTATACCATTATACTTTCATTCAGTGTAGAAAATGTACAGACAGAGCACAGAGCATCAGGAGAAGCTAGATTTAGATGCATAGGCTTTAAAGCCAGATAATGTGTAAGAGGAATACATTTTATGACTGTAAACTGAAAGAGAATATACTTAGATTGGACATAAGGAAGAAATTTTTTATGATAATACAGTGGTGAGACACTGGCCCCGGGTGCCCAGAGCAGCTGTGGCTGCCCCCTCCCTGGAAGGGTTCAAGGCCAGGTTGGACGGGGCTGGGAGCACCCTGGGCTGGGGGAAGGGGGCCCTGCCCGGGGCAGGGGGGTGGGAACCAGATGATCTTTAAGGTCCCTTCCAACCCAACCCATTCTGTGATTCCACCTGTGTGTGCATGGGAGATGCTCTTGTGGTACAGCTACAGGAGCCTATATGCTCATATTTTTCTGATGCATAAAGTCAAGACTGGATGTAGTGAAAACAGGTAACCAGTGTTGATTTTGTTTTTCCGATGTGGCATTTAGACTTCTAATGAGGTCTCACAAACAAAGCAGTCGTTCAACGAAAATTCTTGTCAGTTCTGTGTCACAGGTTATTCCTCTGTCTTATGTAGTCCATTGATGTCAGATTCCTGGAAAGCAAAAAGCACACACAGAGGAAATAGGAAGAGAGCAGGTAATCATTTCAGGGGTTCTGCCAAATGTGTCTGCTCTGTGTATCCAACCTTATATCCTTCACATCTATAGTATGTTATTGAAGTCTGATTCCCCACTGCCTTGCAAATGATTTGCATCTCTGCACTGTGATATAAAAGGCTTCCTTGCTGATTGGATAGCTTTTTATATCTTCTCAGCACTCGTGTTTCTCTGACATAGATATCTATGCAAAGTACAAGGCTTGTGAGGATCCGGCCCCTTGTAGTTCATGCTTCGTTGCCACAAGGTAAGTCAAAACAGCACTAGCACAAAATGTGGGAATGGGAAGTGATGAGGAGCGTTCACTGTCCTCCTGCCTGGCATCTGAGGGTTACTGCAGGCCAGACTAGACCCAGGCAGAACAAGTCAGAGTAGTCCCCAGCCCTGTTTCCCTGCTTGCCGAACAAGATCACTCTAACTCGACTCGGGAAGCTTGTCCCGTGCCCCGGCTTGAGTTCTCTGCTGGTGAGGGACTGGTGGCACTGATGGAAAGGTGCCAGGGTTAGCTGGCTGCCGGAGGCAGCTCTTCGGATGAGAGCTTCTTCCCATGGGTGGCGTGAGCTCTGCCCCGCACCCCTGCGCGAGGGAAGCTCGTGGTGGCTGAGGATCTGGTCCTTCGAGTTAAAAGGGTTGAAACATGCACGAAGCATAAGGTGACATTTTGAGTGTCTCAGATCAGAGCGCGGACGTTACTGAATTGAAAATGTAACTGCAATTTCCTGACTAATGCCGAGTCACTTTTATATTCATGCAGTGATTGTTCTTTATTCTTAAAATAGCCCATTATACCCTGAGGCGCAGGTGATATCTTTATGATGATGGAGCTACGTTATCCAGCACATTACAGCTCAGGCCATTGTTTGGTGCAAAGGCTGTTTATGATCAGCTGTCCTTTTTTTATTCTCTCTCAATTTATATGCTTTTGCAGCCTGTTTGTTTGAGGTTTGCTTGAACAAGGATAGATCAGGAGAAAGATTTTTTTTAAAAAAAAGAGATGCACTGGAGATTCAGTGTTGTTGTGTCTTACTTCCTGTAGCTGAGCTGTACAATTTACCATTGTGTCTCCAAGTTTCTGAATCCATTCAGATAACACGAGCAGTTAAACTGCTCCAGTAGCCTTATACCTCTTCAGAGAGTCAGCCTGTTTGTTAGCACCCAGGGCTTTCTATGGTGAAGTGTACAGGATATTATAAACAAGGTATTAAACGAGAACAAGATAACAAAAAGAACCCTGAGACGTATTTGCTATTCATTCAAAATAAAAACCTTGCAGGTAGTAGCAAGCACAGAAAACCGAAGGCAGGCTTTTGGGCAGAGTAGGAGCAATCCCAGCCCGGGCATTTGCTGCGCTAAAGGTGAAGGTGTAGAGGATGGAGCTGTAGCCGCGGCTGTCACAGAGGCAGGACGACAACTAGGGGGAAGGAGAGAGCTGGGAAAGGAAGATCTGCTCCTGGGTGGGTGCCCCGCTATCTCCCTCCAACAGCGGCAGCTGCTGCCCCACGGACCCCAGCGCCTGGCTCCATCCACAGCAGTGGCAGCAGCAACCAGTGCCGCTTCCCCGGGCTCTGGCAGAGGCAAAGGGGATGGGGACCAGAGCTCTTTTGCTGCCCCCCAGGAGCCTGTCACTTTAGGCTCCCGCCTGCTTTGCCTATGAGCTGTCTGTAATGCCAGGAATTACCTTTGGTTCTGCTAAGCACAGAAAAGGTTAGATGAGAGGCTGTGGTGATTACAAGAGTGCATTGTCACGGCATAGGAATTTGTGGAAGTGATGCTGAGGCCTCAGTCGGGAGGAGGATTTTAAGTGACATACCTGCTAATTTGCCCGGAACTAGCCTTCATATTAAAAAAAAAAAAAAAAATAATACTGCTACCTGCATGCAGTGAAACCCAACTAATCAGCAATTCCTAGAAAGTTTGACTTGAAAGAAAGGCAGATTCATCATCCAGATGAGAGAGGTGCACAGGAGTCTCAACAGGTAGTGTTTTACCATAACTCCCAGTATTTGTGTGCCTTTGCCATACCTCCTGCTTAGCATAGACCCAACCAGCCGCCTTTGCTTTCAAGGCTGTGTATGGCATAACTGTGATTACACTTGCAGCACCCTCCTTACCCCATCTTTTTATCCGTCCCTTTATCTGTGCGTAATCCGGTGTGTCACTGGGGCAGGTGAAATGATTACCTTACTCATCTGTACTGTGCCCAACACAGGAGCCTTTGTCAGAAACTAGTAGGTCCTGCTGCAGTACAAATAATAATAACCAGGAGTAGTATGATCAGGCACAGATTTACTGGGTGGTAGTAGGGTATACACATGTGGGAAGCGGGCAATGAGGAAGAGGAGAGTAGTTTGAGGGCCTCTAGGTGATAATATCCCGGAGATTGGTGCCTCCGCATTTCTAGTTTAAATAGTTTGACATAGAGATTCTGGCAGCTACCATGTAATTTTATTTTAATTTTTTTCCCAGCCATAAATCAGACTTGGTGTCTGATGGAATAATCACCAGAACTCCAGCAAACAGCACACCTGCCAGTGATAAGCTGTTTCTTCTGATGACTCAATGTATACCTGTTTATTTGTTTGCTGGATATTGCAAAATGCAGTCCATTTGATGTTTGTGCAATTCTGCTTTCCTTCTGATTGTTTTTTTGTGCATCTCCCTCTCTTTTTCTCTCCTGTATACAGATGTTCGTATTCACCCCATGGAGCCTATGCCCAAAGCAAACTTGCCCTTGTGTTATTTACCTATCAACTACAGCATCTTCTGACTGCAAGTGGAAGCCATGTGACTGCTAATGTAGTAGACCCTGGAGTAGTGAATACCGATCTCTACAAGCATGCCTTTTGGGCTGTAAAAGTGGCCAAATGGATGACAGCCTGGCTATTTTTCAAGGTATGCAGTTTTTTACATCTTTTTGTTGCTGTGCCCCGCGTTGTGAGAGCTATAGTCAGCACAGAGCTGAAAGTGTTTTGGAGTTTATCATAATGTGGGGTATTTATTGCATTTCTCTGTGCTGATGAGATGTACAAAATTGATGAAGACGGTCCTTTCTCAGAACAAATATTTATTTTAAATGGAGGGAGCGAGCTCGCACAGTAAGGGAAGGGAATGCCTTTCACTGTCTGACCATTCACTGACTATCTCTGCCCTGATCTACCCGTGTGCCTTTGTGTGTGCATGGGGGCAGAACATCATCCCAACAGAATGAGAATATGGAAAGTGTTCCTTGGAAATGTCTTGTACAGCTTCTTAAAAAGAAAGGGTGTGCATGTACTCAAAACATTATAGAGGAGAGGGCAAAGGGAGGAAGGAAGATACACAAAAATGGTGGTGAGAAGTGGCCGTACTCCAGACTGTGAAGGTCTAGACACTGTTGCTCTGGGAGGTGGGACAATTTTCATTTAGCTTTTTCATCCTAACACATACTTGTAGTGGTTCCTGATTTTCTATTATCCATTCCTGGTTTGCATTAGGAAACTTAAAGAAGTTTGGTAAAACCAATCCAGAAGTGGGGCAGACCCAATTACGGTTAACTTACATTTTGTAGTGGTGTAAGTAGATCAATCTGAAATCAATTTACCTGCATAGGTGCAATCCCCTCATGTGGACAAGCCTTTGGAGGACTTGTGCTGAGAAAATGTGCTGCTTATAACTCTTTCAGAAAGTAGTTTTGAATTAAGTGAATGGAACCTGATTCCATTAGAGAAAATTAAATGTCCTAATTAAAAGGAAGTATTTTAGATCAAGGGGCATGTCCCACAAAGCAAATTAATTTTAAACTTTGATATGGAAATATCACTAGCTTTAATTTTAGAAATGAAACTGGAGGCTGGAAGAGTGGCTGTAAAATAAGATGCAAGCAAATAAACCCATATTTAAAAAAATTAATAGTATCTTTTGAGTACACCTTGAATATTGCAATAAAACTGTAATAGGAATGCTCATAACATGTAATGCATTCTTAAAGAAGCAGAGTGCAGCTTTGCCAGATCGTACATATTAAACTTGTTTTGCCTCTTGTGATTGCCATTTTAAATACCAGTCTTGGGTGGTGGTGTTTTCTCATTGGGCTTGCTTCACCTTGCTAACATAACAGTTTCATGTAGATATTAGGTTGTGCTCAGTATCTCCTCTAGAGACATAAAATTCTGACAAAGTTTCTGTGTCTGAGAGTGAGAACCGAGCCTCTCATTGTTTACAGCACTCAATCACATGCAGTTTTATTGGTGTGCCCAGGGAGACATTTTTGTATTATACTGACCATGTTTAGACACTGAATGGGATGTCACTGAACACACATAAAATGAGTTTGGATTTATCACAAGAGGGAGTCTCATACTTACAGCTCTAGTAGTAATGCTGCCAATAATTCCTGATCATTTCCTATTCTTTGGATGAGATACCACTCTAAAAGAATTCTGCCTTGCTGCAGGTGATGGACAGACATACTGACTTGCATAGAAGTGTGATGTGCATACAGCCTGAAAAGCAAATGCATCAATTGCTTTTTGAGTCAGAATAACTTCGGGTTTGCATAAGTGAATGCTTCAGTTACTGAGGTTGAGATTTTCACATTTTATATAACACATGATGTGTTTTTCCTATAAACCAAAGGAGCGGGATTCTCTTACTATCACTCTTCCTGTCCTCCCTTAGACTGCTGAGTTACAGCTCCAACTTCTACTCTTTCCTTATTGCTTAAAATATGTTTATGCACATGGGTTTGACTTTGCCTTCGTTTCTCACATTCACAGATTTATAGAATCATAGAATAATTTGGGCTGGAAGGGACCTTACAGATCATGTAGTTACAGCCCCCCATGCCCCTGGCAGGGTCCCCTTCCCCCAGCCCAGGGGGCTCCCAGCCCCGTCCAACCTGGCCTTGAACCCTTCCAGGGAGGGGGCAGCCACAGCTGCTCTGGGCACCCTGGGCCAGCGTCCCACGACTCTCACGGGGAAGAACTTCCTTCTTATATCTAATCTAAACCCACCCTCTTGCGGTTTTAAACCATTACCCCTTGTTCCACCACTAGACTCCCAAACAAATAGTCCCTCCCCATCTTTCCTGTAGGCCCCCTTTAAGTACTGAAAGGCTGCTATAAGGTCTCCCATGGAGCCTTCTCTTCTCCAGGATGAACAACCCCAACTTGCTCAGCCCATCCTCATAGGGGAGGTGCTCCATCCCCCCAATTATCTTTGAGTCCTCTGTACCCACTCGAGCAGGTCCATGTCCTTGTTACGTTGGGGGCCCCAGAGCTGGCCCCAGCACTGCAGGTGGGGTCTCACGAGAGCAGAGCAGAGGGGCAGAATCCCCTCCCTCGACCTGCTGGCCACACTTCTCTTGACACAGCCCAGGACACGGTTGGCTTTCTGGGCTGTGAGTGCACATCGCTGGCTCATGTCCAGCTTTTCATCCACCAACACCCTCAAGTCCTTCTCTGCAGGGCTGCTCTCACCCCACTCGTCGCCCAGCCTGTATTTGTGCTTGGGATTGCCCTGACCCATGTGCAGGACCTTGCACTTGTCCCTGTTGAACTTTGTGAGGTTCTCATGGGCGTTCAGGAGCACTTTATCACATAGGTATGCCCTGTTTGGCACCAGCAGAACTGCATCACAAGGCAATGTTTAGCTCCACAGCAAGCTCGCCTTGAAAGCCTGACTGGCGATTTCAGCAGCACTGTACCAAGTGCCGTTAGTTTCCAGCGTTCAATCCTGGATGGGTCTTGTGTAGGTCTCGTGCACTAGGGTAAATTTCCCCTGAGAAAAGTAAGAAAGCAAGTGCAAGAAAATCCAGTTGTCTGATATTAACTGATAGTTGGCATTATGGATTTCTTCTCCCCTGGAATTTCATTCCCGAGTGCACATACATGAATCTTCCTTCTTGCATTATGGCAGTAATGCAGTGAAAATTAGGTGATAGCTCTCTGATCATATTGGCTCAACTAACTTTTCTCACTCTGAAGTATTCTCGAGTGGTTCCCAAAGGCACGCAGGAAATCACTTCACCCACTGCAACCTGACGCTTGTGAGAGCCAACAGAGCCCAGATAGCTCCAGTGAGGAAATGCATCACAGATTTGTCACATCACATTCACGTAGGAGAAAGTCAACACGTTTGATTTAATTCCAAAGTATTGTGGCAGAGCCTCCACTACCTCTAAATGTATTTCTGCCAGCACTGGTCCCAGTTGCATTCAGGTCAAATACCTCCTAGGGATTGCAGACTGTCCCCCGCTTTTCTTGGGCTGCTTCTATTTGAGGTGGCTCAGTGTGGCAAACAATGCTGTCAGCTCAACATCCACCTCAGAGCCGCCTCAAAATATTTAGGTACTTAAACAAATAAGCCTACAGTCTTGGAAATAGGTCATGATAAGTACATATAATTTACTCAAAGTATTAACAGCTTGAGTTTCTCGTAACTGTAAAATATTATCTTTCGGTCTTCATATATAGCTCAGAAAAAACTCTGCCAAATCAGTTTGGTTTGTTTTTTGTTTTTTTTTTTTATCCCTCAACAAGCTGCAGTGAGAGGCACCCCTGCAGAAATAAAATTGGCCAAGCTAAAGGATCCAGTGACAGTCATAAAATTTGTGAAACAAATGCCTGCCCTTTAGAAGTGATGGGTTTATTCTTTCACAGCTTGGTTCTTTCTCAGGAAAGTTATTGTCTGCTGCTGTACTTGTTCTTTAAATTTCCATTTTGCAAATGTTTTCTCTACATTTTTAATAAACAGGAATTGCACCTGTCACATGCAAGAGAGAAATTACATTTATTCCTAAAAAAAAAAAAAAGGATTCTACCCCTCTGACTTCTCAGTAAATAAAAGCCGATGGGCTATCACAGTCCTCTACAGAGTGCAGTGGAATATGTTATCCCTTAGGAATTTTTAACGTAAAGTGATCTTCGTTTTGAAGAGATATAGTCCAAACTAGTAAACAATAACTAATTAATAAGATGATAATAGCCTAAAAAGACATTTGTCGAGCATCAAATTGCAATTTAGCCAACCATGCAGCACACCAGTTTTAGCATTAGGTACTGTCCAAGCTGCAAGCCAGGAAGGTACCATTTCCCTCTCAAGTATTTCTGCTTCTGCTACAGTTACTGAATATTCATTTTTAAGCCAGATGGTCTCTGCTTGTGATACTATTAAAATCCCTTAGAGGAAAAAAAAAAAAATCACTCTCATTAATGTCCAATGGCAGGGATTGTTCTGCTTCGTATGACTTCATTACGCCATCAAAGCAGAGACTTTTCCAGCATAACAGTGTTATAAAATTCCCCAAAACCTCCATTATGACAAGCTTGGTAAACGTGTCATATAAAGTATTTGGTTCTCTCAGCCACCTCAGACTGGTATTTAGGAAGGCATTGTGGAAGGAAGACTGTGCATCAGATCTTGTCTCAGCTGTCATTTCCGAAGACGTAGTGCCACAAAAGTGATTATTGACTGACAAACTGAAAAAGAGTAGGATTAGTGACCCTGCCAGCCTGTAAAAGTGGAGGGAAAGGCTTCAGAAGCACAGGATAGAAATCAGCCAGTACAAACTGGTTCATTTCTTTCATATGTCAAAATAGGCTCAACTTTAGTGTAATTTTCCTATAACATTTTAAAAGAAATGCTTCCAGTCTGTAAGTGCTGCTAGAAAACCAGCTCTAAAGAACCTGGATTCATCATTCCTGCCAGAGGACACAGTCATGCAGGTCTTATTGCGACATTCCTTATTCAAACTGTCCCTTTGGCACGGTGAATGTAGAAAATTCATTTCATCCTCCCCTCCCCGAGGTGTCAGAAGACAAACACATCACCACACAATAATGCCAGCTGTAGAGAATAAGAATAATTAAATTCTACAGCTGAAAGCAGCAATTCATCAGCATCAACATCTTCCATCTGCGTGAGTTTGTGGTCCTCACGTAAAGCTAGTCTGGAATTTTCTCACAAAATGAAAACTCCTTGCAGAAACATGTAATTTGTGCTTAATTTTTACAAAAGGCTTTTCAGATCAAAAGTACGATTTTGATCACAATCAGAGAGAAGGAAATCGTCTACTTTATTCCAGTAACTCTGATCTTTAAACAGGTCCCATTTTCATACATGTTGGTACAGGGATTTAAGCTTCAGAGCCATAGGGCTGCTTTTTTTCCATCTGATAAATATTTGATTATTCATACAGCCATAAAACAACTTTAGGGGGAAATACGGAGGGATCTGCGTTAGAAGGCTAATGAGTAACCCGCCTTTGAGCTCCCAAATCCTGGTGATCTGGGTACTTTTCTTGCACGTGAATCTCCCGTCTTGGTTAGGCATTCGGGGGCCTGTTATGGGGTTTGTGGATGCAGCTTGCCTGCTTTATTTATTCGAACTGCTGAATAAGAAGGCTTCCGAGCACAGGCTCTTGTGTCTGTCCTAATTAGGAACAGACACCTCTAAAGTAGGCTGGCTCTCAGTGCACACCTAAATAGCATTGGCCCCTGGTCTCCACTGAACATGTTGTTCCCCTGTGACCCAAGATACCGTTATTTTTGTGCGTGTTTTCTCAGGACTAAGTAGTTGTGTGAGCCAACACAGGCAGGATGCAGGAACAACCACAAAACCATGGATGAAACGCAAAGAACAAATTTATTCTCATTATCTGGTGACCTGGGAGATCTCCATAGCAGCACCCAGGCAGAGACACACAAGCAGGGATACAGTCATCGTGGAGCTCCACCCTTGCTAACCAGAAAATGGAGAAGAAAGAAAAGACCTTGAACCTGCTGCTTTTGCCTGTATATATCAGGGATTTTCCCAGGTTTAGTTTTCCACTGTGCTTTGATTTTTACCACAGCAGGGCAGTAGTCTCAAGGATGTTCGATAAAGGGTCTCTGAGTGTATCACAGGCCTACGTTATCTAAATGCAGATATTCTGCCCATCAAGCACACACAGCTAAACAACAATTAGTATGATATATGTGTTTTTTGACACCCCAGCTGCAAGTCACTTCAGCGTGTTTACAATCCTCCTAACCAATCTTCCATTGTATTCCCACAGTAGTCAAAATGTTTATTATAAGAGACATGTGAAGAGTTCCTGGAGAGTGTTTTGATGGCAGCAAAATTAAGGATTTGTGTGGCGTGCCTTGGTGTATTGCACACAAAGCAGTAAGGATGCTGTATGGAACAGCACAAAATAGGTGGGCTTGTGTTAGAGTGCATCTGAGGGAGTAAAGGCTGTTGAAGTTCATAAGATCACAGAATGGTTTGAGTTGGAAGCAACCTTAAAGATCACCTAATTCCACACCCCCTGCCATGGGAAGGGACACCTTCCCCGAGCCCAGGGTGCTCCCAGCCCCGTCCAACCTGGCCTGGAACCCTTCCAGGGAGAGGGCAGCCACAGCTGCTCTGGGCACCCTGGGCCAGCGTCCCACGACTCTCACGGGGAAGAACTTCCTTCTTATATCTAATCTAAACCCACCCTCTTGCAGTTTTAAACCATTACCCCTTGTTCCACCACTAGACTCCCAAACAAATAGTCCCTCCCCATCTTTCCTGTAGGCCCCCTTTAAGTACTGAAAGGCTGCTGTAAGGTCTCCCATGGAGCCTTCTCTTCTCCAGGATGAACAACCCCAACTTACTCAGCCCATCCTCATAGTGGAGGTGCTCCAGCCCCCCAATCATCTTTGAGTCCTCTGTACCCACTCGAGCAGGTCCATGTCCTTGTTACGTTGGGGGCCCCAGAGCTGGCCCCAGCACTGCAGGTGGGGTCTCACGAGAGCAGAGCAGAGGGTCAGAATCCCCTCCCTCGACCTGCTGGCCACACTTCTCTTGACGCAGCCCAGGACACGGTTGGCTTTCTGGGCTGTGAGTGCACATCGCTGGCTCATGTCCAGCTTTTCATCCACCAACACCCTCAAGTCCTTCCCCGCAGGGCTGCTCTCACCCCACTCATCGCCCAGCCTGTATTTGTGCTTGGGATTGCCCTGACCCATGTGCAGGACCTTGCACTTGTCCCTGTTGAACTTTGTGAGGTTGGTGTGGACCCACCTCTGAAACCTGTCAAGGTCCCTCTGGATGGCATCCCTTCCCTCCAGCACGTCAACCGCTCTACACAGCTTGGTGTTGTCGGCAAACTTGCTGAGGGTGTGCTCAGTCCCACTGACCACGTCACCAACAAAGATGTTAAGCAGCATCAGTCCCAACACTGACCCCTGAGCGACACCTCTCGTCACTGGTCTCCACTTGGGCATCGAGCCACTGACTGCAACTCTTTGAGTGCAACGATGCAGCCAATTCCATATCTACCGAGTGGTCCATCTGTCAAGTCCATGTCTCTCCAATTTAGAGACAAGGATGTTGTGTGGGACAGTGTCAAATGCTTTGCACAAGTCCAGGCAGATGATGTCACTTGCTCTTCCCTTTTCCACCAACACTGTAATCCCATTGTAGAAGGCCACCAAATTTGTCAGGCACGATTTGCCCTTAGTGAAGCCATGCTGGCTGCCACCAATCACCTCTTTATTTTCCATGTTCCCCAGCATAGTTTCCTGAAGGATCCACTCCATGATCTCGCTGGGCACAGAGGTGAGATTGGCTGGCCTATAGTTCCCCATCTCTTCCTTATTTTCCCTTTTTAAAAATGGGGGTTATATTTCCCCTTTTCCAGTCAGTGGGAACGTCACCAGAGGGCCACAACTTCTCAAATATGATGGACAGTGGCTTAGCCACTTTATCCACCAGTTCCCTCATAACCTGCAGGTGGATCTCATCAGGTCCTATGGACTTGTATGCCTTCAGATTCCTTAGATGGTCTTGAATATGGTATTTTCCTGCAGTGGGTGGTTCTTCATTCTCTCAGTCCTTGCCTTTGCCTTCTGTGTTTTGGGTGGTGTGGCTGGAGCACTTACCAGTGAGACTGAGGCAAAACAGTCGTTGAGTACCTCAGCCTTCTCCATATCTCAGGCAACCAGGTCTCCCTGGAAGTTCTTGTTTACAACTTACTGGAGCATCTGCTGTCGTGATCTATCCCCAAACCACATACAGGCTTCCTCTTGGAGAGAGCTGGTTGGAACAGGCTGAAACACAGCCATGGAGCAAGCTAAAAATGAAGCAGTGTGCACAAAGAGAACCATCTTCCGCCCTGTCCCACAGTCTTAGTTGTTTTCTTAAAAACGAAAAAGCAACCTTTTTTTCCTGACAATGGGAAATGAAAATTCATTTAAAAATGAAAATTCATTTTAAAATGTTCACAGAACAGGAAAGCTGTCACCATGTCTAACTCTGACTGATAGATCAACCCTTTTTAGCTTGGAAAATGGTCTAAAGAAACACAGGTTAAACCTGAAATATGCACTATGTAGAAACCTTTGCTTGTCCTATGTGAAATTGTTTCAGAGCAAAACTTTTGGGCTGGTAAGAGGCTGAAATGTTGTGATATTATTTTGCTGGCAGGTTAGAAGCATACTGAAAACAGGTATTTGTACTGTGTAAGAAATGGTTTATCCCTAACTCCTGTGTGATAGAGGACTGTTGATTTAACTTGACGCCTCAGGCAGATTCTTTCATTCTGTCTGAAAGGAATTCAATTTGTATCCAGAAAAGTGAAAAAAAAGTCTCTGCGTTGATGTAATGAAGAGAGAATAAGTAAGCAGTTAAGAAATCGTGAAAATATATGAGCCTAACGAGTGTTAGGACATCAGCACCTATCATCTTATAATCTGTAACAATTTTCATATTCAGAACCCACAGAGTGAGTTAAGAAAGACATTTTCCATTAATTAATTTATTCCTTGCTAACATTTCTTGTCAGTACTTTCCTATGTATTTGGTTAATACCTTTGTATGGTAATCTATTCCCAGCTGGACTTGTTGAAAATGCAGGAAATACAAAAGAGGAACAGAATTTGCTGTGGACCAAACAAATGCCAGGGACTTGGTACTGATTTCTGTCAATTTAAAAGAAGGTAACTACAATGCCTCTAATGTAAAGGTCTCAAAAAAGAGATTGAAAGGCTGGGGAATTAGAGAAAATCTTGACATTTCAACTAGACCATTAACTTTTCACTTTCAATCCATAATCTTTATAGTTAGTGGTTATAGTATCACACTACTATAATTCTCCCTTACACACCTGGGAAGTTCTACCTCCATCACCACGTAATCAAAATACCATTTTCTTTCGGTCATGTAATACAGTGCTGTTGGAAACTTGAACCCACTGCCAGAAGAATGCAGGGCAGCCACTAATCTTTCTCATCAGTGTCTCTCTCAGATACCTCTTTGAGAGAGAGAAAGAACAAGAGAGAGATGAGACCACCCCAGCCCCACTGAAAGGACCCATTCAGCAAGGGTAGGGACAGGACTTAGAGACAATTTCTCTCTTCTATGTGAAAGATCCACTGAACACTGAATTAAGGAGAAAAACCACCGGCTTTCCTTGGAAAGTCCTGCTATTGAGCTTACGGACTGTCCACATGTCCACATATACCCATGGGCTGTTTGCCACCAGGTGTGGTGTGCATTATAGATCAATTACTATTTATCTGGGGATGACCTTCCTAAATTCCTTATTGTTTTGCTACTTGTGAGTAATGCATCCGTAAAAAAACAATGCTGATAAAATTTATATTGCAGAGCACCATCACCTAAAGCACCTACTCACTACAGAAAAATTAATTTTAGGAGGTTTTTGAGATTTACGGGCACTCTTTTCCCCCTCTCTGAATGTGACAGTCTTTAATTTACCAGTAATCCAAGGAGACTGAAAAACCTTTCAATGTAAAGTAAGGAAATTCTTCCATGAACAACACAGACACAATTTTTAATGGTTATCCTTATCTTTCAAAGGTTGACAGAAAATGCCAAGTTCTGTCAAGAAGCTGAAAACGTCCCCTTTTCCAGTGGTCTAAGGCATCTCTGCCTGGAAGCCACTTAGGACAGGTCTCCTAGTTCAGAAATGTCTGCAGTATGAATGCCCGCATCAGGGCTGTTCATCCAGTGATCTCCTCATGGTCACCCCTACTACTGGGTCTGTCTTATCCTAAGATAAAGATCTACGGTTGGCCAGGTGAATCAAGTCCTTCAAGTGCCAGTTTATCCCCGTGAATGACAAAGGGGTCATCTGGTGACTAGTTCGGCTGTAGATATCTGTATAAAGGTATAAATTTAATTAAGATGAATCCCATCCCAAGGTACAGGCCGTTAAATCTGTGTTATTTTAAAAACCAGCAGTGCTAGTAAAGAACTGAAGAGAGTATGTTTTTACATCTGCACAGGAGAGAGTAGGAACTGGAAAGGTGTGTTCATATATCTGGGGCACAAGTAATCTGCAATCAAGTTGTTTTTTTTCAAATGACAGCTCTAAGGTATTTGGAGTATCAGACCATTACCCGTGTAAGTGGGAAATGTGTTTGTGGGCAGCCGCAGGTAAGGAAATCCCAGTTACTTATGAAACGTATTTCTCATATATGTTTACTATGCATTGTGTGCCTCCACTATCTATCACATAGATATTGCCATGCATTTACATGGGTAGTTATGCATACCCCATGTATGCATTTATAATAGTGTAATATATGTATCAAGAGAAACATGGAAAGCAAGCACCACCCACTGTTTGAGGAAGAACTGGAAACAGCAAATACATTTTTAAAAATATCAGGATCATCCAGAACCCAATTTGCGAGTTTTGAAAAGTTTTAATTTAGAAGTCAGTTGAATAACTCTGGCTTTAGTAACGACTACGGCAGTTACAATTGCCAGCCCCAAACATTCGTGTTTGCATTTTAGAAAGGGTACGAGCCTTCTGCAAGATTTAGCTCACATGGTTTGTTTTGTTCTCAAGATGTTCTCAGCTAAATACATGGGATTTGGTGGATTCTAATAGGTAAACATGAGAAGTGAATTTGGTGCAGTGATTGTAGCCCCCATTTTTCTGGAAGGAACTTGGATCCAGATGTGGCACAAACACAAGTCATTAATACAATCTATCCTGAGTTGGTGGTTTCTGTATGCTATTACATATCTAAACATTCTCTTTAAATTGGGTCTGTGAGTCTCTTCAGGGCAAATTACTACATTTGGTTGTTGCCATCTCAGTGCTGGAATGGGGAAGTAACCACAGGAGTTACGTTACCACAGACCAGGCACTCTGCTGGGAATACAGAACATATGCAGAAGAGGATTTGGATGAAACCTGAGCAATGTGCATTAAAACAAGAATGAACCTGGACAGCTTATCAGGGATGGGATTTTTAGTGGTATTTGTTTGGCCCCATCGTGCTGACCTACTTTTCTGTCTCTGCAATAGCACGGAGGCACTGCTGCTGGTCCTAGGCTCAGTCACAGTCTGAAAAAATGAGTTGCTCTTGGAGTCTTGGAGCTAGCTGCCACCAACTTGCAATCTTAACTTACCATGGTATTAATAGTTTATCCAATTTAGCACAGATGTTGCTTTTTGAATGAAGAGCAGGGGCCAGAGTTGGTGCCCTGTGTCTGGCAGCCCTGTGTTCCCACGGTTTTGCTGCGAGCAGCGTTGTGCAGTGGCTCCCCAGCTGCCTTGCGTCCCTGCAGCAGGCAGCAGTGCTGAGGCTGAATGTGGCTCAGGAAGAGCGGTAGTGGTTGACTTACTCAATATTTTTTGCCTGCCAAGCTCTGGAGATGCAATATGCAGTCTTTCACAGCGTCTGCCACTTGTCTCATACTTCCTGAAGATGATTAAAAATGTAGAGAGAGAAAAGCTGTCCCATTGTTTTTGGAGTTCAGAGTGTTGAAAATAAAATTACATGCTATGAGTATATTTTGACAGGTGGCTCTTTTCTAAAAAATAATGTAGAAAAGGCACTATGGGGCAGCATACTTCTTTTTTTTTTCTGTCAGGGCTGTACATTGTCCAGGTACAAAGGTGCAGCTTGGTGATTTCTCAGAGAGGTGTTCAGTTATCACCACTCTCATACATCATGACCAGTAACGACAAGTTAGGTACCCATTTTCCTTTGCGTATAAAGCAATAATTTCTGTTCTCATGAAGTTTTGGTACTTCACCAGTGGCTTTTCACTAGTGTAGCTGATCAGAACCTGCTAAACAAATAAATGATGCGCAAACCTGAAACCAAAAAGGCCCAAATCTTACTGTGTATTCTTGTAGCAAGGATTATCTCATCTGACTTCACATCCTCTACGTGGAGTACTGTCCTTCTGTAAAGCATTTTACATGTCTGATCCTGCTCTTTGGAGGTTTTTCTTCATCTGGGGCTGGCCTTTTATATTTGTTGTCTGGGTTAGACCTATTTTATGTGCCTATTATCTGAGGAAGTGGATTAAGCCTGGCACAGATACACTGAACCCTAATCACTTTAGAAGACCTGCAGGTCTCCAGAGGTAGTGAGTACTTAAAATGTTTAGAATACTAGATTTAACTAATGTTGCTTGAAATCCATTCAACAAGCAGATCTGGAAGGCAGGAAGGAGAGACTTTTACATAGTCCTTTTTTTTTTTTCTAAATATAATTGCCCTGTTAATACTATTTTATATACTCTCAGTGCTCGATTTTGGTTTTGGTGGTGTGGTGGGTTTTTATCCCTTGTATTAGGGCAAGCCTATTTCATATGAAACACTGTTTTAACTGCAAAATATATCCATCACCCAGTACCTTGGCTATATAACTTCTCCTGTGAGAGTGTTGACCCACCCTGCACAGCACTGGATAAAGACAGGTTGCTGGTGAGTCATCTATTTCCAGCCTTTTGAAAAACTGGTAAAATATAAAATGTGTTTGTGCTGAGGTACCTGGACTTGTCATCTCCAGGTCACTATACAACAGTTTACTCAGAGGAGCCGAGGGGATTATAAAGCACCCCCAGTGCTCAGAAGCAGCACTTAAACATGTGGTGAACAGTCTGTCCCACATTCTCCTGATTGGAAAGAAAGCATTTGCAACATTAGCATCGTTAGGCATTATAGATGTGAACAGGTACCATCCTGCTCAGGGATGGTACCAATGCTGTCACCGTTACATAAAGACAACCCAACTTTCATGTGTTGGTTTCAGTTTGGCTCTGTAGAAGCTCTTAGGCAACAACCTTTTTCTTTTTTCTCTTTACTGTCAAGTTATATCATGATATCTGGCAATAGCCTTTAATCCAAATAAACAGGAGTGACTTTGCTTTTAAGGAAACAATTTTGTTAACACAAGAAATAATTGAAGCAAGCTGACTGGAAATGTTTTTACTTTGAGAATTGAGAAAGAAATGAAGAAAGAAGTAAGAACCTTTTTTTATGGGGATCAGCTGATAGGATATCTGCAATATGAGGAGATCAGAGGTGTCCCGATAGGTCCCTGCAGTCCCTTTTGCATTTAAAATATCTTTTTTTTCCCTCAGGTTTATCTGTTTTACACCCATGCTGAAAAAAAAAAAAAAAAAAAAAGGAGGCCAGTATAAGCGTCCAAAAGCAAAGATTTCACAACAAACATTAATTTTGATTTTGAACATGTTGAGTACCCAGCAAATCCTTCTTTAGGAAAACTTTTGGTCAAGATGTGCCACTTCGTGCACTTGCCTCCATCCTTGACTTTCTAGACAATAGTTCTTCCAGTTGTTTGCTGATGAGCTGTGTCGAACTGTGTTTCCAACAGTGCTGGCTCTTGTTTACAGGGGAAAAGTGAAGATGGAGCTATGAGTCAGACTGAAGAGCCTGCAGTGTAAATGAGACCTCTTACTGTCCCGGTCAAGAAATCTGTGCATGCTATTAAAATATAAATTAGCCAAGGTAAATTGAAAACAGAGCTGTAGAGATAGTTGGCATAGCTACCCTGTTAATCTCTAACCTGTGCTACCACAGCATTCTTCTAGAAGTTGGCCAGTGCTCGAGAGACCCCTTCCAACGGAGAGGCCAGGCAGCCGGGGGCAGCAGCTGGAGCAAGAGGGTCTGTGGCTTCCCCCGTACTTCCACAGGAGCTCAGGGCCATCGTCTTGGTCCTTCCTGACTGCCTGCTTTGCACCTAAAGTACCCTCAAGATTGCTGACTTTGGGGAGTTGCTAGAAGTCATCTGAGGATCTCCAACTGACAGTGTCCAGAGTAGACTAGCAGGGGTTTGCACAATGAGGTTTTCCACTCCTAAAACGTCCAGAACAAAGAATTTGGTTGGGGAAGAAAGTTATTCTTACACTACTGTTTTGTGATGGCAGGTCTTCCCGGTGTTTTCACTGCTACTTACTATCTTTTATTTTATGGAGAAATTATACTGCACATTTTAAAACCTGAAAAAAAAAATCTTTTTTTTTTTTTTTTTTTTTTTTTTAGCTTTTGTGGACTTTTTTGTTTACACCATGATGTGATATTTTAGAGGGGACAAAGCTTGGTTCTTGGTCTTTCTTAGTTGAGTCTTCCAAATCAGAGCAATAGACCTGCTGCAAACTACTGATCATGGATCCATTATGATAGCTAAAATGTGTCGATGCTCCAAATCACAGAGTTAAAGCCTTGCCCTCTGATATGCATGGGCGCCTAGATTTAAAAATAAATCCTTTGGATTATACTGAAAATTTGAACTGTCAAGAAATAAATGATGTGGTCAACTGAAACATAGATCTCTTAAGCTGCCCTCAATTTAGCTGTACTTCAGTAATCTCTCATTCACCTTTCATCACTCTCAGCAGCCTATAGGGTTTCTTTTATATTTATGATGGAAATATCTGTCTATGAATCATGTCACTGAGATGTACATGTTTTTGCCACTTCAGGGAATTAGTAAAGAGTGGATAGTTTCTCTAGTAAAGAACACCACGTTGCTGGATCATTTGTGCCAATAAGTATTTCTTCATGTAAACAGCTTTCTTGCATAAAATTTGCTTATTTTCCTGTGTGGTAGGTAAAAGGTATTTTGGTTAAGTAAATGCATATAACATTCTTTCTTGGTTTTCCATATTTTCACTGTCAACATGTATTTCTGTAA
The DNA here is from genome assembly GCF_018691265.1 of Tyto alba. Classification (NCBI taxonomy): domain Eukaryota; kingdom Metazoa; phylum Chordata; class Aves; order Strigiformes; family Tytonidae; genus Tyto; species Tyto alba. The sequence continues at coordinate 4,090,882 of NW_024881276.1, read as the reverse complement.
AACTTTTGTTGACAGTAGGTATTCACTAGCAGGTTTTTGCAACAGTTTTCTTATTACAGTTACAAAGTGTCTTTATCACAGAGAAATAGATGTATCTAAAATGCGGGAGCATGGCATACTTTTCTGATTTTGGACCCCCTTTGCTAAAATATGTGGAGACTAGATAATTTTCATGTTAAAATACCACTTACCTTCAAGTGTAGAACTTTTTCATATACAAAATTATATTAACAAAAAACGTAATTTCCTTTTGAATCATATACTAAACAAAAATGTAGCCTACTGCAGTTTTGCTAGTTAAATGTGTATTATTAACTAGTTTTCAATAATATACCCTCGCTCTTAATTTCAATCACCTGCAATATGTAAGGATTTTTAGGAAAGAAAGATAAATGGCTCTAACAAAACACAAAGCACTGAACATTTTTGAAGACTGCAAGATCCTCTTTATTTGATTTGATGTTTGTTATTGTCACTGTAGATTATGGATGAGAACACCTGCAATTATCTTCTGGTTAATATACTTTTGAATTGGAAAAAAGGGCAGAGCAACGGTGCAGCTGGCAAGTAGTCAGCTAACCTCCATTGCAGGCGTTTAAAACACCTCTTCAATGGGGCTTCTTAATGATAAAATACGCAGGGCTGGCTTTTCTGACAACCCATGGAACATGATAGATGATAGTAACCTTTTCTCTAAATTAAACCGGAAAACCAGGAGCCGGTAGGGTAGTGTGCTCGGGCAGATGAGTTTTGGGATAGCAGCTTCCTTTCCGGCTCCTCACCCCACGAATGCATATTTTTAAGTTTATTTTAAAATTATGGCAATATATTCTGGGTTATATTCTCATGTCCATTTCACTGTCCCTCCTTCCCACTTTACAATTTTGAAATAGTTATATTTGTACTTATTTAATGTAGCAGCAGATAGCACAGGCCAGAGGACTGTCTAGATTTTATTTCCTTTTCTACAGAAAAGCAAACTCTACGAGTACGAGCAACGCTCTACTACTTGCAAATGAGGTGTATGCTGAGAAAATCTTCTGTCTCGTTTTGCAATGTCTCCTACTTGCCTAAATAAAAGGAAAAAAACCCTGAGTGAGCTTTTTTGAAATGAGTTTACATTTTTGGAGAAGGAGTTAAAGAGCATTCTTGGCTTGGGCAACTATTATTGCTTAGGGAAACATTTTCTATAAGAACGTGTACCTCTGCTATTTTCTTTTCAAATTTCTCTTTGTGATTATGTTTTGTTTTCTGCTGTGGTCATCTGCAGCTATTTGCAAATTCTTCATAATAGTAATGTAGACTAGAAGAGGAATCTGCCTGATTTTTTAAGAACCAAACAGCTTTTCTCTATTTTATTATATTAGTGATTAAAAAAATACTGCTGTTTTCTTCTGCAGAACTGTAGTAAGACACACAAAATCTGGTTATTTCTAGTCACAGCTGGGTATTTATTCTTTTGAAAATCTCTCCCTCTTATCAGATGCTGCTGGTAACTGTTGTCAGGTGCTCGAGTAGCTGTGCTCTGAAGCAGGCGTGAAGTTGTCTATTAGTTTTCTAAGCAAAGACCAGATGTTTGTTCTGGGGTAAGAGGACTGATTTGCAGTTAAGACCTAAAGTAAAGGTACATCATTTCAGGCTATAAAGCAGCCATGTCTCAAGCTGCATGTGACTCAAAAAGAAAAATCCGAGAGCCAGAGGTAATCGGCTTCTTCACTGCCCTGTACATCTGGGGAACTTGTTTACACAAGTGAAGAACGGATGGCTTATTTTGTCCCCTGTGTTAGCAGAGGAGGATTCAGGTTGGAACCTTGGACTAGTTCATGTTTTTCCCTTGCTCTGCGTAGAGCTGGAGATAAAACAAGGCTATATTTATAGAATCAGGCCAATGAGAACTCATGGGTTCACACACTGGGAGCCAGCGATAAATCTGTCTCCCTGGGAGACCTCAGTGAGCATTGGGGCACACCACCGCCAGCTCCAGCCACCTCACCTTCTTCCAGTTACTCTGAGCAATAGACCATTGCGTGCCAAAAAAAGAAACTGGGAAGACTTTCAAAATTTGAAGTCCTGCAGGGTTATACTGGGCCCACGAGAGGTGAGGTCTTGATCATTTTGTGACTGACAATACCTTATGCAAGAAAGAGATTTGCACAGAATCCCACGGCTACAGTGCTCTGGTAATAGTCGTGACATTGCTGGCTGTTAGAATTATCCATCAGAAGTCTAGCTTTTGCATTTTATGCCAAAGGTCTTCTATATAGTCACACTAACCTTTAATATATTCACGGTATTACAGGCAGGAAAGATTACACTGCAACGAAGGAACAAAGGCAAATATTGCTGAAGAAATTTTAAATAATGTGCGGATCTCTTGTGGACATTGATTCATGTGCTTCATGGTGTCAATAATTGTTTGTGAATTGCAGCCATTTTTTCCCTCTGAACAGAGCATTACTCCTGAAATATAGTCATTACCTATTGATTAGCTCTATAGTCATTTTCACGCATCAGTAGTTCTGATAAAAAAATAAGTAGCACTTATTTTACACCAGTGTGTAAGATCTGTACATTGTTAATTAATAACTGAAAGCAGTCTTTAAAATATTTTTTTTTGTTGCAGACCACATTGACATTTTCAATAGCCATAAGTCTCAGGATAAATGGAAAAAGTCTTAAGGGCTTTTTTTGTTGTTGTTTGAGGTTTTTTTGATGGGGGAGTTGTAAATGTTCTGCTGTCTCAGGACAGGGCTGCAATAAGGACATATTTGTCACTGTTTAGTGCTAATGTAATTTCTTGTTTTCCCTACTGTATGACTCCCCTTTTAATCCCAATTGTCGGTAATGTGCTATTTTTTGATTAAATGATGAGACATGAGATTCAGCAAGGAGAAAATAATTAAAACTATTTGTTTCACAGACCGTCAGCATCTATTAGGGATTAGACAAATATAAATTAAGTTTTTTTTTTACCCCGAGCCATGTTACAGACTTTTCAAAGTTCACAAACAATTGTAATCCTCTTTTATTGAGCACAGATTTAAAAGTAAAGGTCAGTTATGTTTTGGTCACTAAGGAGTTTATATAATTGGTAAAACCCAAATATTTAGATTATTTTTATATGAAAAGCGCGCTGTCTGGGGAAACTCTTGCTTCTCAATTGTGGCTCCTTTACAGAGCTCGGGGACTGAAAACTAGCCACATCGGCTCCGCAGGTGTTTGCAGAGCACCGGGGGCTTTGCAGCTCATCCCTCCCGCCCCAGGAGCGGCTCGTGCCCCAGGAAGGGCCGAGCAGCATCAGGGATTGTGGCTGATGCCGGTGGTCCTGGGACCAGCCCCAGACATCCAGCGATGCAACAGGCTCTCACGCCACCGTTTCGATGCCTCTCGTGATTCTGCTGCAAGAGGAGCCTCCTTTCCTGCCCTGCTCTAAGGGCTGGGTGCTGCCTGTGGACCCACCATTTCCCCCGTCTTCTCAGACATGGCCGGGTCAACATATTGATGAGGTTTCACCTGATATTTCCCTGTTTTTTCTGTACTGTCAAAAGACTTGGCCTTGCTCCTTTGCTTGCTGCAGAGATGGTAAAAGCCATCTTCCTCAAGAGCAAATGCTTTCGAGGATGCTCGCTACCCCTTTGTGGTTTCTGAAGGGGCTCGGTGACATGGATGGGTGATCCAAGGAGTGCAAGTGTTGGTGCTGCTCTGGGAACCCTCCTACCCTGAGGTGACCCTCCTCCACAGGGCACATGGGCTGCAAAAAAGGGACCGGACCCAATGGGGCAAGTGCCCGGAAAACCGATGTAGGAGCCACACTCAGTGAGGTCGTACCGGGGACCTGGCAAGAGACATTTAGGAATCTCTAGGAAAAGGGAATGAGGAAGAGCTGGGACTATCTGCGAGATCGTCGTGGGGGCATGATGAAAGGGCAGGCAGAGAAACGGGTGAAAGTTTAGACTGCAGGCGTGCTTTGCATACCACCTAAAGAAGCAGAGTCCTAATCTTGATTGGAACAATTCAATTCCGCTGTGAAGTACATATTAAATAACAATAGGCGGCTGCAGAGCTGTGCAGACTTGCAGGTGAAGAGCAGAATTTTAAGCAAGCTGCCGGGCGGGCAGGAGAGGGAGCGGGGAGGGCTGGGACAGACGGTCTGCACTGGCGTTCAAGCCTCTGCTCAGACCTCAGCCTGGATTTTTTCAAGTTAAAAGCAGTTACTAAACCGCAGCACAGTTATGCATTAATTCAACTGGATTTTTTCCCGGGAAGCAGAAGTTTAATCATCTGGAGCATCGCTGTTTTCAGTGTATCACTGTGAGCGAGCGAATGGGGAGGGCTCATTGATTGGATTCTCAAGGCAAACGGACGTGTGTAGCAAAATGGCATTACCAAAGAGCGTAGTTCAATATGAGCTCCCTAAACAAAGCGAATTATTTCAGCACCAGATGAGTCTGTAGCATGTATTTATCGAACCACAGAAGCTCACAGTATTTGTTTCCCATTTTAAACAACTGCTCTAACCTTTTAGTCAAAAAGCCCTATGAATACAAGTGCAACAGGAACTCTCCTGGGACACTTAATAAAAAGAAAAGGTTAATTCTCACTGCGTTATTTTGGCTATTAATAGTTCTGCAAGTGTAAGTCTCTGGGTCATAGCTACCTATGCCCTTAATCAATCCAGTATCAAAACCACAGTCAGAAGCTCTCTGCAGACAGGAGCTATCTGAGAATGAAGTAAAAGGAATATGAAGATTTTCAGGAAGATTGTTGGGATTCTTAATATTCTTGCCCCACAACTTTTTTTCTTTTTTCTTTTTTCTTTTTTTCTTTTTTCTTTTTTCTTTTTTCTTTTTTCTTTTTTCTTTTTTCTTTTTTCTTTTTTCTTTTTTATTTTTTCTTTTTTCTTTTTTCTTTTTTTCTTTTTTTTCTTTTTTCTTTTTTCTTTTTCTTTTTCTTTTTTCTTTTTTCTTTTTTCTTTTTCCTTTATTCTTTTCTCTTTTTACTTTTTTTTTGTTGTTGTTGTTGTTGTTGTTGTTGTTGGGTTTTTTTTGTTTATTTTTTGTTAAATAGCAGAATGGGGAAAATTTTCAGTGTTGAGAGGATTAAATGTTTTTCTCCTTTCCAGTTTTAAATTGTCCTCCTTCAGGTAGTGAGATTTGACCATTCACTGTGGATCTTATTTTTGGAACCTGAACCAATTCTTCCTGTGATACAAGCCAGGATGGTCAGTTTAGTCATTCACACAGGACTGGGGTATACCGTGTCACCTATACAGCAACATGACATTTCTGCTGTGACTTCTACCATCTGGCAAAAGAAACGGGAACATGGGTAGGACCACATCTGTCACCCAGTCCAGGCCTTTGCAGGGGAGATCTTTTTCACAAATTAATGGCTCCATCTGCTACCTTAATGAAGGTTTACAAAACACCTTAGAAATAAGCCTGGATATTAAAATTAACAACTTCAGTGGGTAATAAATCTGGGTCTCGCTACTCACTAATACTTAATAATTTTAACATCTCCTCTGCTCTGTAAGTACCAACCTGCCCTTCTTTCAGACCACCTAACTGATCACACGTGATGAGTTTAAACTCACAAGAAATTGTTTTAAGATGGAAGTTTTTTGCTTCTGTTCCAGCCCTTGGGAAGCATTTGTGTGGCTGAGAGTTTGGGTGTTTGCTCTCTCTATAATGACCTCTGCAGTAAAAGATACAATGCTTCAGATTTTATCTGACATAATTTTAGAAACACGACTAATCTCATTGAAATCAATGGCACTATTTGCCTGTCTGAAGTTATACATGTTCTTTGGCGCGTTTCTGAATTGAAGCCATCGATAGGTCCCTTGGTGGACAGTAAAGAGCCCCAGGGTTGATTGATTTAAACACAGGGATTTCAGTTACAGAGCTTAAACTCACTTTCAGTCTACACAACAAAAAGCATGATTTGAATAATCAGATTCAGTCCTCCGTTGCATTTGCATTTTTAGTTGTTTTGTTAAAAACAGGTTGATTCTGGTGGGTTAGTAAACATTCAGATATGTCAATTTGCAACTGAATATAGCCTTCGCCTTTAAATTTAGTACTCCCAGGTATCTGAGAGGATAAGCTACGTAGACAGCTCCATAATCATATGGTTTCAGAATTCCATCTGATTTCATGACTTCAGCATTCTGTTGTCATAGTTTTAGTTACAAGACAACTATTTTTTTCTTTACTTTTTTTTTTTTTTCAAGCTGCTTTCAGATGAAATATGACTTTAATTAAAATGAAGAGAACCGCAATTTTTAAAGAGTTTTATTACTTAAACAGAAATACATTGATCTTACCGGGTACGTTTTTCTCATCAAAACCGAGGATGTAGAATCTGTAATTACTGATTTGAACTAACTAATTCTGTTTACTGTGTCTGTCAGAAAGATAGGATTAGAAAATCTGAGCCACTAGCCCAGCTAGCATGCCACTGCAATGTAGATGTGAGAAATTTGGGGGAGGGTGTATTTTTCCTTTCCTCTTTCCCATCTTCCTCGGCACAGTTTCATCTTGCATGCTGTTAATGCAGAGATGTAGCATCCTGCAGTCATTTTGGGTTAGTTTGTGTGCTTTACTATTTCTGATCCCCATCTTTGCTAGCACATGGCCTGCCTGAGCCCTGGAGGAGAAGTGTCCTCTGCTGTGCTTACCTGGTGATCCAGGGAGGGAATTGCACCTTCTCTCCAGAGCCATCTGGTTTCAGCAAGTGCCTCCAGTGGGCTGGTGAGCACCCTGGACTGGCAGCCAGCCTCTCCCAGCCCCACCGCCCAGCTGAGCCCACGGGGGGAAATAGCCCCACTGCTGTGTGGGGTGCAAAACAGGGGTTGTAGCAATTTAAAACAGAAGACGCTGTGAAATAGCCGCTGGCCTGTGTAATTTTGGGTTATTTAATTTTGTCTATGTTCTCTACAGTCTGTATGCTTTTTGATCTTGTTGTAGGTTGCAAAGGTTTTCTATATTGTGGCTATATTTAAAATATTTAGGAGTTCCATGCCTGTCCTGAGTGCTTATAAGCATTAAAAAAATTAACAGTCCTCTTAAGAAAGTTGTGAAGTTGGAGATGCAACTGTTAGTTTCCATTTTCTGAGAAAGGAAAACAAAATATATGGGCAGAGTGACTTGTCAAGTGTTAAAGAGTAAGTAAAAGAGTAGAGATGATGGTAGGGTGCTACAAGTCAGAAGTGGCCATATATCTTACGCCTGAAGTCTTATGTTTCGAGCAAAAGCTGTCAAAGACATTTTACTTTGCGTGAGCAGGCAGGTAATACAATAAATTGTTCAGAGGTATGTGCACTCAGGAGCATCCTCTTCAGCACTTAGAGCCTTGCTGCGTCTCCTGCTCTCTGGGGCCGGTAAATATGCAGCTACCATTTCAAATGTAAACAATTCTGTGTGCTTTTCTGTGTTGTTTCATTCTGATTGACAAAATCTGGCATCATTTGAAAGAATTCAGCAAGCTGAAGATGACCCATGTACTGGTGTAAGATAATGCATTAGAGAATGAAACTTCTAAAGCTTTCATGGTTGTTTGTTGTTTTAAGTCCTCTTTAATTTTGATCCATTCACATTTTGAATCATATTTAAATTTTGTTTTCATCTAAAAAATTGGACATATATTATTAAATGATGCAGATGTTCCAGCTACTACCTATCAAAGAGGTTGCTTCTCTAAGAGCTTTTTTGGAGGGAGGAGTAGTCTTATGCTCTTATTCATGTTTCTCAGATAGCAATAGTTCAACACTTAGTAGAATTAAAGTCTTGTATAGTTAATAAAAGTAACAGGATTATTCCTTAGTGTATGCCTAGCATGAATACTAAGCTGTAATTAAGTATTCTTACTTAGTGATCAGTCTACCTCTTGGAATGAAGAATATTATATTGAATTTCTCATATAATGCTGTCATTATGAGCATAGAGCCAGTAGTAAACAAATAAATAGTGTATTTTCCTTTACAAATGCAGAAAAGGAGTAACAGCCTAGTGTGCAAGACAACAAGATTAGGATTTAGGAGGCTCATTCTTTCCTCATCTCTTCTCCTGACTTGCTCATTTGCTTCGGTAAATCACTTTGCCTGTCTGTGAGTAGAGGTGTTGCAAAAAAAAAACAGGTTATGTGAAGATACACAGGACAATTCCGAGTGATTTAAGTCAGGCATCCTCAGCAGTAGGCAGCTGCGGGACATTTGCCTGGTTTCCAGAGGGCTGGTTAACCAGAGTGCCACACTCCCAGAAAAGGTTCCAGCATTTTGTGATGAAGTATGTGTACTCTCTCGGCTCTCTCCTCCTGTTATTGCTTGCCTTATTTCCTAGAGACTGGGTGTTCTTCCAGCAAGCGTCTGTCTCTGGCTGGATGTTTATGCAATGTCTGGGGCAGCGGGCTCCTAGCTGTCAAATTTTGCATATTGTTACGGAGCCGAGTGAGGTAACAAGTGTAATGTAATTTGAGTGGCTGCAGCAATATCTCAGTTCTGACTTTGAAGACATTGCTGTCTGCTGAAAAGCAAGCTTAGGGATCAGCCTTCAGGCAAAGTAATCTTCCTCAATGCACCTGACAAAATGAACAAAGGACTCCATTATGATTAATGAATTTGACCTGAAGTTTCAAGTCCCTGCTCAAATTCAGTCATGTAAAGTTGGATTCTTGTTTCTGTTTTGAAAATTACTTAAAACTAAACATTGTTCTTCTAGTCCTTCATTTCAACAGCTTAGAAAATGCAAAGCATGGATCCACAAACACTCCTGCTCAAATCACTGGGGTTATAGTGCAATATTGCAATATATCGGTTATATGTTCGGAGAGAGATTCAGTTTGAAATGAAGACACGTAAATTTATTTTTGTGGTATCTGCAAGTGATTTCACTGTTGAAGCTGCTATTTGAAATCAAAGTGTGGCCCAGAAAGCTGGGCAGCCAACACAGGCTTCATTCAGCTGCCTGGTAACAAACAGTCTGATACTGTTTGAGATGACCCATGATGTCCTGCTTAGTGTGAAGCAGCTGCTTGGGAAGAGGAGGGTTCAGAGCCATGGCCACTGTCTTCCTCTGTAAACCTTTGCTCACGTTTTGAGTCTGACGGAGGAGCTCTCCCAGGTCTTCAGAGTAGAGCTGCTTGGTGATTTTCCAGCAAAACAGATTTCTCAGAAGGCATTGCTCTGACACAAAAGAAAGTGAAACCTTCCACCGCTGACTCCATCAAAAGATTAAGGGGGAATCGGGCATTCCAGAAAATTTGGTTTCAATAGAAAGGGAAGGAGAGATTCAGGATTTGATACTCTGTGTCTATTTGCCAGCTATCTCTGCTTCTGTTCTTTACAGTGTCTTGTGCTAGGATGCTCAGGGAAAAGCTTTTTTTTTTTTTTTTGCAGAATAAGCATGAATTATTTATATTGTAAAAAAAGCTCCTTTCCTTCAACATTTTGTTATTTAGTTTGAAAATTGCTTCGTGTTCTTAATTCATCAATGTTTTGTCTTTTATTATATATTCATATCTTTGATTCAGAGATTATTTCTACGTAGCCACGACTTTGTCAGGAGAAAGGCTTCACATTTTAACTCAGCCATTTATGTTTGTAGCTGCTGTCTCTTTTAAAGATGAAATCTAAAGAATTTTATTATGGAGTGAATTTATTAAAGAATTCTCTTTGCTGCGAGTTGGGGATTGAAGAGAAATTAATTTGATGGTGCTGACTGGGTCTCTAGGGAGAACTGTATGTTCAATAATACATCTCTATCTCTTTCTGGTCTATAATCAAGGCAGAAACTGGATAGAAAGAGAATAATAGTGAGCTGCATAGGAAAGAATAGGAGGAGAGAGAGAACGCGGATGGAAACCAGGGCTTTTGAGTGAAGGCAGAGATGTCTGAAAAGCTGTGCTGCCAGACCTCTCTGGCAGCTTGGGCTTCCTAGGGTTCTGACAGTTGGTCCTGGCCACCAGTCTCACCAGGACTCAGTCAGCTGTTACAGCCTTATTGATCAAAGGTTGCTGAACACGTCCTTACACCTGCGTCATGGTTTCCTTTCTAGCCTTTGTTTTCATACGCAGTGTTTCATCTGATTACTTCTGGGCTGAAATTTTCAAAGCAATGATCGTGTTAGGAGGTCTAGACACTGCAGAAGTCACACAACTGAGCGCACAGAGCCCATGTCTTCACCAGGGGGCTGTGACACTAAAGCAGCTGTTGTTATTTCAGCTCGGAGTCTTGCACCCGTAAGTGACCTGGTTTTGAAATGATTCAGTAGTTCACAGATCATAGTAATCACTGCTCCCTGGAACCCGGGTAATTTGTTTCTCACAAGTTTGTTTGCTTTAATATTCATGGGAAAGCAATCCTTACTATTCCATTTCTGACAGTTTTTAAACTATTCTGTGTTGCAGTATCTTTGTGTTTGTCTTTGTTCTGGAGAGTCAAACGGTGCGTTAAAGGTAACTGGGTGTCACCCCTCCATTAGCTGCCAGAAAATAGATGAAAGACTTTGCTGTACCAAGTAACAGTAATTTAATGTTCTTATTCTTGTTGCTAAGCCCCGCTGTACGTATGCATAGTACTGTTCAGAGATCCCAGATGATCGTTGTCTTTCCTGAAGAAAGACAGAAAGGGCAGGAACATCTGTATATACAGTCCAGAAGCAAGTCAGTAGAATACCAACATTTGCAAAACATTACCAGAATAATGAATGTTGAGAAAAGTAAAGGAATGCTGGAAAAATCCCTGACTACCCAGGCCCAGAAGATGGCCTGTTCAGTGCTTGCTGTGTCTTCCTAGCTGGAACCTGTGAAATGTGTTGCTAGCCAGAGCTATGTCTTCTTGTTACCTGAGCCAGGAATGGCCTGATGGAAATTCACACATTTAAAATAAAAAGGCCACAGAGCAAACACCCTGAACCCCTGTGCCAAAAAAAAAAAAATAAAACAAACCAAAAAAAAAACACCCTTAAAGCTTCTTTAACTTATCAGCCCATGAGTACATTTCCCATATGAACTGAAAAGTGCATGACATAATGGATGTGAGTACATGAGGTAGGACCACCATTATAAAACCAGTATCAACGAATGTTCCTACATCAGTCTACTTAATATTGCCACTGAGGGGAATTCCACCAATACTTAATGTATTTTGAATCACAAATTTTCTGGCTAAATGTGTTTTAACATGTTCTGCCTCAGCATTAAGCCTTTGCCAGCATATCAAGCAGTCCTGGGTGCACATCTGCCGGTTTGGCCCCTCATTCATGTCCTTCAAAATGCAACTGCAATGTCAGTCATTCAGTTTGCCATCTGCTTCCTGCTCTCCATCCTCTTTGCCCAACCTTCTCTCCTACCATCTCTCAGGATGGCAGCGTCCTGAAGTCATAAAATACAAACCAAGTACAATCAGCTGATTGACTGAGGCAAAGGGAAGCTATTCCAAAGTACTCCTCTCATCCCAAGGGCTGTATCACTGCTGCTTTTTTCTATCATATGGCCCACTCCGGCAACGAATATAATTTGAAATATATGCATGTCATCCATTCAAACTGTCTGTCATAGTGTATAAGACAAGTAAGCAAGGTTCTCAATGTTTGCTGATAGTTACTGAAAATGGTACTGGGAAAATGAATGGATTACAGAGGAGGAATTATAGGAGCTTATTAGTTTTGTTTCCCATCCAGTTTTCTGTGGTTTCCAATGGACATATCATACCGTCTGCCCAAGACTATGAGCTGTGAATTCAGGGGGAGTGGAACTGGATGAGTACATGGATTAAGAAGGAAAGCACCATGAAGCCATCACATATAACTGATGCAGACAAGCGATTTCCAAAGGGTTAAGCTGTTACATCTGTTGTAGACAAATGAAAAGGATGTGACATTTCATGGTGACATGGCTGTAGGGACTGACTGTTGTCAGCTAACACATTTTGTGAGCGTTAGCACCTAGTATTGACAAGATTATATAGCAGTTAATAATGCGTTAATCAAAATGCATTAACTGGCAAGTCTTAAAAAAATCAAAACTAAAACACAAACCTTCGTATATGTCTCAGTTTTCATAAAACAGAATATTCCATTTCATGCTGAGGGAAAATTATTCTATGCTGATGTCTTACTATTGATGAATATTTAAAAAAAAAGAAATATCAAAACCTCTGTAAAAAAACATCTTTTTCTTTGGGAATAGATAGTGCTAAAATAATGTCATTTTGTGTATATAGACTGCATTTTGCTTAAACAAACTGGTCGCATTCTATCTTTTGTCTCCTTCTTCCACAGCCTACCCATGTAAAGAGCAATATAAAGATATGTAATTTCAATCAGACCTTTATTTACTGTTGAAGAGATACTGCAAACAAATAGTTAATTAAAAAAGAAAGTGAAAGACAGGATCAATACAGTAACAAGCAAAAGGAATTGCAGATGCAGAATTTAATTGGGAAAAAGTTAAGCAGAAATCTGTTTTACATGGTTATGACAAAGGTATTAATTGCAGTTTCTTGGACACTAGTAATAATTTGTAAACAAAAATCCAGTTTAAAAAGTTCAACACAAAGAAGTTGGTAGGCAAAGAATGAAAAAGCATCACGTAATTTACAGGAATCTCTGGTCTTAGGACAAGTCCAGTCAATTCATGAGCAATATGTAACTGATCCTATATGTATCTATATTATTCTGTTACTGTTTTGTTTTTTTTTTTTTTTTTTAATTCCGTCAATGTGTAGAGTATCCTCCCCTGTGATTTGAATGATACCTCTTATTACTGCCTGCCTACTTGCAACTCTTGGTATAATATTTCAGAGTCCCAAAGATGGGATCTTGTTCCTGTTTGTATGGAGGCTCATGACAAACATACTGGGGTTTACAGATCAAGGTATTCAGTCACTGGCTAGTGACTTCTCTGGCCTGTTGTCAGGTGCTCTCCTTCCTAGAAGGCTGTTGGCATCAAAGGATGTGTCAGATGTGTTGCTTTGACAGTAGTCTCCTGCTTGTGGTTGTCTTTATTTCCAAGGGCTTTATGGTTCCTCCTCATCTTCTGATGTACTATCATGTGGTAAAAGAAGAGCTATGGGGGGTCCCAGGAAAGTTGGCAACCAGGAGTGAGGCCGTCACTGCTGGCACAATTCATCCTGCTCCCTGTCCAGTTACTCATTAATTGTTCCAGTGGTTGCAACCTGCTGCCAGCTTCTTCCTTCTCAAGAGGTTCTCAGATACTGGTACATGGGCAGGACACATGTGCATGTGTCTGTGTGTGTGTTGCAGTTGATCTATGGATGTGTAGTAGATCTAACGCTTTGGGAAAGAGTCTTGGCAGCGCGTGGGCAGGTGGATGTAATGATGCTTTCAAGGTAGGTGTAGGCACGACCCAGAGGTGGAATCACAGCATGTGCTTTTCTTCCAGCCTCTCCAAACAGGTAGCTCATCCACCCATCTGGAAGGGCAGGGTACTCATGGTGTAAGGTTTCCTTTTTACTTTAATTAGAGCAGAAAACATGCCAAAACAATGAAGAGATCCTCAAGTAAGGGAACATTAAAGCTTTCAGCATTAATTAAGCACTCAGAAGATGGGATAAGACAATTAATTAATCATACACAACTCTGCTCCCCGTTGCACGAGAAAAATTGTTTTCCTTTAACTTAAATTATTATACACTAATTGCTTAATGTATTATATTATTTTTTCCTTATGTGTTTAGATAATTGCCTTTAGCAACAGGTGATAGAAACGAAATAGGAATTTTACATAGAACCTTCTGCTCAGCATATCAGATACGGTGGACGGGGTGAAAAACAAATTAAATCTTGTGAAAAGTTACACAAGCTGACCTTAATGGACAATGACAATGTCACTGTGCTTATAGACTGTTCACAGTGTGGCCGTGTAAGCACATTTATTATTGTCTGAGCCTGCTCAATGTTTTCTTTGTATTGAAGAACAGAAGACAATTTGCTATATAAAATGGTTTGGTAAAGGTCTGCTAGGGCTGCGTGAATAAAACCAACAACTGATTTTCAACTCATACATAGCCTTTATTTAAAGTAGTTGGTATTATTTAGAATAGAATAGAATAGAATAGAATAGAATAGAATAGAATAGAATAGAATAGAATAGAATAGAATAGAATAGAATAGAATAGAATAGAATGGAATGGAATGGAATGGAATGGAATGGAATGGAATGGAATGGAATAGAGTAGAATAGAATAGAATAGAATAGAATAGAATAGAATAGAATAGAATAGAATAGAATAGAATAGAATAGAATAGAATAGAACTGTTTCAGTTGGAAGGGACCTACAACAATCATCTAGTCCAACTGCCTGACTAATTCAGGGCTGACCAAAAGTTAAAGCATGTTATTAAGGGCCTCTTAAACACTGACAGGCTTGGGGCATTCCTCCCTAGGAAACCTGTTCCAGTGTTTGACCACCCTCTTGGTATAAATGCTCTCTGGTGGGGAATTTACCTAACATACCATCAAAAAATAAAAAATTTGATAAATCCTGCATATCCTGGGAGACCCTTCCCGTTGAATTAGCAAAGGCATGAGGTATTTTTGATGCTGTAGGAAGATCCACACAGACCAGTCTCTGAGGCTGCAGAGCGCCCTGCTCCTAAGAACATAATCACACAAATTCTTCCCATCATCTTTTTAAAGCATTTTAGTTTTGAGCTGTTGTCATTAAGATTTGGGAGTCATTGACATTGACGTTTATATTTGTGCTGGAAAGCTGTCGAACTCAAGAACATAATGTCCAATGAACCGTTGCATGAAGTAATGGTTTATCTGTGTCATTAAATTTTTAAGTGAAGAACAGCAGTATGTTAAAGAAATATTGGTTTCTCTCTGTCATCCAGAATAAGTTGTATAAAATATAAATACTCGTATTCATCATTGTTCTGCTACTTTGCAGAATTGTTATCTTTTATTGCATCATAGCTGATCGTGATAGTAGCCACTCTGCGAGCATGTGGACTCCAACTTTTTGAAGTCATCCTGATCCTGCAAAGAATTGTGCATGCACATAGCTTTATGTTGTTTACATAAGCTACTGGATGTGAATAGCACTATTTGCCATAAGATAAAGAAGGGTGAGGTAAAGAGGTAGTAGTAGAGTACTAAACTAAGGTAAACAAGCACTTTGTGTTTCTAGATAGTATCTCACAGTACAATCATCTTAAAAATTAAAATCTAGTCCAGCAGTTACCCAGGCCCAACTTTTTTTTAATGTACGGACTGATATTTTGCTGAGAGAACAGCTCGTTGGATGGTTGAGTTATCATCTTATTTCATTCAGCAGTATTTTGAAAAGGGCACGCTGTCTTTTTGTGGCAACTGACAGTAAAAGCTGGCTGTTTTGTGACCCTTGAAGGAAAGTATGGTGGTATTACCATCCTTTGCAGCTTGTTGGCATCAGTAGTTTTCCTTCAGCTTAAACAGCTTTGATTAAGGACTTGACATGGAGTGAAGCGTTTACATTGGAACCAGCGGAGCTCTGTGAATGAAGGTACCTCGGTGGGGCACGTTTCTTCTTCAGCAGTTCATTCTTTGGGGAATCATGCAGGGAATGTGTTTCCCTCGCAAACACTGAGGATGCTCTGCCTGGGTGGCAGCTGGAGAGGTCGTGGTTTGGATAACCTTCTCTTATTGTGTGTGACATGGCTCTAACTTATTTGTAAATGAGATCAAATGCCAGATGCATCAGATGATAAATTAATTATTTTTAATAAGTTGTGTTGTGTTTACTGCATAATGAGAAAACAGTTGTTTCTTTTAAAAATATGAGAACCTTGTCACAAAAAGCTTCAAATTACTTAGACTTATATTTTTTTTAATAAGACACTGAGTAACCTATTCAATACTGTCTCATTCATCAAGTGACTTCTTCAGAAAAAGACACCCTGTCAGGTGCAGCAGACAAAGCTATGAGCAGCCTTGGTACTGTTAATGACTCAGAGAATGACTGCAAGGACTGTAAATTGATACATTCTTATCTAACAGCCATTTATAATTATATCACTGATAGAGACAAAACATATCAAATGTTGTGTTTTAAATATGCCCTTCAATGAAAGAAAAAAAAAATGCCATTGAAATAATTTCAGTGATAGCTGTGTGATCCTTTTGAATGCAAAATGGAAATGTTTTGCATATCCTCAGGATGAAAGGAGTTATCACTCATAATAAGCTATTCACTTATTAATTCTCATTTAATACTCATGGTATTATAGATCTTTCACCATTTTGCTTTATGACACTGCAGAACCCTGATAACTATGCTCTGCGTAAAATGTAATTCCCTGCTTTACCTGCCTGCTTGGATTGAACCGTGGAATCTTAATTTGCTGTTGTGGTTTCCATGATCCTTTGCTTGTGTCATATTGTTATTACAATGAATACATTGCACATACAGCATAGCCTTCATCTTCTTAAGGCAGAGTACAGACCCTTTCATCCTTGCATACTGAATAATTAAACTAGGATTTTAATATTTGTGTTTGTTTTGGGGTTTATTAGCTCTAACTGTGAAAACTAAATAAATTATTTTGTTTGCTCCATTTGACTAGCTCTTGAAAAAAAATAGACCAGAGTTTTCCATATATCTGTTCCGTGGCTTTAAGCTATCTCAAAAATAGCACTGTTGTAGAAATGGACTGTACTCTGACAATTAAATAGATGGCATTTTTATCATTGCCAGCTTGAGGTTTGCATAAGCACCGCAAGTGTGATGCAAAACTAGGGAAGCTGATTGTCACTGGTAAGGTCCTATGGTGTAGTGTAGATTTTCTATTGTACTTACCTCGCCTGATTTTGTTTGTTTGCTTGGTTTTTTTTTGTTTCTGCAGACTCCAGAAGAAGGAGCCTCTACAACCATCTATGCAGCAGTATCGCCCAAGATGGAAGGAGCTGGTGGCTGCTACCTTTACAATGAGGAAAGGACAAAATCGGCTGACATAGCATATGATGAGGAGCTACAGAGAAGGCTCTGGACAGAAAGCTGCAAGATGGTTGGGATTTCTGATGACTTCAGCAGAGTTCCCTAGAAAAAGCCACTTCCAGCTGGGTAAATGAAATGCATTGACAAGCATCTTAGGTGAATTCTTGCAAAATCAGTCATCATCCTGGAAATCACTGTTCAGTCCCAACGGCAAACATGAACAGCTCTGTTCTTCACTTGAACCCCTAGTCTGCTAGGGTGTGGGGGGAGTATTCCCACAGGAAGATGTAGTGGTTGGTTTTAAATCTAACCATCAGTTTTGTAAGTCATGATGTTTCAGTCTGTGATTAAAATACAATCTTTAACCTTGTGCAGAGTTGAGTTTTCATTTTTTGTTCAACAAAAACTTTGCCTGTGAGCATGTGGTGTCTGTGGCATGTTGAACTTAAGCCATATTTATACAAATAACCTACTCTTTTTAAATCAGTTTTAAAAGTTGTAGCTTTTTTTTTTGCTTAAGCTTCACTAGTCTTTAAGGCACTTTATAATGAATGTCAGCCTGTTCTAATTCAGACATTTGGCATTCATGATCATGATGTTGTTTCTATCATAACGTTCGTTTTACATGTCAACTTTTATCCGGAGATATTAACTGAAGATCAGAACAAAATGATGTAAATAAATAAGGTCTTCAGACAGGATATTGAATTGTTTTCAGTTTGAATTCTGCTCTCCTTTAAAGGCAAGCCATTAGAACAAGGAAGGGATCAAACATAATAGTGGTGACACCAGTTTTGGCAGAGGATGCAGCTGGCCTGTTGTCTCAGCAGTGGGCTAGGATTACCTGTTCCCTTTTCTCCTGAACCCATGTAAACTTGCGTCCACGACTTCTTACATTTTCTTTGGCAAAGAGATTCACTCATCTACTGCTCACTGCATGAAGAATCACTTCCTTTTATTGGTTTTGAACCTAGTTCATATGAGTTTCAAAACTAGAGTTCATGGTTTGGAAGAGACAGGAAACAATTAATGCCAGTCTATTTTTTCCATATTGCTAAGGGTTTCAGAGACTTTCAACATATCCCCCTTGAACTGTCTCTTTGCCATGTTGAAGAGTAAGCCCTGCCTACTCATCTGACACAGCAGCAACAGGATATTTTCCCTTTTGTTATGTATTTCTTTCCTAAAAATCCCTAACAGCTGTTATATTTTTTATTTTTATTTGACTGTCTCTGAGTGTGGATCTGATATTTTTTATGAAACTGTCTTTGGCAAATCCCAAGATTTCTCTTCTGAGTAGGATAGTGGTCAGTTCAGATGCCATCAGTTTTGAACACGCTTCAGTGTGTACAGTTCAGCGAGCACTACCTAAGTCCGCCAAAGTGAAGCTTCAAGAATTATGTTCACACCCATGGAGTAAAGAATAAAACAAGCATGTGGCATATGAAGATAGTCTGAGTTTTTACAAGCTCAAATAACTAAAAAACAAAACAAACAAACAAAAAATACCACAACTGGATTGAAGACAGACACAACATTTTAATGGGGAAGGTGATAAACCATGAGAATAATTTACAGAGAAACTTCCTCTGGAAGTTTCAGTCAATATTAGAAGTCTCCCCAAAACATCTAGAAGACTCCAGAAAGACCCTATAGTGTCCTTCCATTACTTCAAGGGTGCCTACAGGAAAGATGGGGAGGGACTCTTTATGAGGGAGTGTAGTGATAGGATGGGGGATAATGGTTTTAAACTGGAAGAGGGTAGGTTTAGATTAGATATAAGGAAGAAATTCTTTACTGTGCGGGGGGTGAGGCGCTGGCCCAGGGTGCCCAGAGCAGCTCTGGGTGCCCCCTCCCTGGAAGGGTTCAAGGCCAGGTTGGACGGGGCTGGGAGCACCCTGGGCTGGGGGAAGGGGGCCCTGCCCGGGGCAGGGGGGCTGGAGCTGGGTGAGCTTTAAGGTCCCTTCCAACCCAAACCATTTCATGATTCTATGATCTCTCCTCAGCATGAAACTTTCCAAGCATGGACACTGTCTGGGGAGCCTGAACTCTTGCTGTTAATGGAGTAGGCTCTACCCTACTCCCATCTCATTAAGTGTCATCTGAAAAAGCAACATAATCCTATAAAATGTCCTTGAATTTCCTTTTTTAAGATATACACAGAAAAAGAGACCCATAGGCAGACATAAAGCTTATATTCACTTTGGGGCACTGGAAATCACTGCATGACAGAACTAAGAGCAAACAGTGCTGTGCTCTCATTTGCAGCAGACTAGAAACAGTATAAATGTGTTCCTATGCACTGAACCCCGGACTAATATCCCTGTTGGGCTTTTTAGCTCAAACCTGGTATTTCACTGACCATATCTCCAGTCTTTGGTTCAGAGAGAGATCACATCTAACTGAAAGAAAGCATACTAATATGTCCAGAGACTAGCAAGGAGATGCATAGACAAAAAAACAGTATGAATAAAGAAAAACAGATTAAAACAAAAATAATAAAAAATCTGGAGGAGAGCATATTTACCCTCTGAATTAAGCCACGCATGATTTATTTCTAGCTTCTTAGAGTTAGTATATACAAGGGTTAGCAGCAGGAAATTTATCACTCAGCCACTATAGCACTTTCTCTGTATGACTGGCTGACTTTTTTTTTTTGGTAAGTGAATGTAGTGCTTGTGAAATGTGCCAGACTGACACTCTGGGAACTAAATTCCTCTGTTTATTCACGGTTCATGCACAGAATGCAGTAAGCCTGCTAGACAGCCAACATTTTGATGTTGCCATAGCATTCCCACAGAACATCATTGCGGCTAGAAGTATGTCCAGGATTACTCAAACTAGACAGGACCATATTACCTTCCGTTTTACCTCCCTCAAAGCTCAGCAGTATTTGCACAACCACTTTCAAGCAGCATAGGGATTGGTAAATTAGCAAACGGTAAAGAGAGATAGTCACGCTTCCAGTGTAATCTGAACCACTTTGTTAGTGGTCTCAGTCCATTGAAATCTGTTTTAAACAACACTGAAAGCATGGTTTGTGAGAACCAAGAACAGAGATTTTTGCCTGCATTAGGAAAAAAGAAAGCGCCCTAAAACCAGGGATTTCGAGAATGGTGCAATGCCATGAAGATATATATGTTGAGCTAGTTGCAAAAGAGTTATCTCAGGAACTAAAAGCAGAAAACTGTGTCAGCTCAGCAATGTCACATAAGCACATGAGCTTGTCCTGAGAAAAATGCAGTGTTATCATAAAGTGCTGTGTGTCACTGGGAGCACTCACTTGTGATACTGTTGCAGTAATCCAAAATAATACTTAGCATAACTATTTGGGGAAAAAAAAAAAAAAAAGATACAAGAAGCATGTAGAAAGAGGACAATGATTTTACTTCTGCACAGAGAAATGGTAAGAACCGATCTAATTTTCACGTTTCAAGAACACGGAATTTCTGGAGATCTGAGAAATCCTGATTTTCACTTCACCAAAGACATGGCTGAGAGGTGACTTGAGTCCTTGCAATAGGTTCATATGTATAGAAAACATACGAGACCTTTTTAACCATGCAAAGAAAGGCAAATCATGCTCCAATAACTGTAAATTGAAGTTAGACAAATTAACCTTCCAGCCTGAAAACAGATCCTCTCTCTGTGAGAGTGTTTACATATTGGAACATGTAGATCTGATATCTGAAGATAACGAAAAGATGCCTCTGAAAAGACACCTGGCCAGGAGGCCAGGTAGGCTCCTAAGCAAAGTATGTCTGTCACAATGAAGTAATACTTATTCTCCCTCATGTCCAAAGTGACAGCACTTATTTTGACTAGCATGAGAGTGACCCATTGTTCACAACTTGTAAAATGGATATTTCCATGCCAGTACTCCACACGGGATAATGTTTAATTCAGAAATCTAGGTGCCTTTACCTAGTTTCAAGAAAGTACACAAAATCTACAGTCCGGTTCAAGTCTGAGATCAATAGCAGCATCCGCTAAGGGCCTCCATGGTCTGATCTTATCGCCCTTGGTGAGGGAGTGAAACCATTTCAAACCAACATTTTAAACTTTTTTTTTAAAAATACTCCTGTGGGGAAAAAAAAAAAAACAAAAAAACAAAAACAAACGTAAAAAAGAACAAAAAAGATGAAGGCTCTTTTGAAAGATAGTTCAAATAAATATTATAGATATTACTGCAATGAATGCAGTTATCTAGGCATTTGATAAGACAATGTTGTTTAAACTGTGAACTTGCACAGGAAATAAATACTGTTTTGACAAAGAGCCCTGAGTTTCTTAGGAAAAATGTTAACTTTTTCATTAATTAGCTAGTTCATTTGTAAACTGTGGGGAAATTATTTATGTACTGAAACAGTAAGTGCTGTAATTTGTGTGTGAATACACTGTTATTCTCACATAATAAAGTAGTTATATCCTTGCTTCCAGTTCAAAATTGATTTTAAGCCCTAAATGTGGGACCTCTAGCCACACTTCCACAATGGTATTTTATAAATATTTAAACTTTGTAGTTCAATTTTTGCACAATTATAAATTCCTTTAGTGCACAGTAAGAAGTGATATATCATAGAAACAAAGGACTTCGTTATTTAACATAAGGTTTTCTACTCCCTCTTCCAAATGCGCAGCAGTGTTAGTCCTAAATATAACAATACATGGCAGATATTTAAATCCTCATCCTAAATAAGCTATCTACATGCAAGCTTTGGCTGTTGTACAGTTCTGGTGTTAGACTGTCCTTGCTCATTATATGAGATGGTTTATGCTCCAGCTGTCTCGCTGGAACGACAAAATCAGATTCCAGTGAAGTTAACATGAAATCTGTCAGAGATAAGATAAAACCATAAGATTTTAAGAGAGAGAAGGCTGAGGACATCAACCAATCTGCAGTAGTTGGAGAAATCTGTGCAAAATCTGAAGTGTATTGAACAACATCAGGCCAAGCAAGACAGATAAGCCATTACTATGAGCAATTATTTGAAAGTATTTTTATTCCTTTTTAAATCAAAACCACTGTGTTTCAGTAATCCACTGTGGTAACATTGATAATCATGCTGTGAACATTGTCAGGGAGAAAACAGACCAGTGGCCAAGAGTGCTGTTTCCAGATGCATGTAGTTATTGGCTTCCATACTGTACCCATCAAACCTTGTTAGCATCTCTCTCTTTGGAAATGGACCTGAGCCAAGAATTCCTTTCATACAGGCAATCAAAAAGGGTCAAAAAGTGGTAGTGACCATCATTTATTTAGACAAACACTATTTAGATTGAAACCAATTACTTTAAAATGAAAGACTTCCTAATCCAGAAAAGAAAAGGAAAAAAATTGAAAGAAGGAAAAAAAAAAAACAACAACAACAACAAAAAAAAAAAAAAACAACAAAAAAAAAAAACAAACAAACAAAAAAAAAAAACGGGAAAAAAAGCCCCATCTATGGGTGATATTAAACCTGGTCACCTCTTCACAGACAAAATCAAGACACATTAATGTGATAAGAAGGCTTACGTCTTTTCCAGAGAACACAGACCTGGCCTTCCCCTCTATCTTTGCATTGCTTGAACTCTCAAAATGAGCTCAAGTAACATCACTGTTAAAGTTTACAAACAAGCATATCCTTTTAATCTATTATTTATCATCCTTTTTCTGAAACTAGTAACAAGATTTGTTCCAGCTTGCCCACACTTACAGTATTCATTATTTAGTCCATATTGATCTGCATATATTCAAGATCTGTGACGTATCTAAGGCTTTTTTAACAATACTGAAGGAAAAAAAAAGTTCCTTTTAAGAATTATAGCATACTTAAAGGCCAAATCCTGCATTCTTTTCTCAGGCAAAATTTCTATTGAAGACCATGTCGGTTCTTTACAAGAAAAGTAAGACTGATCAAGAAAGTTAATGCAAAATATTTGCACAGAACTTTACCCTTAACTATGCTGTACAGTTCTACTGAAGTTAATGAGACATCCCAAAATCAGTGTAGAAAGACGCGTAACTTAATAGCAAAAGAAGCTATAAAAACTTTGTATCATTTAAATTTGATAATGCCTCAGAACATTATCTGTGGAGTGAAAGCACATTTATGCTTCTATTGATATATTAAATCCCTCTCTTTGTCTTAAAGAGATTAATCTAAAAAAATGCGTTATCTAAAAATTCCACTGATATGGTATGTTAAGAAAAGAGAGTAGCATTTATCTCACTTAAAATAAATAATCTAAAAGCAGGATAGATGGTTTAAGCCAGTCAGTTGGGCTCCATCTGTGGTCAGTGAGTGTAGTACTTCTATGAGACAATTCCTCTGACCTAATTGAGTGCGAAATGAGTCATGATGCCATCTCTCTGACTGGTTAGAGAGGGAAAATAGACAAATAGTCTAAGGTAAAAGTCCAGCACCTGTACATTGTTGAGCTCTTGTTGGCTCAGGAGCTCTACATGCAATCCAACTGCCTAAGAATAAAGGTTTTATTTTCTGATATTTTTTTCCATAGTTTCTTAGCTTAAAAAGCACCATAACAATCTTATAGTTTGATCTTCTCCACAACAAAGATGATCTAATTCTGATTTGAACTGGATCATCTCTTCCAGATAATCACCAGTCCTTGTTGAAAACTTTCCAGTGAAACATAGAGCACCTTGGACATGTTCTTTCCAGCCATAAATTGCTCTCAGTTTAAAAACCTGAGCTTTATTTCACATTTGAATCGGAGTAGCTTTTCAGCTTCCAGCTTTTTGATCTGGTGTCACTTCCATCTGCTGGGCTGAAGAACCCATGTTCTGATCCCGGTGGAGATGGCCAGGCAGGGAAGAAGTCACCTCTTGGCATATTTTTGATAATCTAGCTAGATTAAGCTCTTTGAATCTTTCATTAGAAGATATGCTTTACATCTTGTAATAATTTTCTCGTCTCTTTGTGAATCTCATCCAGTTTTTCAACTTCCCTCCTACTATTGGGATCTCAACAGCTGATTTTGATATGCACAGGTAATATAGTCTCACTAGTCAGCTTATTTTTGCTCTGTTCTTACACCCCAAGGTCATCTGGACCTTCTTCCCTGAAGCATCATAGAGGAGCTCAGATCTGGAGAATCGATAAGCCTTTTTCAGACCCACAAAGTCTTATCCCATAAATACAGCCCGCTATATTTGTTTGAAGATGTATGATCTAACAGAACTCTGAACACTTCTTTTATTGTGATTTATTTCCACTGTTAAAGCCCTAAATCTGCACTAAAGAGTGCTTGAGAAGATTTTGGAGCTATTGAGTCAGAAGGTGCAACAGGGACCGAGAGTCATGAGCACTGACATCATGAAAACCTGCCATAGTTCAGCAATTAAAGCCGTAGATAAAATAGTACCCAGTGACCTGCCTTATCTGGAACATAACTAATTTCACCAAATCAGTAATTTCCTTTGTTTTATAAATTATTTCTGTTATTTATCACTCTGACGGAATCTGCCAGAAGACGTTTCTTTCTTATCTCAATCAGGATTAGCTGTATAAATGCATATTGTTCTGCATCTGTGAGGTGAAGAGATCCCCGGCAATTACACAGTACTTCAGCACAGTGCTGAAGCTTCAGCTACTTGGCTTCAAACCTTGGCTCTAGCAGTGAGTTAGAAAAGCAGATTAGGCTCTCAGAGATTTTTTTTTTTTTTTTAATGTAATATTAATTCTTCATCTTCATTTTTATCCTCTCTTTCCCTCTTATATACAACTTCTCTATGCAAACTTCTGTGCAGGTGGGAGACGTCTCCCAAAGCTGATGGAAATTAATTTTGTTCTGTGCATCCGCTTGGCAGAGAGTTGTGGTTGCAATATTGTAAATACCTCTTGCCCTGCTGGGTCTTATTCCTGGACACTGAATTCAAGCTGAAAATTCACAACTTCTCTGCTTGTTAGGAGGAAAATCATTACCATCTGTTTTATGGGACCTTAAACCACATTTCATACCACATTACTTAATACACAATTGCTGTTACTGCAGTTATCATCAGCCTTCTTGTAGAACAGAAAACATTTTAGCACCAGCTCAGGAAATACTGAAAAGTACAGCTGTCATCCTGCATCTGAACAAAAACCCATGACGCAGGTATTTCTTGCAGAACAGAGGTTCAGAAGTATTTCTTTAGGAAAATCAAAACAGTCTCGTCCAAAGGTTTAACTTAGATAACGTTAAAAAGGCAGTGCAAATATTAATATTAAAAATCTAAAATAGGCAATTTTCCAGAACATGAAAAATAACATCAGACTAATTTTTTTAAATACCTTATAAAACGGAAAAATTATATTTAAGTTTGAAGTGATCTGGATCAATATGGATGTACTCCTCTTATTATTTCACTTCAGATGGTGCAACATTTTGCAGTGAAGTAGATTTTTTAAACAAGCTCAAGGAAGAGGCCTTTAGTGAAAGACAAGTCTTCCACTCTGTTCTGAAAATAAAATTCTATGTCTTTAACAATTGTGTATTCAAGAGGCTTTTTTTTGACGAGGATGACTTCATGACTTGAACAGTAGAAGAGGATTCATTGCACAGAAATCTGCCTTCCACATCACACTCCTGGGGCCCCTTGAAGACCAAGAAAGGAAGATACAGCACATCTGTTCATTTTTTTACCTCCGCTCCTTCCACTTATTTCTGCTATGAAGGCTGCATGAAAAGAAAGCAGGAGAAGGAAATTAGCAGCAATGTGCTTTCGCTGGAAATGTGCAAAAATAAAAGAACAGTTATCCAAATCTTAATTAGACCAAGCACTTCATATCCCTGGTGTGTTCACTGGGATTTTTTAGATTGGGTATTAGGAAATATTTTTTTCACTGGAAGAGTTATCAAGCATTGGAACAGGTTGCCCATGGAAGTGGTTGAGTCACCATCCTTGGAGGTACTTAGAAGACTTTGTAGAGGTGGCACTTAGGGACATAGTTTAGTCATGGACTTGGCAGTGTTAGGTTAAGGGTTGGACTCAATGACCTTAAGGTTTTTTTCCAACCTAAACAATTCTATGATTCTATGATTTGATATCTCAATTTTGAATAAACCCTTGAAGCTTAGCTCTCAGGA
This sequence comes from Tyto alba, assembly GCF_018691265.1. Lineage (NCBI taxonomy): Eukaryota > Metazoa > Chordata > Aves > Strigiformes > Tytonidae > Tyto > Tyto alba. The sequence continues at coordinate 4,064,862 of NW_024881276.1, read as the reverse complement.
TCACAGGACTTGGGAAATTTGGTCCCATCTGTTAGGGGATGTGACTGACTTTCTCTTAAATTGAAAGACTCTTAGTTTTTGTGCTTGTTCAACCTGAGTTTCACAATAGCTGGTAAGACAAAGTGGCTGCCATTTTCAGTACATCTGAAAAGGTTAAATTCTGGGTGTTGCTCTTTTTTGAAATATCATCCTCTTAATTCATTGACAGATTCATGCAGAATCATTTTTATTTTATTTCAAAGGCTCCAAGGTGAGGAGGGAGCACCACAGTCATCTGAACAACAACCTTCAAATTTGAATATCTGCGAAGTAGTTTTATAAAAGTTTTCATCCTGCAAATCCTTCTTATCCTGTGTTCTTCTAAAGAAAATGAAAAGGTCTGGATAATAGGTTAGACTGAATTTGTAAATTTTCCTTTTCCTGAAGTTCTGTAAATCTACATGACCTAATTCTCCTGAGAGCAGATGTTTTGGGATACTGCAGTTAGACTATTCATCACATTAGTTCAGCAAAATACATTAGGATAAAAGAGTGCGCTTGAACATATTGTAATAAGTAAATTGCTTTTAAGCATGTGCTCAAATTTCTTTACTGACTTGGGGCTACACTGTATTGTGCCACAGATGTGGAATAGGTGACAAAAGGGTTTTGAAATCACACCCCAATAGGTTTAATACACAGCACAAGTTGAAGGGCTAATTTTTATCTGGAACAAAGACCAAGCCAAATGGTCTCCATGTCTGAAAGTTTGTCATGAACAAAAATGCTAACCCAAGGATAACTTTAAACTTTAAGCCTTTCAGTCCAACACATTTCAATCAGAAAATCATTGTGTCTGCATAATCTCCAGAGGAAAATAATAGAGACATTAAAAAATATTTTTAAAATAAAACCCCAAAACTAACCCTATATTTCTGAACAAATAGTCATATACCTTGAGTTCAAACCTTACATAAAAGCTCACTAAGGAAAAGAGGGGTAGAGGTTCAAGAGAAGACCTGGAAGGATGATCCCATTGTCAGAATATTATAAAATATGATAACTATTATTTGAAAGTACTTGATTATGTACACTGCTGTAAGACAACTTGAAGCTCTGCATTTCTTTATGGCTTCATAAACTGGAGTGGCAACTATGTCTGTGTAAAATTGTTTATTTTCATGAATGGGAAATAAAGAAATTCAGATCCACTTAAATTTCATACGTTCAAAAAGCAGTTGATTCGCTGAATACAGATGAACACTTGCACTTCTTCCTATTTTTCTTGTGTTCTCTTTCATTTTTAATAAGGCTTTTGTTAGTCAGATGTGATAAAAAGCTTTAGATGAAACCTCTTGAGGTAAAATCCAAAACTCGGGGGAAAAATAAGAAAGATGAATTTGTTTAGCTTCTAAAAACATAACCACTTTGCCAAGAGCCTCCAGCTGGCAGGATAGAAAAAATGTCTCTCCCGATTGCAAATTGCCAATTCTAAAATGGCACAGCAGCAGCTTTCCACCCTGATTCCCTACAGCTGGCCTGCCTTTCACCTCCCCTCTGCTAGGCAAAACTATATCTTCCTCCTGTCATCTCTTCCATCTACCTTCTCCAAAATGCACATGAAGTTACGAAACACAGTTGACAATTAGTTGTGTATTTGAGATGAGCCTGTACTGTAACTGTCAGGGGCTCATTAGCACGAGTGAGGAGAGGTCCCTGTCATTCTCCAGACCAGCTGGTGTAGCTGTGGGAAGAAACAGGCAGGCTTGCAGTTTATAAGGCTTTTCATGGGCCTAAAAAAAATACAAATACTGATCTTGAGGTTAATTGCTCTCAGTTGAACTTCATTATGTTAATCAATTGGGTAGCTGAAGAGAAAAGGTGACAAGTATGGGCTTGAGAGAGTCTTCCTGGCCAAAGAAAGCAAGAGCTTTCAATCCCAGGAGATGGAGATAGTTGTGCAGAGGAAATGAAGGGGTGGAATGTGTTTTCATGGGATTTAAGTGACCTGGATGCTGCTTGAGATGAAACAAAAATTTAAAAAGCTGCTCTGTAGATATTCTAAAAACACAGTGAGGCTGATGGGGCAAGATGTGGCTAATGTAGTGTGTAAGTGCTCTTAGTAAGAATGAAAGTAAGCGCATGCTTAAATTAAACATGGATTGAGATGATGTTCCAGTCTGGGGAAGTCAGCAGGGCTAGCGCTTCCCTGCTGCAGGTGAGTGTGCATTCAGCAAGCCACAGAGGCTCAGGCTTACTGTTTTGCTTTTCTCCCAAATCTGTGTCTCTCTGCAGCCTGGCAGAGCTTCAGAACTGGCTGCAAAAGAGGAGACCACCCACCCAGAGCAACTAATCCCTCGCCGATTGTGCTATGCTCCTGTAAAGAGGGGGATTAATGGGGGGAGGGAGGGTAGAGGGGGGGGACCTGGCTCACTCCCCTAGCACTGAAGAGGCACTGATGTTGGTATTTCGTGAACCAAACAGTCTCAGTGCCTGTTGTGGGGGTCCCAGCCTTACAAAAGGGTCTTACAAGAACTCAGAGTACAGAATATAGTTCATATTAAGAGAAGATTGAAGCATGGCTCTACCTAGTTCCTGGGTAAAAGGGTTCATACAGGAGCAAAACATCAAGTGTCAAGGTGGAGAAGACCACAGTCGTGCACAGCAGAAGGTTTCTCTGTGCCTGAGGGAACTGCAGGTGAGGCAGGGAGGGTCCCGTTTAAAGGGCTCCTAAAATTAGTCAAGTTCCAAGCAGGAGTATTTTTGGTGGCCTAGTTTGATATTATGGTATTCATCTCTGCTTTATTTTAGAGGATTTTTTGTTTTCTGATCTGAACCTTGACATCCGAGATACTTTGCTCACCTGTGGGGAGGCAGCGCAGGGCAGGGGCTGGCAGAGGGCTGAAGGCCACCTGCCTACCGTGGGCATCCGAAACCCTCCTTACTCAGAGCATGGAAGGGAACACCAGGAGCAATGAAAAGCAACAGAAACTTTCCTGGCACAAACATGAAGTTTACAGAAGCCAAACTCTTGCAAGAGATGGTCATCGCGCTCTTCTGTGTGACTGCTCTCCTCCCTTCCTTCCTCCAACAGAACACCAGACAGCTGTAATTACAAACAGCAGCTGTGTTAGGTGAGACTCAGGTGTTAGGCATCTAAATACATGCCGAGTGCAGTGGGTACAGAAGTCTCTTTTTAAAACAGCCCAGTGTCTGTCTCTAGAGAGAGTCTAGCTCTTATATGTAAACACTGGGGGGGGAAAAGGGCTGTTTAAGCTGAAAGACAGTGGTGGTGGCACAGAGGAATCATTCTGTGATGAATGAATTAGGCTGAACAGCAGTAGACATTTTCTTAGTATCTGGGGTTATGTCCCAGGAATAGTTTTAACAGGATTAGGGGGATTAAAGAAATTGAAGTATTTTTAAAGCTAGAGAGTCCCATTAGAGCAGGGACGGGTATATACACAGCAGTGGACCTGAGCGGCTTCTTACAAGCCTAAATTCTTTGACACATTTAACATCACACATTTCTAGAGTACGGTTTGCCTTCTGGTGAATGCTGGTTACTTATGAAGACTGTTGAAGGGTTTTTAGGGACGACAGCCCTAGGCAAGACTGCCACTAGCAAAGGCTTCTTCCACTGACTAGAATTGCAACAGAAAGGAGAAATTAATCAAGGCTCCTATAATAAGTGTAATTCAAGAAGCAGTTAAGACACTTGAGCTTTAAACCACAGTACAGGCTTGTGCTGTAGCTCAGCGTCCAAGTATAATGAGGGAACAGAGGAATCCCCTGCTACTGCTTTGGAGATCCTTCTTTTTCCAAGGGAACTTGATCTCTGGCATGCTAAAAGGCTGCTCTCAGAGAGACCATCTAGTATTTCTCTGTCTGTGGTGATTTTTCATTCATCGTACCTGTAGACAGCCCATAAACAGTTAAGTGGTGTCTGGATTAATCTTCCTTGCAGTGTTCCCAGCAGCAGAACAGCTCTTCTTAGTTAAAAAATAAATTAAAAAAATAAATAAATAAATAAAAAAGAAGGGGGTGGGGGGAATAGTGTCCAGTAAGAACAATCGAGTTCAGCAGCTCTTGAGTTCACATTCTGGTTTTGAGTGCTTTAAATCCATGTCCACACAATACAGGTTTTGAGACATTTGTCTTGACCAAATCACAGGTGATCCTTTCAGAGCCAGAAGCTCCCCAGCAACCGTACATGATGTTGTGCAGGCCTGGTGCTCTCTCTTCCAAGAACTGGGGAAACCTCCCTCGGTTAAACTCCTTCAGATTTCCTACTGACTTCAGTCAAGCTGTCCTGATGATTTATTTTTTTTTTACTAATTTTATATAAAAATACCTATTCCCCTCCCACACTTCGTGATATGTTGTAGATTATTTTCTTGATACTGTGTTCTCAGAAATGACTGATGAGTTGCAGATAGCAAGTTGTGCTGCCAACAGGGACTCTGGGAAGCTCGGGCTGGCAGGGAGCTCCTGGTGTCCCTGCTCACCTTCAGCAGGTTTGTGTGCAGCGGTGAGGGTAAGTGAGTGATGAGCTGCTCTTTGTCAACACAAGTCATATGAGTTCAGGCGAAAGGAAGATACTTTTTGGAGACAGCCTTTGCCTTTTTAACTTTTCCTGTGAGCTGATGCAGGACAAGAAAACGTCTGTAGTCATAAAGGTAGAGACTAGCAGCTCAAAAATGGCCTCGGGAGTGGACATGGGAGTTTGGGTCATTCCTAACACTTGGAAAAATAGTTGGCATTTGGGAGAGGAAAAATGTTGGAGCAGCTTTTTTACATAAAGGCTTCACTTCTGTACCTGGATTTTACATGAACCCAGGAAGACAAGGAGATGCTTTTTCTGCACCCAGGTTACCTTTCCAATGCAGGAAATGTAGCACAGTGTATAGAGACTCTGCGCTCCTGCAGTGTCCCGGTATTGTTGCAGGGCCAGAGATGAAGCTCTGTACACGAGTGCTTCAAAGAAAGAAGGTGCTATGTTCGGATGTGAGGTGTTCAAAGCAATCCAAGTTTGAGAGGGGCTTTGCTGTCTGTGCAGACATGGCCTTAAAAGGCATGGAGGAACTGTTAGAGAAAAAGATCTAGAGAAAGCCAGAGGATACAACTGAAAAAGGATAGAATAAAGCGTTTAAACTTCAAAAAAATCTGTAAGAGAAGGAATATTAGTCCCACTCACCCCGCTTGCTTCTAAATTTTAGGGTCCTAGTGGGACCGTCTTCTGAACTTCAGTAACTCCATTGTTCACCATGGAGTCAGTGGACAGCAAGAAAAGGCTTTGCAGTTTCCCAGCGGGAGATCTTGTATGGTCATATTTAGGTGCAGTAGTTCAGTAGACAGGAGCTTCCAAAGGCAAGGTTGCAATAGGAAAGTGGGAAAAGGCAGGGCAGAAAACAAAAGCCAGAAAATAAAGAAGCCAGCTAAGGAACATAACAAGAGATAGGACAAAGCAATTTCTAACAGAGTGAGATAATGAAAAATGAATGATGAAACCTATGGAGAAAGGAAATCTTCAGGGAGAAGGCTGACCATGGAGAAGGCAGCTGCAGAAGAAAACAATATAATCCTAGCTAAGCATCTTGAAGAAAATGGAGTAAATAAGCTGAAACCTTCTGTTTGTTTTGAAAGGCTATTATAGACTTTGCTGCCTGGAGAGGAACACCTTTTGCTTATCACTATTTTAGTACAAGTGAGTGAGAGGTTCTGATTCTTCCCGACCTCCTGTTTGTCTTGGAAGTAAACTCCACATGTATTCTGTTTGCTTGATGCATTTGTAAATGACTATCCTGATCTTAGTATAATCTTTGAAAGAGACAGCTGAAGCAAACATAATGTCTCTGGATCTGTGTCTCTGCAACTGAAAGAAAAAATTAAGCTTCAGTGACTAACAGTCATTTAATTAAACATGCCAAAGCAAACTATAGCTCAACACTGTGTCAGTTGGGTCCTTTTTCAAATTTCAGTTTTAGTTCAAAACTGTGATCCTGAGATCCTCTCCTCCAATTTGCTGCCACATTACTACACTGAAATAGCTTAGAAGTTCCTCCGCCGCTTTGAGTTATGTCTTTGCCCACATTCTGCTCTCAAGCAAGCCAAAGTGCTTGGTGTCTTCCTCTCATTTGGCCTAGGTCAAAATCGCTGAATCTGGGCAAGGAGCTTTCCTCTAAGAGCTGAATAGCAACTCTGCTGGCTGCCACCTCTATAATCAGGGGAGAGAAGTGGCACACAATTCACTTTTAAGAGCATCTATTTCTTTGTCATAGGCTGAAAGCTTCTGAGGTCAAGATCAGATATCTAGCTTTTAGGCAGTATGAATCTCAGTCTAGATGTTCCTGACAAGGGGGCAGGTAGGCAGTCTCGGAGAAGACCTAGTGTATCTTGGCAGGACCAAGGAGTATGTCACTGTCTCAGAGGGACACGGCTGCCCAGAGAGGCTTGGAGCTACTTTAACCTGGGCTGGACAAAGATCAAGCAACCTTACCTTGATTCAGAGTTCACCCTGCTTTGAGCAGAGGGTTGGACCAGATGACCTGCAGAGGTCCCTTCCACTCTGAAGTGCCTGCTGAGACTATGAGGTCCACATGTCTCTGCAGAGCACCCTGATGACAAACTGGGGAGGGAAGGAGCTTTCAGGTGAAGATATAGAATTGAAATCAAACCTCTGTGGGTCAGGGAAAGCATGGCTTGGGATCCACTCATTCAAGAATAGCAATCCTACATTCTAGCTTGCCACAGATCTTTTTGTACCCTGCCTTCAGTTGGTCATTAAGTCTGGAGCAAGGAGGGGAAAAGTACGTTAATAGCAGTCAAAACCTAGCCCATGATTCTTGAACTTTGTGTTAATAATACAACAGGAGAACTGTCCTGCCTAACCTTTAGTCTAGGTGAGACGTTCCAATGTCAAGGCTTTAAGGTCTCCAGCATTATAAAAAAACAGATCAGCTTTGCACAGCATCCACCGCATAAAAGAAATCTATCAGTATGCCTTTCTCAGCCTTTTGAAGTAAAGATCGATTCCTGGGAAAGTTATGGAATGAATCCTCCTGGGAGCTATCACAAATCAATTGAAGCACATGAGTGGCAAAAGCCAGCAGGGATTCAGCAAGGGAAAATCATGCTTAATAAACCTGATCACCTTCTATGACAAAATAACCTACTTGGTTGATGTGGGGTGAGTGGTGGTCATTGTCTGCCTGGATTTGTTCAGGTTCCCCACAGCCTCCTCCTAGAGAAACTGATGCATTGCAGTCTAGACAAGTGGTCTATGCAGTGGGTGGGGAACTGGCTGCCAGGCTGCACCCAGAGGGTGGTGGTGAATAAGCTCCTTCTCAACCTGGCACCCTGTCATGGATGGGGTCTTCCCAGGATAGATAAATGGGCCTAACACTGTTTAGTATCTTCATAAGTGATCTGGATGATGGGATCAATGTTCCCTGGTGAAGCGTGCTGATGATACCAAAGAGTGGGGAAGCAGGCACTTGGGAAGGCAGAGCCACCCTGCAGGAAGACCTGGATAGGCTGGAAGAGTGGGCTAACAAGATCCTCATGAATTTCATCAAGGACAAGTGTAAGGTCTTGCGCCTGGGAAAATATAATCCAGTTTCAGGATCTACCTGGGTGGGGAGCAGCTCTGTGGAAAGGGACCTGGGGGTCCTGGTGGAAAACAAGCTCAATCTGAGTGAACAGTGTGCTTCTGCAGCAAAGCAAGCCAACGGGATGCTGGGTGGCATTAACAGGGGCATCACCAGCAGAAACAAAGAAGTTATTATCTCCCTCTACTCAGCACTTGCCAGGCCACACCTGGAACACTGTGTGCAGTTTTAGTCCCTACTATACAAAAAAGATGTGGACAGGATGGAGAGAGTCCAGAGGAGGGTCACAAAGTACTGGGAAGCCTGTCATGTGAGGAAAGTCTGAGACAACTGGGTTTCTTCAGCCTTGAGAGAAGAAGGCCTAGGGGAGACCTTATCACCATATTCCAATATTTAGAGGGTGACTACGAAGAAGATGGATACTCCCTTTTTACGAGGAGTCACATGGAAAAGACGAGGGGTAATGGGTACAAGTTACTCCTGTGAAGCTTCCAATTGGACATAAGAATAAAAATTTTCACAGTGAGAACAATCAGCCATTGGAATAATCTCCCCAGGGAAGTGGTGGATTCTCCAACATTGGACACTTAAGATTCAGCAGGACAGTGTGCTGGGCCATCTTGTCTAGACAGTTCTTTTGCCAAGAAAGTTTGGTCCAGATGATCCTTGAGGTTTCTTCCAACCTGGTATTCTACGATTCTATGATTCTATGATATCTGGAATAGAGACATCTTGATGAAGTGTTGAATAAGGTACCCAAGAGTTGAGGCTCAACATTTCCTTCGTGAAAACTTTAAGTCAGTGTCTGGCTCAAACAAACTGTTCTTTTTGGTTCCCTTTGTAAGGTACCACATTTTCCCCATGGCAGAGACTTAGTCAGACCTCTGGATTCAACTCTGGAGGACCAAGGGCCTCAAAATTGACCATGAGGCACTAGGGTCTTTGATCAGACCCAGGTCTGGGAGTCTGACTTCGTGTTCTCCATCCAAAACCAGCGGTCTACCTCAGAGGTTTCTGTTAATCCTCTCCTTGTGGGAGGTGCTTCAGTGCCAATTTCACGAGTCCTGCTCCTTTTTTCTACGTGTGACATTTCCACGCTGTTGTAATACAATCCATAGTGTGTCTGACCATAAGAAAGTTCACATTTGAACCTTATGCTGCAGCATGGAAAAATGGTAAGAAAAAGGAAAATTAATTAATAATACACAGTCTTATAAATTTTATGAGCAGAATCAGATACTTCCTCTTCTGTAACAAGGGCAAAATGCAATTTCTTCAGCAAGAATCTTTGATGATTAACATGTTGTTGTCAATAGAGCCACGGAGGCTAATTATGAATTCTTTGTTTTACTTCTTGCCACTCTCTTGGATAGTGGCCAGCATCATAGAAAGACTATAACATTCTAGATTGGGAATCAAGGAAATAAAAGATTTAAGGCTAGAGTCTGACCTGTCTTATCAATTTATAAATGGCAAGTCTTGCCACGGAAGTGGATGGAGTTATACCAGTGCATAATCTGTTACTGCGATATTATTTTCTGTTTATATGGTATATACAAGCCAGGGAACATACACCCCTAATGACACAAATCATATAATGTTTCTTTAATAATGAATATCTATGAGTGCCACACAGGGTCTTCTGGGATATCTGTAAGCTTACCCTTTCCTTCCTTCTCAAAGCCGTGTTTGTATACATAAAATAACATAAAACTACACAGTTATCTTCCCTATAGACATACTGATTTTGCAGGAAGATATCTATAGCATGTTCCAGGCTACGTATGTGTTAACCATTCTGTGACTAAAAGGCAACAGATCCTTCTTCCCCCCACAGCAGGTTTGATGCTCAAAAAAGGCTTTTTTGTTCTATTACAGCCATATGTGACAGTAGGACTTTCTATTCTGAAACTCTTTAAAAAGGCGTATTACTATATTGCCTCTCATTTATGAATTCATAGCACAGACATAAGGGACAAGACTGGATAAAATATGTGCCCACAATGGGAACATTCTGGCATAGCAACAATAAGCTTGTGAAAGAGCTGAGCTGTCTTAAAGGTCCAATCTCACGAGAATAGCAACCTTCAGCCTTTGAGAAACAGTGGTCTATTCAGGGTTTCTTTTCTAAACCTGTTTCCCCTTTTATGTATGTTCACAAACATACTGGTTTTGCTTCAGAAATAAAATGCACAGAGAGCACAGGGTATTCTTTCATTGCTGGAAGAAAGGCTGAACACCTATCTCTGTGTGGATGCCAGACAACAAGGACGGCGCATCTGTATTCCAATCATGTTTCCTTATTGTCTGTGCCGTCCTGCCCATCTCCAGAGCACAGGAAACTGCTTAGGGGGATGTAATTCTGTGTAAAAGACTGCCACTGTAAATTACTGAGGGGAAAAGGCAAATCACAGGGTAGCATAACATTACTTTGGTGCCAAAAAATCCTAGACCTTTGCAGTGTCAGGAGATAATTTGCAGTGAATATCCAAGTTCCCCTATATCATTTTCTTGAGGCTAGAAACGCGTTAATGTCTTCTATATAGAGAGGCACAGACTGCACATTAAAGGCACATTTGGAAATTGAAACCAGCACTTACAACTTCTACCACTGCCAAATTTTAGTCCTTAGACCCCATGTATAAACAGTTGTCTTGTATTTGGCATCATTAGGTCTACCTATTCTGTGTAAGGTTTCTTCCAGTGATACAGTAGCTTCATTTGCAGTTTGTCTCAAAGTTCTTCTCATCCTGGTTAAAAAATTGCATAACTATGTTGTCTTCAAGAAACAAGATGTTTATAATATAAAAGCAGATGAGCCTGGGGTGCTTTAGGAGACTCTAGGTCACATTTAAACTAACTTGCATGTAAAATTATTCAGCAAAAAGTAGTCGCCTGAAGTGTCAGTTGTTCAGATACTCTCTGGTGCAGTTAAGCAGCCTACAAGAATTTATTTGTCTTTTTAGAATTGTCATTGATCCTTGAAACAAGACTATTCCAGCTTGTATTTTCCAAAGTTTTATTCAGGAAGGTTGTCCCTAAGGAAGAGATCAGCAGAAAGCCAATGCATCAACAAAATTACATGCTAATCCTCGGAGCAGGTCAGAAGTGGGATGGATGTCAAGAATACAAAGTAAGGAATATACCTTATGTTGGCTCTCTACACAGCAGCAGATTTCATTTCTACAGAAGCCTTAGAAGGGGAAAAAGACCCAAACCACCCCCTTGTCTTGTTTACTGAATAACGATTAGAACTAAAAGCCAGTTCAAGCCAGAAGAGAGATTGCCCAGAAAATGCCAGCAGTCTAGTAAGACAAACAAACCTGGCTAAGACCCACAGATTACTCATGGTCATCAGATTCCCTATAACTTTTGAAAAATAAACTGAAAACTCATTAAAGAGAAATCTTTTTTTTTTTTTTTTTTTTTTTTTTTTAGATAAGGTTAGTAATGGTTTCAGAATCTTCACCTTTTTGCAAGTGTCACAATATCACTTAAAAGCAAAATCTCCCATTTCAAGTAAATTGGTGCTACATCATGTGAATGAATTTACAGAAACAGACAGGAAGGACATAATAATTTACTTATTGTTTTTAAGTGCAAACCTTTAATTTGAAGAAAGTTCTTTTTCTCCATGTAATAAAAGTGACTGTTCCCTCCTAATATACAACAGAACCTAAATTGGACTGATGTTAAATGATTAAATTTGCCAGTGAAAGGGTTGCCCTTGAACCGCCTCCTAGGACTGTCCCTAAAGACTTACGTTTTGCTTTTCTTACATCCTTTCTGTCCAAGACGAAAAAAACCCACACCTTATTTAACTCAAATTTACAAATTAAACAACTTTACAACAATGCATGCAGTGCCTGGCTGAATAGGGTTCTGATTAGCTGCTGGTGTCTGGACTCACCACTACAGCACAAAGAAAAGAAGATAGGTTAAAAAACGTGCTTCTTACAACATTTGAATAGAAAAAAATCAGTAAAAAATGGTCTTCCCAAAAATTATAAAAAATTCCATGAAGTGGACATTTTTCACTACTTTTTTTTTTTTTTTTTTAATAATTTGGGTTTTTTCCATCCAAAAATTGTTGGGCTATTTTTTTTTGTCTGCATGTTCTTAGTTCAAGTATTGGGAAAGAAGGCAGGGATTTAGTGTGGGAGGGTCTTTTTTTATAGTTTTTTTCTTTTTTTTTTAATTATGCTTCTTAGACTTTTTCATGCTTTTTCATGTTCCTGTCTGAATTTTGCTTTCTAGAAGGGAATAAAGAGTGAATGCACAAAGAGGAAAGACCTCAAAGACAACAATGTTAAAATTTGAGTTTTTAAAAACAGAAAAGAAATTACACATACAAACAAACAAACAAGCAAAAACCCCAAAGCAGCTCTTTCTAAAATAGCCCACCTTTGCAAATGCACAGACAGGAGCAAAACATCCTTTGGCAAGCCCTCTGCATTAACATTTCCTATAGCTGAAAACATTTGGGAATGTTCTTCTGCTTTTCTTCAGGGCTTACAGAAATCACTTAATTCCATAACTATCACTTTTCTTTGTCATTTCAGTTTTCCATTTTAGTTGCTTTTACTGATTTTATATAAATCATCAGTTTCACAGTTTTCAGTGAAATCAATACTATCCACAACAACTAAGCATCTACTGCAGTTCTTTGATGGGCACTTCTAATAGTGTTTTATGTTTTAACAAAGTGCTTTTGCAGGGCTGGTTGAAGCTAAGAAGCTTTATAAATAACTTTATAGGAATGTTGCATAGAACTGAAAGACATTAGGCACATGAAAGGCTGAAAGAGAAAATTATTTTGATTTATGTCTTGAAAAATAATTTCAGGCCTCTGGAAGCAGAAATTATTCTGCATCTTAGAATCAGGCTGCAGCATTTGGAGAAAAGCGCAAGATTGCAGTCTAATTATAAAGGACTGTGCTTGCACCATTTTCCCCATTTGTTACCATCAAAATCATTAACGTCAATTAATTTAGCGTTGTGCCAGTCAATCTTGTTAAAATCTATGTCAAGAGAATGAAGTAATTTGCTCTCATACCTTAGAGAGATGCTGCTACAGTGTTTCATGTGCTGCAGAAATCCGGGTGAGAGCCTGCAGGGTTCTGGGTGGCTGCAAACTGCAGAGCAGCCCATTCACTCCCAGGATTCTGTCCGTGGGGCACAGATGCGTTTACGCTCTACAAAGGGCTCGGCAGTGGCATCGTGCAGCGAGGAGGGTGACGTGCCCCCGGCCCAGGTGCATGAAACCGAGCAGCGTTTGGGGTTTTGCTGCTGGACGTCCCTCCTCGGGCTGGCGCAGTGCTCCCAGCGAAGGAGGGAGGGCACGGCGCAGCGGCCAGCTCCTGGTAGGGAAGGTGTCACCGTGCTCTCCCTGTGAACCGTGAAAGCAAGCTGAAACGTCTGACAGGAACATCGCGGGGAAAGTGGGCAGCAAAAGGGGACAACGAGAACGGAAGGCTACGGGGTATTTTGCTGCTGCACCTTTCTCCCGGCTCTTTAGGCTGTACAGAGGCGCGGCTGCCCAAAGCTATGGGAAAGGAGCTTCTTGGGGTCTTTGGGGCACCCTCTGCCCCAGGGGCGTGGGAACCCAGGTCCTGGCCAAACCCTGCTATTGCTAGACTGCTGTGCGAGAGGCAACCGTTGTTAGAGTTCACATCGAGCCTTTCACAAAGCCAACCGGGTGTCAACAATCCCCCCCTTTCTGGTCTCCCGACCCTCCTCCCAAAACCCCAAGTTTTCAAGGAGACCGATCAGCAGGAGAGGTTGCAAATTTGCAGTTTCTCACAGATGACCACTTTAGGTGGGCGAGGAAGCACCACCATCCAGAAGAGGGGCCCGTCCCCTCCCTCCCCCCCTGGTGACCAGTTACAAATCGCCTTCTTAAGGCCCTGTTGGAGGCTGTGACTTTATTGTAGGAAGGCAGGGACTTCAAAGTCTCCTTCACAACCCAGCACGAGTGGCACTTGTTTATTTCCATGCTGGGCACCGAAAGGCTGAAACACCTTTTCTGTTTGCACCATCCCTCCAGTCACATCAGACTGATATTCAGTTGCCTGTACAACCAGCAGCCTGTTCTTTCTTTACAGCTATGAAACATCCTGGTAGCTCTGGAATTTTTACAAGGTTAAATATGTCCACTGAGACAATCTCTTAAACTACAGGCATTCTATATTTAATCATCATGTTTAAATATCTCTAAGCCACCCATATGCACAGATTTTTCATTACATTTTCAATGGGCTAATAACCATTCGAAGTCTGTGCCCTGCTTGTGCACGTTTTGCCAACTAAAATGCCAACTGGCACTATTTGGTCATTTTCAAATGCAAAGGCAGATGTCTGCTCTTGTAGTCAATGTGGCCAGGAAGGTGTTTTTTTTTTTTTTTTTGCAGGGGTTGTGTGCATAACCACACCGGTACAAGAGTATTTTTCTGAAATGAAGTTTGGCTTCCTGGCTGTCAAGAACTCTCATAAGACAGCAAAGGGATTCCTCATGAAAGATGCCAACGGGCCTGTGTAACTATAGAAGAAAGATGCCGGGATTTCATTTCTGCTTTTTCATTTGGTCTGCCAGCAGGAATATTTTTGCCCATTCTCCTGTCAACAAAGAAGTTTGCCCTGAGTGATCTGCATGTGACTTAACTATTACTGTGGTATTTAATTGGCGTTTGATTGATAGCCGTAACACATGTTTATTCTTTCTGCCTGAAAGAACCTTTAACAATTGCTCCAAGAGCCCCTTTTCTGTCAAGCACCTCGGCGTGGCTGAGCTCAGCATCCCCAGTTTGTTTCCCCACCGCGCTGGCAGCGTTCTGAAGGCTGTGGGCTCTTGGAGAGCGTGAGGAACACGAGCCCCTTCCCCATAACAGCGGGATCGGGGACGTCTGCTAGCGCAGCTCGTGGGTCTCCTTCCAGCCGCAGGGGATGGCAGGGATGGCCCTTCCCCGAGCTGTGAGACCAGCTCCTGGGATGCCGTCCTGTTCCCACCCACTCCTCCTCTCCATCAACCTTTGCTTCTTTTCCATCAGCTTTTCATTGCCCCGGTTGCATGGCTTCTCCCCCCTCACTGCGAGTCCTTTGCCCACAAACAAAGCCGACAGAGGTGGCATCCACAGACAGCTATAGTCACAATTACCAAGGTTCTGTATTATATATACTTAATACAGCATACACGCAGATGTATGTTTATTTGTCATATTACCTTGACATATGTAAAATAAACCAAAGGGCCTGCAGGAACCTTTTTCTCTAGCCATTATTCTTCCATTTTCCTTATCCCTCTCCCATCCATCATATGCAAACATGAATTATAAACTCTTCAGGACAAAGAGTGCTTAATTTTATTTGCCTATTGGCAACAGCAATCTTCTGCATGTGGCATGAATAAAAAAATAATTACTTTTATTTTTTTTTTTTTTTTTTATTTAAGAGTGAGCAATGGAGGGGTTTATTTGTTTGGATTCTGAAGAAAAAGAAATCAGGTAAAAAAACACACCTTCTTTGCTTCCTGTAATGCCTCTGGAGAGAGCTCCTTCAGCATTAATTTCAATTTGTGGGAACCTCTAATAAAGGGTGTTTTTCTTCACCACTTCAAGAAAAAAGATTATTGTCATAAAGGGATCTCTCTTCTGCAATTAGAAAAACATATTTTAAAGAGCAAAAATATATTTTAAAAATCTGCTGTGAGTGGAATTGAAGATAAGTTAATCATCTTGTATTCTCTGTCTTTCCTGCCTTGTTCTAAGAACTTCATCTCCCTCTAGATTAATAATAAGACAAGAGTTAGACATGAGATAATTTACCACATCATTTATTTACACATTTTAATGAAGGAAAGATCACAGAAGCATAACAGAGCTGAAGTTTGTTGTCAGCTGGGTTGGGAAATGTATATAAGTTCCAGGAACAACTTAGTCAGTACCGACACTATTTTAATTTTAAATGGAAATTATGCAGCTAACAAGTCGTATCCTGTCTTCTCACTGCTGTTGATCTGCAAAGCAAGAATCCTAGAGGGCATAATGGGAGATCTCACAAAAAGTACTTCTCAGAAATAAAATCTGATGTTTGATTCTCCTGCTTTAGTTTTAGCTGCACTGCTGCACTGGTGTAAAAAAAATAATTTGAAAGTCATTTTAATATGCCTTGAAGATTTCATTTTCTTATTTTGCAATCAAATAGCATGGACCATAATCTTGATTGATATCAAGTCATCGCCAATTCATTGGAAACATTATCATTCAAGTACTTGATTACACACTTGACAGCCAACAGGATCAGTTGGAGTCAAGTCACGTTAACCCAGAGCTGCCTTTTTTAAACCGGTCTTTTTAAAAATGTTTAGAGATCTTTATTCTACAGAACCAAACAGAGAGAAAGATGCAGAACCAGGTATTGATGAGCAGACGAGATGAGAGATGCAGATCTTGGAAATGTTTTGCACAGTCCAGCCATGGAGAGGTAGAACAAGGAAAAGCAGAGATCCTGTCACCTGCTTCCAGCATTGCTTCTCTGTTTCATGATAAACAGTCAGAAAAAATCTGTTGGAGGGTTTGGAGTAGTGAGTAAGCAAGTGCCCAAACCAGTAGGCTAGGAGCCATTGCTTTCTTGTGTGGTTGGAGGAGCCTTGGATCCTTCTCTGCAGGATGAAAAAGCCTAGAAGAGCACACAGCCTTCTGATATGGATGGAGGTCATTATGGGCTCGAAACCACTCAGGATGGGGTGGGAACTGCTCCAAGGCATTTTGTAAGACTGCTGTGTTACAACACAGAGCAGGTGGGGCATGAGTCATCCTCTTTCCCTTTTCATCAAAAGGCATACCTGTAGCTGCACTGGATGCAGACCCACTGTGGGGACACATTTGGGGAACAATTATGGGACCGATCCTTCCAGGATTACTGATAGAGGAATGCCTGTTTTCTGTATTGCAATTAATGTGGTGTTGAGATGCCCAGTCCCATCAAAACTGGGGCATTTCTGGACATGTAACAAGGCATAACTCCGAAACACACATGTGCCTCCAGGGTTACCTGGTGTTTTTCAAGATCACAAGTTTGGATGGCACCATGCATCTCGTCTCCACGTTCCTGTGTTCAGGGGAGTGCGGTGGAGCCAGCCAAGATGTCTGTACCTAAGTGTAGACATGCCCTTGTGTACCTGGGGAATGAAAAACGTATAGATAGGCAGCATCTGAGAAAGCTTCAGATGGTTTTTAGTGGAGTGGCTTGGTGCCCGTGCTCTCCTGTGCATAGCGTTAAAAACCCTGTGTTTACTGAGGGCCATTTTTTTCAGAGTCCCTGGTACAAAGTAGCTCCCTTTAAGATTTTGCTCTCTCCTTTTGATTCCCCCGGGGAACTTTTTCTGTGACACGTTATTGCTCATGGTGAGATAAGATATAAACGAAACCTATGTACTATTCTAGACTTGTAAATCCAGCAACAGATAATTCTAACTATTTTCTGTTTCCCCTACAAGGAGGCAAAGATTAATTCATCTTCTCAACCATTTCCTTAGTTAGCATTTCTATTTTCTTATTAGTAACTACATAAAAATTTCAAACATTTTTTGTTATTCAGGTGGGAAAGGGAGATATGAAGATATGAAAAACATGTTATGTTTTAGTTATTTCAGTCTATATCATCAACTTATATGAAGTCAGCAGAAATCCTGAGGCTTGAGCTTTCATTTCCTCAGTGAAAAAGTTAAAGTTTAAAAGGAGCAAATGTAGGTCTTCCATGATACTTGAGATTTATCAGTTCATGTTATCCCTGAAATCATCTGTCTGAATCTTCACAGCCTTGCCAAAAAATCCCTTCCATGACATGGGTTTACTTTCCCACATTCATCATCTTCATTTCATGCCATCATTTACTTGTTAACCCTCCTGAAAAATCTTTTCATTCCCTTGTACCATTTATCACATTATAATTAGACTTAGGAGCCTAAGTCATATGTGGTTTTAAATCTTTGTTATCCATCATATCAAATGTTTTCATGAAGCTGTGATCACACTACTCACAACTACTTGCTGGGAAATGTGTTACATGCTTTTTCTTCCATGTTGCTCCCTATGCCTAGCAGAAAACTATCTGCAAAGTGATTTCATTGTCCATATGCAAGTTTCCCCTCAAAACTTGTCTCAGTTGCAATGCCAAAAGTCTGACAGTCAGACAGCTGGCATGTTGTAACTGCTGCTTTTCATTACCTACCAGACTGCCTCTTATGTGTTTTATCCATCTGTTGCTTGTAACTACCTTTGGTCCTCTTGTTATTGATCATGGGACAGACACTGTCTATTTACACATAAAATTCACAGTGGAGCTCTGGTTCCTATGTCAGTGCCTAGCAGTATCATATCCTTGTATAAATATCTGAACTGACTTCAAAGCAATATGCAACAGGGTAACAGAAATCCATGCAGCCATTAAAACAAGTACATTGCTTCTTATAAAAGTGTATGTGAGGTGATGTACTCGTGATCCCCTTTCTGAACATCTGTTAAGCTGATTGCCCTGCTGCCTAGAAACCCCCTCTTGAAATAGGTGACACTCAACTCTCTATCAAGCCATTGTTCTTTCTCTAAAGTACTGGTATTAATAAATCAAACATCATCTGAAAGAAAAATGTTATATACTACTAAAAACTGCATATTCTGAAGTTTTCATTACTTCAGATACTGTAGTTTCTTTTTGGTCTTATTTCTTTTGCTCCATAGGTAAGCATCACACATATCATTAGTGGAATACCATTTGACAAAGTTGTCCCTTATTGCTGCTTAACCCAAAACAAGCAGATCACGATTAATGCAGAAGGAAAAGCTGCATTTCTATGGCTACAGATGTAGGTAACGCACAGGTTTTATGGGGTTTAGTAGCTTATTAATATGTGACAGTTTTAAAGTCTGAATGGTGAATGAAACAGATGGAATTACACCCTGAAAGCACAGCTATAACCAGGGACCTTCACAAGGGTAGCTACTACAAATATACATGGATATGAAAAACAGCTACCATTAATGGTCAGAAATAAGGCCAAAGAATCAATAAGTATTTATTATTTCAGTTATTGTCAGTCTAATATTAGATCATACAGGACAAATCTAATGAACAAGAGAAAACACATTCATCTGCTTTCCATAGAAATTAAGCAAATGTGGGTAAAGACCTATGACAGTAGGACCTGATGAGCAAAATATTCCCACCATTTGGAGTCAATGTTCTGAACAGAAGCAGAAATTCCTTAATAGCAGATGTAAGTTCCTGTGCATCTTAGATTTCCTAACCATCAGCTGTCATTTCTCTCAGCTTTCTTTAAGGCCCCATGAGATGTCCTCCAGCTCTGTCCTCACAACAGGCAGCTCTCCTTGAGCCATCAGCTAAAACTCTGGCATTGTAGTAATCTTTCAGAGAACACTTTGCTACCTTCTGGTTTAGTTCAACTTTTCTAAAGAACCAGCAAATGTGGGTGAGAGAAGGATGGGCAAAAGAGGCCAGCCAGCCCCTTGATACATGCCAAGTGTTTCACTGCCTTTACACGTGCCCTCCCCTGCCTCCTCCCAAGCCCTGGCCACATCACAGCCTGCTGTCGAGGTTGATTTGAGTAGGAAGGATTTGCAGCAGCTTCGGCCAGATTATCAGTGCCTGCAACCAGTGTCGAGGCAAGGATTTAATTGAGGATGAGCAATACACTTCTTTAGTTGTCTCCACAAACCCTTTTGATAATTTGGTGATTGCTGTGTGATAGTTTTGATGACAAGCAAAGGAAATGCTGACTTGTTCAAGCTTCTAATGGGAACATATGTTTGCAATTAAATGTTTTCAGAAGGATTCCTTAGGGCAGGATGGACTTCTGGTAACAGACTGTGACAAATGGTTAGGGTACTTACCTGAGGTAAGGAGACTAGGTGTCCAGGGCCTTGCACTGCTTTATGTATGGGGTAGAACCTGAAACATTTGCCTGCCAGGCAAGTACCCAGTCTGATCTGATGGTTGCATACTCTCTAAAGCTTTCTGCTGTTGTATAACCTGGAGGAAAGGGAGGCTCTCTCCACCTTCAAAACTTGAAAAAGTCTCAAAGTGAATCTGTATCAGCTGATGGCACTATATGTAGGACAGCAGAATAGTTCTCTGCCCAATACTCCCAGCATCTAAAAGGGAACCAATTTGTCAGTGATTTCTCTCGATGTCTTTCTAAGTCATGAACTGTTCTTTAGAGCTATATCTTTCTGTGGCAGCTTGTCAATCTTTTTGATGCTATTAGGACTTATTCTGTCTTTGCTCTTTCCTAAATTTCTCAGAAGAGACTGTTTTAATGACAGTTTCCACCTCTCTATCTAATACATTGTGCAGAGTGTTTTCTATTTCAGCAGCTCAGAAGTGTTCTTCCCTGAGTGGTCACTGCATAATCACTCCTATGGTTCCCAATACCTTCCTCATTATTTATGCCAGTAGTCCCCACCAAGCCAAGAGACAAAGGATTATATGGAATAGCTAGCTCCCGAGCAGCTTCTTCCCTGCTGGAGGGCCAGCCACTGCACCCAAATTTAAAAATTGTGCTACAAACATTCACAGCAAAGGGGAAGGAAGCATCAATAGGCAGTGGGCAGAGAGGGCTAGGAAACACTTGATGTCATTAAACAGGCAAAATATCCAATTCTGAAATCAGCGTTGCTTTACCATGCTAATGTCAATTAATAGAAATTAATGAGTGACATGACCGTGGCCTCTTACCCATTTCACCTGCAATTTTGATCCCTGATTTAAGTGTAAAATTGATTGTGCTGAGCTTAACCATAACCAAAGGGGAACGGAGCACAACAGGTAGCAGAAAGACAGCCTCAAGAAGTTGTGTGCAGCTGCCTTTTCCTGCAGTGTAGTATCGATATGTATGTTTGAAAGATGTTGCCTTTCTTCCAAGATGTCCACCACTAGCACAGCCAGAACAGATGATTTTATCAGAAACAAAAACGGGAGCTAATTCTGCAAACTGTAGAAAACATTTCAAGAGGCTACAAAATGCATTGATATTGATGGACGTCCCAGATTTTAATTTACAAACATCACTTCACTGCGCTCTCCTTTTGCCTGTTGAACACAGACTTTTGAGGTCACAGAGAAACACAGTCCTACTTTATAACTGTATTTTACTTGGCCTAATATCTGTGTTTTCAAAGTCCTGCTCTATCACAGCCCTTTGATGTGTAATGCCACATTGAAGTATATATTCTATAGCTATGCCTTGAGCTATTGTGTCTAATAGGCTTTCTGGTGGCTTTTCAAAAACATTAAACATATGTAAGGTTTAAGAAGATTCACAGGCAAGAAAGCCAGTATGCACATCCATACCCTACTAGGCTCAGCATGAGAGCATGAGACAGCTTCAAAGCTTCCAAACGCAAAATTCAAAAGGCTCAAGAAAGCTTTTGCCTGAAAACAAACTTCTGATCAAGCAGTTTCCCTGAATCTTCTGAAATAGGGCGATATCCACAAGAGAGCAAAATCAGCACAATAACCCTCGATCACATTTCTCTGGAATTTGTATTTTTGCCTCTGACTTCATGTACGTTAATGCTTCTTTGCACTTGAAAGCTAAATCACATTCAAACAAATTATGGATTCAAAGCACAGTTACTGCTTTTGAACCATGCCATAGGTAGGTGCTGCTGTTCCAGAGTGACTGAATTGCTCCTGCTCATTTGGAAGCTGGACCAAACCCAGATAGAGTAAGGCACTCTGGAAGATATGAATGTTTTTATGGGAGCCACAGTTCCCATTTTTTGGTATAGGAATAAGCTTGAATGTATACCACCAGTCAAAGGGAAGTTGTATTCTCTTTATTTCAGAAACCAACAAAATGGTGACAGCTTTGCCTTTCTCTTTTAGCTGAGGTATGGAAAACTAGTGGAGGGCAGGGAATTATGCTCCCATTGTTTAGGTCCCTAACTGGGGCCCCTTACCAGCCACAGTCGCACAGTTAACGAGGTGAAGAAGACACCTTTGTGTTCTCCAGACACTGCTCCAATCTTCATTATTTAGTGTTCCTTTGCTGAATAGAGAACTTGGTCACCTCCAGAAGGTGATCTGGTCTATTGGACTCCAGTGACACCCACAGAGAGTTTACAAGAACCAGTAGGCAATACTGTCTGGGTCCATATACCCAGCACTTGTTCTGCCTAGCCCTGTTCTGAGATGGAAAGGGAAAAGTAATGCAAAAGAAGAATGAGAGTAGAGGTTTTCTTGTTCTGTTTGTTTCTGCACTTCTTTGGTTTTGGGTTTTTTTTTTGAACAGCCTGTGGGTGTCACATCATGTCGCCTGAGATGGTCCTGAACTGTACTGCTAGGACATAGGCATAACTCGTGCTCTGGTCCTTCCCCAAGAACTGCTAGTCATCAAGCCCTGATGGTCAAATGTATGCACCCTCAAAAGTGATGAGTCTGGAAACACAGCCTATGTCCAGCCTTAACCACTCAGGCAGGATCTCCAATCTATTTGTTTGTTTAGGTAGGTTTTTTTTTTTGTTTTTTGTTTTTTTTTTTTTTTTTTTTTTTTTGGTCCTCTGGTACTCTTAAATCCCCATCTGCACGGTGGATTGACTTCTGCTATAGGTCTGAACAACATACCCCAATGGCCTGCTGGCTGGGTGTATTGAAGGAGTGACCTCAGTACCCTTTGAGCGGAGTAATACCTAGAACTTCCAGGTAGTCAAGGTGGGTTGTGCTGCTTCTGCCTACCAAAATTATGTACACTACTGACAGCATTTAGCATTTTGGCCCTTTCTCATGGATTTTATGTGAAGTCAGGGTACCTGTTCTTCTAAATGCAGATTATAAGAGAACTTTTGACACTAAATTAATGGATGCAGCACCAGAGTAGGCATCAAAGTTTGGTGATGAAAGTCAACATTCAGGAAACTTCTAGCATAAAAATGGAAGCATTAATTGAATTAAGATTTTCAAACGTTAAATAATCTTGGAAAGGTTTTATGTTTTTTTTTGAAACGTACATGGGGACACAGGTACGTAAATGCTAGAATGGTGGTATGAAGCTTGACAGGATGCTACTGGTGTTACTGCAACATACCTTCAGAAATCAGCTGTCAAAAATCAAGAAGTGCAAGGAACATTAGCTTTCACCCATTACATTTATGTCAAAAGTATCATTTATTGATTTCTTCCTGATTTCTTCTGTTATGACAGGTGATATTTGATCAAAACAGATCTTTTGTCGTTTTCAAGTTTTAGGCTTCATAACTAGATCTTATAATAAGCTGCAGAGTATACAAACTGGGAGAAAACACTGCAGATAGCAGGGAACAGGGTTTTGGCTGGAAGTCACACAACAATTAGTATTTAATTATTTCACGCTCTTCGTAATTTTGTGCTAGCTGATTCTGTATTCTTTTTGCTTTGCTAACTAAAGCCAAAAATCAAGGACATGCAAAGTCCAGCTAAACAGTGCTTGCAAATTTATAGGTATGAAAATATTCTGCAGTCAAGAGGAGCACATTTGTAACTGGTGGCTGAGCATTTCAATTTACACTTCTGTGCTTTCCTCAAACTATTTCCACTGAGTAACCAAAACCATCACAGTGATATTGATCTCTAACTTTAAAAAAACCCAACCAACCCAATTCCTTTCTTCTATTTTCTTCCCTTTTGTTTGTTTCTCTTCCTATCCCCCTTTCTCATTCACCTTTCTGCATCCTTCTAATGCTACTGAGGTTAAACACTGAAGTACCTGAGCCTCTTGGCAAGACATTTTCTCAAAGAAAACCTACTGTTTACAAAAGGGGCTGACGTGTCAAAACAAATGTACTTGCATAAGCTGTTGGTTGTGATGAGCTTTGAGTGGAGCAGAGGTGTAAGTCTGATGGGCAGCCTTTGTTTCCTCATGTTTTACATTTTGGAGGGACCAGGTTTTCCTCGTGACACTGGGGAAGATTTGCCTACAGGTCACAGCAAGTTGGCTGCAGCTGAAATTCATATGCTTTCCAAATCTTCCCTCTGCTGAAAGGCCCAAAACTTTAACTTTTCTTCCTAAATTAGAAAAATCTTTTTTTCAGAATTTTTTTTTTTTTCCAAACTAGCAATACAACACTTAAATCACCTCCATTTCAGACACTGCAATCTCCTTTTCCTCCACCATTCATGTCTGTATGTTCTCATAGCAGAGCTGATACCAAGTTAACTGATCAAGCTGGAAAAAAAAAGAGTTGAGGAAATGCTGATTGATGCTATGTTTTTCTGTGATTAGAAATTATACATTAAGACAATACCTTTTAAATGCTTGTATGAAGAAGCATAAGGAAAAAAGAAAAAATAGAACTTTAATGCCCCCTAAAACTATGAAATTAAATGACAAGAGGTGTTACTAATATTTTAAAATTCCACTGGACATTTACTTTAGAATTAAAAGGGGAAACAGTTATTCTAAACAGAAAATCTGCAGAGGAGCAAGATAAAACAAACAAATGAAACAAACAGTGGGGTTATTTCAAACAATATCTTTTTTTTTTTTTTTTTCTTTCTTCTTTTCTATAAGGTACTAAACCACACTTTTTTTTTTTCATCTGTATTCCAAGGTACTACTTACTTCTAGGAAATACCTCTTCAATATCTGTTTGTCTTCATATGATGATCCTATTTTATTGTTGTTTGTTTTTTCCACCCCACCCCCCCCAAATATCTATTGAATGAATTGTGACTGCCAAAGTAATTAAATAAATGGGTAAATAATATCCAAAATAAATTATTTATCAAATTTTAACTTGATTAATTGACTGGATATTTTATGTGTTAATAAATAATGTGTTGGCCCTGGTTTTAGTGACAGAATTTGTGTTGCGGCGCCTGGAAAGGAAATATAATATTTATTTTTACCAGACGGTTTGTTTTAGAAATAAAAACACCAAGCAAGTATTGTTTAGTCTCCAGAGCCCTAAGCAATATTGCTTTGATTAGGAAGAAAACGCTGGCGTTCTATAGATTTTTTTCCATCATTTTCTCCTCAGATAAACAAACCAACCCAGTGATTTCAGGTGTCTGCGGGAAGCTGGGTTGCACACCGCTGTCCCGTCCGGCTGGGTCTCACGGGCAAGCTTTCCACATCTTTTATAGCTGTGCCTGTGGGGGGTAGGTAAGTCTCCACCCTGATGCAAGTCATCCACAGCCTAGACAGATCCCTCCAGTGCCCGAGAGACCATTCCCAATCCTTTCTAAGCTACTGGGACTCTCCCTGCTTCGCTAGTGAAAACATTTTGCAGAGCTGTGTGGTAAGGGAGGCAGAGCTGCATGGGTCGTACCCGGATTTTGACCCGGACAGGGCAGAGCATCCGCTCCAATCCCTTCCTGCAGTCAGGCTGAGCCTGTCGATGGCAAAAGCCGAGATGCCCTGCTGCCCTCAGCTCTCCTCCACGGGCAGGGTCAGGGGGAGAGGTGCCGTCAGCCAGTAAAAAGTAAAAGCAGCCCACGGAAACAACCAAGTCAGGTTCACTCAGCATCATCCGATGACCCCGTGGGACAGGTGATCAATATTCATCAGCATCACAGTTCTCCTGCTAGTGATAGTTAATGGGCTGATAATGCCATCCTCCTTGTAGCCGAATCCCATCGGGGACCAGACAGCTGGAGCTAAAGGAGAAAACTTATCAGATCTGGCAGGAGACAGTTTAGGAGGCTAAAATTAACCTTGGACCATTCACGGAAAGAACTAATTGTTTGTGACTGCTAGGTTCCTGCCAGTGGCAAAGGTTTATTGCTGCACAGATCTTAACCTGATACTAGTTTTTCTGCAGCAGGAAAAAAAGAAAATGAAGCAAGGGTAAAAAAAAAAATTCCAGGGTTCTTTTTAAACCCTCCCCCACAAAGAAATATACATATATATAGCATACATATAATGAAAATTAAATCTAAAGCTTTATGCATTATTGCTATAATGATTCAAGTTGCTTCAGGACTCCAGAACATATTGTGAATTCATGAGTTTGACAGAGCCTTCCTCAAGAAAAAAAAAAAAAAAAAAAAAAAAAAAAGCAAGCCTGTCAGAAAAGCCCAAGTCTGCTGAATTACTCTTAGTTTATTAAAACCTCCAGTGATATGATTTCCTCTCTTTCCCTGCCAGCAGTACACAAGCTGGAAGTTGTTTTTGGCTGAAGGGTCATCAGCTGGAACTCATGAGAGAGGAGGCAAATAAACGGGCAGCATAACCAAAGGTGGTGGTAGACTTTACTTCAGGATCTGAGGATGTTCAAGAGAGGGAAGATGTAACACTTGGCAATATGCTTGAGTTACAGATCTCTTGACTTTGGGGCATAGTGAGGTTGAGCAAATGTACTGTATAACAGAACTACAGAGCAAATTCCAGTACAAGACAGTGAACCTGAAAACATGTGCCTGGGCACTCAGAGCTGGAGAATAGGTTTGCTTCAGGGAAGAACAAGAATCTGTGGGAGACAAGATAAGTTGGCAAGTGAGAAGGACAGCACATTTAATCCAACAAAGAGAGAGAGTTGGGCAGCCAAGGAGCCCTTGGTAGCTGGTATAGAGAAAACTAGAACTTGAACCAGGAAGAGGCCCTTATTAGGAAAAATAAATTTAATATCCCACCACAGGAGCTGATGTAGAGAAGACAAGAGCTGAGAAACAGGATTGGAACTAAGAAGATCTTGAAAATAGCAGGGAGGACCCTAATGAGTGTTTTTCACATCAGGACAAGGAGTGGGTCAAGGTTGACTACACTAGGCTAGAATGATCAAAAAGAGAATCTTTAAGTTATCTCTCTGAAATTCATCCCATACCCAAGAGACGAATGTAAATGCAAAGCAAGAAAATTTAAAAACGAACAGGGACTGGTTATGATGAGAAAGATTTGACTTACAGTTACAGAAACACAATCAGGTAAAAACAGTTTTTCTTGAAGGATTGACACCATGCAGGTATCTGGGATACCGAGATGTGATATAGATGACTTAAAAGTGAGAAATGGAAGAGTGGAGAAGTGAAGTGACCTGGAGACACTTCTGGATCACCACAGTGTTAAAACTTAGCTGAAGAGGGCTCAGGTGAATGAGGATTCAGTAGAAGATTAGGTGTTGGAGGGTCTGTAGGAAAGGATGTTAAAAAAATTCTCCTGAGACAATTTTATGAACCAGTGATAAACCCTGAGGGTTAAATGTATATAAGGATGAAGGATCTTGGTAATGTGCCTGGAGAGATGAATAAATAGTAAAAGTTATGCCCTTAATGAGATTTTAATTCCTAGATGTGTATCACCTGAGACACAGAAATGTGAGAACTGCCAGAAGTCGAGCTGAATTACACA
Source organism: Tyto alba (assembly GCF_018691265.1). Classification (NCBI taxonomy): domain Eukaryota; kingdom Metazoa; phylum Chordata; class Aves; order Strigiformes; family Tytonidae; genus Tyto; species Tyto alba. The sequence continues at coordinate 4,037,937 of NW_024881276.1, read as the reverse complement.
TCATGAAAGTTACTCACACAAATAGAATAAGTTCTTTATCCATAAGAAGCAAGGAAGATGAAGGAAATTAGTGTCATTTGTTTCAACCTAGAAGAGTGGATAGGAATACTTTAACGAAAGCAAGTAAACTGTTAAGTGCATTTCCTTGTCTTGTCCAGGGAACATGTCTGATACCTGATTTCTTTCATGTTTCTCCCAGAAGATCTTTGTTAGCCGGAGAAGGAATAAATTGATGACAAAGTCACTTAGCAATACAACTTTCAGTGTTATGTTAAACCACTTCCAAGAGCAGTGTTATCTCCCCATCAGAAGAAGCCTAGGCAGACGAGCCACAAGCCAAGTTTGCAAACAAGTGTCTAAGTCTGTGTATGAATGGCAGAGGCTGTGCGAGGTGGGTTGACTTCTCTTTCTTCCGTGTTTCACACACGTAAAGCAGATTACTCTGCAAATAAGCAGAAGAGCAAAACTTCAGGATACTGGTTCCTGGGATAAATAGGCATTTGAGAATGTTTCTCTGCCAGCACAAACATCTCAACCGAAAGAAACTTGATTGGAATAATTTCTTCTACGTCCCAGTCAGCACCAGAAAGATTATCTGGGAGAGGAAGGTGCATTTATTTCTGTTGGCATACCTCCAAGAACCAAGCATTTTGGCCCTTTCCAGCACTACTATTACTTATTTCCACTACAGGCCACAGCACAAAGAATAACAATAATTCCCTGCCCCCCAAAAAATATTATTGTTATTAATATTATATAAAGATGGTAGTATATAGATTAGGTAATAATTAAGGAGACTTAAATAGCTATATTATAGAAATACTCAAAGCTAACTCTTTAACACTAGTGTGCAAAACAAAATAACAAAAGTAAGATGTAGAGTGAATTGATGTATTGCTAAGTAAGAAGTGGAGATAGTATAAATACCACCCTATATTCAGGATATGTGTAAGAAACATTTCATTTATGAATAATAACAAACACTAGATGCTTTTTATCTAAATGGAAGACAGAGACCAAGCCATACAGAAATGTTTTTTTTCAGCGTTGGCATGGGAGTGAGATGCAGAGAATGAAAATGGTCCGAAATAACACAGACAAACATTGAGAAGGCAGACAGAAATCACAGCAGGAAGGTAGGGAAATCAATTAAACTTGTATAAGAAACATGCATAGATACAAAAGTAAATGTAATAGCCCCTACAATCCCCCCAAGTTAATAGAACCAATATTTTCACCTGAAGAAACGATAATGAAAAAACCACTCCTCCCCCCAAATACATCACTCAATAAAAGCAAAATTCATTGGAAATATTTTTGTCTAAAATTGTCTAAATAAAATGACTTCAAATTCATACGATTCTGATGGATAAAAAGTCATTATAAGGAAAAAACTCAAAACAGCATCACAAATCCCAATATTAAAAAAAAAAAAACAAAAACAAAAACAAAAAACACAACAAACCACACCCCTCCCCACGCCAACCCTAAACTAAAAGGCGGTGTAACCATTCTAGTGCTGCCCATGAACGCAACTGCCCCTTGGCTATAGTTTCTATGCTCGTTAGCTTGTAGCAAACCAAAGAAATCAACTTTTCACGAGTTCTGGTAAGCAGCAAGATATTTATACGGCAGACACTTGAATATAAAAAGCCTTTTTCTTCTAACCACTAGCTCTGCTTCTTTCTTGGTGAGAGTGTAAAGAATTCTTCCCTTGTTAGGAAAAATTTATACTTACAGCTATGGATATGGCTGTGGTTGCCTTTTGGTTGGTATCAAAGTAAAAAGAGTTACTCATTTTTGTTTTCCCAAATTGACTTCAAACAATTTTGTCAATAAAGTTATCAAATCAAAACAATGTGGACAAGCAAAATATTTAACTAAGAACACTTTTAATAAAAACAAAGAACTAGTTTTATAATAGGTACATCATTGAACACCCTCACTGTTGGACTATATGAGATTATGTGTTAAGGCTTTTCTCATTCTCCTCTGCTGGAGCTTTTTGATTTTTTAATTAAACATTTAATCGCAAAGGGAGTATGAACTGAAACACAAACCTCTTGCTTCCCAGGCAAGCATTCTAATATTTTAGAAGACTTTTCAGTTCTTTCTTTGGCCAATAAATATTTACTATTTCTTCCTCCATTTTGCCTCCAAGTTTATCTAACTACCACTGAAATTTTTTTTGGAGATATGTTCTGAAAAAAATCAGGATGGTTTCTCTCAAAATTTCTGATATGACATTTTATTTGTTCAAGACTATTTGGAAAATCTGAGTAGAATTTTAAAATAGCTCTGAATCAACCTAAACAGTACTTTTATAGAAAATTTTAAAATCACACAGTTCTGCTCATAACATAAGTAACAAAAATGAGTTGTCATTTCCAATACCACATCCAAAAATTTCAGAGCTGTTCCTGAAGGGGAACAGAACAAAAATAACCCCGATGAGTTAATTTTTAAGTGCTCCTCCCACAAGTCTGTACACTTACATAGTCAAAACAGACTTATATATCTACGTAACAGTCAGGGAAAAAAAAAAAAATTACTTCAAATCCAATGGAGAACAGACAGTTTTCAAAGCATGTACTACGCTGTGCATTGAAACAACTTTTGACATTTTTACTGTTTTCTGATTTCTGCTGGCTGTGTTATACCTGTGCTAAATGACAAAACTAATGGTAAGAAACTTAAAACATTCAAAGGCCAAAGTGCTAAGAGCAGGTTGCCTTCATTTTCTTTATCATTCATTATTCAAGTGGCTGCTTGTAATATTTAAATGGGTCAGCCAAGTCAAAACATTCACTGCAGAAACTCATTAGTGCTCATTATCTTATGACCGCTACCCTACCAGGCAGGGCAAGTGGCACGTGCAATGTACCAAGGAGGATGGGTTAAGTGACAGACACAACAAAAAAAGAGGAAGAAGCTCTTTACCACTCGAAGAAAATTGCTCCTTTCATCCTAGCAACAGCTTCACAGTTACCCGTAGGTCCTTTGCTTCTAGAATGATGTAAGGCTCCTTCCAGGAGATAAATACTTATATAATTTGGGGACTTTCGTTGGTCTTAGAATCCTGAGCTGGAAAAAGATGAGGTTCGGTCAACAGCAGCAGTGTCTGGGTGAGTTCTCATCTTGATACCACAGAACTCTGGGATGTTCATTTTGTGATATTAGTTCACGTTTCCAGTCCTATTCCTCCTAAGCTCTGGGAGACAAGTAGAAGACAACCTGGCAACACCCAAACAGAATGCCTCAGTGGCATTTGTTTTCTTCTCACTGGGTATGTCATTTCTCCTGTGAGTGAGTATAAAGTTACCTAGCATTATTAACAATTCAGACCCACACTGCACCGGCCAAATATTCTGTAAGATTTTAAGCACTCAACAACCATTTTCTTCTCTGCCCTGAGCTCCCCCAGCCATTTGAGGAAGCACGGAGCAACAGAGCAAGGGCTGTCTCCGGCGTGCAGCTGATAGCTGCAGCTGGGCATAGGACTAATTGCAACTACTGCATGGCACCTGGCTCCTGGCCTTCAGCCTCTAATTACAGTTGGGCACTTAAACTTGCAAATATTGATTGGTGAAACGTTTTATGATAATTATGCGGAAACGTTTAGCTGCTCCCTCTTTAATGATATTACTGGAAAAGTTTTGTAGCTCATTTGGCCATCCTTTCCTCTTGGCTCTTAGAGGCTTCACCTTTATATAAAGAAGCCCAGGCTCCACAGAAGACTTCACACCTAGGCTGACAGCTGCCAGTGGCTTACACAGATGCCTAATGTTCTGCACAGAGCTCTTTGTGTTCTGGCAAATAGAATGATTTAAGACTGTAGAAAGGTAACTATATGCTTAAGCACATAGATACACATAACTGAGCACATGCACACGGGCCATAAGAAATGGAACAAGGGTTATGAATACAAAGAGGAGGGAGTGATAGCAAAATATAAGAATAAAAAATAAACACATTAGAATTTTACAATACTTTGACTTAGAATCACACATCCCTTTTTATTTTTTTTTGTTTTTTATCACCTAGGATAATTGTAGACAAAAGCTTTCATCATGCTGGAGACATCGTCATACTTCAGTACAAAGTCCCTGTTACCTCTAGAGTAGTCTTATTCATGTTTGGAATCCTTCTGGGGTATTTTGAATCCCACAACAACATACTGCAGAATTAACAATATTTCTTTGATATTTACACTCTGATAACAGCAAGAGAGTACAACAGTAAGACAGGATCTATTGTGCTGGGAGCCCTAGCAACAGCGTCCCAATCTCAAAAAGGTTAATCCCCCCATTTCATCATATCATGATGCCTTGCTGATAGTCCCCACCGAAAGTATTCATGTACAGCTTTCTGCAATTTCCTAAAGACAAAATGTGTCTGGTTTTGGGGGCAGGGAATGTTTCCTTAATTCAAATGACAAAAAATTAAATTTAAATTGGATCAGTAAAAATCAAAATAATTCTACAGGGCAAACCCCCCTTTTTTCTATGTGTGGGTGAAATGGATTTCACTAGAACAATACAAAGAGCAATACAGCAAACTACTGAAGATGTCTGGGATTAAAGAAAGGTTTGAAGCTGTTCACATGAAATGATCTAAGCAAAGACTAGTGAATAGTGGATTTTAATGATATATTAAAGAAGTAGATGAGCTCTGAGACAGATGTTTTATTCATTTTCTCTGTTTTACTTTATATTACTAATAAAAAAAGTGTTTTGTTTTGTTTTTTTTTTTTTAATTGCACATTAAACTAATGAGTGTCAGGAAAATATTTATTGTGCTGCATGCTACTCAAACATGAAGAGTTTTCTTTGCAGTTTTGCCTTAGCACTAAGCACTTACAGAAAATTTCTTGAATGTTGAGATCCAGGGTCACAGCTGGGAAATAGCTACAAAAAAAAAAGGAATGGATCTTCACTGAATAGCCATGGAAGCCACATAGATCTTTCCACTTGATTTTTTGTAGATAGAAGGGGTACTTAGATGCCTATTTATGTATCTAAACCACCCTTCCTTAGCTACAACAAGCAGTTGTATGGAAATTCAGTCCGTCAAACTACAGTGGTTGAAGGAAGGTTTTGAGAAGCCTCTTTTTCTCACTGGCTATAGAGGGAAACCTATCCTAACACTGGATATTCTCAGTGTGATGTGTAAGTTGTTGACAGTGTGTAATTCATTAAATCAGTCCAGATTTTAGTGATTCTGCATGCAAAGTCTCAGGGACAGTAGCTAAGGCGTATATTTTCATATTGTTGACGTTGCATCCTATCAAGACTAGAGAGAAATTCAGGAGAGGAGTCAGCCGACCACATCCACTTTCCTAGCATGTGAGCTGCAAAATCTCATCCTCAGAGACCTCCTGCTGCTTCTGCTTCAAACAGTTTTGCCAAGGCAGCCTGGCAACCTAGGCTTTTTGTGTCCTTGCCCTCAGGCCGGTTCACTGCCAAATGACAAAACAGGCAGCTCAAAGAAGTCACCCTGCCAACCAAAAGCACGCGCACATGGTTCCTTGCTGCGGTGGAAAGCAGAGGATTTTTTTCCATTGGCTCTGTCTGCACAATCAGTAAACAACAGGCTCTGGCAGCTGGTATCCCTGCTCTGACTTGGATGGCCCTGGAGACAAGCAAAGAGAGCCAGGGTAGCCTGCAGGTTCATACCTGCTCTAATTTACTCCCCTGAGTTTCACAACAATTTCAGCAACGTTGACTAGGAAAGCTGCACAAACATCTTACTAAGGTATACTTTGATTGGCCTTTAGGCTTTACAAATCTTAAACAGCCCTCATTAAGTGACCCATATAGAGCAAACATTTAGCATTGTGCGTAGGTATATTGCTTCCTGTGTGCCCAAATAAACTGTGTGTCAACTTTTAGATGAACGTTCAGATTCTTTTCTGTAGAGCATGAAACAAAACTAAAGAGCCCAATCATAATGGAGTTGGGTTTTTTTCACTATTTGTGCAAACAGTATCATTTGAATACTTAGTGAAGTAGAGCTGATCTTTCTTTCAAGCAAATCTGTCACCTTAAGAAAAACGAAGTCCTGTGAAACTTGAAGTATATAGAACTACTTCCTTCATTCTCTAGAAATCAAAGTGTGTTTTCAAATGTGGATGTGAGGCATGCCATATTTAGAGACATTGCTGTTAGTTCCAAAGGGAGCTGACAAATAACAAACCAGATTTTAAAGATATCTTCATTAGAACATTTCTTGTAACCAGAACTGGATAAAAAGTCTCTTCAAGCAGCAGAAGAAAAAAAAACACAACAGAGCAAGAGGCTTTTTTTTTTTTTTTTTTTTTTTTTTTTTTACTTTTAATAGTGAAGACTCCGTGTTTTGTTTCAGATATCCAAAGCCCACTTCTCTCTCAGAAACATCTAATATCCTGTATACTGTCTGGCCTTAGACCCCTGCTGGCCAAATTCAGGTCAGTGAAATGTTGTTTTCTTTTTTTTTTTTAATTTGTGTTACTGATGTAGTGTGCTGGACCTGGGAAGAACAATGTTTTCAACGTGACTTGTTATGTTCCAGACTAATGTTGATGTGAATGCGACACAGAGTGAAGACATCTAACCTATTGCATGTAGTCTAAAGTAACCCATGAACGCCCCATTAAGTCTACTGGACGTATCTGGAGGTATGTACCAGCTCTGGGGATGCCTGCCGTGTCAGCTGATAACAGAAGGAGCCTGATTGACTTCTGGAGCTGGTGTCCAACTTTTTCAGAAACATAGGCTGGTGGAAATTAAGACGGTCATAAGTCAATGGACATGAGAGTATGAAGTCAGTGAACTGAGATGTGAGTAGAAAGAGAAAAGCTCACAAGTTTTGGTGAGTTGCCCATGTCCAGCCAATAAAATACTGCTCAATTTCATTTAACAAGACATGGATCTTAGTTCATAGGAGAAAGAAATACGCACTCATTTGAACAAATAACATTTTTTCAACTGCAGAGTAGTACACAGAGGTAATCTAGATCTGGATCTGTACAGGTGTTATGGCAGTCACTCCCTAGTGGTTTGGAAGAGAGGACAAATCCAAATATCAGTATGCAATAAACAACTCCAGAAGCAATACACTCAAGATACCAGAGGTTTCTGGAATCTGTTTCTACTGTTCAAACCAAGGGCCGTCATACTTCCATCTCCTGGAAAAGAAACTTCAAGATAGTAAGAGGAAACATCAATAAGAGGATCTGCTGAAAATTATTTATCTTTAATATTAGCCTTATTTTGAAGGCAGCAACTGAGCCCTAGTTCTGGTCTCCTGTCTCAGCATCTGCCTAGTGCCTATCACGTGTATTTCTCCATCAGGTACAACATGTTTCAGCAGCTACTGGAGGCCTAACAGTCCAGTTTGACATTTTGGTGACTGCAGATGCCGAGGTACTCTTTCTCCAAAGCTCGGCTGTTCTGTTTTGATACAGAACGTTGAGAAGTCTAATTAAGTGAAAAATAGCATATTTGCCACGGTTAGCGCCCCTTGCCTCAAAACATTCTTTTACCAGAAAAGCTGTCCTTACTAGACAAATTTGTATTAGCAGTGGGATTTATTGGGTGCCATACATGCACCCTTAGAATACAATATGTAATGGGCTCGTGGGTTTTCTATGCCACTGATATGTCATTAAGTGGACCCAATAAAATGGAATGATGCTCAGTGTAACTAGATAATGCAGTGCCCATTCTGTTTGTGGGAATTCGCAGAAATAAATAATTAAAATGCTGCAAAATTAATTGAGTTCTCCGGACCTTTGATATTGGATTTCACAACAGGTTCTATTGTGAGCATGTTCTTTTATCTATTAAACCACACCTTTACATATCCTACCATTCCCGTTCTCCTTGATTGCAAGGCCTTGGAGACATCCATTGAGTACAACATCCTGAAAGTGTCTTAGATCCTCTATGCTCATGGATTTTTTCCATAATTTTTCCTAGATACAACTCCCAACACCTTGATTATCTATATACTTCAGATAAGATTGTTTTTTTCCAGTTACATAGAATCTATTTCTTTGTTACATCTGCCCTCCAGTACAGCCTCTCAGGCAGAACAGCTATGACAGGGCATCAACTATGCAAGCTTTTTTCCTTTATACTGTACAAAGGAACTACTACACTGAAACCTTTTGAGTTGTACAGATACCTCAGCTAGTTTGATATAGACTGCATAAATATCTACTTTGGGATCTTGATAGGTCCTGTAGTCTGTCCTTAGCCTCTTGTTATCTTGTCTTCACTGTTGTCAAGTCCCAAGCTGACAAGTTTAAAAGTCTCTATGAGCTGCAATTTATCTGCTAAATTCTGACATAGACATAACCTTAAAAATAAGAAGGTTGTCTGTCCCTGCTCAATCCTTAGCCTCTTTACTGAAGAGTCTCAGTTTCTAGCTGCTGCAGTTGTGACTTAAGCGATATGCCTGCCAACTGAAATGGAAGAGAGAATATGAAATGTAATTTTCCATTGTTAGACAAAAAACACATAACACTGCTATGCCATACAGTGGCCAAGAAAGTCATGTCTTGTTAAATAGGAAGTAGCATAGGAGCTTAACTCGTCAATACAAGTGGAGGAGTTCAAGCACTCTGAAACCATTTCTACTCTACACTGCAGTCTGACTATATTTGGTTTGTACGCTTGAATATGTGAAAGGACAGCAGTGGCTGACAACCTAAAGAAAGAAGGATATGACTCAGGTATTAATTTATAGAAGTGTACTGGGTCTGGCTGGGATGGAGTTAACTTTCTTCTTGGCAGTACGTATAGTGCTGGTTTGGGTTTAGGACCAAAAGAGTGTTGATAACATAGGGATGTTTTAGCTGTTGCTGATCAGTGCTTGTAGACTGTCAAGGTTTTCTCTGTTTCTTACTCTGCCCCCTTCAGTGAGGAGGCTGGGGGTGGGCAAGAGACTGGGGGAACACAGCCATGCCAGCTGACCTCAGCTGCCCAAAATGCTGTCCCATGTCATATAACATCATGCTCATCAGTAAAAACTGGGGAGGGGGTGGGGGGTAGTTTTTCCAAGGTAGCTGCTGCTCAGAGTCTGGCTGAGCATAGGTCTGCTAGTTGGAGGTAGTGGGTGATGGTCTTTGCATCACTTGTTTGTGTTTTTCCCCCTCTTTGCTTCACTTCAACTCTCTTTAACTCAAGCCTCGAGGGTTTTTTGCTTTTGCTCTTCTGATTGTCTCCCAGATCCCTCTGGAGGAGAGTGAGTGAGCGGCTGGTCTGTGCTTAGTTGATGGCCAGGGTTAATGTCAACCCCCTACAGCATGTCAGTTCCTTGTTTTAGAGAAGTAAAAAATAAGAGGCAACAGACTAATTATAAATATAATCTTTTTAACTCTTAGAAGTATCATATTTGTGTGGAATCATGTCACCTTCATTGTTGAGTGTAAATGGCGAACACATCTAAAAACTGAGAGTATTCAGTCTTTTCCTAAACCAAAATGGTACGACTGTATAACTATAGTGGCAACAAATATTACCTTACATTAAAAATGGCATTTTATAAGAGGATACAGTATGTGAAGGCCATGTGTATACATCAACTTTATCCACAGCTTCAGTTTATATTCCATACAGCATATTACTGAAATAATGAACCCCATGCATTCAATTTAACACCTTTGACACCTTTTACTCCCTTGGCATTTTTCAAGTTGGAAGTCTTTTTATAGAGATCCCTTTCCTTAAAAGTGTACAAAGTTGACAATCACATGTCAATGAACCCAAGACTTTCTGCCAGAGGCAGAGAGCAAGTGCAGCAGCAAACCCTATTTCTGAGTACATTGCTTCTCATAATTCCAGGGGTCGGCAAAATTATCAAAAGAGTGAAAAATAGCCACCAAATATACGAACCGGTCTCCAAAATCTTCACTGTTTTTCAGATTTCCCTCTCTTAACTTCAACTTCTCCTCCTCCCACAGCTTTCACAATAAAAAGGGCAAGCCTCGGAATAATCTGATAAGTACTTACATATTGTGGATTTAGTCTCATCTGAGTGAGGACTCCCCACAGCATGAAGGTCTAAAAATGCACCTCCCACAGAATTATACAAGCCAAAGAAAATTCACAGAACTAAAAAAGCAATCTAAATCAAAAGCTCCTCATACTTTTTAAATTTCTGAATTAGTTGATCTGAAATATAATGAAAATTTTGTGCATATTTATCTTTATTTTATCCAAGCCAGTTGAGCATCCCTAATTTATACCACAGAGGATGAAGCTGATGGAAAAAGGACAGCTGGGTTGATTACTTTGCTTCATTCATAATGCAGTTTTCATCCCCTTCCGACATGTGAAACATCTCAGTGATTTTATGTTCTCCCTTCTTTACTCTAAAAGTACCAATGAAAATGTCTTCTCCCTGACTGAGCAGATAGTTAATTTCCAATTAAACAGCTGTGTCCAGCCACAATGTACATATATCTCTGTTGCATAGCAAATGACTTGTAACTGGAATTACCATTTGGATTTTTGACCACCAGACAGTTCATTAACATTTGTCTTAGGTGAGTAGTGTGAGACTGATAGTGCTAGTGATAATGTAAAAGGTTTGGCAGTCCAGTTCTCAGTATGCAAGGATGGCAATACTGACCACTGTGTAAAAGAGCTGGGAACTTTAGTGGAGGCTACAACAGAGATCTTAGGTGTGGAGCAGATCAGTGTGTGCTTTACTTTCGTACTGGGTAAAAAGACTTTGTGGATGCAAGAGTCATTGCTTTCCTGGAGACTTACTGCAGACAAACTTTTAAAAAATGAAAGCTAAAAAGCCATTTAGTAAATCAGGCAGGACAGGACATTGAATATGGGATCCACTCCATGGTGATAAAACAACATAAAAAATGATGGGATCCAGAGTATGTTGCTCAGGCAAATAATAAGGACAAAAATCTTAGGCTCAGAGGGAAGTAGCTTTCTGAAGTGCTTCAGTTCCCTTGGTGCAAGGGAGAAAGAAGCACCTCTGAAGGCCTCAAATCCTCAGTTGAAGCACCTAGGTAAGTCAGCTCAGCTGTCCCTTTGGAGGCTTTCAGCCACCTCTTCACATGCAGGTAAGAAAGGATAGGAAGAGACTGAGTCACCAGACTGCAAAGTCCTAGGTGCCAGTTAGATACCTGAGGTGGACAGGCTTGTTCCTAGCCCGTCTTTCTTTCCTACTAGCCTGTTGTATTCATTTCTGCAATTATTTTCTGTAAATTGCTCAAGAAGCCAGTGTATCTTCTTGCCACGTGCAAGTGAAGTTTACCTTTAAATCACCTGTGTGTTTTATAAAGTAATTTCACAGAGACTGGCCACTAAACAGTACTTAATTCAGCCATGCAGAACTGCAAATCACAAGAACAATGAATCACCATTTATATAAATCAGAAAATCTAGCTTTGTGCTAAGAATAATTCAATCTCTCTATAAAAAGAATTGTCCGCAAATATCTTCTCCCCTCTAAAATGCTTCTACTTGGTTTGAGTTCTCCAAGGAATGGTTCTTTCCTTTCAACTTTTGAAAGTTCAATGATGAGAGAAAGTTCAAAAGTGCTAGCAATAGTCCAAATGACGAAAAAAGCTTTGTTGTGTCCTCCTTCACCCTGACCATGTAATTCACTGAAAGGAGTTATAGGAACATGCTTATGCATTTGATTACTCTCTGATCACACTTCTGTGTTTCCAAAGTCTCACTTTTGGGCTAATTTAAACCCATTTCAGGCAGCAGTGTTTGACCACCCTTGACCATCCTCACGGTAAGTAAGAGTCTGGGGTTTTTTAATCTTTAAATGGAACATCCCGTGTTTCAGTCTGTGCCCGATGCCTTTTGTTCCCTCACTGGGCATCACTGAAAAGAGCCTGGCTCCATCTTTACTCCCACCATTAGGTATTTTTACACATGGATAAGATTCCTCTGAGTCTTATCCTCTCCAAGTAGTCCCAGCTCTCTCAGCCTCTCCTCATATCAGAGATGCTCTAATCCCTTAACTACCTTTGTGGCCCTTTGCTCTACTCGCTCCAGTATGTCCATGTCTCTCCTGTACTGGGGAGCCCAGAACTGGACCTGGTACTCCAGATGTGTCTCACCAGTGCTGAGCAGAGGGGAAGGGTCACCTGCCCCAACCTGCTGGCAACACTCCTCCTAATGCAGGCCAGCAGACTGTTGGCCTTTTTGCCACGAGGGTGAATTCCTGGATCAGGTTGACTTGTTGCACATCAGGACCCTCAGGGCCTTTTCTGCAAAGCTTCTTTCCAGCTGGTGGGTCCCCAGCCTGTGCTGGTACATGAGGTTATTCCTCTCTAGGTGAAAGGCTTTGTTTTTCCCTTTGTTGAACATCATGAGATTCTGGTTGGCCCATTTCTCCAGCCTCCCAAGGTCACTGTCAACATGAACCCAGGTCTTTAATGTGCTTTTCAGGTAATTTTCATATATAATGAAACAAGTTCATGAACTCGGATTAAAAAAACCAATCCATATGCATTACAAAGACCAAACCTTATTTTTTGTTTGAACCAGAGCTGGTCTTTTAGAGAAGTATTCAATTGGAATTGCCATTTTCCATTAATAAGTGAAAACAAACAAAAAAGGCTCTTTCCCTCCTCTTAAGCTATAACCCTTGACATCTGTGTGAAAACTCTGATTTCATTTTTTGCCAAGAATGTATCTAACTTTGACCTACAGTTATCAGAATTTCATCTTATAGATTGAAAAACTGTACATTCTCAGACTTGACTTTCCAATATGTGAACTCTAGTCTGTGGTCAATTGTACTTTTCTTTAAGTCTCCTAAAAATTTGGTGAGTTCCCTGTAACTATCAAAAGATGTATCTCCTCATTCACTGCATCGTTCACAGGTGTCTATGAGTTGTCTTTACACTATCTTTTGAGGTGTTGAAATTAGAATAGGGTTTGTTCAGTTTGTTTGCGTAAGTAGAGGTATCTAGTGAAAATGTAGATCTTGTGTAGCTTCTATCTGCCATCCCAAATGGGTCTTCATCTCTGGTAGGTCCTTTGTCATACCTGTGTGACATGCTTGGGTGTTTTGGCTACTGAACAGCACTTCATATGGCACCAGACACCTCTTCAGGCAGCTGAGTTTTACTCACAGTGTCCCTACCCACAGTTTATCAGTTAATGCATACATCCTCTCTATCACATTAATCTCTTGATCATAACATTTTATGGGAAATTATATTAATCTAATTTTTTTTCTTCTTCCCTGAGTCATTTCTTCCTAGGCTAACAGCTGTTATCCTGCTTGTCCTACAGTCTTACTATTTTTCTTGGCTTTGGTTATACACTTCAGTTGGTGCTGAAATTTCCACTTTACTGAGCAAATTAGAATACCCCCAAACCATGTTCTCATTATGGTTCCAATTTTTTCAGTCTTTGAATATCAGAAAGCTGTGTAATAATATAAGAGAATTGTTTTTATGTTGTCTTCCAAAGGCTAGAAGGATCTCATTTTTAAAAATGTCCCTTTAAAGTGATTTACTCTTTATGATTATAGGTAGAGACATACCAATCAACCTTCTAATGAAAGGCATGCTTCTTTCAAATCACTCAGTCTCCTAAATGATTTAGTGCAGTATAACATTTCAGATGCCTTACAGAAATCTACATATGTCAACACCTTGTGTAATCTCAGTCTGCTTCATTTTCTGTTCTGAAGTTAGAAGAATTATAGAGCTCCCTGTTTGCTCTATGTTTTATCCTTTGGTTTTGATTTTGTATGTACTTAAAGAAAGGTACATCAGCATTAAGACTGTCAGACTGAGGCAAGAGATTTATTTAAATGAAAGGAAAAGTGGATTTTATCCTTGCTGATGCTAATGGGCCAGCACATCTTCATGAATCATAAAAGAACAAAGTGCCCTCATCTATACAAACATTAAGCTAAAGTCTAGCAGGATGGCACCTTGAAGGTAGCATGAGGACAAGGAGAAAATGGTGACTGAAGGAGAAAAAGCAGCCAAATGCGATTCTAGCTGCACCATCCCACTGTTAACTCTCCCAGGGTAGGAACTTGAAGACAATTCAGAAATCATACAAGACTCCTGAAAAGATATCCGTTTGAGATCAACCTCAAGATTTCTGTTAGGAGGAGGCAGGGGAGGACGATCTCTTTCTGGTCAGAGGGGCTGACTTCTGGTTCCTGTGGGCTCAGCAAAAGGTGCAGAATAGTTCTGAGCTGAGGGAGTATTTGTCTGTCTGTGCCTGGTGTGCTCTTCACAGGTCGATGGGGGCACAGCAGTGAGGGGAACTTGGGAATATTGTCAAGTGGGACTTTGTGCTCCACTCATACTGGGGACTGTTCATCACTGTTCAGTTCACCCCTCTCCCCAGTATTTATTTTCTTCCAAAGATTTAACAGTAAACTCTAAATTTTAATATTGCTACATCCTCAATCATCAATACTCCTCAAAGGTTTAATTTCCTTGTGCGTGAAACTCCTGAACTGTAAAAAAAACCTAGAACCAAAACCAAAACAAGCCCCACCCCCAAATCCAAGACCATTACAAGCAGAAACAATGTGTTTTACATAAAATATTCACTGCAGGCCTCATTTTCAAAAGTGTTGTAATGTTTGGTTATCTTTGCATAACTAAAAAACCCCATCTAGATGCCCCAAAACAGGCACATAAAACTGAAAAGAAACAGAAATAATTTCATTAGAGCTATAAGCACATTTACGTGACAGTTAATTCTATTCTAAATTTTATGGTGAATGTGTGATAGCAAAATAAAATGTAAAGGTAATTTCACATACAAATATATTCCATTTTTTTTTTTTACACAAAGCCATTCAAATATATCTATTTCTATATACTTTAAGATGGAACATTTTACGTCGTTTCTCCCATTCATTTAAGTTATTCAGTAATGAAACAATAGTCCTATTTTACCCTATTATCTAGGTACAAATATCTGATGGGATTGGGGACAGGATCCTAATAACTTAAGGTTCAGTACAGTCAGATGAGGGAAGCATGAAGAGGACAGATGCACAACCCTTCCAAACAGCATCCAGCTGTTCTTTTCCTCTCAGTGTTAAAATTGTGGTAGTTCTTGTAGCCATCTTATTGCTTTAAAAATGTTTTCAGAATATCTTGTTCAGTTAAGTAGGTGTTTTTCTTTAGTCATACTGTACAATCAACCTGCATGAGTAACTGTCTAAGAATGTTTACAGGACATTTAATCAGCAGGAGATACTTACATTTACAGAGGTAATAGGAAATCCCCTGTGGCTTTGTACCTAATTTAGTCATCTTTAAAGCTTGGTATATTTACTGTTGCAGCTGGGAACTGGTACTGGCAAAAGATACTCAGCACAGAAAGAAAATTCAGTACCTCATCTGCCTATAGTAAAATTCCCCAGATTTCAGGAAGGTCCAAATGTTCTGCTAGATCACGGAATTACAGTCCTTGTGTCCTGAAAATTTTAAGTATAAATTAATCTATTAAAAAAAAAAAAAAAAAACCCAAAAAAACAAAACAGGAAATTTAAAGATTATTTTTCTTTATGGATGGAGATTAATGAAAAGGGCTGGCTTTAATATTTGATATTAAAAATGGAACCTACATTCTCAATACACAGAAAAAGAAATTCCCCTAATACTTAAGAAAATAACATCAATGTTGAAAACAGATTGAAAAGACCCTCTTACTAGAGTCTTCAAATCATACCAGATCCAAGTTGGCATGGCCAGCTGTCACCCATTAGTACCACATACCATATTCAGTCCCTGTCTCTTCTATCTCCTATGCTGAAATTCTACTTCTTCCATCCTTACAGAGTTGAGAAACATGTATCTGAAAACATTAATAAAATTGAAAAAAAATTTATATTCTCTGACGTTAGCCAGAATATTTTGACTATTCATTTTCTTCCAGCTCATATAGGAATTAATCCTTTTTAGGATAAAATGGGAGTTAAAATGTTGTTCTCAACTTTTGATTAAAATGTGAGCTATCATATAAGGATTTGTACTGAATTAAGCTAAGAAGGGTGCTGTAGCAGTACATAATGCCACAGGAACTGATGCAGTGCGACAAATCACAGTGTGAACCATATTATTCCTGTCATTTAAGCAGATTTGTCTTATTGTTCTTTTAATTTTTGCGCTACTAAGCCCAGATGCTTTGGACTGAACTTTTCCTTTGATGCTCTGGGGCAGTATGGTAGCTTTCATTGCTATTTTTGCTTGCAGTTTCCATCTCTGGTGATGCACCACATTCTGTTTGACAGAATGAAGAAGAAACCAGATTGCTTGGTTGGTAAAACTAAGAAATGGAGAAAATTAGGTTTGTAGTACCTATTTTACCAACTTAAAAAAAATCGGCAAAGTACTTAAGCTCATGCTCGAGGACTACTGGTGTCATTGGCATTTCTGGGAAACTTAATGGTAAACACTTGCTTCAGTCTCTGTTAGGTAAAACTTCCTTTACTACCAGTAGTGTTAAAAGTGGAAAAAGGGAGCAGGTAAATAAACAGTGTAAGTGAAGCTGTTCACAACCTAAAGCACAAATTGCATGATCATCTGGTGGTGGTAGGGGGAAGGCCATGTAGTATTTTCCTTATCTAAAGCTAGATTGCATCACTAAAAGCAGATATATCTGTGCAGTTCTCCTGCATTTATGTTATATCTGAGAAGAGAAATATTCATGACTGAGAATCAGAAAATGGAGGACCAGGAAAAAGAAAAGCTGATCCTTACTAAGAGCCATATAGGGCTCAGTTCCTGAATGTAGCCTAACTAAGTTTCAGTTCAACACACAAAAAATAAATAGGAAGCAGAAACTTTGAAAAAGTCAGCCAAAGAAGCAACTTCTCAGAAAACCAGCTCTGACATATGGCATCTCCATTTCAAAAAAGGACTAGAAAGTTATCCATTATAAATTAACTCCCTCACAGATGTCTCAAAAGGAACAGTTATAATGATCACGATGTTTAAAAATAATTAATTCTTTTTGCAAGCTCCTGGCTTCTGGAACTAAGCCTCCTTTCACATGCCCTGTCCCTGAGTTTGGCTTCTAACCAAGTTCTGGCAGAAATTCAGAGCATCTTAATGGCTGGTTTGAATGATGCCAGTGCAGAGGTCAGGACTGTTTGATGTAACTTTACATCTACAGTGTAGATAACATTCTTGTAGTTTAGTTAAAAGCTATATGTACCCTGAGAACCAAATGGCGTATCCACCCCACACTAGTTGATATGTTGTACATACCTGCGTTGTTTTTTCATGAAAACTTAAATTTCGTGGTGGCAGTCCTAGACTACAGACATATCTATCACAAAAGCTGCTACAGTGGGAACAAGCTGACGTTCCCCATCTTCTGCCTGGTCCCTGCGCAGCGTTGGAAGGACCACACTGCCCTGGCTACCCATTCCCAGTTGCAGAGGTTTCTAACTTTGCATCAGCTTGGGCAAGAGATGCTGAAGTCTGAAAAACACCCTGTACATGCTCTCCCTGACTCTAGAAAGGCTGCCTCAAGCTGAGCCGTGGCACAAACTGCAGCAGAGTGAAGGATGTTCTTTATTTACACATGGGAAGCAATTATGGATGAGACTGCTACTTCTCCTTCAAACAAGTGAATTATATTCCTTATAAAGCATATATGGCCCTGTTTTCTGTGATGCACGGAAAGAGTAGAGCCGAGCACAGACAGGAAACACTAAAAGTCACCCTACAGCGAGGTTTTCATTATGCAATATTGCAGTGCTTCTTGTAAGGGTGACTGAGCAATCTTCTGGATGAAAATCAGCTGTGAGGAATAAAATGCCAGCACAGTCTTCTGATGGTTGGCTTTCAGTGCTCCCTCTGTTCATATTTCTGCCTTTCTAAATATTCTATGGTTAATCGGTGTATTGCTGGGCTGATTGTTAGAGGTGAACATGAGGCCAGGGAGGCAGGGAAGGAGTTAACTGCTGTGCTGCTACTGCACTTGGATGCAGGTTTCCTAGCCAAGGGTTTTCTTGCATGGATCTAACTGATATGATAAGACACACCTGTCAAACCTTTGAAAGGTGACTGGTGACTTTGTGTACTGCCTTGGAAAGGCAGCAATTTAGAGTGATGAAGTCTAAGAAACGAAATTCTTTCAAGGTCTCCAACTGTGCATGCATAAAGACTGAGGTACCCATTTGAATCACACTGCAAATAAATATACATAATATTAGAGCTATGATTTAATCATAGTATGGCTGTTTTCTAGGCACTAGATAGATTTGCTTACCTCCAAACTGCTGGTTTCCTCTTTCCAGGATGTCCCTCTGTAAAATGAGAGCACTGTCTGACTTTTTACCCCAGTTTGTAATATATTATCCTGCCTGAATACACCAAGAACCACACAGTGCAAACTCTTAGGGTATAAAATAGCACCAGAGACAAGATCACAGAGCAAATAGCTTGCAAAGAATTGCCGTAACTATGGCTGAAACCAAGTCTATTCCTCTTACCTGGAATTTTGAAGGCTAAGATGGAAAACTGACTTTTTATAAGGTTAAAGATTGGGATGGAAAAGGACAGGACCAAGGCAGGTTCTGGATGTGATCCTATGAACTGCCTGACAATATTGCTGTGGGTAGTGGATGCATACAATTGGATGCCTGCTCATATTAAAGTTTCTTCAATCTAATGTTTTGCAGGTAATTTTCTGGAAAAGGTCAAGCTTAGGTGTTCGGAGTCAGAAATAACTTTTTTTTTTTTTTTTTTGCCTCCCTTATGATATCAATAACAGAGTTCTGTTTCTAGTTCAGTACCCCTGCATGAGTTGGAATAGTCGGTGGGCAAGTGCCTAGCAGCTTTTAGGAGAGCTGTGATCCAGAAATCCTTTTCCAATGCTGTGGAACCACTTGGTCCTTCCCCCCTCACCCCCTATACATCCAGACGTGCCATGGGCACATGCGCAGTTCTCCCTGTGAAGGTGCCAGGAGCAGAATGTGACCCTTTCCCATCTGCTGCATGAGGGAACGGGGAGGGATCTAGCCTGAAATTTTCAGAGACTTGTTTTATTTGGTGGTTTGGTGGGGTAAGTTTGTTTGTTTTTAAGAGGCTAAGTAATAGAAATCTGATGTGTCTTGCTGAAAAGTCAACTCTGGTAGAAGATTAGATTTTAAAGAGGAACCTTTTAAGGACATTTCTCTTTTTTGTTTGTATTAAATAACGTTACTGTTAAACGTATGCCAATTGTAAAGAACAGAGCAGTGCTTGCAGCGTGTTTGCCTTCTGTTAGTATCTGCTGGGCATTAGATGTGATTCGTGTCTTCTCTGGGCCAGAGGAGTGAAAGCCAGTGTGCTGGTGGGAGCACATTCGTATGTGTCTAGGCATGCCTACCCGCACACTGACGAGATATGGTGCTCTCTTGGGGATAACAATGACAGGCAACAACTGGACATTGATTTCTTAACAGCTGCCAGCCAGGGGGGGACAGAGCATGTGGAAACGCTCTATCTGGAGTTTCATACCAAGGACCGGGGTCCCTGGACGCTTTACTAGGAAGGTGATTGCCTGGTGCAGGGAGTGAATGAATTCTGGGGGTGGTGAGCGAGGGAAGTGAGTAATTCTGCCAGCATGGACCTGTATGCATATTTTGTTTTCTGCATTTAAAGCTGAAGGCACTCTTAATAGCTATTGCCTTCTTTTTAAAGGTGATTACAGACCTGACTTGTGTCCTGGCTGCAGTGCAGCTGCTGGAAGTCACTGTGAGACCTAAAAGAGCCCACAGCAGGAGCCTTGTTTAGGAGAGGAGTCAGGGTTGAGCAATAAAGAGGCAAATCCTGGGTAAAAGCCAGAGCTGGTTTTGCTCCTTGGACATGGTGACAAACTGGAACATTTAGTTTTCACTCCTCAAAATGAAATGACCCATATCAGCCCCCAAATAATTGTAAAAGTTACAGGGAGCTTCTAGAAGCTTTATTTCCATTCTGGAGTGGAAGAAACTTTGAACTTAATTCCACCCTATCCTTCATCACTGAAAGTCTTGTTCTGAATGGACACCATGGGTGACCATCTTTCACTTTCTGAAGGAGTGGCTCACAATAATGGCCTTGAGGAGGCATGTGGACTAGAAAAGGTACTATCTGTTAATCACTGTTGCCTAGTTCCATTCTTATGCCATGTAAGATCCAAACAATGAGTTGTCAGAAGGGTGAGAATCCATTTTAAGCAGTAAGATACATCAAACTGTGTAGTCTGTTATATTATTCCAATACAGATAAATGCCTTTTTTTTTTTTTTTTTTTTTTTTTTTTTTAAATCAGCTGTCAAGTGCACAGCAAGCAAGATAAATCTTACTCTCTTCTGTGTGTTTTGATCAGCACATCTGCAAGACTAGCATCTGCTGCTACATTTTTGTACATATTTTGCAGTCAGGTCACAGAAATATTTTTAAATAGAAAATGATAATTCAAAATACATGATTATCAAGATAAAATTAGTACACACTAAAAATAAAAATGACAGATTTTTCTTATTTTGTTTTGTTTATATTTTGAAGAGTGAAAGGGGAGAAGAAATCTTACCTTTGTATTACAAATTTCTTTACCTACTCCTAACAGCAGGCATCCACCCCTCTACAAGCTTTACGTAGCTTTTCATTTTTTCCTAAAATCTTTGCTAAGCAGTAGCATTTAGGGTCTGGCTGGAACAAACTGGTCATGCAATGGAAGTTAAAAAAAATTTGAAGATGGATGTTTCCTGAGTAAAACTACTGAAGACACAGGAAGGAAGAGAAGACACACAAGGTTATAGTTATTTTCTGCCATTTTCATGCTTGCAATATGCATGACTCTGCACACAAGCAAGAGGAATTGCACCTCAACTTTACCAAGCATGTTAGGCATCAAGTCAAAGTTAGTTTCTAGGCTCCCTCTACAGTCAATGGAGAAAAATAGTTGCCTCTGGAGGGCAGGTTCCCCTGCTTTCCTTGGACATGTGTTTTACAGGTTTCAAGGTGACTTGATATGCTTTTCTGAGCAGTGAAGTGAATGGTCTGTGTACTTAAACACCTTAACGGTAGGTGTAGGAGCACTGGAAATTACTATCTCTGCTTATGCTTTTTGTATTCATCACTTAACAAATATCCATGTTTATTGTATAGGGGAAAACCCCTAAATATTTTTAGGTATCTGTGAAGATGTCTTCTATCCTCTATGAGAAAATGAGACCTTTGGCAAGTTTCAGCAATGTATGATTTTTTGCTAGGGTAATATTTATTATTATATATTAATTCTAAATTTTAGTAAAAATTCATATGTCGTTTTTGAATTATTTCAGTTAAAGCCATTAAGTGGAGCTAAATTCCTTTTTGGTCCACAACCTCAACAGATCTGTCGTTTGAGAATTTATTATCAGCAGATGTCATTATTATGGGACAACCTAGTCCTTTATGCTGATATTTTCTACACTGCACTAACCATCATATATGGAAAATATGCCAGGCTTCAGTAAGTTTTATTCATCATGACTCTCTGCAGGTATAGAAAGTCTAGTTCAGTCACTTTCTTAAGCTATTCCTGGCTGTGACCTCATCTCTGTTGAATGATGAGGTTTTGTTCTGTTTTTCTTTTCTTGTTTATTTTATTTTTTTTTTTAAAGGGACACTGCTGAAATAATTCCTCTTGTTGAGGAGTATGTTGCAGAAGGAGATCTTCAAGGAGATCTGAGTGCTATATTCATATAATAGACAAGAACAAGTTGTTCCAGTGACAAATACAAAAGATGAATGTTAGGATAACCTTTGTGATAAAGACTCTGTGTGAATTTAAATAAGAACTAAAATAAGAGAGGGGTCAAACAAAAGGCAATGAGATAAATTTTCTCATGTCAAAACTTGCAAAATTGATTCTCCTTTGGAGATCTACATTAATGTGGATATTGCAAATGTGGTAAGCGACTGAAACAGAGGGAGGGAGGAAGAGGCTGCTTCTGCCCTCTAAACTGGATACTGTCAAAGTCAAGGTGTAAACAGCCATAAGTAGCTCCTGAGTTAGTATTCACTGCTGGTAACTTCAGGTGCTCAGCTTTGCCAGAAGATGCTGATAAACACTAAAAGAAAATAGACCTTAGTAACAGTCACTGACAAACGCAAAATCCAAGTTAGTAATAGTTAAGTGCTCCAGATTTGTCTCTGGTAACTAGAAGAGCACTAGTACTCTTGCAGCACACTTTTCTTAGCACTACATACTGAACAGAAGTTAGTAAGTAACTGTGAAACAGAGCTTTGTTTTCACAGTGTGCAGTGATTAATGCTCCATTGAATTGTCCCACCACAGCCACTGTGCTTTAATTAAAAATGTCATGCTACAGCGGCATTTGAAAACATGCAGGTTTAAGCCACTCTGGTTTGTTCCATACTGTTGTCCTTAAATTTAATGAACAATAAAACCTCTACATTATCAAGCTGGAAGGACTGACATATTTCTGTACTCCTTTTTTCTTGACTTTGTGAACACTAGATCCCACATTCATTGTTGGTGCCAAATCTTCTGACAGAACAAAGCCAGGAGTTGAGCTCGTACATCAAGAACATTACAGTTTCTTGGTAAGATCCCCAAACTGTAAAATACCTAAGAAAGCAGTAGCTGCTTTTCTTCTCCTGTTTAAGTTTTGTTTTTACCTCAAGAGAAGATATAAATGCCAAAAGGCTAAGTTCTTCAAATACAGTAGAGATTAAAAATTAAAGACAAAATTTTGTTTGAAATGTCATATAAGCTAGGAATAACTATTTCAGGAATAATTTGAGGATTGCAATTAAATTCTTGTAGAAAATGCATTGTATTAATAAATAAAGACAAAGGATTAAGTGATACAGTACCATAAAAAAAAATCATCAGAACATTTGGGAATATTGAACCACACTTATATTTCAAGTGACTGTGTTAAAACTCTATGATGCCTAGTAGAAATTACTCAGTGCCACCAGCTTTTAGGATACTACGCACACATTTTCTAAAAGTGTAATAAAATGGGGGGTGAGCTCTGCAACTACCCTACACATCCAGACCAGCAGGCTCGCTCTTCTCCTCCTCTTCCACACACATCCCCACAGGGCTGTCCTGCCCTGGAATCAGGACAAAAACCTCTTCGGGGAAACATGAAATGAGACCACAACAGTCCTCAAATCAAAGCCTAGCCAGTCTCCTCAGGCCTCCGGCATGAGCTGGGAACCCCAAGCTGCTTTAATAATTAAGCACATTATTTTCTGGAAAGATGACTGGTGTCAGTGCTGTTTACAGCTTTGCTTTTTCAGGGGCACATGCAGGTGTAACACAACACAGGTGATCTGCGTACAAGGTTATAAAAACAGTAAGTTCTTTATGCCTACTACAGAAATGCTACAGTGGCATCAACAGATAAATAGATAATATACAACTCTCCCCTTCCCTAAAGCTAGGGTGAGTGCTTTGGATGCTTTGTTCTGCTGCTGATTATTTGTCCACACTCTTTTCCCTCATCTTCTCATACCTCTAAGGTGAAAGTTCCTGTCCTTAAAGTGGCCTTCTCCACACCACCAAGACGTCTCTACTCTGTCAGTTGAATAAATAGTGCTCTCTCCTGCCTGGCTGATGAACAGTGCAGCACTGCAGGCAGAGTGCAAACTGTATATTTACTGAGGGCTTCCATAATAGCACAGTTTTCTAATAAATTTGGTGTGCATAAGCTTTATTTATGCAGATTCCCCCAGATCCCCTCACCGACTCTCTGTCTCCTTGACTAACTGAAGAAAAGTCTGGTAAAAGTTATTTTGAAACTGCTCCTCTGAAGGAGCTATATTTGATACTCCTCTGAATCCCCAGCTCCCTCTTCCCACAGATCCCCCAGCATAGCTCAGGTGGGTTAAGGCCCCACTGCCTTGCCCGTGCCCCAGGTTGGGCGGGACACCTTGTCCTGGTTTGGGCTGAAATAGAGTTAATATTCCTTTTGGGGAGCTAGAAGAGTGCTGTGTTTTGGATTTAGCACAGGGTTTGGTATGGGAAGAATGCTGAGAGCACACTGATGTTTTCAGCTGCTGCTGAGATTTCAAGGACTCTCCGACTCCCCATGTCCTGCCCGTGCGCAAGAAGCAGGGAGGGAGCACGGCCAGAGCACCAGCCCCACACTGGCCAGTGAAATATTCCATATCATGGAACGTCATGCTCACTGTATAGAGGAGGGGTGGTTGGGAAGGAGCTCTCTCTCGCTCGCTTCTGGGATTGTGATTGAGGGATCTTGGTATCTGGGGGTCACTGGCCAGGAACGGGCTGGGGACTGGTCAGTGGGTGGTGAGCAATTACATTGTGCCTTGCCCGTTTATATTTTTTTTTTTCTATTATTGTCATTGTTATTGTTATACCATTATTAAACTGTTTCTATCTCAACCTGCGAGTCTCCCTTTACCCCTCCAATTCCCTCCCCCATTCCCAGGTGTGGGAGGGGAAGGGTGGGTGACCGGCTGCGGGGTGGCTGGCTGCTGACCAGGCTCAAACCACGACACACCTCCGTTCAGGACCAGCTCAAGCAGGGGTCCGGAGTCTTCCCCGGAGCTGGAATCTCGCGTCCTGGTGAGTTCACCAGTGCTGCTGGCTGACGGGGCTGCCCCACGGCTCCTCTGGTTGCACCAACACGGCTGCTTGCGGAGCTGGGATGTGAGACCTCCCCTGTGAACCGGTTTGCGTCTGTGCGTTTCATGTCAACCTAGGTGTCAGTGAGCCAGTCCTCAGAAAGCCCCCACGAAGAAGTGATGTGAGTAAAGCTCAGGGGATGCCCAGAGAAGCACTGAGCAGTGAGGGGTAAGAGGGGCTGGGGAAGAGCTTCTTGAACGAGCTGTGCTGCTGAGGTGTGCCAAGAGGCTCCGGTCCCAATGGTGAAGAGGTTGCCTTGCTGTCAGCTGTCCTCGGTGCCACAGCGTCAGCTCTTCTCACCCAGAAGTGGTCCCTTTGCCATTTGCAAATGCCTGTTGGCTTTCTGTCCGGGGGCTCATGGAAACACCCAGTTTGTGTGTATGCAGACACAGGCTGATTGCAAATATATGTGCAATAACTTTCCAGATTTCATTTCTACCATCACTTACACAGGAATAATTTTAGCTTTCTAAAAATGCGATTCATTTAGGTTGTCTATATGCTTTTAACATTACTATTTTCAATATAAATCTCTGCTAAGGTCACCAGGTGCCCCAGTTTCATGAGTGTCCCGATTTCATAATGACAGTCACAGAGATGGTAAGGTGCCCTAGTTTTTAAAACTGCTGGAGAGCCTTCTGCTGCCTTGGGTGCATAATTATTAAGCCTTTGTGAAAGAGAAAAAAAGGATTGTCACAGGAAAGAGAGGCATTTTAAAGTGACAGCAAAGTAAAATACTAATTTTGGTTTCCTATTGAAAGTGCGTCAAACTCTCCCTTATCATTTACTGTTATGTTTTTCTGCCATGCCAGGTTGCTCATATTCATAAATATTTCAACCAAAATTCAGATTTAAATGAACTGTAATTTTATTCGCTGTCAAGATGGGTAGTTACAGTTGTCAAGAAAGCTATCAGGTTTTATTCCACCTGATTTTTTTTTTCCTAATGCTACTGTAGAAACCGAAACCAGTTTACCGAATTTAATACATCTTGTTTTGCAACCAAAATACTTTGATTTTTTTTTTTTTAATTAATAGTTAATTTATATCACACTTACATGCTAAGCCAAAATATTGCTTGTTCTTCCCAAATTTAATCTAAAGGATGAGTGAATCTGAAGTAATGAATGAATGGTGCCAAGGCAAGTGATTGCTGGTGTCAGGCTCCATTTTCCAAATCTAGCTCCCGGCCTGACTGATGAAAGTCCCACCTCAGGTTGTCAGTATCTTCCTGTCCAAGGTCACGTTCATAAAAATTAAAATCAAAGGAATGTGAAGGAGTAAACAAGAATTAAGAATATAAAAGGCTGAAAAGGGCTATTTGTTTTGGAAACAGCAACATACTCTACTTAGTCATGCTTGGATTTAAATTCCTTTTCAGATGACTACCTTGCTTCTGTTCAAAGTTAAGCAAGGAAGGTAACATCTGGCAGACAAAAATTCAAGTATCCTCGAAATTATATACAGCAACAAATCTCATTCCTCGCTTTGCCCTTTTCTTTGTATTCATTTAACACTTTCTCTACCAGACAAGGACAATAATTATTAGTTTCCTGGATTCCTCACTGAATCCCTTAAGTTAGTTCTTTCAAATTGGTGTGCTTTCACTGTCTCCACTTACCTCAATGTAATAAAGCAAAATTTAGTCCCCTTCTGCCAAAGCCATGTTTTTATGTGAGTCTTGCTCAAGTCAAAGCCCAACAGAGAAAGCAAAATGGACCAAAATCTGCCAATCCTTTTTTTTTTTTTTTATTAGAGAACACACTAATGATGATGTGATCTCCTCAAATGCATAATACATTATAATCTGATACTTAAATAAAATCACGTGGCTCTAGTATGTTTAATTTTTGCACCTTATTTCTTAATTTAAGATCTCAATTGGTCCTGCACGTCTGTTCTATGCTTTTTAAAGGGAATTTGATTAGCTCCTCACATTTCAAAATAGATATTGTGCACGTCCAGGAGTCCTGCCAGCAGATTGTAAGTTCTATAACTGTGTTTCTTTAGATGAAAAACAAAAAAACAGATCACCCCGTGGCTCTTGCCCTGAAAGGGAACAGTGTCATGCTTCTAGTACCCATTACAGCGCTCTCTGAACAGGCTGTTTCATTAAAATCTTTCATCCTCCTAAAAAGGGTAGAGAAACCAAACCTGAGAGATAAAAAGCCCACAGTAACTGTGCACAATTTAGCTCCCAAATGGGGCCTAACAAGATTAAAATAATAAGCATCACACTGTGCTCAACAACACTTCAACTAGTGTAACTAGGATATAAAACATTAAACACGTCTCCAATGCAGAACATTTTAAAATAAAACTACAACAGCAAGTCTGGGAGAGCATTAGGGTGTGGACTAGACTGCTGTCAGTCTAAGTGTGCTGGTAAAGATGGGAAGAGTTTACCGACATGGCCAAGGACTGGCCAAAAATACAGTCCATGCCTTCCTCTAGAGAAAGCTGCGTGATGGAAAGCTTGGTCACACCACTGAAAGACTGCCAGCGATTTCCATGAATCTTTAACCAAGTCCTAGAGCCTGAGTTTTTAATGGTGTCATTCATTAGAACCTTGCCTAAATACTGAGATGGCCATGGTCTCTGATTCCTCTAAGGCAGCTGCCGTCCCCTGGGCCCGAGGGTTGGGGCTGCAGGGACAGCTGTTTCATGACACCAGATCAGCAGGCAGCAGTTGTCAGAACGTACACCAAGTGTTGGGAGGTATTAGGAAGGGAGACGAAGCAAAACAACATCATAATCATGGCACAGGATAAATCTGTAGGGTGTTTGCCTCTTGAACACTTAATAGACATCTTAAGTCTCCATCTCAGAAGAGATAAAGTAGTAAAGACTCAGTGAAGGCAATGAGAAGGCCCAAAGGAGGGGAGTGATTTTAAATGTGGAATGACTAAATAGTCTAAAGGCTCACCAGATGGGAAATTAATTGGGGCACAGCACAGGTAATATGCTGACTGACCTGAACATCAATAGGGAATGGATTTTCCCTATCTCTCAATGCAAGAAGCAAGGGGGACCTAATGAAACTAAGAAGTGGCAGATTTAAAACAAGAAAAAGGAGACTGTTTTTTACATGTTGCGTATGTAAACCATGAATCTTACAGCTGGGAGTGGTGGAGTTAAAAGTTTGCATGAGGTCAAGAAGCAGCTGGACAAATCAAGGGGACAAAAAATGCACTAGTAACTAGCAAAGACAAAGACCATGTGCCTCCTCAGGAAGTCTCCAAGACACAAGTTGCAAAAGACTGGAAGAATATTTTGAAAAAGTATTTCTGAGTATGGTAATATTGCTAAATAATTTTTACTGTTAAATTTTTATACTGCTTTAATATTTTCAGCCCTCCTGGGCACTGCTGGATGACGCAGGCCTGGCTATACTTTTTTTGGCCTAACCTTTCTTATGATTTTATGTTGATTATATTAAAAATGGAATTTGAAAGATGTAAAAACGAAGGCCATATTTTAAAATATGGGGAATATACACTAGAAGATTTTTGTTGCTGTTGTTTAAATTATATCCCGCTGTGGCTCTTTGTGAAACTGATCTTTCACAGTTTCAATCATCCTGAGGGCATCAAAAATACACAACTCTTTTGTAGTTAGTAAGTGCTGTAAATAATTTTCCCTGGATGACAGGCTCCCTGGAACATCAACTATTGCCTTTGACAATTCACTGGTCTCTTTGGGGAAAGAAACAATTTCTGACATACTAAGCTTTGTCTGATAAAAGGACTCCCATAGTTTTCTATCATATGTCAATTTTGACTTCTCTTACAAACTGAAAATCTTTTGATTAACAGCAAAATCATCCATAATACATGGAACGCACTGTAGTGCATAGCAAGAAATACTTGTTCTATAAAATCATCACAAATAATACTATTTCATCAGATGAATTTAGTCTCTCTGGTTACAGAAAAATAGTATGTGTCATGTGGAAAATGCAAATATGACCACTGTCGTCAGGTTATATTAGTGTAATATAATGACAATAGGCTTTGCAGCCCATACACCACACCTATAATGACAAGCCATCTCCAACTGTATTCTGTTTTCATTTTGAGAATGGAAGTTTAAATTTTAAAGGTCTCAGTGTTACTTGAACTTAAACAGAAATCTATTTTCTGTAGCAGAATTTATTCTTCTCATTTATGGCATAGATTCAGGTCTCTGGGCCTTTCAAATCACCTGAATGTGCTTCCTTACATTGCACTTCAAACTATGTAGCTACGTTTCCTGTAGCTATAAAAGCTTTGGGTTGACTTTTAGAAATTTTCTTGCTTTCTGTAATAGGAATGGTCAGGTTAATAGCATCTGAAACAGTTCAAGTTACTGCATTTCTGCACTGAAATAGTCTATACCTGGCCACAATATAATCTTTATACAGTCAATATCTTTTATGACAGCATCTGTCTATTGAATCTGAAAGAAAGAAGCAGAGTATAGTTGCCTGTAATTACCATTGAGCAGTACATTAAATAGACTGGGATGAATTTTCTGATTCTTATTGTTCCACTGTCATTCAGGAACATGTGAATCTCCATTTTGATTTGAAAAAGTTGCTGGACAAGGAGTAAAAAAAGCAAAAATCAAAAATTCCAGCTGTCTCATTTGGTTTTCTTTGCTTTGTGTCACTGAGAAATTACATGCACCAAACACTTTCTACATTGCGCCCTTTATGCGATGTGAATGGTTATTCTTCTATTTAAGAAAACTGAAGTCTACTGTAGAGAAAGAAACTAAATGAATTTCATCCACTGATGAACTTCATGGGTTTTCTTCCCTTGGAAGAATTATGCCCATTTCTACAGAAGGCAAAAGTTATGCAGGAAGCAACTGATACTCAGAAAAAAAATATTGTTTTTCTTCAGAGTTTAATTCTGTATTTTCCTTGGTAATTTTATGTTTATTTTTGTTTACTACTCTTATGAATAAAGCTCTCTAGAGAAGAAGAATTAGCTAACTAATTTGTGCCCAGGTTAAACAAAAAAAACTAATGTGAGAAAATAAATAGAACATACGGTTTCTCCTTAAGTTGCAAAGTGTGTTTTCCTTTTACTGATCATACTTCAGAAAGACACATCTTCACTGACTACAGTAAACACCCTTATTTCTGAAATTGTGAATAAATAAATATTTTTTATTTTATTAACTATACTCATATCAGAAAACAAGTAGAAAAGATGTAGAAGGGATATTATGATATCACTTTTATAATAATATTTCAGATTAGAAATATTTGAAGAGATCCAGAAAGTTTTTGACTTCTGCAATCAGTGTAAGCAGTTACAAAGAATAATTTTCACTCTGCAAAAAATATTGAGAACAACTATCTAGAGAAAAAATGGCCTGAACTTCTGCTGAAGCATAAACAACATAGCTGTCTTCAAAAATTAAGTCAATTTTCTTTGGTGAATTGGAATTCATTGTTAATCTCAGTGGGATCTGGACTGCAAACATAACTTTTGTGGATCTAATATCAGACTTCTTGAAGACAAGGATATTTAGCATACTTAGTAATTTTTCTGACATGTACTTATTTGGTTTTGTTTGTCTTGCTCTTGATGTCTGTTCCCATTCCTCTTGCTTGTGATTCTTCGATACTTGGTGTGGTCTGTACTTGACAACTGCTAGCAAATTATAATGCCTCACATTTTAATGAAGTACCACGTTTATAGAAAGAGGTGGACAAAGTCACAAGGAAGAAGAGTGTGTGGAGAGCAGACTGGCTGGTAGGATTGCACAAGGGACCCCGGAGCAGACAGCTGAGCCTTTGGAGCTCAGAAGGTGAGTGGTGTTCTGCTGGATGGGGGACATGGGCACGGAGTCATTGGCCACTAGAAAGCAGAGGCAGAGGTTTCTTGGGAAGTCTGTACAGTCCACCATCTCCCATTGCTAAGAAAGGAATAAGGGTGTTTCAGGGTCTTGTTCTAAACTGTCACCAAAACATGAGGATTTCCCCATGGCACCCCTCTGAAAAGTCAAAGTGCCTGCCCCCAACCCCACTGAAGCTGTGCTTCTTCAAACAGGATCCTTGGAGGCCTCTCACTTCTCAGCAGTCACAATCTTCATACTGCAGCGGTGGTTGTCAGAAGATTTGCACACCAAGACTCGGCTTTAAAACCCCAAGCCAGAAGCATTGCTTGGGTTCTGTTTGGGTATAAGAGTCTTAAAATTCACGACCCAATGGACTGAG
Organism: Tyto alba; assembly: GCF_018691265.1. Classification (NCBI taxonomy): domain Eukaryota; kingdom Metazoa; phylum Chordata; class Aves; order Strigiformes; family Tytonidae; genus Tyto; species Tyto alba. Next base: position 4,007,122 of record NW_024881276.1, on the reverse strand, counting down.
CCCCAGACCCAAGGAAGAGCTGTTTTAAGGCTGAACATGCACCAGATATATTCTAAAGTTCACTAAAACCCCACAAAACGTCTGAATATTGTAAGAAAAGATTCATATTGCCCATTTGATGAAGTTTGGCTGGAAGAAATTGCCCTTTTAACAGGAGGTTTTCATCTCAGGACGCGCTGCCTCAGTGTGATTCACCACGACTTCAAATGGGTTGCAAAGGTGCAGGGGCACTTCTCTCAAGGGAGAATGCTTTGGGCGGAAGGTGAGCAATCCTGTAAAATATTTCCAAGACACAATAACCCTGTGAGGAAAGCATGACCTGAATTTTGGCCTTAATGTTGGATTATACAAAGGCAAATTCTACTGTGTAAACTTTGAACTAAAACACGTTAGACAACATAACTGTTCACATTCTTCATTATTTAAAGAAAATTACACTAAATTAAACAGGAGATATGAGGAAATAAAGATTAAAATCAATTCACACTTAAATGTATATTTATCTAGAGGGAGAAAGAAAAGTGGCTTTCTTTTCACATATCTGTATAAAAAATCTGTACAATCTCTATATGCCTTTGTGTATACAGATGTGTGTATATACTTGTGTATATATATATATGAAACAATCTATTTGTATTTCTTTTAAAACAGCCAACCCAATCTAAGTGCATTGTCATAGTATCGGTAAAGGAAGTCGACAATGGCCTTCACTTTGCCTGGAAGTTGAGACACCTGACGAACCTTTGTGGCCTGTGATGGCCCTAGTCGTTAGCAGCTCTGATTGGTAGCAGCTTTCCTCCCTTGACTGAAAGTGCTTATCAAGCAAGTTCTGAGCAGCAGTTATCACAGGGACGTAGTGAGGGATTTTTGCTTGTTATTTCATGGCCCTCTGAAGACAGGAGGCTGAATTCTTCCTCTGCTGTAAAGGACTTCAGCCTCATCATCTGGTCACCTCAGTGGTATAACCACATGGATTACTAAGGAATACTGCAGGTATACTATATTTAAAGGGGTTTCCTATTACATGGAGTTTTGGTGCATGATTTGAGTTACAACCCACTACAGTGAGATTTTCCAGACATGCTATTTGTTTTGAAGTATGTAAAGTGAGTAGGCAGCTGTCTGAATTTTGACATACCAGAATGTTTTCTGCCTTCTTTAATGACGAAACCCGGTATGGCCTTCTAACTAGCTATCAAACATTTGCCTGTTCACCCAGTGGTTTCTGCACAGAACTCTAAATGCTTCTTATCTATCCACCTGTCAACCTGCTTATCATATTTCTAAAACCTGTGTCTTTTCCATGAAGAATGGTTTTCAACAATAGGACTGGAAAATAAGAGAAGTGAAAGCAAATGTGTGGCAAGACTGTCTTTCCTGATATGTTCCAGTGGGAGCAGGAATGCAGTCTCATGGGAAATACTATTAGGATATTATAGTCAATGGAAGTACCTAGTCAACAACATAATCAGTGCCCATTCATTTTAGACATTTACTATTCTTCATCACAGGCCTTGCTAAGTATTGCTTTCAGCAGCAAAGCCACAGACATTTTGTAATAGGATATATTTTTAACACTACATGTGGGAGATAGACCTACAAAGCCCGCAATCTGCTAATGGAGTTTATAACCTGATTTTCCTTTGTGACTTTATGCTGTGGCTCAGTGGGAACAGAAATAACTAGTTGCTATTCTTTTACTATTTTTTTTTTCCCTTGCTTTTGTTACTATAGTAGCAAAACAAATGCAACAGTTGGAAGAGTGACTATATTTTAAATAAAAGAATGCATTTAATAAAAGCAAAGAGATTAAATTAGCTTCTGGAGAAAACGTGTTTAAATCATGGTAACATCAGCAACTGAAGAATTTTTCATCTTTGTCCCTCCAACAACTTCAGATATGAATCAGATGGTGAATTAAGATGGTAAACTGTAAACCATTGTCCTAGTTAAATGTAGTTAAAACATAATACTTAGAATCCAACTGGACTGCTATTTATAGAGTGTGGGGAATCCTTTGCCCAAAGGAGCTCTTAGTAACATGACAATATAAATCCGAGGGATGGAAGTTTCCTAAAGGAAGCCTAATCTGATCCAGTCAGAAGCTGTAGTCCCTTGCAGCTGACAGAGAGGCACAATGAAAGCAATTGTAGTGTCAAAAGGGGACACCAGGAATTTTTTCTTTGGGAGAATTTTTCTGATGTATGACAGTCTATTTGGCTGGAGGATCATGAAAGCAGAGGTCAGCATATACTTGGAGCTTTCTGTGTTTATGTGGCCTGGTTAATGCAATGAACCTCTACCAATCAGATAGGACCCTCTATGCCAAGGGATGTTCTAGAATCTAAAGTCAACACTAAGTGAAGACAAAAAAATTTAAATCTCTGCTCTGGGTCTGAAAGGCCAGGTGAAGTGAGGCCTTGGGTAGGTTCTTTGCAATAGTAATAACTTGAACTACATTTCTTTGTTTCAGTATTAAAATTACTTGGAAAAGGTAATATACTAGTCATTTGTGCCTTTTGCCTGAACTCATAGCTGAACAGTATACTACACAAGATAATCAATCTAAACTCATGGAGAATCAATAACACTTCTTCATTCATTGTGCTATTTTGAAATTATCTATGATTAGGGTCAAACTCATTGAACTGCTCATGGATACCTGGAAAAAAACAGATCTGTTAGTGTTCCATTCATATGTATGTTAGCGTGAAAGAATCAGACACAGGAAATGCATTTATATTTTTCTACAGCAACACAGTACTTTTCCTAATGATAATAATGGATTTCTATACTAAGAATAACCATGTATGCAATTATTTGATTTTAGAACTGCAATTTCAATTAGTGTTTTGAGAAAGAGTTCTGCTGGACATAGTCATACTCCTGTTTTCTGCCTTGTGTTTGAGTGGGTTACTTTTCCATAACTTATTGTGTGACTTTTTTTTTTTTTTTTTCCCCAGAAAATCACTATTGTTGAAGAGACTTAATAGCAGAACTTATTTTATCAACAGCATGTGGACGCTGCTTCACTATAGCCTGCATGCCCTCCATTAGCATGCTAGTTGGGCTTGTGGTAGAATTTAATGACAAATTTCTGATGTCTGAGAGGAGCTGTTTGAGATGACAAAGCCAGGTTCCTCATGGTGCTGCATGGTGGAAGGGCAGGAAACAACAGGCATAGACTGAAACGAGACGGGTTCAGACTGGGTATAAAGGGAAAACTTTCCCCCATGAGCAGAGGAGCAGGCTGTCCCCAGAGGCTGTGCCATATTTGTCCTTCAAGGTTTTCAAGCCATGACTGGACCAAGTCCTCACCATCCTGGTCTGACCCTGGAGCTGGACCAGCTTTGGGCAGGGGGGTTGACTAGAGACCTCCTGAGGCTCTTCCCAGCTTGAATTATCCCACAGGAAGAGCAGGCTATGTCACTGCCCCCCAGGGATGAAAACATGGGTGAGGCCCCCATGCTGGAAGGACATGGGTGGCCGGCATGGGGACTCCCATCCCTGTGTTAGGGTGGGATTGCTTCTGCAGAGCTCTCTACTGCTTGAGAACTCCAGAGTCTGAGCTAGGCTGGAGGTTGTTGTGCCGAGATGAAGTGTTTGCATACAATTCCCTCTGAGTACCTGTGGGTAGATAATGTTAGCTGGCAATCCATCTCAGAATGAAATGGGGGGAGGGAGGAAATCAAACACACAGATAAAAGAAAAAAGAAATAAGGAAAAGGTCCTTATATTGAAAAAGTGCTTTTGTAATGTCTCACCTCCATAGCCCCACTTTTTAAAAGGAAAATTCCCATCTTGTATATAGACCTTTTGTTCCTTGGATTTCAAAACATGAACATCTAATAAACTCTCATTGACATTCAGTTCTTCTTTACTTCTGGAATTGTTCTTTAATGTATTTCCACTGAAGTTCCCTTGACTTCAGCAGTCAGAATAGTACCTTTGAGCTCTTGTGAGCTGGGACATGAGTACAAAAACAGAGAATAAGGCACATTCATAGTTTGGCCACAGAGAATTTGATAGCTTAGAGCAGCATCCTCAGCTTACACACTGGAAGCTACTAATGGCAAAATAGGAAACATATCTAGAAGAAAGTTTTATCTGTGGTCTGTTTTCCTTCACCAAATTAGACACATGACTACAGCAGCTGTGAATTTTTGCCAAAACCATGTTTTCATAAGAAGAATGTTGCCAACTCCAAACAATATTTTAAATATTATCTTGTTTTGGAAAATCTAAAACTTTTTTTTTTTTTTCCATTTTGTAAAGTCACTTAAAATTCTATTAAACTATTTTTATTTTGCTACATGATGTCATTGTGTCATGGAAGTACTAAGAAGTGTCACTGTGTATGAAGTCATACAAATAAATAGTGTGGCACTAAAATGTGAATAGAAACTACTTTGACTTAGGAAGAAAAAGAAAATATTCAAAGATTTATTAAGTAGCTGCTACTTTTGTTTTAAGATCATATTACAGTGTCACTCACTATTGTAATCATGATTACTTTGACATTCCCTGGCCCCAAATCTCAGTGGTTTGAAATTAAGAGAATTTCTATAACGATGCTTGCAAATATCATTCTTACAGGAGTGTTTGAAGTGTCTGTTATTTGGTTTCTGAATGAGAAAAAAAAAAATCCAGCAAAATAGAAATTCTGAGGGTCTATAATCACTGGTCTTGAGAATGTTGCTTAAAATACCTCTACACCATCTATGAAAATGGAAATGACACTGTTGGCATTAAAGCTGCTTCTTTATCTCAGAGTGGTGTAGTGGAAGAGAGACCAATAAACCTTGAAAGGAGTCTTGCAATTATTTGTAATAAATGCAGGAAATGTGAGGGGAATGGAAGTTGTTCTGCTATGTACCTTCATAGCAAAAGTCCTCTTTATCCATAACCTTTTTTGTGCAGTTAGTAATTAGCAGTTTATTATGCTGAGAAAGAATTGCTTCTTTCTGTCTTCTAACCAGTCTAATTAAACCCAGTCATTAATGTAAAGACTCTGTATGAAAGAAAAGCTTCATACCTGATCAAACAGTTATTTTGGAAGGTGCTGATCCTCTTATTACTATTCAGGATGTTTCTCAGTTGATTGGAGATGTGGCAATGGCACAGCATATTAACAAAGTAATGGAGATAAATGGCTATGAAGTTTAAAATGATATTTCTGCTCTGTTGCTTCAATGAAAACTGTGCAAAACTCTCTTGCAGTAATGACAGGAAATATTGTAAAATTAGCATGTAGTTCTCACTGCTTCCAATGGAGTTATCAAGTTTTTAATGAAAAAAAGTCATTTGAAATTTCACAGTACATCAGTAAACATTGCAGTGCATGTTATCACTGTATACACTGTATCACTTATGATTGCACAACCTCAGCTTTTATGGCTTGCCCGTTTTCCCAAAAAGATAAAACCTAATATATCCTTTTGTTTCCTGCATGTAGAGATTTAACAAGATTGTTCACAGATATGTTTCCTATATATCAAAATTGGTTTGCTGTCAGGCAAGAAGGCTAAGTGAGCAGTGAGTCAGTAAAGCCGCCAGAGCCTTTACTGGGGCTTTAGTGGGGAGACATGAGTGGGCAGGAGTTAACACTGATTTTTGGCTGGGGCCTGTGTAGTAGTTGAACTTGGTGAGGTACTATAATGGATGGGCTGGCTGAAATGGAAGGACTTAACATTTGCTGAAATTAGATGAAAATATAATCGTCAGAAGAGGGTGACGCTGGCCATGGTTTGCGTATGGGAAAGGACTACCACTCCCCTCAGGGCCTCTGCACAAGCAGCAGATCTTCCATCGAGCACGGGGATTTCTCCAGGAAACTCCTTGGGTACACATTATTCAGAAAGGGAGGAAAATGGGAGAAAGGAGGCAGGATCTGCACCTGCAGGGCCAAGTGGCATAACCGGTCTGAAATACCTGTTACATACTTAGTACATCCCTGCAGCAGAGCTTCATGTCCCATGGCACCCAGCTTCCCCACATGTGAGCTTCTGCCAGCTGCATATGTCTGGCCTTTAGGATAAGTTCTTGGTAGCTAAAGTATTGTCGTACTCTTTCACAAGGTTTTTGTTTCAAGTTAATGAAAAAAACTCACACAAGCAAAGAAAATGATATATAGATTTAGACATTCTGCTTATGTTTGATAGGGTAAAACAGCTGAATGCCCAAGCATATTACAAACAAACAAACTGAAAAACTGAAGAAGGATATAAACTTTATGCTTCAGGAATTAATCAAATATCAGTTGGTAGGAACAGGGGAAGGACTTCTCCCGTGAACAAATAAATATCCATTCTTTGGACTTTATTATTGGACCTTCCTATAAAACATTTTTTACTGGTCTCTGTCAGACCTGATGGTATTAGATAGAAAAGCCACAGGGTTATATCCCAAATGCTTACTACTGGTTTTATATTTTCTGAGAAAAGAAAAGCAAATATGTTACAGGAAGCAATATAAAAAAAATGTTCCCTTGACTTTATTTTTGACAATTGATCATCAATTTTAATTCACTAAAGTAATAGCAGTGATCAAAGTTTTGAGGATTTTTTTAGGCTGCTGGATCTCATTGTCTGCCAAATATCAAGGGCAGCACACTTCCCAACCGGCAATATCTTGTCAGCTGTGCATGTACATTATTTCCACATTCTGAATCCAGTCTAGAATAATCCTTTGAAATACAGGAAAGGATCAGAATAAGTATTGCTTAGAGAGGGCAAATGAAATATTCAAAAGCTAAGCACTTACCAAAAATAAAGATGACAAACCTGTGTCCTGTTTGAAGCAGTCCCAGCTCCTGCTGAAAGTGAGGAAAGGGTGAGCCGGAAGAGAACAAAAATAGTAGGATGGAACCTGCTTGGTATTCCTGAAAACACAGAAACCACACACTGGCCAGTAGCCTAGGACACCCACTTGTTATGTGAGAGGTCCAGATTTACATCTACCCCTGTAAATAAAATTAGAAAAATTCTTCACAAAAGCTTTAGTTTTGATAGACTACATCCTTCTGACAGGATAAATGATCTATATAAGAATAGGTATTTATGCCCCAAATTATGAAAATTTAAGTGGATCAAGTAGACGAAATTCTGTTGAAGATTCATGATGAAACAATGCACAAGTGGCCAAGGATATCAGTGTGAAGGGCTGTAGCAGTGTTGCTGTGTACTGTATTCTCTACAGATCAAACATTGCTGGAAAAGAGTCAGGGCCTAATCCTGGGGTCATACAAGTAAATGTTAAGTTTCTGCTCGTTTAAATAGTAAATGTTCAGAAAGAAACGTATTTAAAAACAGTTTGCCTTCACGTTGCCCCAGTCCATTCTAATTATCATCCAATATCAGCTGATAGTTCCCACCAAAAATATGATCTGAAATAAGAAATGAAAAATGAGATTTTAAATGATAATGATCGGTCTTGCAGTCTCATCTCCATGAGCTATATGCTACCTGGGTTTCTGCACTGTAAGATATGAATGTACCTTCTTTGTAGAAAGAGTACCTTCACCCTCCCTCAAAGGCAGGTTCATGCGAATGAAGCGGGTTATACTTATTTAAATAATTTATAGTGCTATTCCCATTGTTCTGGCTTTCAAGTGTCTTATTTTATTATTTCCTCACCATCTTCTCTGCCTCTTGTTCTATGCTTTCCATTACCTGTGGATCAGATCATCTGTTTGAGCTGTAGCTTGCTGGCTTTCATTGTTAGCAGATTACAGTTTTCAGGACTTGTAAGTGTGCACTGCTGGAAGTTATTCACTGGTGACATCTTCACTTAGGTTTCTAAAACTTGTGAATGTGAAATAGACACTGCAGTCTCTGTCAGGAAAGCTCATCATTTTCTCATACAGATGACTACAGTGCTGTTATTTCTCCCCCCTGACTAGGGCAAGTAAACAGTGTCCATTGGATCTGACCTAACTATCTTTATTTACAATGACTACAGTCAAGTGGGATGAACCTTACAGCAAAAATTTCTAGAAGAGATTCCTGAACTGAAGATTCACTTGATGTATTGACTATTGGGTTTGATTTATGCCGTTTGGTTCTATTGATCATGTGGAATATTTATGTTCATAATTAAGTACACCTCGTAGGCTTGGATTTCCACTGTGAGTATCCTTGATTAATATATGACAATAATTTTCTTCCATATTTTGCTATTTAGTTCCAATTTTTTTTTTTTTTTTTTTTAACCAACATTTCTACCACCCTGGGCTTTGGAACATTCATACACAAAACACAAAAGAAGAGTTAGACTGCCAAAGCTAATTCATTTGAAAATTAAAGCAGACATTTCTGGATCTATCTTAAAATATTATTCTCTCATTTCTAGTCGCATTTTCACTTACATAATACTGCCTAGAGACAGTCAAGTGCACAGATATTATGAGGAAACCGAGTGCAGATTCTATTGGAAGTCAACTATTTATGTCATAGGGCTGCAGTAGGAACTAAGAATGTGTCCCAGAAGACATCCTCTGCAAAACGAAACCAGAGGAAAATAATTAGAAAGTGAAGCTTCTTATGAGCTCAATTAAAAGACTACTTTAATTTTGCAAGCCTCATCTCCCTGGTCAGCATAGCTGATGGAGAGAAACAGCTTACTCCAGAGGGCAATTCAGAGCATGTAAATCTAGATTCTCATGCAGCAGAGATTTCTTAGGCTAAAAGACAGCCAGTAATTTTTAGTAACAGAAATCATGTGTAACAACTGTCCTCATGAGAAGGAAATTGTTTTGGCAATTGGTTCTGCACTCCATACTAAACTGAGTAGGACTTACTCTGAAGAGTAAGGTCTCAGGAGTGTGCAGTGTCATGGTGTTTAAAAGCTGCAGAGTTGAATACTAACATTCAGGTCCCTCATCATTCTTAATAACTTATAATTTCCAACTCTGCTGAATATCTCAGTGCATGTTTCCAGCTTTGTGTTTTCTGACTGAGCTTTCCAGTCTCCAGCAGACCAGCTGACGTAGTTTGTATTCCAGCAATCAGAAAACTAATTGCAGGCAGATATTTGCATTTTTTTAGACTACTGATGCAGATAATATGTTTTATACCTGTGTGTCATGAAGTAAATGTCACCTACAATATAGTCTTCAAATATACTAAAATCTAGTAGGCATTTTCATCTGCTTATATAATAATACCTTTATAGATGGCAATAACATTTTTTATATGAGATAATTACAACAATATTTATGGGTCCCTTCTGGCAAGCTTCTTAGCCTCCTTTATTAAGCGAATGATCACCTTCAAAGATCATGCTTTCTAATTTACTGAAGAGTTGTTAGATAAAGATTTTACTATGAGGAGATTAAGAAACAGTTGTTTTGCAGGGTAAACCAAGTGAAAGGACCGTGACACATCTTTGCCTCTGCATGCCTGATAGAACGTTCCGAATCCTGTTTTTTCTCTTACTCATGATCTGAAAATCTACATGGGCTCAGTCCAAGCATGAAAACCATTTTGTGTTGTTCTAATAATTCAATCCCTACTAAATTGGTTGCTTATAAGTAATCTGTGCTGAGAGCACAAAAGCAGTGTTGATAGGTGTATATATATGATCCTGGTAGAAATGGACCACACAGCCAACCATTGCTCCAGAAATATTTTCGACTTAGATGCTAATCACTTATTTTTATTGCCAATTTTAAAATAAACTGTGAATTTGTGTAAGATGGAGGTATAAGTAACCGTATCATAATGCAACATCTTCAGTACTCTCAAATCAATTTGGTCAACATTGCAAAACATTAGAATGAAATAAGTCAATGGTATAAAACCAGTGCATTAAATTTCATTGTAAATGGGAATTTAAAAGTATTAAGGAACACAATAGTTTTATGATGTATATTTCTGTAAGTACATTTTACTGAGATAAAGTACACCATTAGCAGAAATTTCTCAAGGACAGGTTCTAAAGGCTTGAACCTGGCTGCATATAATGCATTTGAAAATGTGCACTGAATTTGGAAGGGAAAAGATGCAAACTGTGTACTCTAGTTAAAATTCAATGTTATTATTACTTCATTGCCACAACATCCTTGGGTTTTAATGTCACTTTTCAGACAAATGCAGGGAGACATTTCTCTGCCCAAAGCACTTACAGTAAGCCTGTGGCCATGATCCTGACACTGATATCACACAGGAGGAATGTTTCTAAATGGAGTGTCCTTGAAGACAAAAGGTAGTTTGAGGATGAATCAATCAGTTCATGAGCTGTCATTTCAAGTACTATGAGCCTTAGACCTTAGCTTTGCTCCTGCTGATCTCTTACTGTTTCCTTCAAAGGCTGCAGGTTGAACCCAAAGTAACAGAAGTACAGATAAAGGAACAGAGGTGAGCGGTAGATAAAACACAAAGAAGCAGGATTCAGCACACTCTGTAAGCTCTTCACCAAAGCCAGTCATAATAAAGTATTACTAGTAAGAACTTGAAGAATAGAGAATTATGGGCTAGAGGTGGACTGAGAAGATAATTTTGTTCTCATGAGTAATCTGTTTCAAACCATGTTTCTTTTCTAAATCAAAGCAAAAGTTGAAATTCTAAATTTTTCATGGACCCGTAGGAAATTCCATAACATCTCAGTTCAGAAAACCAAAATTTCTGTGTCTCAGGAAGATAGAAATCTTAATATAGAACAAGGAAGTATATTTAAATGCTTTTAAATGTACATTAAAATGCAACAATGTAAATAAAATTAACTAAGCTTAATTAATACAATTCTTATTTCCAGTTTTATCAGGGAAGCATCACGAAAAAAACAGGATACTAATCCTGACAGATTTAAGTTTCAGTGGACGGCTGTCTCATCAGTAGAGTTTCAGTAGTTGTAGGTCTTGTATCTGTCAGGGAGGTTGTTCTTCTGGGAGCATAAGAAAAACAGTAAGACTTTTTCATCTTCTTTTCCAGTGTCGTATTTGAGCGTAAGAGCTCTCTGAATCCTTATAGACTGGTCAAAGGTGGGGTTGGCTTTGCTGGGAACCAGCCCATCCTGGACCTCTGTAAGACACAGCGCAGTGGACTATCTCCTTGTGAACCTGAGATAGGCGGGGATATGCTCCTTCATGAAGCATGTGGCTTTGAAAAATCCGTTCTTAAAGACTGATAATGTAACCAAGACTGGTCCAGCTAAACACTTGAATGCCAGTTTATTTTTAACTGCCCTATTACTCCTGTATGCCTCAGTGGTACTGTTCTGTGCTTACCCTGCAGTACCTGCTCACTGCTCCCTGCAGAGCAGACGCTGCTACTGGTACAGCCAGAAATGAAGCTCAAGACCACTTTTCTATTTTACTCAATTTATTGTACAAGGAGTTTGGGGAGATCAGCTAAATTAACCTTTGTGCATACTGCTTACTGGGTCCACCTGCATTAGTGTTCCCATTCAAACTGGAAATGAGGTCTGGAAGTGAATCTTTCAATTTCCCCACCTATTGCGCCTTGGTTCTCGTCCAGAAACTATTCACAGCACTTCAACTCATTCTCAGCTGATGCTAAACCAAAACAGGATTCTAAAACACGCTTCAGTGGGTATTCGGACACCATGACCAAAGCAGAGTTAATCCAAAGAAAAGACCTCTTGAACTGCATGTAGTTTGGAAGTTAGGTCTTCAGTAGCAACTGGTGCTCTAGAAATTGGTTCCTATTTTGCCATACTACTTGCTACTGAATGCAAGGCTCTCCTAGTAGATCTGGCCTGACAAGGAATTAGATCTACTCCCATTACAGATCTATCACAAGGTTTGTGATGGAAATATGCACCAAACAATTTGTGTAACAGAAACTGCTATGCCAAACAAATGTTTCCTAACAAACCGGTTCTCCTCAGCAGTATTTTCTGCTTATTATTTCTAAATCCAGGATACTTGGGGCACAGGAGCAGACTCCATGACAGCAATGTGGGGTTTTGGAATGACAATTACAAATTTATTATTATGAAAAATTTGTACAAGTATTAAACTGTGTCTTTGTTCTCAATGTCTGGCATTTTTTCCTAGTGGATAAAAGCTTTTACAAATGGTATTTTTTTTGTGCTAAAATTAGATATTAAGTTAACGTCTTTGGTGTTGACTGTCTGTTCTAATTGCAAGACTTATTCCATCCTCTGGTACCAACAGACTATTCAACACATGTCTAGGAGGTTCAGTAATAGGTAAGTGCTTGCCAAATGACAAGTTCGTATTTCTTTGGTAATAAATCTGAAAAAAAAACATTTCTATTTCCATATTTTTTTTTACAGAAAAGTCTTCTATTTAATTTTAAATACATATGGAAATAACTTATAGATATTTGTGTTTAAAAATATAATCACAGCAAAACCTGTGAGTTTTGTATATCATACAAGCTCACTATAAACTTTGCCTTGCTTTTCTTAATTGATACAGCTTATCTTGTAATAGTAGCATGCTTGTCATCTCATTAGTTCGCTGTAAATGAAAACAGATCTTATTGTACCTGCGTAACTGTTATCTAACCGTTGTTTCTAAGGATTCCCTTTGCAACCCCATTTACTGTCTAAGAACTTGCAGACATGATGGTGCATGAACTGGAAAAAACACAAGAGAACTGTTGAAATCTGAGATGAGTCTGGGGATCTAGATGATAAAATCCTTTTTTATCTGTGCACACGGAAAATAGGATATGGAGATTGGTTGCACCTTGAAGGTGGAAAACCACCATCTCGTTTAACAGAGCCCAATTTTATGGCAGAAATGTAATTCCATTGTTGCAATTGTAGAAGCAAATGTGTCCTTGATAATGATTTCAGTGTAATTACCAGGATATATCATCCCATCATTTTAAATGTGTAATCTTGAAATTGCAAGACACAGTCATAAAGATCTGAGGCGAGGTTCCTAAGACTCTCACCCAGAGGCACTGGGTATTTAAGGTAGAGATGGAGGCACTTACAGAAGATGATATGCAAGTAGATATCTGCAACAGATCGGGTAAGTTGCTCTCTAGAAATATCTATGAGTGACCAAATAGCTTATATGTGGATGTGTGTGCTGCAGATGGCTGCACCAAGTGAAATGAAGCCAGTCTCTAAAACTATGATCCTAACTTGGGTTTTATTGCTCAAGATATCACTCTTATGTGAGAAGGATCTGTAGAACTGACTGTTTAACTTTTGACCTTAATATACACTTAGTGAATAGTATTTTGGAGGCCTTTCTATGTTAATTTTATTTGAAGGGAAGATGTTTTGTTGTTGTTTTTTTTTTGTTTGGTTGGTTGTTTTTTTTCTGTTTTTTTTTTTTTTTTTTTTAAGGTCTTTTATTGATTTGTGATCTTAAGTTTTATATGTAACTTAAACCTTGAATTTGACTAAATGACTTTTGATATGGTTATGACAGGTGTGTGTCCTGGCAAGATCAAGCTTTACCAGGTCATCTAGAACAGGCATGAAATGTGAAACCGAGGAAGCAGGTTTCCTCCTCCCTCTCAAGAAATAACGTGTATTTGGATTGGAAGAAAAGCAGTCTTTTTCTGGGTGCAATGGAACTGGTGAATGAATTGCTTTGTCAGCCAAAGCAAGCTGGCTATAGATGGGACAAAGGGCAAAAAACTCCTAAACCGTAGGTAAATATGTGAGAAACCTCAAAACAGGAAGATCAGGAATCATGGAAGATGATTGATGAAACCCCAAAGAATACTTTAGTTATGAATAAAAACAGACCAAGACCAATTTACAGATTATTATTATTATTTTGCCTCCTCCTTGTTTGCACAACACATTTTGTATTGAAAATCTTTCTCCAGTGCTTACACAAATTTGCCTCCACTGTTGTGTCTCCCAGACAAGAAGCAACCTCCGAACCAGCCCAGCCTGAGGACAGAGATGCAGAATGGAGTATTGCTACGCCACTAGCATATTTGTAGAGGTGTGGGCATAGGACTTTGGAGGAAGCCCAAGACAAACAAAGTCTTGCCAGAAGGCTATGTGAGCACAACAAGCCATGGTAAAACTTTGGTGTATGCTGTAGGGAGTTTAAAGATCTGTATGGAGCAGAAAAGGCCCATAGAACCTTTTATAAGGAGAGTTTTAAGGCTCATGGTGTCTTAAGGAGAGTTTAGTCAGCTCTGTGAAAAGTTTTGAAAGAAACAGTGAATAGAAAAAAAATATAGATAAGAAAAAATCTCTGAGAATTGGAACCCCAATGCTCATACGTCGTAGACCTCAGGCTTTCCAGCCTGAAAGATCCCCAAGAGGCATCTATGGATACACAGCTGGTTTGCAACCAAACCTGATGGTTTGCACTTTGCAACAGTTAAAGCATCCCTGACTCCCAACTGCCATCAAGCTGAACACCCAACTCTCAGCCAGTCACTCCCCATTTCTAATCAGTCCTGTCTATACATTGAAAAAGTTGTGTATTTCCCCCAAAGCGGAAGTCCTAGTGATGCCCAGGGAGATTTTAACAACAAAGAAAGAAGTGTGGGTGCACAAGACAAATATCACCTGCGGGTTTTCACACATACACAGAATGGAATAAAACCTATATTGATATTTGGTGGTTCACTTTAACAGAGGCCTGCATAGGGTCATCATAAATAAACCTTTCTAATGACAAATCATACTCTGAAGTACACACATCTTCCTCCAGGAAGTGCCTGTAACCTCATGCAAGACTTTTTTACTTCGGCAGTGCTCTGTGCTGGTCTTTTCTCTGGGTGAGTGCACATGGAGAGTGAGGGCATCATAGGAATGAGGGCTGTGGTAGATCCTTTTGCTGCTGCAGAAGAATATCTCCCTGTTAGCTACCCTTCCAGTTTCAGACTGAAAAGCGCACAGCAAAAGAAGAAGCAATAAATAAAGAAACAAAACCCCAACAACCTTCCTTCTTTCAGACAGCCCTCTGCTATGTACTTTCTTAAAACACATATACACCACCTTCATTAGTACTATACTACTCACGAAAAATCTCCATTTCTTTGGCAGTCAATACCCAACTTCTTAGAGCCTGGCAAGGCAAACCATTTATTAATTAAAGCTGTCCTGCAGTCTGTCATTCCTGTTCCAGTACACTTTGTTTGTGCCATTCTCCAGCTATTGCTTACTTTCAAAGATGACTTTAAAATGAGAAGAGAAAATATGACAAGCAAGCAAGTTAAAACAACATTGAAGAGCAGGTGTTAAGTAAAATTCTGAAGTATTGTCTAGTGTTACTTCTTCAAGCTAGGAGCAGCTCTGTATCTGTCTCTTGGGAGCTTTTTTTTCCTTTCAAAAATTGTAATCACTCTAAATTTCCTTGTTCAAAATGTTGTAATCCATTAGTTTTGTCAAATAGTATTACTAATAGTACTATGCTTAGGTTTCACATGTTGCTTTATCTGGCGATCTGAAAGCACTATGCAAAAGAAATTTGCATTGTTATCTTCATTTCTTCCTGATCACTTCTTTTTCGTAAGATCCTCTGTAGACAGTTTGCAGATAGGAGTTGCAGACAGGAGCAATTATCTGCCTCAGTCATTGCTTCAGCCCTTGTATTTGATCATGCAAAGGAAGCAACCTAGTGCCTACAGCACACCGCATAGCCCCATCTGCCTTCACTGGTGGGGAATCAGCTGTGCGAGGTCACCCTGTGGCACCGGCAGCTTTCAGCAGAACCACTCTGTGCAGTCTGTTTTCTGAAGAGATTTCATTTCTCTATCTCCCAAGCTACTGATACCAGCTTGTCACTGCAATCTGTCATTTTTATGTGGAAGTAGTATCTCACTGAAGCCTCACCTTACCAGCCCTCTGATGCAGTCTGTAATACCTGTTGAAGGAGCATCTTCATGACATGACAAAAGTGAGATCACAACGAGAAGGCTAATGGCCATTGATGGGCCTGCACTGCATTTTTTACCTAAAAGGAAGTTAAAAGGGTATGGTTTTTGCTCTTTATCGATTTCTTCTGTTGTCTCTATCTATGTGGTACTCTCCAGTAGAAGAAAACCTTAGAGGCGCAGAGAGAGAAGAATAGAGGCCTTCCCCCATGTTCCTGTCAGCTTTTATCAAACCCTGCATTGTTAGACCTAGAGAAGAAAAAAAAAAAAAAGGTCAGCTCTTGTCCTGTGGATAGAGGTGTGGATCCTCCAATTAAATTTGCTTGCATCTTTCATAGCTTTCTCCTTTTATGTGAACCTGCATGCACTGTGTAGGGGGTGGCAGTCTAGGGTTACTATTGTGGGTTAGACGTAAAGGTTTAAAATGTCAGGCAGATTTATCAAAGGTATGTCTTTCTGATATTTGGTGCTCACTGAAAGACTGCAGGTTTGGTAATATTTGGAGCTTCTGTGCTTGGGTAGTACTTAGGTAGTGCTTAGACTCTTATTACTGATTCCTGATCCACCCAGACTACGTGACTGACAGCTTGGGCTTGCTCTACATGAATTTTCTCCTTCCAGGTTTTGGTCCAACTTGACCTGGCCTCAGCTTGGGCTTGCATCTGAGCAGAATGGGTGATATGAGTGTTTGGACTCAAACCCATATTTCACCCCTCCAGAACAGAGCCAGCGAGTTTCTGCAGTGGGGGTGAGGCCTGTGGTGGCCAGCCGGCAGGAGGGAGAGGAGGGGTGCTCATAGTGAGCAGACTGAAAGGCTCTGTGTCTGTCTGTCAGAGCAGGACCTGGAGGAAATCCTCCCTGAATCCTCACAACTATCCAGCAGGCCAACAGGCAAACAGACCAAGCTGATGTACGGGTTTCCAGATTATGTCTACAGCAGTGGATTAACTACATAGCACTGGAAACAACTGGCAAAGGGTGACCCGCGTCTATATTATTGAGCTCCCACTCTGTAAAAGATGGTGGCAACATCCTATTGCCTACTGGAAATGCTCTCTGGCCTACACTGACCCTCCAACCACACCTGGGGATTGTCTGAGAGAATGATTTCCAAGTTTCAGTGTCTGGGAATATCCTGTGGCACTATTTAATCTGCTAAATCATGATTTCTTTACATACCCTCTCTTGGCATTGTTTTTTGCCTGCTTTTTGTGTTGCATAATAATGCGTAACATCTGTTTGAGAACCTTATTTCACTGAGGAGGAACATTCTTTCCTATCTCTGTACAGGGACGAGCGTTGCTCTGAACTTGCAAAGTTATTTTCTAAAAACTACTTCATATGAGATTAAAGTCATAACACCCAGACAGCAGACTATGTACCAAAAGGTTTAAAGGAGAACAGGTAAAAACAAACCAAAGTGGAAATGTGAGGTGATCGGTTATCCCATCTGTAGCCTAGCTGCATATGCCTCTAGTCTGATTTCTGTAAATGGTTCTGGAAATAGAGAGTAGATGACTAAGATCAGGACAAGCAATGTCCTCCTGTTATGTCAAGATTTTGAGAGACTAATGGGAACTGCAGTGGCAGGAAGCAGACCTATTCTTACTCAGTGTTCCTGTCAAGATGATCACTGCACCTAATAAATGGGGATTTTAGGGACAAAATAAGATTTGATCAGAATCTGCAAGGCAACAGCACATGGGATGAAAATATGACATGATCCCATAAGAAATTAAGAGGGAAAAAATGTAACCATCTTTCCTCAGTGTAGTTTCCGAAGAAACAGGGTCTACCAAAAAACCCAGACCAAACCAAAAAGCAATTTTTCAGAAGAGGAAACACTGCTCTCTGGAAATTTCCAAGCCCATACTGTGACAGGTGCAGGTGTTTTTGGAGGGGCCAAAACAGGAGCTGTGCTTAAATGTATTAAAAGCACTTTCACTTTAAGTTTACTGAACAAAGATGTAATTGCAGAGAGATGTGCCATTACTTATTACAACGTGAAATCAGATGTGAGAGGTCATTCCCTGGCACTAACAGCTCTGGGCACACTTGCTCAATGAACTCTGGTTTCCTGCTGGGTAAATTAATTATGTGATTGTCTCTGATTGAAATTAGCAGAGTCCTACCCTTCTTCACGTGAAGAGACCAAACACTCCCATGTGAGCGGTAAAATAGTCCTCTCAATGAAGATCTCTGTAGAAATAATAAGGTTGCTTTAGTGTGAGGTATTAATATTACCCAATTTCAGTACAAATATCTGGAAAATTCTCTTTCCATTCCTCTTTTTTTAAAATGTGGTTTCTCTAAACTTAATGCTACAAAGTATTTCTGACAATGGAGGCGCATCAAAACGGCTTAAAGCAGAAGACACCTTTCAATATAAACTATAAATCTTAAAAACGCAGTGGTTTGAATGCTGCACGTCACCTGTGGATCTCACAGACGTGTAAGACCACGCTCACACGCCGAGCGTGCGTGCAGGGGTGTGTGTGGCCGGACACCCTCTGCCTTGGTGAGCCCACGGAGCAGCCTGTGCTGCACCAATGCTGATCCTGCCCAGCCCAGCCCGCATCAGCAGGGGGAAATTCAGGAGGAGCACGGGGAGTGTTGCTCTAGCTTGGCCCCCTGAAAGGGAGAAAGTAATTGACCGATGGACGAGGCCAATGGGAAACACGAAGGTCAAGCAGAAAAGACAGCCCAAGGCGGTGGTAGAGTCTGAAGCCTGACTACACAAAACTCAATTATATAGATAGAAAACAATAAAAACATTTAAAGTAAATTGCAACCACTATTGCTGTTCGCTCTTTTTCAGGTTGTTTGCTTCTTTCTTTATCTAGCTCCCATTCTGTGAGTTGAATTAGTAGCATGCAGCAGCATCTTATATGAGGAACTGCATTTTATATTGGAGCTATACACTCACCGGTCTTGGCTGTTAAGAACCTGGCCCGGATAAGTGATCATTCATTAACTTTCATGGGTTGCATTTTGGTGAAGAAATTTTATTTAAACATTTATTGAGTAGGTGATAGTAAAATAATATTTGTTTCAGTAGACCAGATAGTTCCCTGTCATAAGAACAGGTCAGAAAGGGAAAAAAAAATAGTTAGATTACCTGCAGATACATGTTTTCTTTCAGTTATTTTCTGAGGATGTTCCTTAACCCATAGAGTCATATGAATCCCAGGGTGCCTTTGAAGGCCATGGCACTCTACAGCCTCGCTCACCTCTGACTACCTGACATCATCACACCCACACTTTTTCCTTCCTTTTTCTTCTCTAAAAGAGACTTAAAAAATAAGAAAACAGAAGCAGAAGGTGAGAAGTTGGCCAAAGAGGCAAATGAGTCTTGCTCCTTCAGATTTTAACCATAGAAAGTATCTGGTATTAAGAGAAAATGCAGATGAACATTAATGCTGTTAGAATAATGAAGCAGAATCTTTTCAGGTCAAAATTATCATAAACTCATTGTTACCTTTGGAATTATGACAGCAAACAAAATGGAACTTCTGTATCAGGTAATGTAAATGTTTTAGCCACTGTTCCCTTACACTTGCTCAAAATCCAGTATATTCACATTTCTTCTATTTTGTGAATGACAGGTACAATACTGACTCTTACAGAACCTTTTATGCTCTAAATGGGATAGTCCAGCACATGTCGTAAATAAGAAAGTCTGGTGAACACTAACCCTCCTAATGATATGCTGCAAATTAATACATTTTTCTGTTTAATAACTACATTTTTGATGTGTTCTTGTAACCCATAATTATCCTCTGATTTTGCCTTTCAGACCTTGAAATGTCTGACAGTAACTGAATATTTAGCCACTTGATGTTCATTTACTTGCAGAAATGCACATGCCTGTGTAGTTCTGAAGATGAAATATAGGAGACAATGTTGAATTTCCTCAACACAAAAAAAAATCCAATAGTATTAGACAAAGAATACAAACTTGGCCTTGACAATAGTAACACTGAAATGGTGAAAATACCCTATTAGCAATAAAGGGGAGTGAGATAACATCTTAGTATTTCAGGAAATCAGTCAGTGTAGGATCCTGTTAAGTGATGTAAAAGCAATATAAAGGACTTTCCATCTATTCTTTTAAATGCAGCAAGGAGATGGAAGTATCTGCTTACAGATTAAGTGCAGATATATGCTACCTAACCCCTGAGTACAGGAAACAGATTTCTGTTTAATAACTATGTAGGTCCATGGAGTGAGCCTCTCTTAAAAAAAAAAAAATCCTCCTTGCATGGAAATGGAAAATAACAACAATAGAAAATAACAACTATCTTTTCTCACACAGAAGAAAACGTTGCACAAACCCCAAAGCCCAAACAAGACCCGTCTCTAAGAGGACGAGGCATCTGGATCCCGTGAGGGTCCCAGTGGCCACCCCGGCACCAGTACACGGCTGCCTGTGGGGCCACTAGTGGATCCGGGTGGATGGTGGAGCTGGGAGAGGGACCTCGGGGGACAGATATTCAGGCAAGGAGTCAGCTGTGGCCTGGGATTTGTTGTAGGAGCACTGCTGGCACCACTGCCAAGAGAAGAAAGGGGAGAAGGCAGGGGAAAGCGTGCTGCTATGGTTTCCCGTGTCCAGGTCAAGATTTTTTACATGCACACAAAAGTCCTCGCTGAAGCCACTGGCAGCCAGCTTGAATCAGGGCAGGAGAAAGTCTTAAGGCTATGCTGTACTCCTTTTGGGGAGCGTCTTAATGGAGTAGTGTATATGACCGACCCAAACTGATGTGCTACCAGGCAGAAATCTCTGTATATTTGTAAGCACACATCTTGAGTAAGTTTTTCAGCTGCATCTTTCTGGCTCTGAACCGGCTGAAACTTGTGGAAGTGTCCATGGGGAATTAGCATGCCATTGCCTGACAGACCCTCTTGCTCCCCAGTTGTCTTAACCTAGGGAACTGCAACAATCATGTTCTTTGAATAATTGACATCTTGTACAGACGAGACCCGACACTGAAATTAAGGAAATGCCAGAGCTCAGAGTCAGTTTAGTGTCTCTGTAAGTGCATTGTGCTAAGGCCTGCTGCACTGATCAAGGCAAGGGGCTCCACGGGGGGTCACGGGTGATGGGCATCACTGAGAACTCCTGCAGAAAGGTTGCAGAGACAGCTTTAATCTCAAGGTCTTCCACATTCTGCGTGTTCCCTTGGCCAGTGTTACTGTTATTTGGATGATTGTCGTGGTTTAGGCCTGGTTGGCAGCCAACCACAATGCAGCAGCTCTCTCCCTTTCCCTCCGGCCATGAGAAGGGACAGAGAGCTGGGCTTGGGGTTCAAGATAGGACTGGGATGGGGAAAAAATCTCCTTTATCATCACGAGCAAAAGGCAGACTCATTAGGGGAAGAAAAAAAGAACATACATTTATTACAGACACTAACAACACCTAACAGAGTAGGACAGTGAGAAGCATTGCCACATCTTGAGAACACCTTCCCCCCACCCCTCCCTCCTTCCCGGGCTCAGCTCTGCTCCCGATATCTCTACCTCCTCCCCCAGTGCCGCAGGGGCAGGGAATGGGGGGTGCAGTCAGTGCTGCCACTTTCTTTATCTTCGATGAGGGGAGTGTCCGTAACTTGTTCCCCCTGCTCCATCGTGGTCCCCCTCTCACAGCAGACAGTCCTCCACAAACTTTCTCCGACATGAGTTCCTCCCACAGGCCGCAGCGTTCCCCACACTGCTCCGTCATGGGTCACTAACTTCCTCCGACTGGATTCCCTCCCACGGCTGCAGCCCTTCCCGAGCTGCTCCAGCGTGGGACTCCCCCGCATGCTGCAATCCTCCCAGCGCTGAATTACAGCAGCGGGGCTGCCTTTTCCCATGAGACCCCGGCCTTCTTCGGGCACAGAACCTTGATTAGGCGAGCAGGAGCAACAGGCCATAAATCAGTGTCTGCTCCACCGTAGATCTTCATGGGTGGCGGGGGGGGGGCCGCCCTGCCGTCTCACCACAGGATACAGGGGGGTCTCTGCTCCGGCATACCTCCCCCCTCCTTTCTTCCTCCGTTCCTCCACTGACCTTGGTGTTCACGCAGCTGCAGCAACTCCTCCTCACCAGTCCCACTGCCCGTCACCACGTCCCTTCTTAAATACGTTATCGCAGAGGCGCAGCCGATTGGCTCAATTTCCCAAACAGAAGTGGAGCTGACGTGGAGCTGGGGGAGCTTCGAGAAGTTTCTCACAGGGGGCCGCCCCGACAGCCCCCTCCCCTGCCACCAAAAAACTCCACCACTCACTCAACCCAGGACAATCTGTCTCCAACAAGAAAAACTACCTGGAATAAACCATTGGTGCAAAGGAAAATGGGAAGTCACAAATCCAGGGTAACTGCCAAAAAAATGTAAATACGTAAATATTTTGGTAGGTTAGCTGTTAGAAAGACTGTCCCCCTACCCACTACATTACTAATTGCTGTTTATCTTCCAAGCTGGATACTGAATCTTGTTTGAAGCCTCTGCTAAGATGCGGAACACTCAGAGTTCAGCTGAGCTGTATGCTGTGCTGAGGGGAATTTGGAGGCAGCATTTGCTGAACGGGGAGAGGTGCGTGCACAGAGCGGGCAGAGCTTTGCCTGGCCCAGCACCAGCGGGAGGCTAAGAGCAGCACCACGCTCCTGCGACTGGGCTGGAAGTGCCTTGTGTTCCATCAGCACGGGCCACGGCACAGGAAAAAGTCGTTCCAGCCATCCGTGGGGGGCACACCGACAGCCCCAGCTGAATTTGGTCAGCCTTGAACAGCCACGGCTTTTGCACTGAGAGCACCGTTGTAGCTGTGCCCACGTGTGCGCTCTGCACATGGCAGAAGGGTGTCTGCAGGGGCTCCTCACCTCCCTTTTCCTTCTTTCCACTGGTTTGGGTACCAACATAAGGTATGAACCAATCTTAACTTTGCTAATGGCTCAGACGGATGATTTCTTAGCTCAGCTCAGCAGCGGGTTTTGCTGTCTTGTGTTTGTAACATCTGAGGGTGCACCAGAGGCTGAAATGCTCTTGCAGCCTTTGAACCCTCATAACAACATCAGGGTCGGTGGAAATAGCTGCAATTTGTATAATCAGCTTGCTGTGAAGAATTCCTTACAGTAATGGCAAGTGGGTCCTTATATGTTGCAAAACTGACCTGACTGAGGAAGGCAAGTTAAGCAGGAATGGTTTTCTCTCCTTTTTGCACTGGAATATTCTCTACTGATGCAGACAATTTATTCTTAAGGTGTCAGGAAATATAAGCTTGTCATGTTGTCTCATAACAACAAGAAAAGCTACAAGAACAGCAAAGGCAGAAGATCTAAACAGTGCTTTGGCTGTCCAAGGTATAGCCATAATGATGGACGCTGAGAAGGCAGTTTTAGTAAGATGTGTACAACATATCTCCCGTCTCCCAGGCAACTTCCTAACATCATTCTGAAATTATTAGAGAGTAACTAATATATTCTAATACCGTGACAAGTCTTATCAAGCCGGTACAATACAATGTCATTTTCTATTTTGATTCATATTGATCTACAATAAGCCAAATCCACTAACTAAATACTGATTGCTAAAAGTATTCATTCCCATGACACCATGTAAATAAATCAACATTTTTCTCTCATTTGGCATGAACATTAAGTTCAATCTGTGAATTGAACATATACACAAGCCGTATATGTCATTCTATTGTATACAATAGGAAATTCATTGAAATTAATTTTTTCAGTGTTATGTTTTAGATATTATATTTATAGTAAAACAACAAACTTTCATTTCTAAGTACCAAAATTCTGGTTTTGTATTTTGCAACATATAAAATAAACAATATTTTAAAACCTATAATCAGTAGCATCAAAAATACAGAAATATTCTTTTCTCCATCTGGAAGTACTTGAAAAGTAAAAAAAATAAAAACATGCAGTGAGTTTTGATGCAGTTGCTCATGGATATCATAAGACATTAAGGTTGAGTTGTATGTAGACTGTCAGTTCCCATGGTATATCTTGACACAATAGAGTGCACTTTTCAAATATTGTTAGAGATTGAAAATGATCTTATTATTTTCTTACAGTTCAGACAGTCGTATGGAAAATAGAAAATCTTACAATTTTTAATTTTAGTCTGCACATTTTATAAAAAAAAAAACCTGTTCTGTATCTACAGAGAAAAATATTAAAAATGTTACCGAGCAAGGTATAGTTAAAAAGTCAGCAGTTCCATGAAGGCAGGAAGAAATCTATCACTGTTTTGAGAAATTTTGCTACTTTCAAATAATAAACTACAGAAAGAAATATTAATGTCTCTTGCTAAAGAATGTTAGACTTGCTCACCAAACATTAAAAAGATAGGAAATGCCAGCTTTAAGACTGATATCTTCTGTGTGCATGCTAATAACTGTGCTTGGCATCAGAGATCCAATTCATTTTACATCCTATCCCAGACTCCTGAAACAAGACTGTATGTCTCTTCTGCCACATCTTTATCACATTCACTGTCCTTACTTTCGGCAAATGGGAAATATTTCTGAGTGAACCGTTCCTTCTAATTTTATTAAAACTTACATCTTAAAAAGTAATCAAAACCAGGATTAGTTGAAACATGATTTTATAAGTTTTGTATTTCATAATTAGCACCCTAATATTTATTTTTAAAAATACTGCAAAGAACTTTGTTATATGAAGAAGGATAGAAAGGAAAATCATCACCAGGGCTCAGTCTTAAGACTGTACAATCCATATTCACCTTATGTGCTAAGAGAATGGCTAGTAGCAGGAACAATTTTTATCGACATACCAGCCTTAGAAGGTGTTTCTATTCATTTTTTTTTTAATAGCTTGAATATCTACTTGCTAGTGGAATAGCAATAACCATCAATCTCTGGAGAGGAAGGCTGGCTAGGACAAACACAGAGAACAGATGAGGATAGAGGACCAACCCAGGTTCATTCTTAAAGACTGAGGATTTCTTCTCAATTGAACAAAACAGAATGAAGTTTTAAGTATTAATTGCTTGTCCTTTTTTTCATGTTGTTATAGTTCTGCTCACAATAAAGCCTCTGCTGGTGCAGTCATGTGCAGTAGGTGGTTATTTGAGCACGGTTTGCTTTATCAGTAGCAATTTTAATTGCACACAGCCTAAGCTTTCTGCCAAAGGGATTGAGAAGGATACGTTGGCAATATCAGCTGTCGTGTACCACCCGGCTGCCTTCAACTCCAGTTCATATTGAAGCCCCAACGTGTTCAGCACAGCAGCGCTCAGTGGCGGCATGACTTCATTCAGGACACGATAGTCTACTCTTAGTCTCCACTCTCCATTCGACTTTGGCACTGGCCATATGGGGCTGTTAAAGGGGGAGCGAGTCCTTCTGATCACCCCTTGGCCCTCCAGCTGATGAGTCAGCGTATGGATGGGAATCAGGGTTGGTGCAATATTGCCACTGGGGCACCACTGTGGAAGTCACTGGGACTTTTCATTCTTCAACCCTCAGCAACCCCACAAGAGGAGGGTCCTTCGACAGACCAGACAAGGTGGACAACTCTTCAGTCTCCTCCATCTCCCTTGTACCTTTTGATTTTCCCAGGGGCTGGTGCATGATAAAGGATGTGATATGCCCACTCAAAGCCACCCTCGTTAGCCCAGGTGCCTCTGAGGTTATGAAACCTGGTTTCCACTGCCACCACTGCTAGAGGTGCTTGAGTGCCTGCTGCCAGGTACCAGGCAGCAAAAATAATTATACAGAAACTCCTAGTTCCTAATAGTTCCTACTGGTGGACCAAAAACTATATGACAAACTAGCATACAGACTACTTCTGAGGATGTAAAAGAAAACATGGAGAGGAGTAATAGCCAGAGTGAATTTTATAAAAAGACATCATATCAAATCAAATCAGTTTCTTCTACCATAGATAACAGAGAGGAGAGACAATATATGTCGTATACCTCCACTTATATAAGACTTCTGACACTATACTGCATAGTGTTTCGGTAACCAAACTAAGGAATATTTAGATGAAAAAAGGTGGTTGCCAAAGTCGTGTGAAAAATCTATTTGGGAATTCATTAACAGTGGTTCAGGTACATTCTGAAAAGGACTGAGTAATGCTCTGCAGGGATCAGTACCAAGGAAGTGGTACTATCAGATATTTTCTTTAATGATTTAATAAAAAATATGCTGATTGTATTTGAAGTCACCAGTAAGCTGATAGTGTATATTGGGAAACAGGATTAGAGTTCAGTGGGATTCTGATACACAGGGAAATGCTATAAAATAAGAAAAGATAATAAGGGCAAATGCTAGATGATGAACTCGGGTAAGAACAACTCACTGCACAAATACAGGAAAGGGAACAAAGGACTAAGTTGGAGCGCTGCAGGAGTATATTTAGAATTGTTGTGAATCACAGCTTCAATAGGAATCAAAATGATTGTGCAAAGGCAAACCTCATGCAATTAATCACCCACAATGATTAATAAACTGTCATAGCTAACAAGACATTTCAAGTAACCCTGCTCCTTTCAGCACTGACCTCTGCTGAAGTGCAGCAACATTGAGCATTGAGCAATGAAATCCAAGGAAGATAGGAGTTTACTTGGACAGCCTCCAGAGTAAAAAAGTTCTGGGAAGAGCAGTGAGAATTAAAAGTCTGAAAAAAGATGAAGAGGAACATTTGGGTGAGCTGGAGTGTTATTGCTTGTTGTCTCGTTATTTTCAGGATGACAATTAAGGGTTCAGGTTTCAAACTTTGAACATTGAATCCTCCCATAGGAAAATGAAACTACTCATATGCCCCACAGAGTCCTGCCATGAGGACTTAAAGGCTCTTCTCACTTCTTAGAACCTCAGTAAGTGACAGTGAAACAACTTACGATGTGGCCAGGTCGCCTATCCTAGTTTTCACAATACTCAACTGATCCTCTCCATCATCCATTGCCAAAAAATCAACAACGTTCTTTTACTTCACTTTCTAGCTTTAGAGTCTTTATGAATCTCCTATTTCACATCTTCAAGATTTTCACAACTATCTCAACACCTAGAATTGTCTTATTTTATGTGCTCTTTTGAATCCAAGATTGTGTCTTGCATCTTTGGGACTTGTCTCTTTGGGTCTTAGAAAATATGACAGAAACTGATAATACTGCCAGCAGTGGTGGTCCTTGGCTTCTGACCCAGTGTCCATTGAATGGGCATTCACTGCTCAAAATGATTGTTTCAAGCTATCCCTGAGCTCAAGCATTGTGTCTGGATTGCATTCATTTCACACAACAGCCCGAGCTGACTTCTTTGTCTTAACGGAAGGAAACGTAAATGGCAGAGAAGAATTAAAAACTTTAGCTTCAGCTCCTTCTTCATGCTAGTTGCCTTCATTTTGTAAGCTGTATTCAATATCCTGCGAAGCCTCCAGAAATGTGAGGTACTAATTGTAGAGTTTATGTAGCACAATCCCACTTGCCCAGTGGGAAAGAGAGAGGACGCATCCTGGTCCCTTGCTTGTTATGCCACAGTTTCTAAATAAATAGATACCCCTCAGAAGAGCCTGTTGTAGCAGGGGTGGTTTCTATGGCATGGACTCACACCTGGGAAGCACCATACTCATTTTCTAGCATACGAAAGAGACGTTAATATGCTGTGTAGTTTTCAGTGGCTAGTGTTCCACAAACTACGCTGCTCTGTTGTACTGGTGCCTCAATTGTTTGAAGCAGGGATCTGAGAGGAGGCATTCATGGCCCAGGTTTCCTTCTCAAGGTAAGCAAGGTGTGGGCTGAGAAGGGATGGGGCCAGCTTGATCTTGTCCTGACATAGCCTTGGCGTCTGGCCAGCGTTCACACCTGGGCCCAGGGGCTGGGAGTGCTCCCAGATACCACAGTATAGACACAACCACTAAGACCTGAGTTTATCTGAAAATAATTCATTACGTTGACAGGAAAATCTGGGTATGTAAACATCACTCTGGGCATCAGAGTGGGTTCAGATACCACCAAAATGCACGAAATTGCCGTTCAGCTGTATTATACTCTGGGAAAAGTACCTCAACAACTAAATGCCAATCAATACCATCTTTTGCTGCTAACATTCTATTCCTTGGGGTGGATGAGGACTGATATACCAGGGGAAGGGAAGGAGAAGAGAAGACAAAGGGTGTGCAGTTCCCTGCTACACAGTCACAATGTGATGCACTCTCCTGATTGCTTTCCAGCAGGAAAAGCATGCGATTGTATCATTCATGTAATGGCTCTCTCTGCCCCAGAAGCATGTTAAGCACCTATATCCCCTGCTACTTTGCTCCCACGCCACTTCTAACTGCTCAAGAGTAGTAAAATAAGTATGGTCCCTTCTTATCCCACATAGCTTCTTCATCCATCTCTTCCCTCCAGGGCCTTTTTACCACTGGGGCTCTTAACAGACTCAGCTTCCTCCTTTCAACCAGTTATCAGCATAATCATTATTCAGCTATAATTAGGAAGTCACATCAAATCCCCTCACTAGTGACTAGCCACCGTGTCCTAACTCATGTTTTCCCATGACAATAGTTTTTCTACTGTGCTTGCCTTTCCATGGTCTCCAGAGTGGTTGAAGCTGCCTTCCAAGACCTTGGGTTTTCACATTTTCCTGGTAATTTCTTGGCCTGGAGTGTTAAAGAAACTCATCTGACTCAGGTTTGCATTCTGTCTTTGCTACTTGCAGCATATTTTTCTACACTGTGAAAAAAAGTGGAATAGATCCAGTACTTGGCATCTATTAAGCATCTGTATTCCAACTATTAATTAGCATTAAGGGTTCTTGAGAGTATATCTTATAGCTGAAGAAAATAATTACCAACTATTAATCACATACTCCTTTCAGATACTTAAATACTAATTGTATGCATTTTCCAAATGATCTGAGGAGACTTGTGAAACATTTAAATTACATTATACCCTAAGATCAATTGAGAAATGTCCAAGTTTCTCACAGGCAAATTAATGCTTTACTGCAACACTTCTGTTGCTCTACTCATGCTAGTGTTTAAAATACAACCTTTACCTTGCAGCACCCCAAAATGTAGTTTACTGTTGCATGGCAAGGCGAGCAAGCTGTATCAACAGGACATTTTTGTAGACTGTAGAACTACTCTCCCATGTCAGTGAACAGAAGAGAGCAGCAGTGTGGGATGTCATTGCTGGGGGAGGAGAGAGCTGACCAGGGTCTCCTGCATCCAGTGTCATCTGAGATGCTTGTCAGTGGGGAGGGTTCTCAGGTGGGGCTACAGACCTTTTAGTTTCTACTTAATGCCTCACAGATATGTGCCTGATGCTGTCACGCTGGTGAGAAATGATGTAACAAGAGAGAGCTCCTTCCCTATCATATAAATTGAGAGGTACTCTTCTGCACATTGGCCATTTATATCTTTCAGGTGACCTAGATAGGAAGCTCTCTCTAGTTTCACATCAAAAGATCAATCGTAATGTTTCTGGGAAGTCAGTGCTGAAGCTGAGTCTCTCTGGTTAGCCCTCTGGGTCTAGAAACATACTGTATTTCAAAATTCAATACAATGAACCTGAGTATTAACATTTTATAACTCATAATAATCCATTCTAAATCTAAAGGCTAATTATACTAAACATACCAAACTTGCCTGCAACTAGAACTGGTTGTATGTCATTTGAATAAAAAAATTGCAAAAGATTATTTGCATATCCAGAAAAATTAACACCCACGAAAATATTCAATAATAAATAAAGTAAGTCTTAGTTTTTGAGTACTGGAACTCACACACCAGAATAAAAAAAAAAAAAATGCAAATAATAATTACGCAAAACTTATTTCAGCTCCAGAAGGAGACTAATCAAATACCACATCTGAAATACCAGAAAAAGAACAAAATACTTCTGGGTATAGTGTGTGTACTGAGTAGGTTGCTGATATCAGAAGCACATATGGTAGTACCATTTCTGATTCTTCAGGAACAATGTGTTGTACTCAAAGCATTGATTCAACATCTTTTTTATTTTCTATTTTTCATCATGTGTAAAACACTGTTTTTCCTTCCCCCAAAACAAGTGTTTTACATGTACAGAATTATTTTGCTAGCCATGTAGATTGCTGACTCATAAATGAAAATTAGTCCTCTAAGAAAATGACCATCTGTTTCAGCCTTTTCTTCTCCGTAATGAAATTAAAGTGATTTTAACAATCAAATTTTAACAACCAAGGGGTTTCAACTTCTTCTGTAAATGAAAAATATAAATTAGACTTGAGTCTAAGTTATGCTTAAAGAAAATAAGTTATAATTAAGTGATTTCATTTATGTTTGTAGTATTATTTTATTAGGAATAAGCATACTTCAGAAAAGGTCCAATTAGCAGGATAGTGTGATAGGTAAGTACTGAATGGAACCACCATGACCATTATGCAGTTGAAAACAGGTCTGTCCTTGTAGAAAATTTACATGCAGAAATGTTACAAGGAGATGGGGCACTACTCAGGAATACTCTCTGGTACATTATTTGCCACATCTGTCAATATTTTTAAAAGGTTTTATGGCTACCTACTGACATAGATATTTGTGCTCAAGAAAAGTTTGTAAGACTTGTTGACTGCTCACCATGTGCTGCTGTCGGAGGACTCTGACCAGGAGTTATATATTGATAACTAGATTTAAATATTGATTTTGAAAGTTAGATATTGAGAGTCTGGGGTGACAGTTGTCTGTCTCCTTTCTAAACATAAACCTCTAAAGCAACAAGTTTCCAAGGAAGTCATGAGCTCAGACAAATTTCATTCTACTGTTTTAAAAGGCTTGTATCCCATAGGACTGCCTCAGCAGAAAAAAAAAAAAAAAAAAAAAAAAAAAAAAAAGTGTCTTGTGTCTTGCAAGTCCTGTAATTTGTGTAAGAGCATATGAATACATGAAACAAGCATTTTTAAAGCTAGTCACACTCCAAATCAACACAAAAACGAAACACACTTTAAGAAAGGTTTTTAAAGCCATAGCGTGTTGTGGTTTAACCCTGGTAAGCAGCTCAGTCCCACCCAGCCACTCGGTCTCTCTCCCCCCTGGTGGGATGAGAGAGAGAGTCAGAAGGGTAAAAGGGCAAGAACACATAGATTGAGACAAAGACAGTTTAATAAATAAAGCAAACACTGTGCACGCAAGCGAAGCAGAATAAGGAATTAATTCACTGCTTCCCACGGGCAGGCAGGGGCTCAGCCATCGCTAGGACAGCCCGGCTCCATCACATGTGATGTCTACTTGGGAAGACAAACACCATCACTCTGAATGTCCTCCTTTCCTCCTGCTTTCCCCCAAGTTATTGTTGAGCATGATGTCACACGGTGTGGGACATCCCTTGGGTCAGTTGGGGCCAGCTGTCCCGGCTGTGCCCCCTCCCAACTCCTTGTGCCCCCCCAGCCTCCTCGCTGGTGGAGGGGGTGTGAGGAGCAGAAAAGGTCTTGACTCTGTGTGGGCACTGCTCAGCAGTAACTAAAACATCCCCGTGTTACCAACACTGTTTTGTTCATGAATCCAAAATGCACCACCATACTAGGCTGCTGTGAAGAAAGTTAACTCCACCCCTGCCAGACCCCGCACAGTGATATCCAAACACGAACATGGAGAACAGATTATGCTCTGTCCCTTCAAGCATGCATATGTGTTAGATACGTTATGCACTCATACATTGTGGGTATGACAGGTATGGATGGCAAACATAATTAAAACAGATATCTAAGCTATTAACTAGCAAAACCCCATAATTAATAAAGGAGTAATCAAAGTCAAATTATTCATTGTGAATTATAAATAGTTTAAGTCTAATTTAACTTTTTCTGCATTTTCTTTGATCAGAATGAGATGACACTTCTGTCAGATGTTCTAAAAATTTCCTATTACTCAGAAGTGAAGGCTTGATCTAAATACCAAAGAGAAATCTCCTCGAGTATAAATGACAAACTGAGTTAAATCTAATC
The DNA here is from genome assembly GCF_018691265.1 of Tyto alba. NCBI lineage: Eukaryota > Metazoa > Chordata > Aves > Strigiformes > Tytonidae > Tyto > Tyto alba. The sequence goes on along the minus strand of NW_024881276.1, from coordinate 3,975,390 downwards.
TGTATGAAAGTGCTTTTAATCTGACACTTAGGATTTAGGTAGCTAAATTTACTTTATAATCAACATTTTAGAAAGGAATGTTCCAGGCTGATTTATTTAAGGCCATTGTGTTCTGTATGTTTTGGGCAGAACAAATATGGTGATGGCCAGTGAGTGCTACTCACGTCTGACACATTTCCGACGAACACGAGCTTAGGCAGATCAAAGCCCTTTGAACTCTGTGGTGTTGACCGAGAGATGATTTGCCGAGTGGATGAGCGAAAAGAAATGACATGCAGCTCTTTGGTAGCGGGCAGAAAGCTAAGGCAGGTGGCGGGCAGGATTGCCCTCGGCAACTCAAGTGCGGCTCTTCCCAACATCAAAAACGGGGAAGGGCTGCGAACACCTACGCCGGATTTCAGGCCGTGGCCCAGGACTGGCACTGCTGGCAGCTGAGGTGGACAGGGTGTCTCCAGGAGCTGGACACCCAGGCAGGGACACCTCACTGCCCGCAGCTTTCCTCGGGGCCGACTGAGAGACAAAAAGAGGAACCAGGACCAAGGGCCATCCTGTCTGGGAAGCGCTGGACAAGGGCAGCTCTCTTGTGCTCTTAAGGTACGATAGGTGACCACCAAGGTGGTGCCGAAACGATTTCTTCTGAACCACTGAAGTAACTTACTGAGGCCAATAAACTTGCTGATATCTGTGCCAGCAGCAAGAACCTCCACGCTCCGGCAAAAAGAAAAGTCAGAGAGAACGATGGCTAGGTTAAAAACTCAAACACTTCATTCTCCTTTCAAATTATGGACAAGGATGTGCTACATGCCCCTGTGGGCTGTGAGGGAACAGCTGATGTCAAAGCACCATCTTACTCTGTCTGCCCTTTTCTGTCTATTAGAGATGATAAAGCTACAAGACTAATACCCTCTCTAATGAGACTGACCTCTCTAATGAGACTGACAAGGAAAAGTCTGGTTATTAAGGGAAAAAAAAAAAAAAAAAAAGAAATAATTACTTTGATAATTAATCCATTGTTGTTCAGAGATTCCAGTGGTGTTGCTTACAGTAACTCCTGCAGGGATACTGTATTTGGTTGGTAAAACTAACAGCAATTTCATTGAGCTAACAGCTCCTAATGATAATAATAATTCTGTTAAATCTTTATGGATATATTTGTCCTTGCCTTGCTTTTTCATTTTCCATTTATTGCATATTCACTTCACGGACTCTTGTGTCTCAGATTAGTGTTATGTATTGCCACAAGATCATTGTCGAGTCTTACTGTGCCTTTTTAGACTGTGAAATATCTGCCTCACACTGTCCTCGGAGACTTCAGTAAGAGCAGGAATAGTTTTATTTCAGTTTAAAATCTATGAAATATGTTTATCTATTTAAATTTTTGTTTATGAAAGCATTTAGCTTTAGATGTATTCAAATAATTTTAAAGTAAGAATAAAATAGGAGTGAAAATGTGACAGAAGTGTGACATTATGGCAGAAATGTGACCAAAATTACTTGACAAGGTCTTTCAAGCGAAAACTCTACCTTCCTTGTCCAGCCTTTTCAGAGGCAGACTAAAAACAGAGAGCTTTTGTCCAAAATCTAGTCCCTTTCCAACTCTGATCGTCTGCTCCACTCTGCAAAACACCAAGAGCTGCAATGCAGCTAGTAACGCTGTACTGACTGCTATAGCAGCCTTTTATGCACGAGCTACGCGAGGTCTGGCAATTCAGATCCTAGAGGAACATTTATTGGGAGCAACTCGCACAAACTGGCTGTGAAAAGGGAGGGGGAGGCAGCCGAAGGTAGCAGTGGCCAGCTGATGTCAACACTCCTGTGATGTTAACAGAGCACCATCGGGAAGGGTGGAGAGGTAAAAGGAGAGAAAGAAAGGGAATAGACAGACAAAAAAATATTACTCTTCATCATAAGAGGTAAATAATTATCACTAACGTAATTTCTACCAGTTCTCAGGACCAAAATTAACCACGCCCATAGAATCATTCATTTTCCAGCTAATATGACAGTTTTAACGACCTTTTCCCCAAAAATGAATACTGGGTACAGTGCAGTCCTTAGCAAAAATGCAGACATCAAAAGAGTGCCTCTTGGATGGATGCTTTCTAGTGTGAACTGGCAAGGAAAGTGAATTTTTGTTCAGTTAATACTTCAAATTTTGGGAACTGTCAGACTGTGGGAAAAGATGCGAGGTCTCCAGTGAACTCTGCCCGACAACACTGCAAGTGTGTAATGGTCAAGTCACGGTTCCCCTAGATTTGTACTGCTTGTCCTTACGTCGCATGCACACATTTCCAAGTAAACGTTTGACACGGTCAGACCTGGACTGAATAGTTTTGCTGTTAGGTGCTCAGGAGCTTGTATAGAAACTGTTGGTGTGCTCTGTCCAAGCCCTGATGAATAGGCAGATGATACTCATGGTACCGAAACACTGCACCACCAGGATTCTTCAGGGTCGGTTCACCAAAGAAACTTAAATGCCGGGGTGCCCCTTCATCCCTTGATGTGATTTCCCAGCTGCAGGGAAAGCTGACTAATATCAGGAAAGGCTGAGTTGCCACAGGAACATTTTGCCTAATCTCTGGTTATGAAGCCTTTATTTTCCATGGCTGAATATTTTACAAACACTATCTTTACTCTTTCCCCAAAAAGCTATTGTATGTCTTTTTTACACATCTATGTAAAGTTATTTTTTCCTTAAGATTATAGTACCACCTGTGTACTTGAGTTATTTCTTAATTTACTTTGCTGGAGAAAGACCAAATAGCCTGGAGCAATTATTTTCTCCCTCAGGAACTGTTAGTGAATCACATTTGTATATACTTCCTTTCTCTTTGAAAACAAAACCTTCTGATTTTTGATGGGGGCATGTGAGCAAGTCATATGTTAGGTGTGAGGAGCATTCGTGAAGACTGATACAGTGACTGATTTTCTTCACGGCGTTAGATTTGATAACAAAAATGTTAAGCTGAACGTGCATGTTGATAATGCAAAAATTATTGTCTTCCTTCACAGGTGGACACATTTAAATTCTCGCCAGAGATGCTGAAGTGGTTCAGCACTACACAGATTCTAATTAAAAATGTTGAGAAAAAATGGTATTTTGTGTTATTTAAGAATGTACTTGTCAGGGTGTTAGAAATAGGTTTAAAATAATAAATTGCCATTGCATTGGAATGCTTTTTTGTCTCAACGATTTTGCTGCTGATTAGATTTCACAGACATATATACAGCATTTCTATTTGCTGGCTTTGTATTAGATTTGGCAAGAACTACTGCTCTGGAAAAAAATTCTCCAGGCAAAATTGTGATGAAAAGATTTAACAGATCCATATCTGAGAAGGATGATGATAGGACTGCTGATGAGAGCTGTAGTGGCTCAGTGGAGCCATCCTGTGTAAATATGTTTAAAGTATGCATACATGACAATATATACATTTCATCTAAATATTTTTATTTTCTTGAATCTGCAATGTGTAAAATAAATCTAACAAAGGCAAGACATGATTTTTAATCTATTTCTGAAAATAAATGTAGATGGACAGACTAAATACACTCAGAAATTTATGTAATGGTTCTACCAAACAACATTATTTTTGCACAAAAAAAGCTTTTAAATTGATAGTTTTAGCAGTCAGGCAAAGCAATGGTCCTGCGTGATGTTTAGAGCAGAAAGTCAAGGCAGAAGTGGGGCAGAGATTTGAGGCATAGTTCAGAAAAGAAGCAAAACAGATCCTAGGAGCTAATGGCAAGATATGGATATTAATGTAGGGAAGTAGACAATGATCTGCCAGTGAGGGTTGGATCATGAAACAAAGACATGAGGTAGCTCTGATATAGAAAGATAGGCTGGAGCAAAAGTAAAGAGAACCACTATTCTTTCTGCAAGAAACTTAGATGCCTTTCAGCAGGCCACTTTCCCTCTGTTTGCAGGGAGAACATCCAAGTCCCTCTTTTGGATATACCATGGTACTATCATGGTTCATGGACAATTATTCATCCAAAGGATTACTAGTGGTTGTGGCTACACAAACGTATTTTCAATATGCAACACAAGAGCAGCTTGAGTGTTGAAAGAGGTCATCATCTAAGGACACACCCCAGGCTCTAAGAAGGAGGAATGTGGAGGGATGGGCTTAAACGATCCTGTGGAGAAGAAAATCTTTTTGGCATTCTCTATTCAGACCTATATTACTAGTCAGTTAGTTCAGATGTTAAATTTGGACTTACCTGTTTTGCTTTGCATGATAGTATCTGGAGGACTTTATTAACTAGTTCTGCATGTGAATGTCGAGAAGTTTGGGGAAGGAAAATATGACCCGGAACCCAAGAATATCTCAAGGTTAACTTCTCTTTGAAGAAACAGGAAGCATGATAAAGAATCAAAAAAATATACGCTGATCTCAAATGAGAAACCAAAAGTTCATTTTATTAGCCACACTCTTTTGGTCAAAGGATATCCTAGAAATTGAAAATCAAAACTAGAACGCCCACCAAAGGGTAAATTATTTCATTGTTGGAAGAAGCAAAAGGCAGATTACCATATGTATCTGCAAAGTATTAAAATTAAACAAACAGACACCAGAACAGAGTGAAAACAAACAGATACAAGTTCAGGCATATTAACATCTTCTTGGGAAAAGGATCATTTCAGATTAAACCAAAACCAGTTGACCACATATTGTATTTAATGGGCTGGGTTTTCACTGTCAGAATAAGATATTATGTAAATACTAAAACAACAGTTAATACCTTTTTTCCAAATAGAAGGAAACTAATTTCCACAGTGTTTCACACTATGCTTTTCCCAAAAAAACTTTCACTGGAAAGAAATTGAAACAAATGGTGAACATTTCACTTGCTTGAATGTCTACATTCTAGAAAAGTGAGAGTCTACAAAGTGCCCTTTTCTACCTACTCAGTTCTGATTAATTGCTTACTTTTGGATTGCAAAACTGGCATTTTATGAAACATCTTCATAGATACAACAGATACATTAATTTGTTGAGGTCAGTCAAGATAATTTATTTTTTTTTTCAGTTGGATTTTATTTTAAGCCCATTGAGTGAACTAAATATCAGTTGCATGTAAAAGTACCATAAAAATAAAATACTGTTCCAAGTACTTAATAAGAACTTGCCAAGATAGCTGTGTTTTGCACAATGTTTAGTCTTTGCTGTGAGCAACAGAAATATTTTCTCTATGCCTTGGCCTGTAGTTCTCATTGCTCTTTGTGCAATATTGTTCTAATACTGTGCTGCAATTCCTGAAAGGACCAATTCCCAGCATGGTGGTTAATAATCTGTGTTCCGTGACTAATTTTTATTTGAAAATAAAATGAATTACATTCACAGTATCTCCAGTTCTACCACCCCTAGTTCTCTACCGGAAATATGATTGCAAGAGCCTAATGTCTCATATATCTCTGGCTGGTAGTGTTGGTATATGAATGAAATAACAGTATTACAGGATCAAATAAAATTAAAATAAGCCACTTTGAAGACAGTAACTTTTTTGATGTGTCAAAATTATTTATCTGCTGTACCTTGATTACAGCTCTCATGACATGACTGATGTGGTCATAGCATGATAATGTGTCTGTCAGACACCTCCACCACCAAGCTGCTAGCCTTGTAGCTGAAACGGCCAGGAGGTTTTACCTCCTTCTGAGCTGACAATGATCAAGAAGATCTTGCAAACAGGCCATTCTGGTAAAAGCACATCAGTCACAAAATATAAAACTGGTATTTGCGCTGCTTTTCATCAGAACACCTGCTGCCATCTTCCTTATTAGGTAAAAAGCTTGATTTGAAGTATCCTGGCTTAGAAACGATGTAGAGCTCGTTGAGAAAATGCCTATGTATTTACAAAGCATGAGTACAGTAAAGCCATGAAGTTTAGATTTAAAAGACTCTTTAGAAGATTTTATAAAGGTGTGCAAGGCAACAGATTTATGCTCTTAAGGTTTATGCTATGAACATAAAATGAATACACGATGTGAAAATGCATGTAAACTTGGTGTTCGCAATTTTGGACTGCATGCCACTTTGCTCAGTGCCTAAATCCCTTAGTGTTTGGATTTCACTTTTAACATGCTGTAAATATATCAAAATCATATGAGTCTGTCAGTGAGGATCGTTCAAGACAGATTTGCTATTGACAGTTTAAGAGTCCCTTATCAGTACCTATTCAAACATATTCATCTGACAACAGATGAAAACTACTGGTTAAAAAGAGAAACTCACTGAAATAGTCAATCATTTCCCTTTGTAGGCTTATTCAATAGACTGCTTCAGTAGAGCTTGGCTGCTCTACTTTCTCTCCATGCCAAAATGGTATTTCAGGCTTGCTGCATATTTCGTGAGTATACTTACTTACAGTGTAACCCTACATTACTCACCACCATTTGATTTCAGAGCAACCGGGGCCAGTTCAGATCACTGTGGTATGTCTTTCTATCAAGATTCAGTCTAGCAGTACAGACTGTGATATATTTTGTCAACAACTGGCAGATGCTATTAATGATAGCTGGAAAGACCAGTCATCATTACTTTGGATTATACTAAGAAGTGTGTAGAAAGTGATTAGGGCACCTAGCCAGTTACACCGGAGAAACCTGACTTGAGGAAGAGTAGATAGAGACAGCAGTTGTTGGGATTCATGCTTCCCAGTAGTACAATGACTATTCACTTCTTCTCCATTACCTCAAGTCTGATCAAGGAAGCTGGTACTAATCTGAACAGTTGCATTTGTATTGCTATTAATCATTAGAAGTCATTGGTCATTAACAGACTTTAGTTTATGAATAGACAGAAAAACTCATACTGGCAACAGTTTTCTGCTGACAAAAATGTTTGTCCAATCTTGATATTCTGGTAGATAAAGTAACATATTTTGATGTAGAGATCATATTAGAGTCAAGATGTCAGGCAGCTACCTGCTTTCTGACATTCACAAAGTCTGAATTTTCAGTTTCTTTTAATTTTTTACCAATATTATGTCAGACCATGTGTGTTGACAAGTGGGCCTGTCAGACATTACATGTGAGGTGATTTTCGCAGCAGCTATTGCAAATAAGAATCTGCCATACAGTAAACATCATCAAAGATATTTATTAAGAAAAAAAGAAAGGTCATCTGGTTTCAAGTTTAGAATACTGTCAACTTATTGCTCAGTAAAGATTGTGTTCAACTTGTGTTTTACAGTGAGTGTCTTTGCTTCTCTATTCATGCCTCAGCCAGCAGTGCACTTTGAGGCAAAGTTGTAATATTTGGTGTGGATTTAGACCAAATGTTTTGCCTTTGACCAGGTTCCAATATTACAGATGTTTTCTGAGGAAATAACTGAGTTTAGTGAGCCATTTCCAGTTCTTTTTGTCTGTCTCTGTCAGGCACTCAATCAAGCAAGCCTAGAACACCTGACAAAGTGACTCAAAATCCCAAGGAAGAAGTAATACTGATGAAAGAACCCCCTAAAGGAATGGAAAACAGTGTTTGCATGAATGACAGCTAAACAGCATTTTTCCTCCCTGGGTGCAAGGCACAGTTGAGTCCTGCCCATTGAGACTGTTCACTATTAACACTGCCCAGCTGATGGACAAGTTGGGAGAAACAACCATTTGTGGTACTGTGTTGTACACAATCCTGTTTAAAGAAGATCTTAGATATACTGATGGCATTTGCCTTGTTGTCTCAGCATGGTGAATGTCTGCATCTGACAGTCAACCTAGCCAAGCAAAAAGCAATGTGTAGTGAAGGAGAAATTATGAATCAGAGAGTGGACATATTCTATTTATAACTTTCCTGTTAGAGATACACATTACAGGAACAGAGAGGGGCAAATCCTACTTATAAACCCTTTTTCAGTATCTCCAGTGGTCTTATTTCAATGTTTAAGTCCCTGGCTGAAGAATGAATTGTTATCAGGGTGAACTGCTGCTTGTGCAGATTCTTTTCAACAACAGCTGTCTCATACTTTCCATAATGTAACTCACAAAAGCAAAAATGGATAACAACTTCCAGCCTGTCTTCCAAAGATTCAAGATTTGCTCTCAGAAAGAACTTGGACACCAAGATGTAACAGTGCCATCTGGTGTTATCAACTATGACAATAATATTAAAGTTGAGATGTTTAATTATTCAAGGGTGTTTAACTACTAATTTCTCACAGATTAAAAGACAGTACATCAGTCCTCAGAAATACTCTTGAAGTTCTCTGATATTTTAGATATTACCGGTTTCAAGCTGATAAAACTTTTGGTTTGACAAATAAAAATAAATTCTTTCGGCAGAATCAAATTTCTTGTTAATTTCCACTTTAGTGTGGTCATTGTGTAACGTTTTATAAGAGCTTGTTTCTTCTCTTTGAAAGCAGTAGACAAATATATGGAAAACACTTTTCCTTAACTATCTTGAATATTCTAATATGACATATTTTACAACACTGTAAATGTCCTAACATGTATGAAATAACAGTGCAACCTTAAGAGCTAATTAAATAGAAAGAAAAAAGTTGCTTGCATGTGACAGAGAAAGAGAAGGTAAAACAGATGGCATGGTGACAAATAAGATTCTTTTTCAAATTAGCTATAAATTCACTATCAAAAAATTCATTTTTCAATCAGAGTATGGGAGGGAGAATGGAATGGCAAGATTTTTGCTCTGTTTTTATCAAAGCAATGGCTGTATAAAACAAGATCTTGTCACTGTATGTGGAAGCAATTTTTTTTTTAACCAGTGAATACAGTCTTCCACTGTATTTGAAACAGAGTTCAAAAGCTGTTTGTTGGTGAATTTACAGCTGTGAGAACATGAATTATTTGAATTATCATATTCAAATATTATAGAACTACTATTGGCTTTTATATCCTTTTCCTGAAGAAAACGGATCAAAAATGCACAGAATGCAGCCAAGGAAGATGGATACTTCCTTCGTAGCAAGTATGATTTTTGAATAGCCAATGTAAAATTTCAATAAGCTTATCTGGCATGTAAATTTTCAGTAAGCTTCCTGAGCTGTGATCCAGTGCAAAGGTTATGTAAATCTATAATTACATTCGGAAATCCCACAGATAAAATAGGTTTCCATAGAAAAAGCTTTTTGTTGAGACAGTGAATTATTCTCTTTGCTTTGACCTAGCACAGGGTCTATACCTTTTCCTTCATCTGATGATAGAGGTAACGAATGGATGTTGGTAATTCTGGCAAGAGCCCATTCCCTAAGGGATATGAAGGAGATCCCATGAAACCTAAGAGTTTGAGCTAAACCTTCTTTAAGTTAAACGATAAAAAACTGTTTATCTTCTGAAATAATTTTCACGGAAAAATGAATAAGACAAAATAAACTTCAGACTGTTAAGTGGTCATCAGTATTCCTGAGGGAAAAAAAATAACAAACCAACCAAACAAAAACAAACAAACAAACAAACAAACAAGAATCCAAACCCCAAATTCATGGGAGGCTACATCAGGAATTTGCAATATCTTTCAATGCCTCTCAGCCACCAGGACCGAGGCAGGTGAAGCCTGATCTGAAACATGCCAGGGCCCCATGGCCACACAGCTTGTTGCTGACATCCCTTGGGTTAATGCAAGAGCAGCAAGATATTTGCAGCCCTGGTTCTCTCTTGTTAGTGTTTGCCAGGTCTCCCAGTGGGCCCTGGCTTTGCACATTGGGCGCCAGCACTTGTGGGCAATGGCAGCTGAGTCAGTGCAAAGCTGGGCTAGGGATTTCCCAGCTCAGAAATTACGGGAAGAGGACACCCATCTACTCGGTTTTGCACTTCCTGCCCTGAACGTGGATTCAACCAACCCTCAGCAAACACCCCTCTTCTTGCAGAAGACATACCCCGGGAATGTATTTAGAGACATTCTGTAATCGTGCTACACCAAGTCCAGTATCTGTATCACTACAGCCAAACACAACCCGCACAAGGTGCAGTGAGAGGCTTTGTCATTAACCGCGGGAACACCCGCTACTTTCTGCACATTGTTCCTTGATGTGTTCATCTGACTAAGCCTTGATGGAATCCCTAGTGAGATCGCCAAGTGTAATAGCTATTCTCAGCTACACTCATAAAACCAATTGAACAAAAGTAGCTGGAAAAATTTAAACAAGGGAAGTAGTCTAGACCAATATTTCTGGGTTCCCTTCTACTATATGAATTGTCCTTTGTTCAAAACAATAAATATAACTTTCTGCAGTAGACAGAAGAATTCCAACAGGACTCTTGTAAAATCAATATTAATTGTTTTCAAATCGTTTGCTTGTTGATTTTCTGAGGACAGCAAGAAATCCTTAGGGCAATTTATGCACAGCACAAACAAAATGTTCAACTACAAGAAAATAAGTTTGGCTCTTTTTGCCTCTTACATTTCACATTTGACCTTTAGAATACTATCATCATTTATTCACATAAAGGGCCACAAAATATGATGAATAACCAATATCTAATCCATAGTCATGTTTGTGTTGTAGAATTCTGGAATTACTTATGAATTGCATTAAATAACCATATGCTTATATGGTCACCTTATTTTGTGATTTCATGATAAGTTTTAATGAGCTGTGATCCATACAAACATGAAGAAAAAAACCCACAATTTTTATCCCCAACTATAAATCAGTAACAGAAAATAAAGTCCAGATGTGCAATTTGGGCTTAATTATTATATTTTTTTCCAGGAGATAAACTGTTTTTATTTTACTGAGTATCCTCAGAGTGTTCTTATTTTATCAAGACACCTCTCATGCTGCTTTTACTATGATGGGATATTCATAGCAGTGATTGGATCCTAGGGAGAGAATTATTTGCTCCTGTTCTATGAAGACTCTCCTTCAGATGTCTGGTTCAAAATGAGAGTGCTATTGGAGAAGTAAAAGAAAACATAAACAGTCTGAGATTTAATCAAATTATATGACCATTAATCTAATCACTGTTAAGAAATGTAAAGCATACTGAATACTGACACTAACTCTATCCTTCTCTCTGGTCCTGGGGTAAAATCTTGGTTGTTGGCTATCCCAGTTTTTTGGCAATATGCTACAGTAACAGCTATTGCATCACTTAGCCATCAGAAACTAGAACTTCACTTGCCTTCTGTGTATTCCTCTGAACGCTGATTTGTTCCTCAAGGGCAGTTTGTCTGAACAGCAATTTCATTGAAATAAGAAGGTTTACTGGTAGTAAGGAGATAAATAGAGTAAACCTAAGAATGTTTTGTTTAATATTCATACATTTATATTTTGTGCAAATGAAATGAGGCAGTAAGGTCTTCAATAATGTTACAGAAAGAGAACCTTAATACATATATTTTCCCCAGAGCAACCCATAGCTCTGATCCCAGAATCACATTTCTAACCTCCACATAAATATAGACAGGAACTACTTCTGTCATCCTTATTGTCCCCCATTTGATTTTCCAACTTTTGTGACATTAAGACATCTAATGTTTTTTATTCAGACATGCTCCCTTCACTTTTGCTATGATATGTGAACACACACATGAGTGTGAATACACACTTGAGCATGCACACATCATGCTCACACACAGAGCTTTGGATTAATGTTTTACTTTTATAAGTCTATTTATCAGAGGACATTAGAATTTTTAATTGTATTTTGATGATATATCAAATCACTTAATAAGACCACAGGAACCATATTTTCAGAGCATCCTTGTATCAGGTATGATAAGCCGTATATACCAAGCATTGACAAAGTATTTTTCTTCCACTGGGCAGTGTGTTTCTAGAGCTGCTTCTCACCAATTCCCGTCACAGTTTTCTTCAATATTATTTCAGTGCCAAGCCTATGTTGTCTGGCACATCTGTGTAGAGGTGTTATCATGGGTAGAGATGAAAAGGTTTCAACAAAGTAATTGAAGAATAACATGGGAAGCTACTGGGCTCCTGGTTTTAGTGTTTTGGCCATACCCTGTCTTTCTGTTTTTTAATTATTTCACAAAGCAGCTTTAACATACACTGAGACAGAGAGATATATTCTTTTCAAAGCATGGAATTACAGGCTGCAGTTTTATAGCTCACGGCAAGCAACCTAGAGGACTTATGAATACTTGATGAATCCCTCTCAGTGTCTCGGCGGTGAGGAGAAGACAAACAACCCGCTGGATGATTGATGTTGTGCCTGCCAAGGAGGAACTTTAAAGCATGATTCTCTCTTGCAAAATCTGGAAAAAAAAATCTAGCCTGGGCATGATCCTGCAGTAGCTATAGTGTGGGCTGAGTGGAGACGCAATCTCTGCCCTATTGTACAGTGGAAAGAAAGCGCGTTACCACACGGTGTAATACTGGAAGCAAGGTTTTCAGCCTTTCATCTCCGCCTCCTCCCTACCCGCAACGCTCCCTCGGTCTCCGTGGCACACTGCTCTCTGGCAACACGTGTTTGTGTACCTGTGCCAGGCTGCAAGCTGCGGTGCGAGGCGGGTGGAGGTGGCTTACCTCGGGGTCCCCTGCCACCGGGCAGGCACTGCGGGCCGGAGGGGCAGAGCTGGTGGAGGGGGGGGAGGACAGAAACCGCCTGGTCCTACGGGTCCACCACCTTAGGGCATTCAGGAGCCATGTGGGCTGCCCTGAAGCCTAACGATGACTCTTTTTCGAGATCTTGAAAGTATTCTGGGAGGTTTGGGTTCAAAATTCCCCTCTTCAGACACACGTCATAACTGAAGCGAACCAATATCAAAGATACATATAGGTGCTGAAACCTAATCGCTGAGCTAAGGAATATACAAAAGAAAACTAATATTTTCACCACACCACCATGTGCTCTCTGAACCTTGTAATTCCAAAGAGTTTGTTATCCCCATCTTTCATTGTTTTTCTCCTCCAAATCATAGGACTTTCTCTGTCTCCTGTGCAGCTGGTTTTCTTCTGCTCTGTTTCTTCTTGCTCTCCTCAGATGCCCTGACATATATATCCTTTGTCAGATGAGACACGTGATCAGACTTGCTGAGCGATCTACTGTGTGCCTGCCTGACCCCTGGAAACCAGACTCAAGGGTTTCTTACCTAAACACGATGCCACACAGGCAGAGGATCATGCACCTTTCCTGCAAATTGATTGTTCATACCAAACTGCTGTGGTTTGCAAGTCTTTTACTGGAGTAAGGCCATCAGATGGGTGAACCGGACAGACCTACGTTTTCTTCCTAATTAAATTTTCGGTCACATGGAGATCACACAGAGTCCCTCATATCAAACAGCATCCCTGCACTGCACTACAGGAGCCAAATTGCAACTCTGCTTTGTAATCCATGTGCCAAGTCTACCTCAAAAGGGATGCTAGTAACATATATATTTAAAAGGTATGACCATTTCAACTACCAAGGGAATATTCAACTTCAAATAGGAACAGTTTCAATAAAATATAATTTAATTTCAATTAACACATTTGGGCCCATAAATTTGACTTTTTCTTATTTCATTTTGTTTCTGTAATCACAACATATTGGAGCCAAAAAAAAAAAGAATTCCGCTTCAGGGAATAATGAATTATTGATTAAGGCAGCTAGATCAGTATGAATCCATATAGGAAGCCAAAAGTAAATCAGTAAATGAAAGGGTTTTAAATAGATACTTAGAAAAAGAGATTTTGGCAAATGCGGAAATGAATATTGGACAGAAAAATATCTAATGGTCTGAATCACAATCCCTAACTGTCAGGTCGGTCTCTGATCTAAATAAATTGCAGTTTAGGGTGAATTATGTGGGCAAATGCATCCAATAAAGTAAACAGGTTGTAGAAGAGCTAACACTGAAAATGTGACAACATTTAATCCTGATCATGTGAAACCATTTCTTATACAGGCCAGACAAAGGATTTGTGAAGAACAAAAAGACTGAAACACCTTTCCTCAATAACAGCATAAAATTAATATCCACTTAAATCAGTGTTTGTACACAGATAATTCATAAGGAGAAAAATGTAAGGTTATCCACAAAGCAACTTTTCTCAGGTCTGAAAGGTGATATGTTGAGAAAAAAGCAAATTTTTTTTTGCATGCTCTGCACTGGCCTGTATATTGTAGTGAGTGGACTAAGTTCATCCTTAACTTAAACAAGTGTAATTCCTGTTGGACACATTGTTGCTGCCCATTCAAATATTATTTAATTTAAGCCTTTCTTTGAAAAAAGGTCAGAAAAAATTGAAGTAATCTAATTGCAGGGAATGCCTAATGTATTAATTGTTGTTCCATATTCTCCTAATGTGAACGACCTCTGTTGCTCTCCTTCATCTCCTGTAGTTTTCAAAATGTGAAAATATTTGTAGGATCATAATGTTTTCAATTATGATAAATCAGTAAAATAAACAAAGAAAAAAAGCACAAAAAACACAATGATAAACCACCTAGGCCACGCACCTTATGACCAAACTCAAAGGCAAATTTTTCTCAAGAAACTGTGAGGGACATTATTAAAATTTTTTCTTTTGTTCCCTTGCAACAGAAACCATACACTGAAAAGCTTCTGCTTAGAAAATACCAAAACTGTAATTCTGTGCATGGAGAAATTAAGAAATATTGATATGCCATTCAGTCATCATATTCAGCAAACACCAGTCTGAAGTTTTGAAAGGAAAATATAAAACAAGGAACGTATATAAAAACTCTCAGATTTGTTAAATTTTCAGAAAATAGTCATACTACGCTATAGTTATGCTTAAAATAACTGAAAAGCTCTGAGGCGTATGCTAAGAGATCCGCAAGGGTATTTCTACATGGTAGGGCAGGGCAGGGGCTTGACAGCTTGGCCTTGCTGCCCATCATCCGGGGCAGGCGATGTGCCGAATCACACCGGGCCTCCCTCCTCCATCCGGCTCCCCAGTTCTCTGCCATAGTCGAAAAGAGCCAGGAATTTTCTCCTAAGTGATACCCAGGGAAGAGGGATATTTAGAAATTGTTAGGGCTATGGTACTCCTGAGGACTTCAGGTCAAACTCAACTATGAGCTCTTTTTATTTCTTCTTTTAATGACATAATTTGTGTGTGGAGCACTTCAGGGTAAATGTTTTCTCAAACAGAATCCATGGATGAAATTGTTTCTCGATCGTTAGACTTAAGAGGCTGTCAAAATCATACAGGGACTAATGAAAATTAATGTGTGCTTGAGAGTTTACATGAAAACTAGTAAGGCTGTGAGGACCAGTCTTTAAGTAAATCATAAATGTGTCATGATATCTTTAGAGATTAAATGTGTTTCTACTCTGAAAATGGATTCTGTCAAACAGCACCATAGGATTATGTGCATTCTATAACTCAACAGTTTTCTATTTCTGTGATTTATATACACATTAAAAAGAGTATATGTTTCTTCTAACTGTAAATGAAAATTCTTCAGTGGGATATGAAATTCAATATGATTTTTTCACCTTTTGAAAATTACAAGAGATACAGGAGAGCAACAGAGGATTCTGTAATCAAGCGAAAATGGGATAACAAGTAGTCAAAATAAGATGAAATGAAATGCCAAACAAAAGAAAATCACTTTGGGATGTTATGTTGAAAGAAAAAGAAAATGGGTGGAAGATTTTCAGGATAGAGTATATTTTTTTTTTCAGTCCTGGGAGAAAATCCTCCTATTTTAGAAGAGTTTGGACCTGACTTTTAGTCCAAAATGACTAGACTTCAGAACCGTTGATCCAAAATCTCAGCTTCTCACACCTGTACACATGTCCACATGTAAGCTTATTGTTAGCTCCAATCAGCCTTTCCTTAATACCACAGAATTAACATGCCTTGTCCTCTTTATTCTGCTTGACATTTCTGTTGAGAAAAGAGTTCTTTGAAGATCATGTTTTTCTAGTGATGAGAAACCAACTTATGCATAGATTTTGTAAGTTTTGGTTTTATTTTATAAGCTTTAATTTAATTATTATGGCCTATAGGAAAACACAGCATAGTTAGAATTCACTTTGCATAGACAAGAGTGAAACAAATATCCCTAGGGGTCATGAACCAATTTCTAAACGCAAAACAACAACTAAACATCACTCTGTTTGGGAATGAAGTGAATTTCATTGAGCATAGATGACCAATGAGCAAAAGGAAATTTAGTGATGTAAAGGAAATCTTATCTCTAAGAAGTTATGCAATTATGTAAATAAGGAAAAAATGTTTTTAAAAGTAAGTCAAAACATGTAAAGAAGTTTCTGTCTTACACCTTTCTGTATCAGGTAATAGTGATAGTTGGCAGTAGTAAACCCAATACTAATGATGATGGATAAGATACAGGGAATGCAAGAGATTCACACTATAAATCCTCTCGGGCAAATTAAATTCTGAGAATGAAATCAATAAAAGGCAAAAAGATATTAACATAAGCCAGCAAAATTAAGGGAAATAAAATTACTCACCACACATATAAGAGGAATATTAATTATGGAGAGTCAAATATCTGAAACACTCCCTGGTTATTTTTGAGATCTTCTAGAAGGGGCTATTTGAAGTCCTTTGCTACTGAAATAGTGTCAATCAATAGATATTCTTTGAATATAATTTTATATTTTCCTCCAGCAGCTTCCCTTTTTCTCTTTGGGGGTAGCTGCCTCTACCTCTTGGCATGTGCTAGGGATATTTATCTCTCAAATTCTAAGTTATGTTTTGGCCATAAAATTAAAGGATAGTCTCTTTTTAGCACTTCTACATGTACAACTGTTGTTCAACTTACATACCATTTTCCACACTGCTGGACAAAGCTTTCAAAGCTTCTTTTCTCTTTCCCAGTCACTAACTGTAAAGGCATATCCAACTGCAGTAAGCAGCACCCAACGTGGATGCGTTGCAGGCAGATGTTGAGCAGCTGCATGTCCTGGGCAAACCCAGTGGGCAGCCTCCGCCTGGGGGGGTCCTTCCAGGGGGGGTCCCCCCCAGGCCTTAGGCAGCCCCTGAGTCACGGGAGTTCTGGCTGTGTCCCACGGCAGGCTCTCAGGAGGGGGGCAAGAAGGGATTTGGTTGAGCGAGGCAACTTCCTCTGGTTTCATAGCTTTGGTACTCCAGGGCCTTTTGGTTTCTATTCCTTCCTCCGCAAAGCTGAAGGGCAGTTGGTTTCTCTAAGGTCACAAAGTGATGGTGACAAGAGTGAGGATGTAAGAAGCAGAGGAATTCACGTGGGGGAAAGTGCAGAAGCCACAGGGTAAGTCAACATCCTCACAAACCTTCTTCTACCTCGTGTTGTTCGGCTGCTGAATGATGGCACTCCTCCTCAGGGAGAGCTACCAGCTTTATGGTTGAGGTAATGCTTGACATTTGTGGAGTTTTTCAGTGAAAAGTCTTCACACTTACCAGTAGGGATAGATTTTTAGAAGGTTATGGCATTCACTTTCTCCATTCATGCTTTCCATTCTGGTATGTAACTATTTATTATTTCTGAGAAGCTCTGCTAGCTAAGTCTTTTTGTCATATTAGACATAAACCATGACATCTTTAACCGATTATCTGCACAACATGTGTGTACGTGGGTTTCCCAGGAAGCTGGATCCTTTTGGGATTTCCCAGAGCAAGCAAACATTGGAAGCACCCTCATTTTCTCAGACCAAGGCAGAAGCTCCTACTCACACCTGACTAGTCAGACTTGACTAATTAGATCACTGAAGCAGGATAATGATAGGATTTTACTATCAATTGTCTTCTAATAGGTACTGCTGGCAAACGACTGGCAACCTCTGTGCCCAGAAGGTGCACAGCCATGATATAGGTGTTGAGTACAAAAGACAACTTTGTCAATGGCTTTTCTTCCAAATAGTATCTTTAGTGATCATATGCAAGATCAAGTAGCCCATGTAAGGAAGATATTCATATTTGTTTTAAGGAACTGTCAGTAAAACCAGCACTGTGCTTTCAATCAGCTCTGTCTTTTCTGAACAGGTTGCTTCTTCAGCTCAAAGACAAGTCCTGGAACAAGTTTTTTTTCTGAGTTTCATTACAATAGATGGCCACAAGTGACTTTGCAGCTCTGCTTCCCTGTTGATCAGGCAGGGTTACCTCACAGCAGGCTTGTTGGAGAATGGCTCGGAGACAAGGGTCCTGTGCCTTTAGCCAATAGATTGTAAGCCTGCGTGCCTAAGTTGTGCCTTGTCATGTATTAAGAAAATCTTTGAACGAACGTTGGCGCAGGCTCTGCTCATACAAAAAGAAAAAGGGGGAATTGTTGGAGAATGGCTCAGAGACAAGGGTCCTGAGCCCACCGAGCAATTGTATGATCAGAGCCTGCTCTAGCTGCTGATGCCGGGCCTCACTGGGGTTTGCCTGCAGCTGCTCGCAGCTGCTGATACAGGAGGAATGTCAAGGACGCTTCAGCCCTGTGTACCGTGGTGTGTCGAAAACAGGCTAAGGGGAATTAGGAATAGTGGTCTGAGAAACCCAGTGTTATGGTAACGGTGGTCTGAGAAACATTGTGTTACGGTACTGTCGTGTACTGAAAACAAGTCAAGAGGAATTAGAAATAGTAGCATGGGAAACTTAGTGTTATGAGAAGCTTGTGCTGTAAGCTAACTGCAAGTAGGTGGACCGTGCGAATACGACCTTTAGAGCTTAAGCCAATCAGCTAGTGACTAGTAGGCATAATAATTAGCGTTGTCTGTATAAATATATGTACCCGGACCCCGTCTCGGCGTGTCATTCGTCCGTGGCTCCGCACAGGCTCATGAGGAAAAATACACAATTTACTTTTTGCTAACACTCTTTTTTAAACACAACTTTTATACCATAAAGGTTGCCTGTCCTTATGAGCAAGTTGTAATCCTGAAGTTATTGTATTCCCACAACTACAAAGTGTTACTCTCTACTCTGCTATAAATGGAGAAATCTCCCTGACAAGTTTTCCAACTACCATTGCCTGAGGTTACAGAAATGCCTCTCATTCAGCTGTAGCTAATTGCTGCCAGTTAGAGAGGCAAGAAGAAAGCAATGATTTCCCCTTGTCAAGAATTTCTGAACCACAAACCACAAATACGGGCAGAATGAGCAGCTTCTAGCTTGCGATATTGCATTTCCTGTGAAAATAAATAAATGAATAATGTGGCCTGTGTACAGATTTTTGTTGTTGCTTCCTGTCTCTATGCCCACTGCCTAGAGTGCTCTGCACTGTCACTTCCATCTTTTCTCCTGACCCTTGATTCCGCCCATTCCAGTCTTGGGTCTGCCACTGGTAATTATCCATCATTTGAGAACTGCCATGTAACTACAAGCAGAGGACATCTGATCTGTCATTGTCTTTGCTGATGAAATGTAGTGGTGTTGTATACATCACAAAAATGCCACATACAGCCCAGACAGCTTTTTCTGTGGTAGGGATATTAGCAAGCTAAATGTGAACAAAAGAAGAAGGAAATACATTTCTAAAGGGCACAATTAATTATTCAAGCAATCTTTTTATTTTTTTAATGGCAAAAACATTGCTTTTTTTTTTTTTTTTTTCATATTGTGGAATCAATCATAGAAAACACATTTTCTATTACCAAATTCAAATGTGTTCTTTAGAAGATTTGGGAAGCTACTTACCCAGATAATGAGTAGGAATCATAACATGTATCTTCTCTGACCCATTACACCTAAGTAATACATAAATCAAGCTCAGAACAAACCAGACAAACACTATAAATTGAATAATCAATTTTTCTGGTGCCATATGTGGTTATTCTACAAAAGTTTAATTTGTTGCATATATCAATCCATTAATCATTTATTAGGTTTTAATTACAACTACAACTTCCAAAATATCAAGTGAAAATATGCCTACATATTTATATTACTCTTCTCTCATATGAGTTTAAGTTCTCAAATCTTGCTCATATTTCTTCTGTTTTGCTGATAACATTGTGGAATATCTTATTGATTGTGACTTGCCATCGTTTTCGTAAAAGTATAATCCTATTGATGTCATAACTTATTTCTGAGGTTGTTAGACATCATGTCACAGATTTGAAGGGTCTTTAATTTAAGCAGCAAGAACACAGAAAACAATACAAATCTCAAAACAACAAACATAATTTATTGTGACAGAAAGCGAAGATGAAGGAAATAAAACTGCGCTGACTCTAATTTGAACTGCTGTAAATGTTCAGGCTTATGTGGGTTGAATTTGAACTACATAAAATCAGATTAATTTTGTTCGTAGTATTTTCTGAGATTTGTAACTTCACTCATATATATAAGGGGCTTGGTAAAAAGCCTTGGATAATAACAGTCACCTAGTAGCTTATTTGAAAAATCAAGCCAGAAAGCAGGTATAATTTAAACCAAATACAAAGTGTCGGTAGATGAAGTTTGTAGATTGGTAAATAAAGCTTGCAAGGTGGTTCAAGCACCCATCCCCGTGCTCGTCCCCAAAACAGTAAGTGTCTCTCTTTGGGGCTCTGCAGGGTGGAGATCTCCTGGTTTAACACCACTGCATCGCACTGGTTTCGGACCACGACCTGCACTGGTGGTGGGTATTTCACATTGCACGTCTATCGTAACAAACACAGCCTCGGCGCTCTGCAGAGCTTCTCTGTGAAGTAATTCCAAGTTAAGTCTTGGAGCACATCACGCAGCTTTATTATTAAGCATGGATTGCTGAAATCTTTTTTATATCTATCTGATGCAGTGTGGCACTCTGAGGAACAGGAACAGGGAAAACAGTGTCTTCCTCTTAAGTAAAAACTTTATAGCTCATTTTTGCATTCTGGGAAGATGTGCAGGATGAGCTGATAAATCCTCTGGAGTGTTTATGAACACGTGTATCATTTGCTGCAGCAGGAGAAGGGATTGGCAAAAGTGCTACTGATGTGATCCCACTGGTTTTTGTCACAGTGGCAACTGACAGCTTTAAAGAGAGATCTTTCTTTTTGATTCTAGTTACCTGCTCATATGACTCAGGTGAATATAGGGTTCTGATGATTTGTGTTAGGTTGATATGGTGTTTGCTGATTCACGAGTGGATAGCCCCAGTCAAAAAGATCTATCTTTAAAGACGTGAGAGGTAGTGCTGTTCAATAAAAACAAGACTCTCTTATTTCTTTCCGTTCCATTGCCTTTGCGTTCTACAGTGGTGAAGGTGTAAAGGTGAAGACTATATTGCAGAACTTAACAAATACACTATAGATGTAAATACTGCAATAGTAGAAAAGGCTGTTACACAATGTAAAGTAGGAGAACAGGGAAGAACAGGCAGACCAGAGAGGATTCAGCTGATGAACCTGCAGGTTTTTTGAATCCAGGTATGAAAAACAGGTATTTCTTTCCAGCCTAGTCACCTCAACCCTTCTTATAATCAAAACTTAACCAAAACTTGTTTCTCTCTATTTATTATAACGAAATGTGATCTTAATCATGAAAACTCTGAATTATTGCAGATGACAATTACTATTTTTTAACTCTTCAATAGTGTCTACATTTAAAGAAATCCTGCTCACAGTGATGGCTGTCAATTTGACTATATCTTAACAGCACACAGCAAGCATACTTATAAAAACATCATTCTCTGTTATCACAGAGTTAAGTCACACTTCATAGCCCAGCCACTATGGATTCACTTGGCTCTCTGTAATAGTGATGGACATAACAAACTCTTTTGGTATGCATGTTGTATTAACCTCCATTTGCAAAGGTACTGTCCTTCAGCAAGAGTGAAATTTCACTTACCAGACATCTAAAATAAGATGGGCCCATGTAAATCTGTACTGAATTATAAACTGTAACATACAGCAAGGTCACAAGGCAATTTTCATGCTTTCGAGGAAAAGAGAACAGTCTAATTTCTTAATTCATGACATACTGCTGTACTCCAACTGATACACTTGCTTCTAAAATTGATTACATATTTACCTTTACCGGTCATATTCTTTGTAAGAGATCTTGACAGAATCTAGCTAGCTATGCGATTGCCTCATTGTGCTACTCTGTCTTTTACTTTTCTCTTTTACTGCACTGTAATCTTCAAAGATTTTCCCCCTCTCTGTAGTTCATCAGAAAGGATAGTTAATGTAAGTGGGAGGCTACATTAACCTAATACCTGGGAAAAAAGGTAGCTGGTTCAGCTTGGGCTTCTCTGCACAATATTGCATTGTTTTAGATATATAGAGATATCCCTTCCCAGCCTGCTATTCTGTCAGTTTTTCCCTAGTATTGAGGAAGAAAACGGTAGCTCCTCTGCCAAATGCAGTTTGCTATCAATTTTATTAGAACCATTCAGTGAGTGTACAAGGCAGAAACCTGCACCATGGCACAACATTTGAAATATGCCTCTGCAGCATCCTAGTAAAAGTCTTAGTCAACGGAGAGATACTCTCAGGATCCAGTTCAAAGTACTGCTGGTGAATAAAATCTTTTCAACTTATCTGCAAACTTATTCTGAACAGTTTCAAAGTTAGGCGAGCCTAGAAGTATTTATCTTTGGTATTTTAGATGCACCTCTGTCTCAGGCAATGGTATTATTTTAATTGAGACACCTGCATTTTGTTCATGCTGCCATGGTGACACAGCAATTACAGAAATTGGTAAAAAATGATCATTTTCCTCCTTCCTACAGTTTCCCTTGTCTTATTCCACTTTGTGAAATGAGTGTACCGCATTTTCTCCTGTAGTGGTTTGTTTTGCTGCACTTGAGCGCAAGAGGGGATGTACCCAGTGGTTTCCATTGAAACTCCCCTGGATAAGGAGCACTCCAGTGCCTGAATTACAGGAAGAAATATTGCTGAATCTTTATTTTGATTTCCAGTTACTTGGCTAGACAGTGGTCTAGTCAAATCACTCGTCTATAGTGGTTCTCATTCATTTCTCTAGGAGTTTTACTGAATAAAGTGTACACAAGAAAATCTTACCTCAAAGGAGGCTGAAACATTGACGTCTTCCTTGTACCTGTCCTAAATGTGAGCTAGTATGAATAGGCTGGATTCACTTTGTCTTTTGAAATGTGTATATGATACTTATTAGCATATTTTAGAGACTGCGTGTCATGAAACCCAGAGCAATTGCTCAACTATGTTTTACCCTGTTTCGTTCCATTTACTTGCATTAGCTAACAAACAATTTATAATTCAGTTGTAGTCTCATTAAAATAATAATTTTAAGAACAAATTTTTAAATCCCTTTTGTACGTGGTGAAAATTACATTCTGATATTTCCACAATATATGTTGATTTACTTTTTTCATTGCAAAGCTATGGCAACTGAAGAGGAAAAAAAAAAAAAAAAAATGGTAGGACATGCCAACCTGCATATATGATACTGAGAAAGTTAAAGGTAGCAGCTCAGATTCTCTCTTCCATAGCTTGCACTCACTGGTGAAACTCTCGTAGTCTGTCTTTAGGATACATTATAAATCCTTCTCAGAACAGCCCTAAGGCTTCTGTTTTTCTATTACATTTATTCATTGCAATCCTGATTCTTCACAGCCTCAGCTGAGAAAGCCATGGATTGCAGCCTTCCCCTGTAACTTAAAATAAAGCAGTATCACTCACACATGTTCTCAGCTGTATAAGAAGGGAATGTACTAGATACATTAGTGAGGGACTTTGACTGAAGATGGGCTATGAAAAATAAAATAGAAATATTGATATAAAAGGGATGACAAAAGGTGAATGAAAATATAAACTTGAATTTGAACAATCTTAACTATGTGCATGATGTATGTAAACCAGAAAGATTCTGAGTTCTAAACAAGAGGTTGGATCTAGAAATTAAAAACTTAATTGAGAAAGAATACATTTGTGTCAAGTTCTCATTTCTAACACCAATTTCTGTAGTTAGTTGTTCAGAGTCAAAAGGGACACGGACAACAAATTCAGGATTTAGTTAGTTTTTAATACCTTAATTCCAAACAACATGAAAAGCCTAGGGCTCTGGGGCTGTTCACATCTGGGGTTACTTTATTTCATGTTAGAATTCTCTTGGCAAGTAGAGTTTCACTTCTTCATCCACAAAAAAATAAAAAAGCTCTGCGTTACTTTTTTTTTGAGCCAGTGCAGGTAGGAGTGAAGATTTATGATACTAAAAAGCTGGAGTACAAGAGCGTGTGTGACTCGGGATTTGTGGTTAAGACCCTTACAGGGGGAGTCTGAAGTTCCACCTTTGGTATCACATCTGTCTCCAGACTGTGCAGTGAATACTTAAATATATTCAAAAAATGGTAACAGCATCAGGAAGTAGGAACAGCCTTTACCTTTTTACTCTACCAGCTGAAAGTCCTAGGTATAATGTTTTAGACTATTTTCCCCTCTTTAAATGACCCCATTACTTTTACATTCTCTTTTGTCCAGAAGCTAAGTGTCTGTGAGAGCGATGGCAATTCTTTTTCAGCTTCTAATCAGCTTGCAAAGATTAACCAAGTCTAAACTGATCACATACGGCCTGATAGCAACGTGTAGTTTTATGTTTCTACTGTGGTTATATCTTTTACAAAACTTTTATTTTGTTGTCTCAGTATTCGTGATTACCAAATAATTACAGGACTGTGACCATCTTAAAATTTTATATCTTGATTGATCAGTAGGATGTAACATAGTGGACTACCTCTAAGATAATAAAGTTTCACAGCTTGACAGTATCAGGTACTGTAGGTCTGAAAAAGACAAGAGTGTCCTCAGAATTGACTCACCCATGAACACAGCAATGAAGTGACAGAGACTGACAATGAGAAAATTATTTGGTGCAAAGATGCAGGACTTCTTAAAAAACTTCTTAGAAAAAGAAAAGAGGAAATTGTGATGTTGGGCAAGTAGGGTAATGGGAAAAGGACCGCAAAATCTCACAGTTCCCTGCAAAAAATATTGGTATTCTACAATTTTTTAGGACATGGAGCCCAATGGGGAACAAGGGATGACTCTCTACAACACAGTAAACTATATCTTCTGTCAGTTGAGGACACTGCTATGATGGTGCATTACACAGGTAGAAGCAAATGTTCTGAAGATAGATATTTTCAGATAATATAAATATTAAATAGATATACTCAGAAAATAGATGCCAGCAGTAATGTTGCTATTAAAACTTTCTAATATAGGCATGACCTTAAATTATGCGCTGACTTCACCTCCCTACTGCACTACATTTTTTTCTTATAGATCTACTTCAGCAATGTATTTCTCCTTTATTATTTAGAGAGAGGAGGACTGTAAAATGGGTGTCTCAACTATGGAAATAAGCCAGAAGTCCTTAAATTATGTGTGGCTATAAATGCTACCTCCCATAGGATTTATATCACTTTGTAAGACCTGTCACACTTTTTCCATAAAATTAGAAAGATGCTGGTAATTACAGATCTGCTTACAAAGCAGCTCCACAACCTGATCTGAAATATTCTGTGATGCGCTGGGGTCCAACAGCTATTCAGAAATATCACTAGAAAAGAGTAGGAAGTGTCAGTGGAAACCTTTGGGTTAAATCATAAACCAAGGAAGCAATTGGTGGCTTATAGTTCTCATTCTTTCTTTGTTTCTGCCTTTTAGTTAGTGTCTTTACTACTATCGTTACCATTACTCCGTATGGAGTACTGATTAAATTGTAAATAAATTTATCCAACAACTTCTCTGAAGTTTGTTTTGTGTATCACTTCTTGAAGACATCATCAATAAACAGTATTGTATTAAACTAAAATTAGTGGCTATTTAGGTGCGGGTAGCTCTGTCCTTCTCTGCATCCTTTAGGTGTGACAGGGACTGCATTTTAACCAGCAAGCCATTAACTCAACTAATCTCTAAACACTTGCATACTTGAAAATTTATGCAATTTCTGTTATTTTCCCCATGACACTAAATTACAAACTTAAGAAAATAAGATCTGTGAATGACATCTTTATATGTTCATACATTTTGCGTCTTCCCTGTAGTGCTCAAAAGCTCGTGCCTTGTTATTGACTGCTTTGATTTATAGAGAGGTAGATAAACTGAATGGTTGGATTATGAAGATTAGCGACTTGGATATAACTGAAGCCCTTGTTCTCTGTTTAATGTGATAGTCTCCTTCCTAAAGAAATATGAAAATGACAGCACCTGCCCTTGCTGTTTGTTGTTAAGCTCATCTGCATTTTTTCAATTATGAAATAACTCATCCTAGAAACCCAAGGGAACGTGAATTATTAACTGAGCTAAGACACACTTGTGCTAAAATCTGATGGGAAATCACAAGATTAATATCAACTATGAAGTGAATATACCTGTTGAGTTTTATTCAGAAAAGACAGATACTGCTGCTTATATATGAATACACAATTTACGTATAATGTACTCTGGTTTAATGCATTGAATTTTATGTACACTGCAAACATTAGTTTATGCAAACAATTTAAATGATTTTTAAAAATTAATAAACAGACAATATAAACCCCAAAATATTATATATAGAAGGCACTTGCTTTAGACTGTGATGGTTGTTTTTCAGAAAGATGAATTTATATCTATAAATTCAAAGCAAACAAAACTTTGTCACTACTAGGTTTGAGACTGTTCAATGCACTGCACTGGCCTACTGCACTGTTGTGTTTTTTAAAAGGAAGAGACTAAGCTCACCAATTTTCAATTCATAAAACCACCATTCCATAAAATCATAGAAGCAGAGCTAACCTGGGCCGCCAGATTGCCTTATTTATATTGGTATCACTGCTTTACCTTGGAAAATTGGTAGAGGAGCTGATCACCTGTGTTTCTTTTGTAATTCAACATCTAAACAGCACTGCAGGAGTCAGATCATCAGTGCCCAGGATGTTTGTACCTCCAAGCAATACAATATATTTACAAAGTTTTCAAGTTTTCTTTGTAGTGCAAAATTAAATTCAGTGGAATTGATTTTGTTTAGCTGGCTTTTTCATTTTTAAATTTTTAAAATATTGATTCATTTAATCAGGTCCAAAATACATACAAAATAATTTACAGACTTGCATATTTCTAGGTACAAGTTTAACTACAGTTTTCAAGAATGTTTTATCACAATACTTGCTCAATTGATTGGAAATTTTATTTCCAGTAGAAGAATGTTATAAATAAATAGAAAAACAACTGGTAGAGCCTGATCTTTTGCAGTTTCATATTTGGGCAAAAATTAATTCTACACAATCTCTTTTTTTTTTTTTTTAATTTTAAAAATAATTTCTAAGCAAGTGCATTTAGCAGGAAGCTTGACATCATTCATTTACTAAGACTCCCTAAATAGCAGTACTGGAAAATAACCGCTCCCTAACCTAAAGTTTCTCATTTTCACTCCTTCAATATTGCATGCTCTTAACTGAATCTGTGCCTTGCTAACGTGAGCAGGGTTTACTCTCTGTGTTTTAAATGATGGAGTACTCCGAAAGGTTTCTTGAGAAAGACAGTACCATTGGCAGAACTGGTAATGCTGCTTTATAATAAAGTCTGTCAGTGTACCTAATACTTAAACCCTATTTATAGAAATTTGTTCCAGACCTGAGGGGACCATGGCCAGCCTCAGGGGTGACTCGGACAAGGGAAATAAGCTCTTCAAGGTTAAATTGTATAAGCTGGAGCATGTGTAACTTATCAAGCTGTAAAAACAGGTGTGGTAGAGAAGAAGGGCCATAACTTTTCCTCTTTGCCTGTAAATAAATACCTGTGTGACTGGAGGCAGAGCCAATGGTAGGTAGAAAGAAAGTAGGTAAGAAAGGATTCATTCCTAGGAGTTTCATCTTGCAACTACTCATGCAAAGAAGACACTCACCTTCTCTGACATTAGTCTTCTTAATTTCCATAGGACCATATGTAAGTCAATTACCCTTGACTTCAGTATGGTCCTCAGACTTTGCACAACGTATACTGCTTTACAGGCACTTACTTGGCTGTTTACTCCTCATGCACCCTTTAAATCCTACTAATTTCAATCTGTTTTCCTGCCATAATGTATGTCTCCTCCTGTGAAATTCATGGGAACTGGACCGTGCCATGCAAGTCTCTGGTTTTCATTTTAACCCTTTGCAATGCTACAAAACAATTTCCTTGCAATCGTTGGTCCTGCTCCTGGCATTTCTGAAGATATTCAAACAAGGAATACTTTGTGAATGGATTTGACAGCAGGAAGGTTAACCAGTGAGTGGCTTATGCCAATGTGTGCTTCAGGCTAAGGAAGTTAACAACACAATTTATCTAATGAAGGATCGGGTGAGGATATATGTGTGTGTCATTGTGTGGAAGGGTTATTGCTTTATCTATGCCCAGTACAAAATCAACTCTAATTATGAGCTGGCTATAAGGGCAAAATGTGTCCCTTGAGCTATTTTTAGCTGCTCTACAAAATGGAAAGTGTGTGTACAAATACATATGTGCATACATATAACACTGGAATTGTTTTAACTGGAGGAAACGGCATAAACTACATAAAGTGGTAAAACAAAAAAGCCAGCAAAAGATATTACAATGAGATGCATACATCCAAGGTTATTCTGAGTGTTCCTAATGGCACACTGTGACTTGCAATAGAAAAGATGTTCCAGCTGAACCATAGCTCTTGAATCCAGAAGTGATTAATTGCTTTAGAAGGAGCAAAAACTTCCACTTCAGGGACTACAGGATATGATCGTTAAGTTTACGTAATACAGGAGTCCTTCTGACTTTCAAAAACACAACTGTAAGGTCTTTGCCTTGTTTCAGGCAATGGAAAATCATCCTCTGAAGTTGTTGGACTCAGAATTTCAGGACAAAGAAATAGGAAAATATAAATTTACTGAGATAATATCAGGTATTTTTCAAATATGGGACAAAATATCAGTGAGAATTAATGGCTGCAGTAGTTAGCAAATAACAAGTTATCGACTGAATCCCATTTTAAAAACATGGTGCAAGCAAGGAGTACCTAAACATTGATTAGTGCCTGTGAGGAACTAGCTTTATGTTAAGTGGATCCCTAACATTGCACATTTTCCTGACCTGATATGTACATTGCATTTCTGTAAAAAAGACTTAAGCGGGGTCCAAAGAAAAACTGGTCAAAATAACAACATACAACTCTTTTCCTGATGACCTGCTATGTTTCTTCTTGCAAGAAGTCAAGTTTCAGGTGTAACCCACAATTGCAGAAGCGAGTAGGACCTTGGAATCTTTTTGAGTATCAGTGTTGCCTGTGTCATATGCCACAGAGTGCTGCCTTCCCTGGTTTTGGCTTGTATGACACACCCATCCCACTGTGAGGTCTTGCATATGTTGTATGAAACACTGCAGCAGTTTATTGAAAACTCCTATTCTGATTATACCAAAAATTTCAAAGATATAAATGTATAAATGATGTACAGGAGAAGACCAAGTGATTAGATCATCTACTGTATCCCATATTTCTGTGAGGTATATAAATTCTAAACTCTTACCATGTAAGAACTTGCCTAATTAGTAAAAATTCATCGCCACCCCCATTGTTTCAATTAAATAAGCTGTTTTTCATTTCCCATCTGAAACCATCTTGCATGAAATGATTGGAGTAGAATCCCAGCTGCATTGCCCTCCTGAGAAAATCCATAGAGATTTTACCAGCATGAGATGTGATCATTCTTCTGAGGGTGCTATGCCTGCTGAAACCCATCATTAGCATTTCTAAAGCATTCCAATTATACAGTGTCACTTCCAGTTATTAAAATTGCTCCTACTTTCAACTTTTCAATAAAGTTATTTTGCGTTCCCAGGCAGGGATTGGGTTTCAGAGAGCAAAGGGAATTAGATGATATATTAAACAGGTGGTGATGGCTGCTATTTTTTATGAGACTTTAAGTAAAATCTAGGTAAGCTGTTTATACTGCTAGCCGAGTGCCTCATCTGTTATTTAGGCTCTTCCTCATGCTTCAGTTCTCGTTCCAAACTTAAGACTCTTTTTGCAGCATGACCAGGCTCCAGTGGGAGAACTGGAAGATATTTTCCTGCTCTAAACCTTTCAGAACTGGAAGATATTTTCCTGCTCTAAACCTTTCAGTACGAAGCATTCCTACTGGTTGGGATTGTGGTTACAGTTAAGAAGACAGGCTCCTCAAATCTTGGAGCAGGGCTTTACACACTATACTGTGATGTGAGAAGCATTCATCCTTTTGTCAATAGGTGACTTGAGACAGCAAAGTATGCTTTGATTGATGAGTATTCCTAAAAAAAAAAAAAAAAAAACCAAAACAGAGACTTAGTCAGAGAACTAGATTCCACCTGAGAGCGCCACTGCGTACTCGCTTAGCTCATGCAAGAAAACAGTTCTGGACAGAGTGCAAATGCAATGCTTTAATCACATAAGCAATGTTTTGATATTTCAGACAGGTGTCTGGGATAATGTGGTGAGATAAGTGGAATATTTGGGATCAGTAATGTGATTTCTGAATTTCACTCACATGCCTTTGGAAGCTGCTAAGTGCTCTTTGGACCTTGACCCAGATGCTTCACATAGCACAGAAGTTAAATTAAGTGAAATTGCTCACTGTAAATTATTTACCAACATTAGCTTTAGGAAATGTCACTAAGCTTAAACCACAGTAGGAGAGGTGCACTTTAAAAAGGGAGATTTTCAACAAAATGACATTTTTATAAATCATACCCTTAAGAATCTGCAGGCTTTTATTTGCACTATCATTTTTAATGCTTAGTTTGGCCTCTGCTCTTCCGGCACTGTTATACCAATTTTTTCCAGACAGTCATTGCTGTACTTTTCTCATCTGTTTAGCCATCTGGGTCCTGTGGTGGCACACACATGGTATATCATAAAAGACAAGTGCCTGGCCTTTTCTCCAGGCTGCCACATTCTGGTCTGGGGAGGCAACAGGGGAAGGAGTGGTGTGCTGGAAAGGTTTGTAAAACTGCTGGGCAGCATTGCTTTGTGCTGCTAAAGGGATCTGTAGCAGCTGGAGGAGAGAATTATCTTCCTTTGGAAGAGAACAAAGAAAGGAGCTGACATTTAATCAACAGGGAAGAGGGAGGGAAATGAACCAGGACACTATGGAAGGGCACAGTTGATATTTCCACTAATAATTCTGGCAGCAGGCAATCTCTTCTGAACTGTATTCTCCCCGTTAAAAGACTACTCCAAGAAAGCAAAGGGAAAAAACTAGTATGAAAGACATTAGCAGGGTCCCAACTGCGGGTGACTCCAGAGCAGATGGGGCCCAGATCTGGATCCCTGCATGCCAAGGAGGTGATGGCTGAACCCGCAGCCCTAGTGCTCACAGGGCACGTCTCCCTCTGGCCACAGCCCCGGCAGCTGTTACGGGCAGAAACGTCCCATGGGAACACTAAAAGGCTCCATGGTGAGACATGCTTGTGCAGCGTACGTGACAAATCCCCAGCCGGGGCACCAAATGACATCCTGCCTCCACGGAGTCTCTTGGGAGCCTTACAGAGGCAACGGATGGGGCTGCCTAACTGCAGACAGCCTTGGCTCCTCATTAGTGACTAATTTTTCTTCTCTTAGCAAACAGCCTGTGGGAGATAACTAGCGTGTCAGGCAGTAACCTGCTCCTGAGCTGTGACTGCCACAGGCTCCCATGTTCCCTGCTGGGAGCAGATCCCCTATCACAACTTTGACTGCAAATGCAGATGAGTGCACATCATGCTTTATATATACATGGTCTTCAATACTTTTCCACTGGCAGACCCTAGATATGGCAGGCTGGTGTATCCGAATTTCTACTTCATGAATTTAAACTTACCGACACTAGGCTGGCTTTTTTTTAATCTGCTGTTTGATGAATAATTTAAGTCAGTGAGTCCATTTTTATAACTGTTTAGTGAACAGGACCAGAGTACCAATCTGGCTGAAGAGCAACCTGCCTAAAGCAAATCTGTCAGGGCAGCTCCTTGTTCTAGCTTACAAAGTAACCACATAAACATTTGTGCCAGAACGTTGCAAAAGGTAATTTGGGGACAGAAATTATGGTCTGGGTTGCTTTTTTTTTTTTTTTTTTTTTACCAGAAGTCCTGGCTGATGATGATCTAAAGCATGTGCTGAACTGTAGCCTTCATTGCCTATTGTGTAGTGCCTTCAGCACAGATCTCAGACTGTTGGGATTTTTTTAACCACAGCATGAATACTACTGCCCTAAGCATAAAACAAAGCAGTGACATGCCCTTGTGTTGACTCTGATTCCCCGTGAGTAAAACATGTTGGGATAAAGTGCTCCTCTGGGGCTGTTTCTGGTGGATAAGGCATTGTGTGAGTTCTACCTGGGTCGTATTCAGTGGGCACAGCTTATATGAAAACTGGTAAACACAGAGACACATGCAGCTAGAAAATTCTTCCAAAAGCATGATTTAATGGGTCTGTTCCTCAGAGTGTTGTTCTGAGCTCTTCTGTGAAGGACCACCTGGGGACATATGATGTTCATAAAGTTCTCTTTTGGTAACCATTACATTCCAGAAAAGATTGAGAACTCTGTGCCAAAAATTGGAGAAAATGTCTCAGTACTATACAGTTGCAGCCAGAGACACACCATGGTGGTAAGGCAGCCCTGGAGCAGACTCAGGCTTTCAGAATTATTTATGCGCACGATCCCCAGAAAAGTCTCCTCAATTTCTGAAAAGCAAAAATTATGAACAATATTTAGAGAGAAGTAAAAGACTTCATAGAAGTAATCATAGAAGATGCTTAGACTTGTTAGATTCAGTCCTGAAAAAGCATAATTTACTGCCAGCTCCAAACCACCACTGTTAGTATGCTACTAAATGACCATATGCCTCCAAAAAAAGACACTTGTACAAGTTGTTTATGACCTAATTCTGCCACCCTTGTTCATGCCAGCTGCTGCTTTGCTCCAGCAGTAAACTCATCTCCACAGACTCAGGAGGCTGCTCTCAGAATTAGATGCTTCTGATTTCCTGACGGGTCAAGTTGGCAGAATCAGAGTTTTAACAGGGAACAAGGGGAAAAATGTTTCCTCATTTCTGATGCATTCCTCAGTTTGAGTGTGTCAACAGATGGAGTGGGGATTAGTTATAAAATAATGTGGCCTCTTAGATTATGTAAAAAGCAGTCGTGACGTGCTGGGGATTTTCTGACGGCTCATAAATATACTTATGCAAACTAAAGGATGCTTACAGTATAAGTGAAATGCTTATCTTCAGTGAGTGTTTGCCTTTGATAGATAATGTGAGGGTGATATATACATGTTTAGAAAAACACGCAGACAAATGTTGGCGAAGAAATAAAATCTGTTATTTGCTCTTTATAACCTAGCTTGAAATTCTAGCTGTTGGTATGAGGCAGGAGTTACTACGGCTCACTACATGTTTCACATCCCGCTGAGGGTGTCTGCGTGGCCTTTTGGGATCAGACGTATGTTCCCTCTGCCTTTTCTCTGAAGCAGCAGCCACGTAGCCGTGGCTGGCGTGCCCCACAGTGGGGAGCTCTGCTCCGGCCGCTCAGGGGGGGCCACGGTGCAGGCTGCATGCTGCCGCGGCCCGGGGCTGATCCAGCTCCATAGCTGCAGAGGCTCAGCGTGCTCCCTGACCTGCTCCGTTAGACCAGGGACCGAGCTCGTGTAGCTGTGAGGAGAATAACGGACGCTGGCAACTCTGTAAGAATCATAAATCGAAGACCTTTACTGTCGATACAAGCGCATTTATATATCTTACTAGCAACTGATCACACATAAACAATAAGCTTGATTGGTTACATGCATTCTCCACACGCTGTCCACGCGCCTAAGACTAACATTTGATTGGTCATTACCCTCTGTCCATAATACACCAGACAACTCATTGGCTGCAAGTTAATTACTGCTATCCTAAGCCTATTGGCTAATTAAATCTTACAAGCACAAACACAATGCTCTATACACTTTTAGCTCAAGGTAGAAAACTTTCCACTGTTTAAGAAATGGCCAGATGTTTTCCTTTTCTTCAGACAAAGCTCAGCATCCTTATCTTGTTTTTCTACATTCCTGTTTGCTGCTCCCAAGGCTTCTGGCCAACCAGGGTCAAGATGTCCTCATCATTCACTAACTGTACAGCACTCTCTCAGTTCTTCTTCCTCTTTGCACGTCCTCAAGGGCTCTTCAAGGTCGCAGCCTACTCTATTGCGATGTAGCCAAAGTCTTGCTCTTGTCCAATGTGGCCATTGTCCTCCAAAAACAATCCCACATAGCTGGACAGGCCAACAGCCTCCATCCTTGGGGATACAGGTAAAATTCCAGATAAAAATTATTACTTTTACCAGTATAATGTATACAGTGAGGGCCCAAATTCATGGGCAATATTTAGCATTAGGCATTCCTACCATGCTGACTATGTTGTTCCTCTCCCTTCTCCTCCAGCCCTCAGGTGAGGGGGCTGCCTTCAGTTTTGCCCACAGGGCTCGTTGGGACTCCTTATGAACCTAAGCCAAGGACTGATATGGGTGAAAAATGTCTAGGGAAAGGCAGGATTTTTCTGTATTTCAGCAAGTTCATTTCCTTGATTCAGTTCACAGTGGCAAACACATTTTAGATCATCCTGTAAGGGAATGAGTCCCTATTCCCAAGCTGCAGAAACACTAGGGTCTTATTGCTCTTAACCAAGATAAGAGAGCTCTGTACAAATGCTGCCTGCTCGGTATCACCATTCCCTAACCTTCCACTGGCACGCTGACCGCTGCACAGAAGCACTATTGCTGGCCTGCCATGCACATGCTGAATGGATGATACCAGGATGCGTTCCCTTGGTGTCCTTCTGTGCTTCAGGTGGTGCTGTAAAGATGAGTCCTACACACCTCCACAGCAGAGGACTTCATATGTGAAGCATGCATTGCAGGGCTAGAAGCCGGATGAGTTGAAGAGTCCTGTTAGCTAGAAGTAAGGCACAGTTCTGTCGTCACACAAGCTGTCAGATCAGCCTGGGTCTATGGCAGTGCCTGGGAAAACTTTTCCCAATAAGTATCTTCTGAAATTTAATATATCCCTGATACTGTGACTTGACGTCTATCTAACATTTGCTGGTTGTCTTCCACTATTCTTGGGAGTGGTAAAAAAGCTTTAGTATTTAGGAAGAATGGAGGAATATCAAGAGTCTTCAAATTCATAAAGCCCATTGCTAATTCTTTTTCTCCCTCACACATACACACTGATTGAACTCAGTAAGTTCCCTAATTATTCTTTTAAATAATAACACTTGACATTTTCCCCGAGGGCTATGTAACAAGTGTAGATTTACAATAAGAATGGTGTCATTAATAGATTAATAGCTGCAATAATGTATATAGCAGCATTAACAGGATGGGTGAACTGATTTAGGTAAAATGGATGGATTTTTGCTTCTGCTCACCCACCTTCTGCAACTTAGATTTATAAATGGTTATACAGGACACAGGAAAAGACAATTCTTGCTCCCATTTTCCCTGTATTCTCTCTTTTTCCCTGACATTTTCATTTTCAGCTCTACTCTGTTTTTTCTGACTTCCTCTTCCTCTGAAGATCTATTTTGTCACTGAAAAGAGGACCAACAGCCTTTTACATATCCTGGTGGTTAGTATGCAAAAGGAATAGCCCCATTAATGCTAGTATTTACGCAACACTTCCCCCATGAAACCTCTATAAACTAAGTAAGTACATACTCTGGTTTTTTATGCTTTTATTTTGCCCATTTCATAGAAATAATGAGGGGAGAGGAGGACGGTCTATTTCAAAGCACTGCATTGAACAACTCGCTATTACATTAACTTCTCAAGGACCGCAGGCACAAGTTTAAAGCAAGCCCCTTTCTTGTAAGCAAAATTATGTTTCTTATGTGTTGGATTTAAGTGGCAAGGACTAAAAGTTGAAGTGACAGAGTTCAGGCTTTGATGCTTTGCAGAGAAGGAAGAGGAAGCATGATTGGCATCTATGATGGTAAGTCCGAAATCTCGTGTTTATTCACATAATTTTGGTACTGTGATCTTGATAAAGTTGTCAGATGACTAGTTTACTAGATAACTTCTATGTTTTGTCCTCTGTGAATTGGCCAATACACTTGTGACAACAGTCAAATATTTGCACTGAATTTGACAACTTTACTAGGTTGTCTCCTCTCTAGTTTTCCTGAGATCCTCTGCAGCAAAACTTCTAAACCTCAGGTTTGTTTTGCAAATCTGAACTCACTGCATTAGATTTCATGTATTTTTTAGCCTACGTGTAATCTACAGGGGAGTATTTTGCAACTTTGTCAAAGACCCGGAAGAACAGGCAGCAAAATTTCTGGGCCTGGATAGATCATATAACACTTGCTAAATGAGTTAACAAAGCCCAGATTTTCCTGCTATAATATTTTTTAAAGAAACTTTGGATTCTACTCATTTTATGAAGCATTACGTCTCTTGAAGGGGAAAAAAAATTGATGGATTCCAACTTGCATAAGCAAGAAAAACTTGGAGAAAATTAAGGCAGACAGAGTATCTTTTGCTGGAGCTTTACTAAATGTCTACACAGATGACCATCTTTACAGAACTGCAGCTGAGGAGAAACACCAGATTAAACAATAACCCTGTGGGAAAGTTGGGTGAAATTGCAATAAAAAAAGGAAGAACTACAACTTGATGTGGGAGAAAAAATGTTTTGGTTAGAAAGTGGCAGGTAGGAACAGAACTAAAATTTAATAAGGAAAAAGAGAATCTCTACAGAAGAATGTTGCAACAGTTTATCTTCATTGTACAAGATGTTTCAAAGTACATCCTTAAAATATAAATTTGGGAAAAAAAAAAAAAACCAAACCAAAACAAAAACAACAAAACTCTTCTGAGCTGGATTATTAAACCTTTTCGAAACTTACCTCTTTATGAATTAGCTCATAGCTGCCTCTATGTTTAAAGTTGATCCTTATTTCCTGATTAGTATTCCAGGAAGGACTTTCCCTTGCATGATCATTTAATTTAAAAGAAAACATAAGATGCTTTTGTCAATTAGTTTTTCAAGTATTTAAGTGTTCATGCTGTGACCCTAAGAAGCTATGCATGGTGTTGCATTTGAGGCTAGCTTATGAGATGTCATGCGTTTACTCTGGTTCTCTGTGAATTCTGTATGAATGCCATGTAACATGATTCTCTCCTTGTATGTTGCTCCTCCTTTTTATTTAGCATATCTTACAGAGCCTACAGCTACCAAGCAAAAACTACAGGAGACTTCTCATAAACGTAAGCATTTTTCCCACATCACACTATTATTGAAGTACAAAAATTGTTCCAGCATTTTAAAAAATCATTGTGTGTATATCAAGATTTAGCGAAGGGTTATGCATGCATCTTGCAACAAATGGGATACAGTCATGTCCGGACAGACAAACGGATTTATAGGTTATTGCAGAGAGAGGATTCGGGGCTGGGATCTCTGTTAGGTCTAGGTTACACATGGGGCTGTCAACTGCTTGTCTTTTCAGCCAGCAGACCATAGCAGTATCTGTGCATGCTACAGAGCTGAACACACTAATGGGGTGCTTCAAAAGTATAATGTAACAGCCACAGTTTAAAGTGTCTCCTGAGTGGCTTGTCAAGCTTCTGCCTGCCTTCCCGCCTGTTAATTTTTACATGCTTCTATTAGCTCTACCTTGTACTCTGGGCAAACTGCATTACCTACTGGAAGGACACGGGTAGCTGTGCACAGGACTGGGTGCTGCAGGAGAGGGTTCAGAGGAGAGCGAGTTCACAAACATATTACACCGAAATGCACCCTTTAGGTGACAAGAAAGGTGGTTTTGTTGGTTGGATTTTTTTGTTTGTTTGTTTATTTGTTGTTTGTTTTGGTTTGGTTTTGTTTCGTTTTGTTTTCCCCAGATGCCTCATTTTGTGTATTGCGGAAAGGTATTTTTTGATATAAAATTTCTTTGTGAGGAGTTCAAGTGCATCCCCGTCATCAAGACTGAAACAAAAAGCTTACGAACGCATTTCAGAGATGCGCACAATTTCCCAAATAGCTGCCATTAATCTGGGCTTACTGCGCATTCCTCAGAAAAGCAGGGATTTTGGGGACACCGTTGGGGCCCTGCGAGGGCACTACCGGGCCTTCCCGGCTTCAACTGACCGACCGGGCCCTGCTCACACCCCGCAGCCTCTGCTGTGGGCCCAGGTGGGTCTGGCCTGGTCCCCGGGGCCACCGGGGGCTCCTGTGGCACTGGGAATGGCGGGGGGACCCCAGTGACCTGGGGGGGCTCCTGGGGGTCCCCCCCACCCCCGGCCATGGTGGGTCCCCCGCCCAGTTCGCACGCAATTGCTCACCAACAGTTTGGTTTGGCGGCGTTGTTTGTGTTCCAACAGGCATCTCCGTAGAAAGTCAGAGTGAATGTTAATTAACAATTAATTAACACGTTAATTAACAGCAATAGCTGTTCCCAAATGTTTCCAGAAGAAAAATTCTCTAAGCATAAGAAACGAGGATGTTTTTTATGGCTGGCGGTGGAGAGTGAGCTCCTCTGCAGCTTTTGCTGTGGTTACATGTTTTAGGCATTTATAGAGGTAAGGCATTTATACCACACGGATTCTGCTGTGTCTAACAGGGTTTGCACGAGGACGCCACCCTGTTCACCAGTCAAGGCACTTGTAGGCACCTTCTCCTCTTTTTAGAAGCTTGTTTTTCATTAAAACTATACAAGCCTCTTTTTTTTTTTTGTTGTTGTTGTTTTTTTTTTTCCTTTCTTTTCCCCCTTTGCCAAATTTGGCTGCAATTCTCCAAACAGCTGACAAGTGAGAACACACATGCGCATTTCCACAAGTGGTTGTGTCAGCCTGGTTTCTTAACTAGCTGACCCATGTTCCAAGACCATTTCAGCAATACCTGTCAGGTAAAAAATCAATTCCCTCTAAATCTGAGGTGTTTGTTTGGTGTTTTTTTGTTTGTTTGTTTGTTTTTTGCGATTTTTTTTTTGCTTTGTTTTTGTTTTGGTTGTTGTTGTTGGTTTTTTTGGTTTTTGTTTTTTTTTCTCCTAGACAATTTTCTGGTTACACAAAAGACATTTGATGAGCGGTGCTTTTTCAAAGGAAAGGACAGCTCGAATACTCATCTGTGGAGAGAGCCTGTGAAGTGCCATGTGCTGTCAGCAAAGGAAGGGGGACAGCTCTTACCTCCTAGTTCTGCTGAAGATTTTAAACACATAAATAATCCCGGGGCCTGTAACAGGACCACTGTCATTGCTGCACCTGCACACCGAAGTGCTGTTTGCAAGGTGATGGTCTGTGACTGTGTCTCAGTTTATCAGACATTGACACATCTGTCCTTTCTCCCATTGTTTGTTTGACATGGTTTAGTTAGACTAAATTTTTTGACATGTAGGTCA
Organism: Tyto alba; assembly: GCF_018691265.1. Taxonomy (NCBI): domain Eukaryota; kingdom Metazoa; phylum Chordata; class Aves; order Strigiformes; family Tytonidae; genus Tyto; species Tyto alba. The sequence continues at coordinate 3,936,235 of NW_024881276.1, read as the reverse complement.
ACTCTAAGTATTTCTTCAAAACAGCAGTCTCTTCCTGACTTTCTACTTTCATCTATTGGCAATTATCATTAAGCGTGCTTTTTGCAATATCATATTACATTTCATAAGGTTCTAATAAAAAATAATTCAAATTCACTTTAATTAAATTTACCAACTTTATTTGCCATCTTCATTAGCTTTAAACTATCTTTGCGTGGCTTAATTTCAAGCTATTGATCTTCCAGACATAGGAAGAAGAAGATATTTTCTTACTCTTTTTATATGAAATAGGTATCAGATGTTAAATATGGAAAATAAGTATGAAAAGCTGTAGTTAAAATCTTACTGTAGCTTTTCCCTAAAAAAAAAGAGGATAAAATTGTAATATATCAGAATCCTTCATTTTTACAAAGAGCCAAATTCCCAGGCTGATCAGTGGGTAGACCATGCAGCATACGATTTCTGTATTATGAAGAGATTGAAAGACTCAGGTTAAATGTAAAGCTGAATACTTCAGGGCAAACTGCAATCTTCTTGAGAATTTCTTCAGTCCAAAGAGGAAAATTTTCTGCATCGTTAAGCAGAAAGGAAAGTTTCATGGCTCTTCTCTGGAATATCTGAAGTCAAGATCTTTTGTTATATTGCAAATATATGCCCAATAGTGTATAAGCAGTAAAATCCATTCTGATTGATGGTACACTGAAGCATATGGTTTTGAACAACTCACAAAGAAAATGAGCAGAGACAAGCAGAAAAACTCTTTACAGCATAGAAAAGAAAATGACAAACAGTAATTTGACACACTCAGCCTGCTACCCTTGCAGGCTTTCAAGATGGTTGAAAAAACATTGGCTTTATTCTATTTCCCTGTTTTCTTTTTATATGCAAGTCCTGGCTTCTTCTGAGAGAGAGAAAGAAAATATTGTCATAACAAGTGAGATGGGGAAACATGGGGACTAGCAAAAGAAATCTGAGAGGTTTAAATTGATATGAAATTCACTTCTCCAATTAAGCATTGTACAGCATTTAGACTTATTGAAGTCTTTCATAGTCAAGTCAAAACTCATAAGTAAATTCTAGTTATGTTTTATATCAGGAATTAGGATAAACATTATGGATTAGTTGTTTGTCAACAAGAATTTTGATAAGAAAGACTTTTTTGCTAAGGAATATTTTATCTTTTAAAAGTTTGAATATAGTCTATAGAAATACACTTGCTACAGAGAAAAACAGAGTCCCAGAGCAGCCGAGAAAGAAAGGAAATTACCGATGCAGAAGAAAAAGAGAATTATTGATGTACCAGAGTTTTGAGGGGTGACAGACCTGAAAAATTTATGTCTGGTATCAGCATCTGACTTACTGCATGGTGAAGCAAGGTGAAGATATATATGATCTGAAAATATCCAACCTAGCTGAGGAATTAGGCATATCACCATAATCCCATACTGGAAATGCTTGACTTTATCTTGTAGATTAATAGGAGTATTATGTAGCTCATGTACAGCATTGCATCAACTTTTATCTTCTCCACAGCACTACATTGATTCAAGTGTATAACTGCTCATCTAGTCTATCTCATAAGACAAAAAGTGACAAAAAAGTCAAGGAGACATGACGTGCAGTGAGACCTAAAGCACCAGGATAGACTCCTGTAATGACGGGGGCTGAGAAACCTTGAGACCATTAAACCCTGGAAATGGTGGGAAGGGATGGGGACTACAGGTGACAAAATACTACACAATGAATGGAGGTGGGGAAGAAGGGAAAATTTCCAGAGAAGGTGGCACAGTGTGATAACAGTCATCTCAGGTTTAACAGCAATGGATACACCTTTCTGACAGGATTTTTTTCACCCAGCAGAGGAAAGCAGCAAAGACATGAGAGAACCTCTTCAGTGCCAGATCTCAATCAGAAACAATGAACTGTGACCTTATCAAACTGCAGGAAGTTATGTACCAGAAAGACTTTCTCTGAGCAGTGATCATGCCTACAGTGGATTAATAATTAGAGAACATTGTGTAACGTCTACCATTAGATGGTCATTAAAATTATTTATTACTTTTTAAATGCATCAGCCTTTCAGAGAAACTACTTCTCTCTCTTCCAAATGTGAAATTTCTGCCCTGTTCCTAAAGATCCATCCCTGATAACACAAGATTTATATGTATCAGATATTGCAGCTTTAAATACCAAATCCTCCCTGGCTGCTGGGCTACTGAGTGTTAGAAAGGCACAGGTTACATATTCTTATTTTTTAAGGAGGTTCATCTCTCTAAAACAGTGGTAGGAAAGTTATTAAAATTATAGGAAATATAGTATGTGCACATTAAGTACAGAAAAATATGTAATTAACACTATTACCAACATTATGTAAGCATTTTAATAAAGCGAAACTCTAGCAACTTTTATACAGACCACACCTCTCATTTGGTAAGAGTTAGATAAATGAAGATGTCAGCATTCTTTTCTAACCATTCTCTGTAAAACCACCTGATCTACATATTCTTTGTAACATGCCTGTGCTGTATTATTCTGCTGGTTAATGCTACATACATGTCATTCCATCGCCAACATTACTAGAATCACAGAGTTCTGAAATGTTTATTTTAAAAAATAGTAAAAAGCAGAGCTGGATTTCAATGATGTCTTGTAAGGTCTCTTCACATGAAAACATCTGTGTTTTTTTTTTAATTTAACACATGCTGAACTACCAAATTATCAAGGAGGTTTTTTTTTTTTTCTTTTTTTTTTTTTCTTTGTTAACTACTCCATTAACAGACTTTACACACCCTTTTTACATTAAAGACAAACCACTATACATTTTACAACCAAGGTTCTATCTTGGTTCTTCTTTGTTATATCAAATAGCCTGGTGCTTGTTGTGGGAACTAGGTTTCAGATAGATGTCTCAAAAACTTAATTGTGGCTTATACTTTCATAACCATTACAAACAGAACACAAGAAATGCATAAATGGAATCAATGAGACTAAGGAAAAGGAGCTTCTCAAGAGAAGACTAGTATTTTGTGGGAAAAGTGTTGGCAGATTACAGGACACTGGGAGTTAAAGCTAAGACAATCTCACGTATTAAGAGTCTGTTTGGATCATTTTGGAGTTTTATATTTATTCTTTTAATTTTCCTCTCGCTTAGAAGTCTTGGTAATTGCTTTCATGGTAACTAATACACTCATTTCCCTAGGCAAATAGATCAGAAAATAATTAAAAATAGTTTCCACTTATGTTTTTAAAACCTTTGAAATGTTTCTTTAAAATAGCTGCTGTTGATCTTGAAGCACCTGTTCTGTATAAGACAAATCTGATTAGAGTCAGATACCTGAGTGTGTTTTAATATGGTGATCATTTTGAACACGGACTTCAACAGAAAGTATAGCCACATGAGAGTGCAGAAATTGGAAGGAAGCAATTCTTCACTGTGATGGTGGTGAGACACAGAGAAGCTGTGGCTGCCCCCTCCCTGGAAGGGTTCAAGGCCAGGTTGGACGGGGCTGGGAGCCCCCTGGGCTGGGGGAAGGGGGCCCTGCCCGGGGCAGGGGGGTTGGAACTAGATGATCTTTAAATTTCCTTCCAACCCAAACCATTCTGTGATTCTATGATTCTATGAATTGTTCACACAACATCCAAATTGTGTAGGGATGCTGGGAGCCAAGGATGGATTTCCTTGGCAGAGAAACCATGAGACTAGAAGTCTCTTGCCAGTGTTGTTACTCAAATGTCAGTTTTGATCTTAAGTTTATTTAGAATTAGAATTAGAATAGAAATGGAGAAAAAGAGCAGGACTATGTTAACAGAAACTGCTACTAACACAAGGTTGGGAGGCATTAATTCATACAAGGATGAGGAGGTAGTAAAGGAAGTTTTGTATGGCCATGGGAATTGTAGGAATGGGGTCAAACATAATGCACTTAGTAATCAATCATAAGAAGCTTGGTTATAAGCCAGGAACTCATCATTTGGAAGGCTGCAGGTGAAAAGAAAAAGTTGTTATATTACTTAGCCATGTAAAGGACTGTGAACAGCTAATGAAATATGACAGTTAAAATATCAGATTTGATCAAGTAAGATTTTCCTAGTAGAGAGGAAGAACCAACACTTCTGCACTGGGCAAATATCATGTGTTACATTATGTACTTTCTTGAAAAGGAGAGTAGAGAGTTAAAAATTCATCCACTCCCAAACTGTTGTTAGTACAATTTTCTAATTGGGGTGAGCTGTGAAGTGAAGCAATGAAATTACTTTCTGTGATCCTAACATTGGCAGTACTGAAGCTAGACTCAAAGAGGCATCTGTTCTATCTACTCACTCATAAAAAACCTGGATCATCTGGCCAGGTGTTTACAGATTGTTGCAGGTGACTGTGGAAAGTAGATGTGCACCTTTTTAATGAAATAGCACATGTGGTGCAGTATTCCTGTTAAATCTTGGCTTCATATTTGATTTAGTCGATTTCTTTATAGTAGTGATTGCTTTTTGGTTGGTAATTAGGGCACTTTCCTGGCTTGCAAGGGCATGTATATAAGCTGTAATGTGTGGTGTAAGGATCTGAGCTCTCAGAGATCAAAGTGGTAAAGCCACATGAGACAGCACAGCATTGCTCAGATCCTAATGCAAACAGCTTGGGTGTCTCTGCACTGGCCCTCCTGCCCATCTGGCTCTGATCCGTGCATGTGCAGGCACTCTGACTACTTCTGCACCTATAGCAAGGCACTTACCAGTTGGGATTTGCAAACAACAAAATCTCTCTGTGAGTTAGCTGCATGTATTTAAATATTTACTATTTTCTGAATAATTTTCTTTAGGAACAGGGATGCTTTCAGATTATCATTGGTTCTGGTGGAGAAGATAGATGGCCTGAAGGATAACAGACAATGTGTTGTGAAAAACTGCTAAGGATGGAGGATAAAGACTAAAACAAATATATAATTGTATCCTGTCTAGTGCCAGAGATGTCTCACTGAGTGATAGAAGGAATGTATAAACAAATTACAAATTGCCGTCCTTTAATAAAATAACCAACTACAGCTTTGCAACTGCCTCATCGTCTTTGATGAAAATCTCCTGAGTTACCTCCAGTGGAGAGATCCACATTCCACAAAGGGTGCTGGTATGGTGAGCATATGCTTCTGGTGAGCATTGTCTGCTCAAAACAGTGCTGAAAAATCAGTCAGCAGAACACTTTTTCCTGATGAGATGTTGAGATGGACAGATGTTAAAGTATGTTTTCAGAATTAGAATTACTTTTTTTGGATGGCTAATCTAGCTGGGATGAAATCTCTGCTGAGATATATTCCAACTGGTCAGGAAATGGCCCTGTATATTGTTTTATTTATAAGTATAATTCAATCACTTCAAAAAAAAAAAAAAAAAAAACAAAAAAACAAAACCCACCAACAATAAAACCACTTTCAATACAGAATTTTAATCATTGAAAAAGATGGAGGGGTAGTCTGATATAATCTCAGTGTGGTTTTAATTTTCAATTTTGTACATTACAACAAATAAACTCAAATTCTTTTAAAATTAGTTATAAAAAACCTACACATCTCTTTTGTAAGCCAGGGAGGTGGAAGAAATGTTTTTCATCCTGTGGAAAATAAGCCATTCTACCAGTGTTTCAGATCTCAGCAGAATTTTGTTTTCCTTTCGTTTAATACATTTCTAAAAATACATATTTTCATGGATCATTGATTTCCAATTCCCTTCCTTTGACTTTGAATCGGGAAGGAGAAATGTTATCTAGAACAACCTTGTTTTGATTTAGAAGCCTTTTTGGCATACTGCTTTGGGCATGAAAAATTATTTCCCTTTTCTTTCTGCTTATTTTCCCCCTTGTCACAGGAAGGGTCTTAAAAATCTGTCTGACTCATGTTATCATGCTGCTTCCAAGAGATGGGGTCCTGTCTTCCTCAAACGTACAGTACAATAGCGAATGTACCACACTTCCAGCCCCAGATGAAAGCTATCAAAGACATAGATGTCTTTGCCAACAAACCCAGTGAACTTTCAAATATGACATTTCCAGGGGATGAATCAGAATCAGCAGTTAGACTGCTTATGTCTAGAAGTCCTCTGGAGGAAGTCTGGAGGGCTTTTCTCATCTTATGTGCAGGGATGAGTCACTAAAGACAATTACACTAAAGGCAACCTATTCACATCCACTGAAGATATTTTTGGGATACAGGCAAAACCAGGTAGAAGGTGGTAGATAGCAGTTTGAAAGAAAGAGTGAGAATCCTGGCACTCTGTGGGGATATTAATTTTATTAATTTCCTTTGAAGATATTTGGTTAGCAAAATCAAATTATCTAGCGCATGAGGAAATCAATTTACTACAGTTCGCTTCACCATGTACTGTGAAAATAAAAACTTCCTTTCCCTAGTACTTGATACATGTCTATGAAATCACTTAGACTATAACCCAATTTACTTCCATGGAAAAAGCATAAAATCCTAAATGTTCCTACCAATGATGATTATTTCATTCCTGCTATGGTCAGAGAGGTTTCGCATTTCCAGAAATCCTGGGTATAAGATACATCAGCAGTGAGCAAATCTGTAACTACCTTTACGAGTCACATAGAACAGAGCTGGCACTAGGAGTAGGATGGGAGATAATATATGCCAAAATGAGAAGATTTTAACTTTAAACTGTTATAATAAATTATAAATTTTAAAAATACAATTATTAATATTAGACCTTAACATTTCACTGGTATTGCATCATCTTTGTCAGAGTAGTGTCAACTGGTAAAAAAAGACTTGGGGAAATAAATCAGTGGGCAAAATGTGGAGATGGCAATTGAAGGCCAGGATGTATTCTCTTGCCCTACAGTTCAATAATTAGATAAGTATGCATCAACAATGACCAGGTTGTTCATGTTTTTCACCAATAAAGTATACAAAATGTGTTGGTAGATTTATATATCTGCATCTATACCTATCAGAAAAGACTATTTGTTCATCACCAAATTACAGCTGTTAGAATGCATTAGCAACACAAGACCATTTTATCGTTTTCTCATGTTAATGAAAGCTTTAGAGAGGGAAATGCGGAACAATGTGAAACATAACAGGAAATTTGATGTATGCAAATATAATTATTTAAATTGGAATCTGGCCAGACAACATAAGCCCATATACACAAACACAAGCACAACTCTGTCCAGAGAACAATAATCGAATTTTGAGAAAGTGATAGCTACAGATGAGTTTTTGAAGCTATGACTAACCATCCAAGCTTTATTCGCACAGTTTGTAATTCTGTCTAAAACTCTGACTTGATTTATAACCTGATTATCTATTCATACTCTTTCATTAACTGATGTTCAATTTTCCATTACATTCATAAACCTTTTCTGACATTGATTTACTATTCAGCAAAGCAGTGATTGAACAAAGCTAAACTAAACTAAAGTTGAATAGTGTTTGACAAATGACATCTCAGTGAATTCTGGAAACAAAGAGTTGAAACTTTCCAGGGAATAACTTGTAGTGGGTGAGGGCTGACTCCTCCAGAGCTGTGCCAGTATACCATGACTGAGAACCTACCATTTAGTGTGTCCAGCTCTGGGCTCCTCAGTACAAGAGAGACATGGACATACTGGAGCCAGTCCAACAAAGGACCACGAAGATGGTTGAGAGACTAGAGCACGTGAAGTATGGAAAGTCTGAGAGAACTAAGACTGTTCAGTCTAGAGAATAGAAGACTCAGGGGGAATCTTATTAATAGAAATAAATAACTGAAAGAAAGGTGCAAAGAGGATGGAGTCAGGATCTTCACAGTGGTGCCTAGTGACGGGACCAGAGGAAATGGGCACAACTTGAAACAAAGGAGATTCTGTCCGAACATCAGAAAAGCCTTTTTTACTGTGAGGGTGGCACAGGTTGCCCGGGAATGTTGTGGAGTCTCCCTCCTTAAAGATATTAAAAAACTGTCTAGACACAGTCCTGAGCAACTGATTCTGGGTGTCTCTGTTTGAGGAGGGTAATTTGACAAGACAACCTCCAGAGGTGCCTTTCAAACTCAGCTGTGATTCTCTGACTCGTGTCCTAAAACCCATAAAACACAGGTAAAAACCATGAAACATAATGTTATAATAGTTCGCTATGGAATGCATAAGAACAGAGTTTCCTTCATGAGTCAGATGATGTGATACTGAGTCAAACCAAGGAAGGTCTTAAGCAGGCTCATAGCAACGTCAGAGAAAAGAGGGGCATGAAACTGAGACACTACTGGGGACAAGCTATAGAAGAGAATAGTTCCTGCATCCTTGCACTGAGCTAGCTTCTGGAACAAAAACAGGCTAAATTGACTCAATGTCTTAGATGTGAAAATAGGTTTAGTACCCATCTCTGCAAGCCTGGTGCTTAAGATAAGCACAGCACGTATCTTCAAATGACACACACAAGAGTAACAGGACCCAGAAAGCAGATGTTTCCAATTATCTGTCAGCTGAAGATCCTACTGAGTAGACATTCACACACCTAACACACATCATCAAAATCACAGAGCCAACAAAATGGAGTTTTCTTTCAAAGCAGAGATGGTGGTGTTATATCTCCCTTATTTATTACAAAATAGTGGTCTGAGAGCTTGCCCATAAAGTGAAAAGCTTGGATCTATAGCCATCCTTAACTTGAACAGCTCCATGTCCATTTCTTTCCCTTCCTACTAGAGGTGTCTGTCAACAAGGCTACTCTGAATGAAGGTAATTTTCAAAACTTCTGTTGAAACCCAGGCTGTTGTGTGAAGACTTCAATGAAAACGACGGCTGGAAAAATCACAGTAAGGTGAGATTCAGATTAAGTGTCTATGATGTAGGTATCTCCGTGTGCACGAGGTAGCTAAGTCAATGGAACCCAGGGGCTCTCCAGCTGACCACATGTACATATCCACTTTAGCATGATCTGAATAACTCTCCATAGCAACTGGATCTCCCCCGAGTTTAATGAGATGCAAGAGCTCAGTATTTAATTTTCCCCTTAAGATTTTTAGTTTCAGTTCTTCTCCTGCATTGGAAGTACAACGGGGCAAAACTTCATACATATGCAAATTCTCATGGCTAGCGGTGGAGCTCCACAGATGCCCTTATTCATGATTAATAAGATTCTGAGGAGAAGGGGGAAAAGGCTACAAAAACAATAGGAAAATCAGAGAATAAATACACAAGAATAATTACAAGGCTCTGTGACATATATGACTTCTCAGGGAGGGCAGCTGGCACAGATTAGCCCTTGTGCACAATTCTCTGACTGCATAGAAAAATTGAATTAATATATTTGACTCATTGCTCTACAATTCCAGTAAGAAATGGGGCCTCAGCAGGGATCTGAAGCAGAATTAGGGAGTACCTGCCATGCAGAAGGGATTTTTTTATATAAAAAGTGGTATGAAAAAGGGTGAATGGGATGACAGGCAGAAGTCTGGATGGTCAGGGTGATATTACCAATTGTGAACAGTCCTTGCATAATTGTTTCAGTTTCCTTAACAGAAAGGCATTTGTTCTTCCACTGCAGTGAACAACAAAACCTAACAACTTCTTCAGTTTTAAGCAAAAAAAAAAAAAAAAAAAAAAAATTTAAATAGTGGATGTTCAGTACATTCAAAGAGACAGAAGCTGCAGGGAATATTAGGTTCTCTAACCACTTAGAGATTCACTGTCACTCACACTCACCTTTTTAGTTAATACCAGCTGAGGCGCATGACAAGCAATTTCTGGCTGCTAATACTGAGTTGTTCTGTGAGTTAACAGAGAAGGAAAAGCAGCCTGGTTCCTCGAGAAGATAACCTGAAATTAGAAGTAGGGATTTAGAGTGCAGTGCATTTAAAGAACAGGGAAGATAATACAGCCTGATGGCAGGATAATGTGCTAACTCTAACACACTTTCCAAGTCGCTAATGGGTTCATTGGTTCCAAGGCTGGAGGGGATCATTACACCTTCTAGTTTCACTTGTTACAAAACATAGTCTATAAAATCTTCCAGAAAGAAGTCAAGTCTTGCTTTGAAGACATCATGGGAGGGAACCAACTACTGTCCTTACAGTTTGTTTCAGTTGTTAATCCTGCTGGTGCACTTTTAATAAAAAGATCCTGCCACTTCTCAAGAGTGTTGCTGTTTCTTTCAATGCCTTGCATCTCCAGGTGGATACTTCTTACTGCTTGACTTTTTTTTTTTTTTCCTTACCAAACATTGATTTAATAGTCCTAATGCAACCTGCAGTCTTTTTTTAAACACCTGATAGGTGACTATCTCTGTAGGGCATCATTTACACCTTCATTTTGTCTTTCTTCAGTTTTGCAAATTGCTTCTATGATATTATGACACTACACCCATGTGTGGCATTCTGGTGTGAGCCTCACAAATGCAGAGGTAGGATCTCACTACTATTCTTATTTCTTTTCATACATCCAAAGAGGTAATTTTTTTTTAATAGCAATGCACCTGTCTGTGCCTACACTGAATTCAGTGGTGCAAGCCTGGTCCCCTAATCACACATAAGAGAGAACTGTTATGAAGCACATTCTGGTTCTCACCCTGGGGGCATATGAGTTTATTCTAAAAGGAATCATAACAGGCATAACAGGGATCTAAATATATCCGGGTTTCAACATATGTCACAGTCAAGGTATGGTCAAGGTGTGTTTCCCAGGACAAGGACTGTAAAAACTGTAAAACCAAGACTATAGGTTCATACCATTCCATAAAACCAAGGCAATTTTGACTGTCTCATTTTAGATGGGGTTTGGTTTCAGAGTATGAACCTTCCTCAAAAGAAACTGAAAAGAAGACAGATTCATCAGGCTTTCAGAGTGACCTTTTGGATTTTGATTATTGCTGTAGATGCCATGAGAAAATCTATTATCTGTTGGAGGGCTGACAAGAAAGGAAACATCCAGAATGGGACTCATCTGACCTTACTACATCCTCAGCTGAGCTAGGCTCCCTTTCAAGTCAGCAGAAAGAAAGTGATGCTTTTTGAATTCAATTTATCTAACCTATCTTGAATATCTCCTTAATATAGTTGAAAATCTCCCTTCACTTACTATAAAGGGAACCAAGGTTAGGTAACTCAAATATAGACATAAGATTTTACACAGATGAACCCTGTTGCAAATAATTGACCATGACCAACTTTCTTTACCTGTTTTCATCACCTTGAGGGCATGCAATTATATTCTGGGAGGAAAGGAAAATGAAAGTGAAAGACCATGGTAGGAGGTGTTAAATTCTGGCACCCCTTGAAGTATGATGTCTTTGAAATTTATTTCTTTCCCTATTTTGACTTGGGGAAAAAAATGCTGTACATGTTATGCCTCTAAAAATTGTCAAGTATATAACTTTTCTACATTATAATTTCTGGGAAAAAGAAAGGATGTGAATTATGTTAATTTCCTTTACTGAAAGTTGTTTGATTTTAAATGTTACGTGTCCTGTAACCCATGGTTCTGTCCTCAATTCATCCTAAGATCCTAGAAACTACTCTTTAATGCATGTCGTATGTTCAGCAGAAGGCGAAAAGAGGGTTGGTAATTTATTTGATACAGAATACAATATATGTGTTGAGTCCTCCACTTAAATAACTGTGCCCTTGATTTCTTTCAGGTTTTAACTCTAGCCAATGACAGACAAAGGAAAATTAAACTTTCCTGGAGAAAGTACTCTTTCTGTACATGTTAAAATTAACTTGAACTATGAGTAGACAATTAGCCATACATCTTGAAAGTCTACCTGTCACAAATACTCTCATGTTTGATCAGAGTTCAGCCACCACACACACACTGCAAAGGGTCCTAAAATATTTAAATGTGTTCTCTAGAACCTGATCGAATATCTTTTGCCCACAAAATGTTATATGGAAGATAAAAGTAATGTATAAACCTATGCTGGCTATTTTTGGCATTTGTCAAAGTCACCAGAAACTCACTTCCAGAGGGTTAGAACATGCAAATAAAACGCTATTTTTTGTAATGTGTTTGCTACATTTTAAGCTAAGTTTTGCTCATTATAAATTACTTATTGGTTCCAGCAGACACGATGGCAGAAATGCGGCAGTCAGGACACTCAGATCTGTACAAGCTGACGCTAAGTCTGGACTGCTACAAAATCCCTGTGCTTTTTAGTTTTAAAAAAATCACAGTCCCAGTTTTTTCTGACATTTACAGATATCAGTGTTTAACCTAAGCCTTCTCTCCATGCTTAGGTGGCCTATGTTCCTCTCAGTGTTTAGAATCACAGAATCATAGTTGTGTTGGAAGCAACCTTTAAAGATCATCTATTCCAATATCCCTGCCATGGGCAGAGACATCTCTCACTAGCTCACTAGATCAGGTTGCTCAAAGCCCCATCCGACTTCAACACTCCAATGATGAGGCATCCACAGCTTCTCTGGGAAACATGTTTGAGTCTCTCATCACCCTCATTGTAAACAATTTCTTCCTTAACTCTAATCTAAATGTACCCTCTTTCAGTTTAAAACCATTGCCCTTTGTCCTGTCACTACAGGCTGTGGTAAAAAGCCTCTCTCCATCTTTCTTATAATCCCCCTTTATGTATTGAAAGACCTCAATAAGGTGTTCCCAGAACCTTCTCCTCTCCAGGCTGAACAACCCCAACTCTCTCAACCTGACCTCATCAGAGAGGTGTTCCAGAACTCTGATCATCTTTGTGACCCTTCTCTGGACCCACTCCAACAGGTCCATGTGTTTTTTGTGCTGGGGCCCCGGAGCTGGACACAATAGTCCAGGTGGGATCTCACAAGAGCAGAGGGGGAGAATCACCTCCCTTGACCTGCTGGCCACACTTCTCTTGATGCAGCCAAGGACACGGTTGGCTTTTTGGGCTGTGAGTGCACATTGCTGGCTCGTATTCAGTTTTTCATCCACCAACACCCTCAAGTCTTTCTCCACAGGGCTGCTCTCAATCCACTCTTCGCCCAGCCTGTATTTGTGCATGGGACTGTGACAATCCATGTACAGGATCTTGCACTTGGCCTTTTTGAACTTCATGAGGTTTGCACAGGCCCACCTCTCAAGCCTGTCAGCATCTCTCTGGATGGCATCACTTCCCTCCAGTGTGTCAACTGCACCTCACAGCTTAGCATGGTGCTGAGGGTGCACTTGATCCCATGATCTATGCTGTTGTTGAAGATGTCAAATGGTACTGGTCACAGTACGGAACCTTGAGGGACACCACTTGTTACTGGTTTCCACTTGCACATTGATCCATTGACTATAACTTTTTGGACAAAGTCATCCAGTCAATTTATTACCCGTTCAACTCATCAAACCCATATTTCTTTAATTTGGATGTTGTGATGGACTATATCAAAGGCCTTACAGAAGTCTAGGGAGATGACATCTGTAGGTCTTCTCTTGTCCACTGATGCAGTCACTCCACGGTAGAAGGCCACTAGTTTACACAGGCACAATTTGACCTTGATTAAGCCATGTTGTCTGTCTCCAATTACCTCCCTGTCTTCTATATGTTTCAACATGTCTTCCAGGAGGATCTGCTCCATGATCTTACCGGGAATGGAGTTAATGCTGACCAATCGGTAATTCCCACTGTCTTCCTTTTTACTGTTTTTAAAAGTGAGTGTGATGTTTCCTTTTTTTCCAGTCGCTGAGGACTTTGCCTGACTGGCATGACTTTTCAAATATGATAGAGAGTGGCCTGGTAACCACAGCAGCCAATTCCTTCATGACTCTGGAATGCATCACATTGGTACCTGTGGACTTGTAGATGTTGCCATTCCTCGTAGATGTCGCCATTCCTCAGGTGGTCTAGGACCTTATCTTTTTCTACAATGGAAGAGTCTTTGTTGCCCTAGTCCCTGCCTTGAGGTTCAGGGGATTTAAATATTTGGGAAGGGAGATTACTATTGAAAACTGAGTCAGAAACATTGTTGAATACCTTGGACTTCTCCATGTCAGTTGTCACTAGTTTCTCAAAGACAGATCTGTACAGTCAATCCATTCTTCTACATAAACGGCAATCTCGCTGACCCCCCTTCCTTGACTGTCCCTTCTGAACAGTTCTTAGCCTGCAATCTGGTAATCTCTCACGTGAAAATCCATTTCCACTTTGCCATGGGTACAGACTACATTCTTTGTTGCCTATACAGGACTTGGGTAAGCTCTACCACAGGAAGCATTACCTAAATGTGATCTGTACAATCCCATTTTCAGGTGATCTGACGCACAAGACAAACCCCATGTCTCTAATCATATCCCATACCAAAGTCACTGAGAAGATAACTCCTCTCCATGCACCTAAAAACCCTAGAGAATCAAAGGAAAATTCTGCTGGAAAGGAGCTCATGGGATAATACAGTCTTTTCTCTATCTCAAGGAAAAAGCAACTATATTTAAGTTAGTCCTAACATATGCTTACAGTAAAACAAACAAAATATTATTAAGCAAATTCAATACTTAAGGGGCTTCATGCAGACAGGTGTTACATCCCAGTGATTGTTTTCTATTTATTGTCTTATTAGAAAAGAACCCCACTGTGTAATCTTCTATTTTGATATACGCTTTTGCAGTAGAAACCAACTCTTTATTTCTCCTACACTGTTCCAACATGCCTTTTCAGAATAGCTTTGAATTTCACACATTTCAAGGTGTTTTGTTAAACATCTAGAATATATTGACTATTAAATTAGGATGTGTAGCATGTTTGATATCATGCTGTCTCAGGAGTGATTTTGGTTGCTTGATTGTATATCTTTAGGCTACTTGGTAGCAGAAAGTGGCTTCTCCATTGGAATCAAATTGAAAAATAAGATTTCTTTATTCCTGTATATATTCATGATTCAGAGCATTGAATAACTTCATTACAAGTTTATGACTCTTAAGATACTGTGCTCTAAAGAAAATTACCCTCTGTTTCTGACAGTAGTGATAGTCTATTTAAAATTTATTCACTGATACCCATTATACTGTATTGTACACAGTGTTTTCTCAGACAGAAAAGTGGAAGGGCTCGATCAGCACCTGCTTCCAACGTATTTTGGAGCTTGGTTATACTGCTGTGCTTGGTGCAAGAGAAGAACCGTGGCAGAAAAGACTATTTGGAGGTGCACTTTTCCATCTTTGTGACTGAAGACTGAGCCTGGTGTCATTACAGAAAGTTGTTTTCAGAGTTTCCAGCATATAAAGCTGTTTGAAACCATGGGTGTTTTCTGATGTAAAATAAGCCATTTGTTTGGCTTTCCACCATTCTTGTTCCCCATGGCTGTGGCAGTTCATCCAGGCCCTTCTGCAAAGGTTGCAACACGCTCTATTGATTGGAGAGAGCCTCTCAGAGCAGAAAATATGTCTCTGCTTTCATCAGCCTGCTGAAATGAATCTGAGACAAACTGTTCGACAGCATATGGCTCTGGTTGGGCACTTCAAAAATCTCAAGGTCCATTAGCTCTTGTACCACCTGCTCTGCAGGATGTGAAAGCTGGAACTGGCATGGAGCAGCAAACCTCACGCTGCTGAACCAGTGCTTCAGCCCTCAGTTTGGAAGACATAAAGCCCAGTGCCCGTGCTACCTGTAATAGCTGGGAGCTACCTACAGCCAGGCTTCACTTTGCAAAGACAAGCTTGCTCCTTGGATTAAGCCCACCAAGGAAAATTTATCCCCGAATCTTGCTGCTCTTGGGCTCATGGTTGCAGGCTCCCAAAGGATTGCCCTGTGCCTTTCACTTTGTTTGTATTCAGTCTCTTTTTGGAAGTAAGAACATGGTTAAAAGAGTTAAATTATTCTGGACTCACTTGAAAAATGAGACAAGCTTGAGAAAAATAACAATAACAAGTTTATTCTTGCAAAGCAAAGAGGGAAATCTTAATTAACAGGTTATATACTAAACTGAATGTCTCAGCTGCTAAATCTAATAAACTGTAAAATTAAACTATACCTAGGAAGAAGGTTCCTAAACAGTAGTTTTACTGTCTCAGTCATGTAAGGGGCATTTCCTAGGGTGTGAAATGATACTAATTATCTCCTACCTTCACCCTAGGGAGCCCATATCATTGAGGTGTTTTCTAAGCATATTTCTTCTTCCTTTTGCTTACCATGCAATCAGTTTCTGCCCTTTTCTTTAAAACTTCCCTCTTGGATATTTCAACCAATACAAATTCAGTTTGAGGGGTGAGGCTACATACAGTTGTAGTACTATTTCTTTTCTGTACCATTTCTTTGGATGCCAAATTCACAGTGAGATTGTTCAGGTCCCTGGTGTTCCTTCAAAGTAAATACTGATCTGTGTACCTCAGACAGAACAGTCCCTTTCTTAAACAGAGCAGTCCCTCTAACCAATAAATCTTCCCAGTTAGAGCATACCCGAGGCTGTTACAGCTCTTTACAGGGTTACGTAAGGAATATCCTATATAATTCCTTTGTATATCACAAGAAATATTTCATACTATCAAACTCGAATATCTTTGCCTCCTTGCCTCCAGTTTCTCAAAGTTCACATAAAGTGCTAAAAGTACAGATGACAGACTGTGTAGAGAGGGTTATGCCATCCTCACCCCTCATCCACTTCAGCATTCAGCATCAATTGATACATATATGAAAACTGGGTGCCTGCTAATAAACTAATAAATAATGAAATAATAATAATAATATAATAAACCAATGAAATAATGAACTAGATTTGAAGGGGGAAAGGGGTGAAGCCAGGGTCACTAGAGAGAAGCCTGACGGCAGCATGCCAAAGTTAGAGGGGCAGTATGCTACTGAGGTCTCCACCACAACGTGCTGAGTACACTGGAGCACATTTGTGTCCTGGGTTGAGTGAGTGGTGGAGTTTTTTGGTGGCAGGGGAGGGGGCTATCGGGGCGGCCCCCTGTGAGAAGCTTCTCGAAGCTCCCCCAGCTCCACGTCAGCTCCACTTCTGTTTGGGAAATTGAGCCAATCGGCTGCACCTCTGCGATAACGTATTTAAGAAGGGACGTGGTGACGGGCAGTGGGACTTGTGAGGAGGAGTTGCTGCAGCTGCATGAACACCAAGGTCAGTGGAGGAACGGAGGAAGAAAGGAGGGGGGAGGTGTGCTGGAGCAGAGACACCCCTGTATCCTGTGGGGAGATGGCAGGGCGCCCCCCCTGCCACCCATGAAGATCTACGGTGGAGCAGACATTGATTTACAGCCTGTTGTTCCTGCTCGGATGATCAAGGTTCTGTGCCCGAAGAAGGCTGGGGTCTCATGGGAAAAAGGTAGCCCTGCTGCTGTAATTCAGTGCTGGGAGGATTGCAGCATGCGGGGGAGTCCCACGCCGGAGCAGCTCGGGAAGGGCTGCAGCCGTGGGAGGGAATCCAGTCGGAGGAAGTTAGTGACCCATGACGGAGCAGTGTGGGGAACGCTGCGGCCCGTGGGAGGAATTCATGTCATAGAAAGTTTGTGGAGGACTGTCTGCTGTGAGAGGGGGACCACGATGGAGCAGGGGGTAACAAGTTTTGGACACTCCCCTCACCGAAGATGAAGGAAGTGGCAGCACTGACTGCACCCCCCATTCCCTGCCCCTGCGCCCCTGGGGGAGGAGGTAGAGATATCGGGAGCAGAGCTGAGCCTGGGAAGAAGGGAGGGGTGGGGGGAAGGTGTTCTCAAGATGTGGCAATGCTTCTCACTGTCCTACTCTGTTATGTGTTGTTAGTGTCTGTAATAAATGTATGTTCTTTTTTTTCTTCCCCTAACGAGTCTGCCTTTTGCTCGTGATCATAAAAGGGGGATTTTCCCCCATCCCAGTCCTATCTTGAACCCCAAGCCTGGCTCTCTGTCCCTTCTCATTGCCAGAGGGGAAGGGAGAGAGAGCTGCTGCATTGTGGTTGGCTGCCAACCAGGCCTAAACCACGACAATTTGAAATGTCCCTGTACTAATGCGTGCAGCACCTTAGCTGGCTCAGGGTCAGTAGGGGATGGAGATCCACGCGGCAGCAAAGACACGAGGGTTGTCATTGCATTAGAAATCACAGAAGCAGCGGAGAGCAGTTGCACAGGAATTAGGGCTTCTCCCCAACCAAATGTGGTGGGATCGGTAGCCCAGCTAAGGTGCACCTACACCAATGCATGCGGCATGGGCAACAAGCAGGAGGAGCTGGAAGCCACTGTAGAGCTGGAAAACGGTGATATAGTTGCAGTCGCAGGCACATGGTGGGATGACTCGCACAACTGGAGTGCTGCAATGCATGGCTGTAAACTCTTCGGAAGGGATAGGCACAGAGGAAGAGGTTGTTTCTTATTATATGTTCAGTCTTTCTAGAATTTCCATATGATATGCAATAGACCTAAAGCAGAAGTAGTCAAATAATGGAAAAATGAACCGAGAAGTTTCATTCATGATTGTGGGATGCCTGATATCCTTTCTCTCATTTTGTTAGTTGTTCTTGAGGCCTTAGACAAATACTTGTGAGAATATTAGCCAGATTATTTGTTTTTCAAAACTCCCACAAAACAGAACAAACACCGTGTGAATATGTGGTACCCAGTCAAATAATTCTGGTTATAGAATTATTAAAGAAAGTATTGCAAGTGATACAGAGGTTACATGTGAATACTTATTAAATGCATAATTGGAGCAGTTTTGCACTAAAATCTGTTAGATTTTTCCAAGAAAAAAGATGTGTTTTTCAATAAATTTAAATAAATTATTCTATCTTTTAATGCTATGAATATCTTTGGTTTGTAATGTTGAAAAGGGAAGAAGAAATGTCACTAAGATGGAGAAAACTCAGAATCTAGATCAATCTGATATTAATAAGTCACCCAAGGTCTTTGCTTACTAAATTAGGTTTTCATTGAGAACTCAGTCAAATTCAGAACCTTTGAGTTAAACTTTTGAAATCTTGGCATGGCACATGACCTTCCTGAAGTCACCCAAAGTCACACCTAAACTCACTATGTTCTGTGGAATCATCAACAATTGCTGAGACGACTAGCGAGAGACATTTTTGTGTTTCTTTGTGATTCTCACATTAGAAATAAGAAGTGCTGGTAACTGAAGTGTGAACCTCTTCTGACTGTCATGGATATTCAATAACACAATTACAAAATAACTCCATGTGCATAGTAATGCAGAACTGATAGAGACAAAAACTGTTCCATGATAACTTTGATTTTGTAAGACTCTTTGATGCTAGTCTGATATTAGGCAGAAATTATGTGCTGGCATAATTCCACTGATTTCAGTTAAATTCTGCTACTAGAATTTTTGGCCAAAGAAGTAATAGACCATTTTTAATATAATTTTCAGTCCTATGATAGCAAATTTGAAGGCTCACAGGCAATCATTTCACAGTTTCCAACAGCAACAATGATTCATGTTAAACACAAGCAGAATGTAGCAGAGACTGAAATACAGAATAGCAAGCCGGGGGGGGAAGAGGTGGAAAAAACTTATAGACCAATCTAAATTACATTTAATTGATTAATGATATGTAATGAATAAAATGCAACATGTAACGTAGCAATTATAAATACATCAGGATTAGGAGAGGGCAAAATATAAAGTGATATAATCTTTTAATCTTATGCTACATCATTGGCTCTAGGCTTATAAAACATACTCAGTGGGATATAAAAAAAATTATAGGCATGTATCCTGTATTCTATTTACGAAACACAAAGCATACACTTGCAAAAATTGATCACACTTATGTTTTAATTATCTTGCATTTACGTGGTGTTAATGGTGGGTCATATAAGGTTGACTCCCATGGGACGGAAGTAAGATGATATGGAAAATGAGTGGGAAATTTAATCATGCCATGCTCACTGAAACATTCACTTGGTAATTGGTCTGACTGAGCTTGAAGATTATTTTGTAAAGATATACTAGGAGTCACTCCTGACAAGGTCCCAGATCCATTTACCTGTCAGCCTGCCTAATTATTTTGTTAAGTACTCAGTTGATCTTCAGTAAAAGAGCACAATTAACCCCTCTTACTGTGTAAGACAGGCTGATTTGTTCATGATAAAGGAAAGATGTGCAAACTAAGAATTTAATCAAGGACTTGGCTGTGCCAGGCCAGGACACAGTACATGTACTGCATTCAACTCTCACAGAATCCCCTGCTCTGCTGCCATTAGCAGTCACAGGGATAGAAGTTGCCTCCGTTGGTCTGCACATCTTCAAATTCATTGTTTCTCATCTCATTTAAAAAATTTTTCTCAGTTCGTGTTTCCAGTGCGTCGGGCGAGGTAGGTGTATTTGAGTTTTTTCATTGCGCTGGAAGCAGGAGGGGTATGATGGCGAGGTGTTCCCCCAGAGCTTGTCTCACCAAGCTGGTGCAACGTGGACTTTCCGAGGGCCCCATGACCCCAGATCTCCAGCCACACCCTTGCCCAGGTTGCCTGCCTGCTCTTGAAATGGCAGGCAAGTAGCAGCATGAACTGTCAGGTCCGAGGCTTTGGGGTCTGAAATGTAGGAAAATTTTCAAAGTGTGTGTGGCAGGGACCTGGAAAGCCCCAGTTTTCCAACAGTGCTCTGGGCAAGTTTCCATGGCATCCCTCACCCTGGTTGGCCTGCACTACCCGCTTTGCAGGTCATCATTCAAAAGGAAGGTTATTTCGCAGAGTATGCTGCTATTCATCAGATGAATTGCCCTCATTTCAGTTTATTCATAATCTTTAATAATGCAAATATTTCTCAGCAAGTATTTTTCAAAGTAACGTATTAACCCTGACAATCAAAGCAATGGATGAATTAGTCTTGTTTAGTACAGAGATGTAAAGGAAATGGTTTTACCGGTCGTACAAACTAATGATGCCTATGTCAAAGAACTAATGTTACTGTAAGAAAAATGGGAGCAGGGAAAGGGTGATAAGAAAATTTAAGTAGACATCTACATTTAGAATTAGTTGTGACGAGGGTTTATAGTAATATAAATAAAGCATCTTAAATTTGTATGTTTATTAAAATCTCTCTAAGGAAGTCAGAACTGCTTGTGCAGTATATTCTATTTCTTAAATTTCAGAATTAAATAAAAATAAAAAGAAATGCAGCAATGAGCAGGGCAGTGGTGGATAAACTTTCAAAATATGAGTAAACAGTACGATAAGTTGATATAAAACCCATCAAATTCGGTAAATTGAATAAATAATTTAAAAACAGTTTGGGAGAATAAGCCACAGCTGCTGGTGTCATCCTGAGTCACATAACGGCCTATTACACAAGTTGCTAGGGCATAGCAGAATGGAGCAGATGTACTGGTAAGCCTTGATGTGCATTGCAAGAAGACCGGAAGAAAGCTCTGGCACAGAGCTGCAGAGAAGCATTTTGACACGTAGGAGGAAGACTGAAACAATTTGTGAAGAGAAAATACCTGAATACCTAGCTCTGCTTTCCCCACAGAGCTTGAACTTAACTGTTGCTACCCGTGGGAGGTGCAGAGAGAGCAGATACCTATTTGATAATAGCTACTAGATCCATTCCCATGTCTTGCAAACAGTAGGTCTGGGGGGGAGCAGTAGTAAGTCAGGAGTGCATCACCTTGGTTAAAGCACTTCTGATGCTCATTAGAGAATGAGTAAACTTCACCTGCATGCGTTCAGAGAAGCACTGCCCACTCTCACTTCAGCCTTCCTCACCCACCCTCCACTCCTGATAATGAGGATCTTGTGCTTAGGCAGATGTTTGAGTCCAAGAGATATTTGTGTACAGCCACATACCTGACAGGTTTGTGGAAGCTCACTCAGACAGGCAGCTACGTCATCAAAAATCCTAAGAATGGTCGTTTACATTAATTAAAACAAAACAAAACATTTCAGTAGAATCACGTTTCATTTTCTCATGAGCTGTTCTCCAACATCACCTTGCAGTAACAAATAAAAGAAGCCAAATCAGTTGTCTGAAGGCTATTTATTCCTGCCTGCAAGTGCATCTCTCCAACTAATAAAAGTATCACATAAGCCTCTGACCTTGTAAGCCTTGTCCTAGGCAGGAACACAGGAAATTCGTACATAAATCATGAACTATCTCTGAGAGCTCTTTCTCATTCTGAAATACCATTATTAAAGTCAGAAAGCTAGCATGGAAATATCGTGTGATTTAGGTTTGGAAAAGTTATAGATGAGTATAAATGGTGGGTTCGGTTACGAAGCCTCAGCTGTTGGTAAGGATCAGTAATAACAAAAGGCACACCAGCTCTGCCTATGCTCCACTGCCAGCTGATTGCATTTCTACGTACGGCTTCCCTTTCCCTAGGCAATGTAAACGTTCCAGGCAAAAGCTCCATTTCTTGTCTCAGTGGACCCATAAGCAATAAGAAGCAAAAATAATAAATAACAAAACACTACTCTCTGTCTTCCTAAAGGTATGCTTCTGGAAAGGAAACAAGTGATAGTAATGCTGTGATCAGCTTTATTGTATTTTTATTGTAAAACTTCTCCTAAAGGCTATGCTAAATTTTCTTGCAGTCTACATATAGGATGCATACAACTTTACAGAAAGGACTTTCTACTCCTGAAGTTATATGAGGCTTGCTTATATAACATTTTTCTTATTACACAGAGTAAATTAGAATGCAAATTTACAGCATATTAATAAGTCGGCACCAAACCCCTATGTGGATTGTTATCTAATGATGTATGTAATATATATTAGCCTACAGTAAGAATTACGTCTCTTTTCCTACCATGAAGTGAGAACCAATTTCCCCTAATGCTGAAGCAATGATGTTGTAAGCTTCTGATGAACCTCAAGAACATTACGATAGCAGTGAGTAATAATTGATTATAGAACAGCTGGGAATTGGTTCATTAAAATATTTCTATAGGGTATGAATCTTGTGAAGATCTCATACCTTTCCTGACAGCCAAGGACATTGATTGTAATCTTTGGGTATGTAACGTTCAGCAAGAATGGTAGAAAATATATGTCAGGTATAGATGACACAGTCTTATGTATATTTACTTGTCTTTACTAAGACTATTGCAGCGCCACAGCTCACCAAAAACTGTTTATTGTCTTTAATTATGGTCTTAATTATGATGAACAAACAGACGTTGGCAAATTTGGTCTTTCAAATTTCTATTCCCATCAGGGATAATAGCCAGTAGGACACATTGAGCTCTGACCTTTTCAAGGTCTTTTACAAGATATCCTAGTCATGATGTTTTATAAAGTATGTTGATCCCTTAGAGACAGGATAATGCTTCCGTACACTTGATGTGCACCTACAGTCCACACAATAAATCAGCAAAGAGCACTATGGATCTGTAAATTAACACTACAGCTTGTGCACTAAATTCTCCACATTGACAAGCCCCAAGATCCCAGGTGAGGTACACAGAACAGCTTCAGCACATCTGTAAAATGCAGAGGGACCCTGTTAAGCTACCCAAATTCAATGTCATGATATGAATGACATCTGTAAGCAGTAAAGAGGTGAAAACTTACCTTATTTGTGTCAGATAAGCCTGGTTTGACTTCAGATGAATCATTCACCGAGGAGAATATCCAGGAGATAGGCCACCACTTACAAGGGTAAAAATTTCTTATTGAAAGTGCTTAATTAAAGTATATGTTGCTAAAAGGTCTAGATATTATTTCCTTTACTGCCTTCTGACTGTTTTATCTTATTAAGCTCAATAATCTTTTCTGAACAAACCCATTCAGAAAGTGGAAATAAGCTAGCTATGCAACAAGTTATTTTGCCTTTGTGTAACTAACAAAACAGGAGGATCCTTTTATGCTAAGACTGATTCTGTTTTAAAAAGAAAAATTATGTCTACCACGCACACACTTACTGGAGTTAAGGGAAGGGGGACATGGTATGTAATAAAGACAAGATGAAAGGGTTTTACTAGAGAAGGTATCACATGCAGGAAAGTCTTGTAGTGGAGAATGTTTGAGTGCTCAGGATTCCAGAGAAGTATTTAAACACATTCTGAACAAATTCATTGCAGAAATGCAGGTTTTCAGCCATTTACCAACCTCTTCTATCAATACATAAATTCATTTTATGGCTTTGTGATATCGAGTTGCTTCTTCAGCTCTTGATGTTAGAAGAGACATCACACATTGGATATAAGTAAAAGCACGGCAAAGTAAAAGATCATGCTGAAGAAAATTACTCACACGATACAGCTATCAGCAAGGTTAGCTCAATGTCAACAACTCAGAATGGAAAAAGAAATTGGTTATATGAGAGTTACAATAAAATAATAACAGAGTAATTATTACGCCATTGTCATAAAAACTATGTATTGTCTCTTCAAAGATGAAGGGATATGATATTACATTTATTCCAAAGCCACTGTTGTGCAACATGTACTTCCGTCCTTCCTTTTTGAAGGGGAACGATCAACCAGATGTAAAGACCCTCAGAGTACCTGAAGTTCCCATGTGTTATAAGTAGACATTTAGCAAAGAAAAGTTAAATACAACTTCTTAACTTCAAGAATCTGCAGCAATCAGATGTCTGATATCTTGGCTGCCAGAATCAATGAAAGAATGATGGATTGAGTCATATTAGTATATGAGTGTAGGATTTGCTTAGTCAAAACAACAGACTGTCTTCATGCTGATGCTGTTGATGTCTGGCCTCTTTCTTCACAGGGAAAGAGTTACCTTTGAAAAAAATACCTGAACTCCTGGTACTGCTGCAAGGCACACACTGCTGGGGTTTTCTTTGTGGGTGATACTTTACTTACTCATGCTTGGAGAGGTTAAATTCACAGTGCAGCTAGAAGAGTACCTGCATGGCTGAAGCTGAATTTGTGCAATGGCATGGGAAGGAACTCCTTCCTTCTGTGTTGAACTTGTTCTGTTCTCCTCTTCCTCCTGGGTCAAATGGAAGCATCAGAGGCATTGGTGAGGAGCAGTACCTAGTACATCTGACCTTCAGCCAAACAGGTTCCTTCCTCATCAGCTCACCACTAGGTCTCAACAGTATGGCACACTTAAGTCATAATAAATAGAGGTGAAGGGATGGTCATTTCCTCTGTTCCTCCCAGGAAGATGAGTATATATATATGCTACTACACACCTGAGAAGATGCAATATGAAAATTCTGTTAAAAGGAAGGACAGAAAGTAGGAGTGCCATTGCAGCCAGCAAGCTTTCTGGGGTGGGTGAGAGCAAACAGTGGCAGGGTTATGTGGTACCCACCATGGAAATGAAGGGCTCAGCTAATGTGGATAGAGAGCGTTCCTGTCTGTACCTGCACTGTTGTAGCCTGGACCCAGAGGAAGCCAATTTTTTCCCAGAGTTTTTTTTTGCAAAAAACATTGCCATGTTTTTGCGATGATGCCATTTACAGCTGGCAGGACAGAAAAATATCCAGCTGATGTCCCTGATACTTTCTTTGCCTCCTGGGTAGTAGCTATGTTCTGTGTACAAGCTCAAAAAAAGATATTTCTATACTAAAAGGATTTTGTGAGTGAGCTAAAAAAGTTCAAGTAGCTCTGAGACATTTTCTGTGAATGGGATAGCAGAGCTTGGTGCAGTTATAGTGTGGATGGGGAAGCTGTTTTGTGGTGCTGCTCCTTTATTGAGCAATAACTTAACTCATGAGAGGCAATGCTAATGAAGAGATAGCGATCCCCTTAATCAACAGACATCTATTGGGTCTCCATAGCTTGACAAAGCCAGGACAAACTGTATCTCATTCTGGGAGCGGGGAGAATTTATGATAAAGCATCAAAATACCAGTAGTGATATCTGTATTATTTGGGTCTTTTGGAGTAAGTTTCTTTGATCATAAAACTATGGAGGGTGCTGAGGAACTTGGCTGGGGCGTTGAGGGACAGGCAGTGATGCTAAATACTGATATACACTGCAGCAATATAGATATAATTTATTTTGTTCTCAAGTCCGCAGCAGAAATAATGCTGTACATAATTTCAAAAGTTCTGGAGAGCTTACTAAATATTTATGAGCAGTTTCACATAGCAATTTGGTTTAAATTTCTGGAAAAGGTTGAATTGCATCACAACAAATTATCTTTTTATTGCACCCAATAACTTAAAACAATCCTGGAAATTATTTTGGAGCTGATACATTTGAAAAATTTATATATAAAAATACATATACATGTATATATGTATAAAATACTCCAGCATTAAATCTGTAAACTGCCTATTAAAGGAGACAAATATTTAGACATTACTCACAATAGACTATTCTTGCCAAGCATATATTTTTAATAACTCCATAGACAGTTTCTACTAACTGAACCTTCAAAGGACACTGGATATTCCACAAAAGAAAAATAAAAATGTCTTGTTCAGCAAATGCAAAAAGGTACAATGCATAAAAGATACATTTTTCTGAAAATCTGCAGCATTCCATTCTGTATCTTTTCGTCACAAAGATATGTAAAATAAGACCGAAAATAGTGTGAAATATGCAACTGTATCCCTAAATTGTTTTATATTTGCATTGCTTAAATAATGTTATAACAAACTATTATAAAGTGGAGAAGCTCATAGAAAATTTTTCTGTGCTATAGAAAGGATGAGAAAAATCTTGGTTTTCTTTGAAATGGAAAATGTGTTTATTCAAATTAATTCGTCATCAGAGGCCAGCAGCATAAGTGAAACTCAACACTTGTACAATACATTTGCAGTAAAAAGCAAACACATCTCAAAGCCACCTCTCATTTCTAGCACGGACCAGGTGGATTACAGCATTTCCTTGCTATTGGAAATATTTCTTCATCACCTAACCATCCCTGCTGTCAAGACACATTGGCATTTGATCCATCTCTTGATTAAAACTGGTTTTATTAAGAACGACAGATAATGCATTAGCTGCAGCTCACAAGGATGACCCTTCTGGCTGTGTATGCTTTGGCTTCCTAACCTACACTTTGGCCACTGGACATCTTTATCTAACTACAATGTGTTAATTGTCCTTTATTTCTCATTGCCAGTTTGTAGCCCACCTCACACCCCGGCGAGCCCTGAGGGTGCTCGCACTGGGAAGGGCCCAACTGGCTCATCCCAGAGGACAAGCAAGGTGTAACATAGCAAAGCCTCAGCTGGTCACCTCCACGGTGGTGGGGAAGGGCTTTGGTGCATGCGTGATGGGTAAGAGGGGCAACGACTTTTCCCATGTTGCGCTACAGTGAGGATTCAAGACCAAGGCCCCTTTCAAGAATTTAATTTGGATAAGATGTGTACTTGGGATAACACTGACAAACAGATCCTTCAGAGGATCTGTTGACCGGTATGATCAGTTTCCTGCCAGCTGTAACATCCCGCTTATATAATTTTTTTTTATAAATACATCAGCTTCATTCTGACACTGCTTGGTTACCTTCTGAAAGCTGCTCCAGGAACTTAACTCTCTGGTATATGGAAACTCTCTTCTCATATCCAGGTCATTGTTTCTTTTCCCCATGACTTAACTGTGCGGCATTGTACTTTTCTCAACTTTTTCCCTTGGCTTCAGTAGGTCTCTGTCCTCCATGACATACCATATTCACTTCCCTGGTCACAGATACACATCTCCCCACCAATCCCAGCACTGTCTCTGCTGTCCCTCCTCCCGTCTTCATCCATTCCTATGGCCCTTTTCTGCAAGAATTTCCTTTTCCTGTACTCTCATTCTCCCATAATTTAAGTGGAGGTTATTTATCAGAAGAAGTCCTCTCCCTTGAAACCTTTCTCTTGGAGAAGCACACCCCAACCCCCATACCATGAGTCTTTGAAACAGGGGGAAAGTTTGGGGACAGGGATGTGGGTGACATGAGTGTGGGGGTGTCTGTGGAAAGGCAGGCTCTCCCCTCCATAGACTGCAGCAGCACAACAGGCTGGAGTCCAGCTGCAGGGCAAGAGAATAAGGGTCATTCAACCTGCAAAATGACAGCCCCGCAGAGGGAGGGCATGGTGGCAAGTGCAGGACAGCATCAGATGCACAGGCAACAGACCACAGGCTTTCCATCATTGGCTGATTTTGGTGCCCTTAGCCATCTGCTTCTATGGTGACAAACTACTCTACCTAAACCATATCCTGACTACAGGCAGAAACTTCAGAAAAACAACTCTCACCCCTAATGAACAAGGACTGATGCTTTCTCATCAAGGACAAATTGTTTAGGACTTTCCTATTCTCTGCTCTCTGTTTACTGACCCTTCTGGTTGCTATATTTTCTTTTTAATATCCACAATGACTATCACATTACTCATCATACCCCTGGATCTTCCCATAATGTCTAGCACTACTTGCATATCCCACAAAAGATCTATGCCACAGATTTAACTTCAAGCATTCTTGTAACTACCGCCGTGTATATATCACACCTGATACTGGCAACACGGTTTTCCTTTCTCCTCAAAGCAGTATCATATTTTTATGAGGGAATGTAAATGTACATGACACAGGGCCTTGATCTCCCATCTTACTGGTGTTCTTATACCATTACTGTTCTTATTTTATTGGATGTTCCAGAGTTCTCTTTTAATATTTTTTATTGAGGCTGATTCAGTATTCACTGGGCAAGAGACAGCCTGATTTTACAACATATTCCCAGGGCACCCAGACTTTCTGAACCTGCGCCACGTACTCAAATCCTCATCTAGCAGACAACTACATAGTCATTTTATGTTCTACTTTCCTACTTCTTCCCAAATGAGGATACCAGTCATTCTGCTCTCAGCTTTTGATTATTCACCACCCCCTCAAAATCCTGGGATTTCCCATTTCCAAATTTTCACCTGCATTTTTACAGGGAAGCACAGATGTTGCTGACAAGTAAGTTCTTGTAGCTAACCACGCAGTCAAATTGTCCCACACAAAATAAAATCACCACATTTCAACTGGCACACAGTAGCTCAGTTCCGCCCGAGACAGCATCTTCCAGCTCCTCGTGCTTGCCCACTTATTTTCATGATGTGGATTTGGAAGCTGTGACCATCCTGTTTGAGGCATTAATACTGAAATCTGTGCACTTCAGAGAAAATACACAGTGTTGATAAGAGGACGGTAATAAATAATTTATTTGCTTAAAAAAATAAATAAATAAAAACAAACCCAAAAGCCCAACCCTTCTCACTTTTGTTTAACTTCTACTTAGCAAGATGCATAGCTATTGCAATACCACTGTTGTGACTGTGAAAATATAAAGCTGTCACCCAGCTTCACTCTTAGCAGAGATCTTAGAGCATTCCCACAACATAAGCAGCAACTTAGCACCTGCCAAGTCACAGCATCAACCTCAGTGTGATTAGCATCACCTGTTTTAAATAGTCAATGGGGGGCCCCATACAATTTTGCAAGCAATTTTCTGCTGAATTTACTCTTCAGCAAAGCTCCAAGGAATGGTGAGAGGACATATGGAAATGTGTTTGTTGGTTTTGAGGCGGCAGAGATCCTTCTCCCAAGCTTCTCTTCTGAAATCTGTGTTTAATTCAAACTTCCTGGTGAGAGGTGTGTGATTTTGTTGTACACCGTGGCAACCCAAGCAACCTCAGTGGATGACAAAAGTCATTCTGGAAAGCACTGTAACAGTCCAAGCAACGTGGCTGTTGAAAGGACAGTGCTCTAATTCTCTTGGATATATCATTATTTCTCGTTGTTCTCTGGATAGAGTCTTTCCTTCACTGTTGCAGAATGAAGATATATTTTCCAATACATTGATTAGCAGTCAGTTCATTGAACAGAGGATCTTCCTAAGCCAAAGGACAGTTTCATCTCCTCTGCAGAGACTTGAGTTCCCCCTGATACACAGACAAATAAGATTTTTTTAAGCTAGTGGAGAGCACACACTGCTTCTTGGGGCTGTTCTTACACTGCAGGGTTTTAGTGACAGGCACCACGCAGGGACAGAATAAAGAAGCTAGGTCTACTACAGCTGGTCTGGCACTCCATAACCCAAGAGGTTAAACTAGTCAAAACTGTTTGGCAGAAATACATATAAATGCTGAAACCTAAAACCAATTTCTAGACTTTGGTATTTTCATTGTTACAAGGAAATTCTGATTTTGTCAGCCTTCACTGTGCAATAAAGCTCTCAATAGACAGTATTTTAAAATTAATGATAAAAGCAGGAGTGTAGGATAAGGTGAATATTTAGAATAAACGGCAAGCTAGAAATGGTATTCAACTATGCTTATTTTCTCCCCCCCCCCAAAAAAAAAATTAGTGCCTGACATATATTCATGTCACTTGCTAACTATACAGTTACTGGGACTGGGTTAACCTTGTCTCTGTTTTTGTTTCCAAGGGGAAACGAATGTCTAAATGTTAGATGATTGTCTTCTCTTCTGCATTCTGAATGTTTCATGAAGTGCCCAGTCCTATCTCTATCTAACAAAATCCTCACTGCTTCTGCATTATCATGATTTGTGTTTTAGTTGGAGAAGTTGCCAAAGTTTGTAATTATTTATGAAATATATGAAATAATTGATCCAGGTTTGTAACGAGTACGAAAATGTCACCTGAATGTAAAACAAGATGCATGGCCCGAATTGCTGTATTTCTGTTCAGAACTATTCAACACTTTGATGGTGACTGCATTTAATGGGCATTCTTGTCTAATTTTCTAAATGGAAAGGGGAAATATTTTTATATTTGTTGTGATATAAAAATTGTGAATTAAGTGTAAAAGTTTTTTAATAATTATAGCAATTAAAAAAAAATAATTTTGAGCTCAAATTTACACAAACAGGAACTAACACAGCCTGTTCTCATCAAAATAATTGTTTTCTTCAAGTGAACTAACTACATCTCAATTTGCAGAATGAATATGAAATTCAGTATGGTATAGACCAGGCCTTTTTTGAGGAATAAATCTTATGTGATTAGGTTAAAACAGGTAAAGTACTTTTTTCTTAATCATAGTCATAATTTTGCAAATATATTCACCTTGGTTAGACAGCTGTGTTTAAGTCTAATGCTGCTTTTTGCAAAATTTGCAATTTTTTCAGTCTGAGGAACAGAAAAATTAAAGTTTCCTTCAGATCAAGATGTGAAATGGCTTTCTGTGTGCCACCTTCATTCCCACACTATAATTTAAAGACCAGGAATTCTATAAAAAAAAAAAAAAACTATAAATAAATCATCCAGAAAAGATAGGGCTTGCTTTGCCTTGTTTCTTCATAATATTGATTTTAACACAGAAGCTGTTTTGTAAGCTTTATAGAAAGCTTTGTTTGTTTGCTTACTTTTTTGTTTCTTGGCCAGTGGTGATTCTCCATGACACAGGCTGGTGGGATTTCAGAAATTTCTTAGGAAGTAAAAATACTTTTTAAAATTAAAACTCACAACCTTTGCCTTCTCACTTCCAACCTGTCTGCAGGAAGTTTATTTCACTGCTCCATGAGGATTTGGTTCCCTGGGTGCTGGGGGATGCTGCTTACCAGTGGGGAAGATGCTGCCAAGGCACTTTGGGAAACAGCAGACTCTGTCTACTGCAATGTGCAGAATTCACTAAGAGCAGGAAGGCAGGAGTCTGTTGATGAGCAGTGGGCTTACTTGATATTTAAGCTTTTATGAAGTGAAGAGAGATACACTCATTAAAAATCCCAGTGGTCTTCTCTCTTTGGAAAAAGAATAATTTTCAGGTTTTTTCTTCTCACTGTTCCTTCAGCATCAAAAGAAATTGTCATGCACTATTTTAATAGCTCTTCTTTACTATTTAAGGTTCTTCCTGTCTTCTTGACAAGATGCTAATTTTCAAATTCTTTGTGTTTTGGATATCAAATCTTTCAATGTAGATATTTCTCAATTTTTGTGAGATAATACCCTATATATTTTTAAAATCTTCTTAAAATCTCTGTCATTTGGTATGTGCTCAAAGCTTGTCTTTTCCTGATGTTTAATATGACGATGATTTTCTCTCCATGACAACTGCAAAGTTTCTGTGCCCAGCCATCTTAGATGCATCAGTGGTGACTGACAGCTTTGCCTCCTTAATTTTTTGTAAAGGATTCAAGGAAGGAGGTGATGTGATAATTGAAATCCCCAATTTCAAGTTTCCCGTTACACTTTGTGGAATAATATATCTTGAATGACAGGCAAAACTGGAAGGATGCAGCTGTTAATGACTTAGGCTCTTCAGCAGTGAGGAAGAGAGTTTTAATACCTCACTGCTGACAAATCTCCTGTGATTCCTAAAAGTCATTTCTCTTGAGGATTTAAAAAAAAATTCAGGGTGCATAAGCCATATTTATCCAGCTCTGCTTGGAAAAAAAAAAAAAAAGGAAAACAGAAATGAGAAAATTCATATATTATTGATAATTTAAAATGGGTTTGTGGTATAAATTCATAAATTTAATTTTGTGGTTTAAATTCATAAATTAAATCACTGTGTTTCGTACTATCACAGAATTGTTGAGGTATCTATGAGCAGGGGAGAGGAGTTTCCAAATACAGGACAGAAGCTTTCTTCTGTTATTGCTTCGAGGGTGAAATCTCAATCCTTTTGCAATGAACGCAAAGCAAAACCTTCACTGACTTCAGCAGAAGAAAGAATTCACATCCAGCTCAGCAGGTGTTCTAAAAACAATAATTAAGACTCACCCCTGTGAAATAAATGAGTGCTATCACTCTCATTTTACAGATGAGAAAACTAAGCCACAGAGAAGCTGTAGGATTTGCTTGGTGTGGCATGCAAAGTTGAGTACAAACCAGGCACTTGCCTCATAATCTCTCCCCTTAATAACTGGACCACACATCCTTCCTAAATAGAGTTGAATGAAAAATGCTGTCTGAACTCTTTACAGAGATATATGTGCCCAGTAAATCATATGCTGGTGAAAATTCCTCTGTGGTTTATAGACCTTGAAACACTTCCGAAGTCATAGTAGAATTTATAATACAGATTTTTTTTATCTACAGAATTTTTAGTTTTTAAGGAAATAATTTTCTTTTTAATAAGTAAAAGTAAAGTGTGAGCAATGGACGTGACAGGGAAAAAGGTGTGTGCCACTGGGATCTTGGAGAAGGTACATATAAACACACTTACAGTGTTTGAAGAAAAATTCCCTGCCTTTCATCACTGCAAAAACAACATCGAGTGTGACATTGCCATTTGTCAGATGCTGTTTCCCTGTTTGCTTTACATACCAAAGGCTACCATTTGCAGCCCATAGCCAGTAGGGACCACTCTAGAATTCAGCATCTATAAAATTTGCAATGAGCCATCTGGTTCAAATGTCTCATCCCATGGAGTTGTCTTCCAGAGATTTCCTTGGAACCACTCTGCAGTCTGGCCTGTTGAACACAGGTCCCTCTGCTAACTCTAGCCTCTTAAGCAATTTCCAGGCCTGCAATTTTCACGTCCTTATCATGGCCATTGGGGTGGGATCAACCCAGCCACACTGTCAGCTATGCCTGATCCTTCTTGTCTGGATGCAGAGCATTTTCTGTAAATATATAACCAACAGAGGAAAGTAAAAACTTCTAGGTTGCGACCAATCTTGTCCTGAAGTCAAAGACAATTATCCGAAGTCAATTGAACTAGGTCAAATGAATCACACAGTAGGATGCTCCTATTTTTCTCCCTACATTTCATGAAGCTGAGTGTGCGTGGCTCAGTTTTGTCAGGTGGGAGAGACCCCAGTTCTGGAAGCTTTGATGAATTATGGCCATCCTTCTTCATAGGAATTAGATATCTAAAATGTTTTTTTTATTCATGACAAATATCATAAGGTCCTGATAAGCATCTGCTCCTTTCCCTTTCCCATGTGGAGTACTGCCAGACTAGCTCTTGGAAATCCGTAACTCCCTCCTGTGACAACCACTAATGGCAGTCACTACCCCAGTGACACATTCCTGAATGTATATTCTTTTTATCCTCTCCCAGCAGGACAATGTCTTTGCACTTTCATCTGAAGAAAAGAGAGATAAGGAGTGAATCAGAAAGATGAGGACAGGAGTGTATAGAAAAAAGGAGTGATAGATAGAAAAGAATCATCTTGCAAGCACTGAACTTCAGCAAGGCTGGTACAACTTTAGTGGGGTGCGTTTTGAGGCAGTTGCCAGCAGTTGTGTCGGTGTGTAGCACACAACACCCAGGTAACGACAACCCTAAGTGTGCCTTCCTCCTTCATCATGTTGCAAGGAGACTCATCTCTGCTGATGACCTGGCCGAAAAAGTTGACACATCTTTCATCTCCCAGATAGCGTCATTTCAGTCATTCTGGTGACTCTTATGAAAGATGGCTTGTCAAAGTACAACATTTAATTTTTTTCCAGGTTTTCTAAGTTTAGGACAAGGATTGTTTCCCACTTGACCAATTTCAGGTGTCTTTCTGATTAGAGCTGGCAGGAAAGCCAAGTTATCAATCTGCAGCGAATGCCATTTAAAAAGGAACATAAAAGGGGTTTGAGCTCAATCAGACCAAAGTCCTTATTTTTTCCTACTCTTTCTTACAAAAACAGCAATTCTGAGAAAGTGTGATTTGAGAATCACTGAAACCGTGATGTTACCTAAAAGGGAGATGCTCCCTGGACCCTTGCACTTTCTAGCACTGGGGCCACCTTGGCAGCTCTGCCTGGCAGCCTTCTCCAAGACCAGTGATCCCAGGAGCCTGTGGCAGCACCTCTGGGCTGGCTCTTTCTGCTGTGAAATAGGCCGTAGGAAGATCTGACAGCTGGACTGCTTAGACTGTTCAGAAGAGACCAAAGTTACTGCTGAATGACCCTTAACTGTGCTTAAGTAGCAGCTTAATAAGCTGCTGCTAGGGAAGTCATTTTAATGATATATCTGTTTTGCCCACAGAAGTCTGCAGCACCTCTGATACGTGGTACAATAGCACGGTAACTGAAGAAATCAGAAAGAAATAAAAGTGCTTTGTACTTTTGTTCCAGTTTCTCTCTCTGCAATCAACAGGAGGTTTGTCATGACTTCAAAGGGAGCAGAAACAGGCCCTCTGTTTGAAGTTCGGTTTGTAAGCTTCTGAAGAATGCTACAATGGCTCAAATGCAAGATGAAAATTGAAGGGTTGAAACCTTTAATTAAAAAGAAAATCAACAACCAAAAAACCCCAACTTTAAAGCCATAAAGAAAAGCTTCAGCTCTAAAGAATATGATCTGAAAACCCTTCAGGGATAAATTACTGTAATTGTTAGCCTTGCACCAACGAGCAGTCACTTCCACTGGAGAGAAAAATAGAAAGCAAAACAAAAGGAAGGAATTTTCAGCTTGATTGTGTTGTTTCATTGTCATTTAACAATGGAAATAGAGAGGAAGGAAAGGAAAAAAAAGAAACTTCCTAGCTGCTACAATGCAGATCTACTGCTGACTTCATCTTCTTTAGATCAGTTCAAAGAAAGAAGACACTTGTTTGAACTGTGCGGGTGAGGGTTCCTCTGAAATAAGCAAGTGCCCTGGCAGGGAGGGAGAGAGAGAGAATGTTTTCTTGCTTTTCTTCATCACAGTTCCCTCAAAAAGGAAAAGAGAGGAAGGGAGCCGGTGCTCCGGCACGCTGACGAGTGCTCCTATGTCCCTCAGCCTGATTCACGCTGCACGGCTCTGCTGGAACGGGATCTCCTCCTCTTTACCTGGCTTGGGCTCACGGCTAAGGCAGCACTGGCTGCCTCCTTCAGGGTTTCCCTTCTCATCTGCACCCAGCGGGAAAGGGATTCAGCAGAAAATTGTGGCCTAAGCAGGGGATCTGACAACTGGCAAGTGTTGGAAAGATTTGAATATATTTGCACTGCCATTGTCGACTTATAGGGTAGTATATGGGGTTTACATAGAGAAGGACATAAAAATTTGACTGGAATAAATAGCTGATTATACTGAGATACTTGCAGGCCTTGGCTTTGACATCTCATAGAAGGTGTCTCATCTGAAGGGTAACTCTGTTCATAATAACTACAAGAGAGCTGATACATAGCAACCAAGGTGATAAAACAATTATTATTATAATTTCCGTATCCTTTGTGTTTATTTAAAGGCATGTTTAATCATTTTGTAAACTATTGGTGTGCCTGAGATAATAAATACTATATGGAGATAGATAAAGGGACGATGATGATACATGTGTCAACCTACAAAATATAGAACAGTCAGCGTATATGTTAATTGATGAAAACACTCCTATGATGAATCTGAAAATATGCTCTTACAAATCATTTTTCACCGTTCTTGAGAATTGTGTCACAGCTTCCAACATTCCAGTCTGTTAAGATATGACAGATGAAGTGTCACTGCATGATTAGTAATGGGGGAGGGCAATGGTTAAGTTAAATAAAGTCTGAACCACCGTTCCTGAAGCAAGCCCAATTACTGAGTGTCTGAGAAAGACCGAGGACATATGAGACACCCATCTCCTGTCATTCCCTGTCACATCATCCTTCAAGAAACCAATCTCCACCTACTCTCCACACTTTCAACTGCTTTTAGAGCTGATTCCCCTGCACTTAACTTTCCTTTTGGTGGGGGGCATGATGATCCTCAGGAAAAACCTCTGCTGGCTCCTGGCCCCCATCATTTTGGAGCAGGTGTCCTGCAGAAGGCTGAACCAATGTTATCCTAAAACTTCAGGACCCAGCTGCACTGGGAATATGCTTGTGTTGGCAGAAGACAAGGTAGAGTGGCTGTGCCTGCCATGCCCTGGAGTGAATGTACAGGCTTTCCAAGCCCGTAAATCTGTGTTTGCCTTCAGGACGTGCTAAACAACGGCCCAGTGTGGAGGTTTTCAGAGGCGTTTGCTGAGAGACAGGAGCTGTGGGGAAGCAAAAGGGAGACACACGATGAATTTGTTGTAGAAGATCAACAAGCACACCTGCTGAATGAGTTGCTTACCAGCAAATAGATACATTGAGCAAGCATGAGACGAGGGAAAACTTGAGATTAACCTCTAAGGACAAGAAGTAAGGGTGGGGGCATATCTGCTTACATTTATTTTCCCTTGTGCAGTCTATAGCATGGCCGAGAAAACAGTTCAACCAAAGCTGCCATCCTTAGTATTATGATTTTCAGCTAATAAAAAAATTAAATTTATGTCCTTTATACTACTTTTCTTATGAAAATATATTTCTCTTCCTTTCACATCACTAAGACAAAATTTCCAGCTTTCAAAGACTTCATTACCAGACTAGTTTTTAATTAATTATTTCAATTTCTTATTCACTACCATCTTGTGGATTGTGCCTGAGATTTTACCAGCTTCCCTTTAGAAATTAGTTCAGGTCCCACCTAGGAACCTTTCAGAATATCGAAGCAGAAGGTAAGATTATTTTAGAAAATTTTTAGTTTATAAAGAGGGGAGAGTTGGGGAAGGGATGTTTTAATAGGAAATAGAAGTATTATGCTATGAAGAAAAGAGAAACATGATGAGATTCCAGGAAGAAAACAAAAAAAAGAAAGTGTGGAAAAACTGTAAAATTGCACAAGTCTCATGCTTCTCTCCGCTCCAAATTTGATGGACATTTTCAAATGCTCTGGAAGTACACCCAGTCCTGGAAGCAGCTCCCAGCACACAAACATATTTTAAATGGTATAACTAGGAAAGAGAGATCATATCCCGTAGGACTAAAGGCATCTGACTCTGTCCCGAAGGACTTATAGTAATGAGAATGGGTTTAAAGCGGCGCCTTGTCTCGTCAATGCCAGTATTTGGAGTTATGTAAATAAACAAACGGCAGTGCTTCAAGTGCAGGACAGTCATTTAAAGTGTTGGGATAACACTGTATTGACTTAACTGTTTCCTTTGAAGCCACTCTCTTGTATTTTTGATCAGTAAATCTAATCTCATCTTTTTCTAGAGCACTTTATGTCTCTCTGGGTCAGACTAATAAATTTATAACTGCTTCTACACTGTAGTCAGACTGGTAAATTTATAATTGCTTTTATGGTGCTCCACTACAGCCATCTCCTGAGAGCAGCCTGCTTTCTGCTGGTTTCATGAGCTTCTTTGACTTAGTACTATAAAATGTATGGCTTTTCTGACAATTAGCATATAGGTTTCTCTTTTCAGAATAACATAACCACAGAATTAAAGTTTTTGTCACAGTATAATTAGTGCTATGTGAGGTTGTTGTTTTTTTTTTTTTTTTTTTTTCATCTGTGAAAAAGGCAAACAGTTCTTGGCAGAAATATTCAGTGTTTTCAGGCATCTGGATGTCTGTCTGGCAAAACAAACACTTAAGCATATTTTGATGCATCAAAATTAATCATATTAATAATGAGTGTCACAAATGGTGACATGAATAAGGCAACGTCTGGAAAGAATTTCTCCCAAATTAAAAACCTTGCTTTGTTTATTGGTGGCATTATATATATAGTAGTCTTTTATTATATATATAGTGGTATATATTTATTATATATAGTGGTATTTATGTACCCGAATTCTTATTCCAGTGGGAGTACTACAAAGAACATTATCCCCTATAGATTATAAATAATATCTCCTCTTTCTCCACCAGGGCTGAAGCCTTTCTACACATAAGTCTCATCCCCTCTAATCTTAGGACTTTTCTTATGACAGAACCATAATGTCTGGTTTTGATGTCAACCTACCTTTTACCCATTTCCACAATTCAAGTTGCTGTCTCCAAACACTACTTGTCCACTACCTGAGCTTGCACAAGGCAATAGAATCTGTTGGGTCTGATCAGAAATAGGTCATATTAAGGGATCGTGCCTTCATACCCTACACAGTAACACAAAATGTCAGACTGCTTGATTTTTATCCATTGAGTTTATTCTCATTCATCTCTCTCAGACTTTTGTTTCTCAAGTGCTTCCTCCATTTCTGCACAATCTTATAAAGTATTCTTTACTCTCTCCACCACAAATAGGCCATCAGACAATTTTGTCTTTCCTAGATTTGGGATAACTTCTAGATTATAGGACACCTCTTAATTTATTGTAACAAACAAATTATATGCATCATCTTGTCAATGAATCCCTTTGTTGTGTCAGAGTTGTAGGCAGTTCATTCCTACATGGTTTTAATTTGGTTCTACCTTTTCATCAGTTAAAATTAATGAAGCACACACCCACTTCCACGCCACCCCTCCCTCCCCCCTTTTAAAGCATTTCATTTTATTTCTTTTCTCCTTATTTCAACATAATAAGCTTCATGTCTTGCCCTTCAAAAAAAAAAAATAGATCTCACAATATCTTGGGTTTTATTTGGAAACAAAATGGCATTCACCACCTTCTCTAGCAGAGCAGTCCAACAGGAACAGAGACATTCAGCCTTTGTTTCTTACAACCCATTCAAATTGGTAATTTCAGGCAAAGACATGCAACCTCACTGCAAAGCAAAGTCAGGACAGACAAGCATCCTATATTTATTAGCTAGCACTTTACTGTTTCTGAAGGTGTTTGAAAATCTTCCAATAAACATTCATTTAAGAGGGCCTTATATTAAAGTAAAACTTTTTATTTTGTTTCACATTTTTCCAAGAAAATGAAAACATGAAAATTGAATTTGTCATCTCACTCTCTTGCATAATATTCTTTCAGTAAAGCACTAGAGAAACAAGCGAACAAGGAGGAGAGCAGGAATGGGTTTGGAAAACAAAACAGCTTCTGTAAAATCACAGCTGAAAACTTTTGGCTGTATAAGCAGCCATTTTCTAGACCTGTGGAATAAGAGTTGAATATTCACAACCATTTTCCTCTATTTTTTTACTAGATCTAAGAGCTCTCACTGGAACTTAGGCATTAAAGAGTCATGCTTTGTAATCCACTATATTAGTTAATTCTTGTTTGTGTATAAACAGTTTCATTTATAATAATGTGTATCCCTCAGCCTTTCTATATGCAAATAATATTCGTTATATAAGAAAAGCTCATGTTGAAGTCAAAATGGTCTGAAAGACAGGCTGGGTATTATTATAAAGTTACTCCATTTTCACTGGAAATTATTATGCCTGGAAAGTCAAAAATAGATTTTGTCAGGAAAACCAGTCCATTCCTAGGTCTGTGACAAAGATATATATCTCCCTTTTTAAAAAACTTTTCTGACTAAAAGGCATGTGACGTTGGCAAGAGATTTAGAAGAAAGACATGGTAAAGTCAAACCCAACTGGCAATTGCAGAGCACTCATGTGCCCTGAAAAGTGAAGAAGGGCAGGCACCAAGTTCCCCAAATCAGCCACTGGCCTGGAAGGATGACAATGCTGTCGGTGGGATGTGCTGCCTAAACCAGGAAGCTGTCCTGAGAAATAGGGCAAATTAGTCCCTGGTCAGCACTGTGCTAACTCCTCTACCCTTGACGCTGGTGCTGGCACCTGCAGAGTGTTGCCCTGCAGAGTGTAGATTCACTGTTTATCGTGCAGCTGGCCTGGAAATGCTAACATGATGTTTTTCTGGGCTGAATAGGTGTGTGTCAACCTACGTCTAGAGCTGTCTACCTTTTCAAATACATATATTCAGCCATCTCACTGGAATCCCAGAACCTCGATGTGATACCACAACTCCAGTAAGTCCTAGTTCACTTGAAATTATAAGTATGTCCTGGGTTCTTATCATACATTTCAGCAAAAGTATCGCCTGAAAAACTAAACCAGATTTCTGTTAAACCAGAAAGACACAGGCCAAAAAAATAATGATTTTATAGCTCGGGGGAAATATTTCAACCAACTCTGTGCTCCTCTTG
Organism: Tyto alba; assembly: GCF_018691265.1. Classification (NCBI taxonomy): domain Eukaryota; kingdom Metazoa; phylum Chordata; class Aves; order Strigiformes; family Tytonidae; genus Tyto; species Tyto alba. The sequence continues at coordinate 3,895,740 of NW_024881276.1, read as the reverse complement.
ACAAATATGCATGTCTTAGCAATATTCATACCTTTCTGTACATTTTATATTTTGTCTAGGAAGGAGAATGCTGTAGCATTTGCATTTGAAAATGGGAGGATATGTCTGACACAGGGAGCAGCAGCTCCAGTCCACCCAAGTTCTCCTTACTCTTCTTAAGGACCTGGTCTTCCTTTCTTAACACAACCATGACAGGACCAAACAAGAAAAACAAATTTATATAAAGACATGTTAACAGTACTGTCTACCAACTACTGCACCTGTGGCTTCTAGAAGTAACTCTGTCTCAATAAGCAACCTGAAACTCTGCAACACAGAAATGTGAAAGCAGTTGGAAATGGAGGTACTCTTGCAGCTTCTTTGGAAGGTTTCATGTTGGTCAGGATGCTCTGCAAGTGTCCTTAGCCAGAAAGACATAGTCCACTGTTGCACATAGGCTGTCAGTAGGTGTCAAGTCTGTCGTCTCCCCCTTGGCTTAACAGACTGTTATATTGAGGGACTGAGGATGTACAAGCAATTTGTCTTCTGCAGGCAGTCTCCTTCACAAGCCAGAAGGAATGTAAAGAGTTTCTGGGATAACTGTTGCGTGCCTCTGCAGTCACCTTTCATTTTTCTTTCAGTGAATCTGTATACCACTCTTACATACCAATTCAGTTTTTCAGTCTCTGTGTAAAGTCTTTTCCAAAGAAGGAATGAGTCTAGGGTGTTTTTCCCATCTTCTTTTTCTACTTGTAGCATCTCTCTATCCTGCAGGTTGACATAATTGTACATGATCCTGGTCTTGTCCCTTGACACTTACAGAGCCAGTTTTCACTTTTTTCTTGCTGTTTTCCTCAAATCACCAAAACTCATTGACGTTATTCATGTGTCTGGACTGGTTCTACCTTCCAAGGGAAAAAAAAGTCTGCAAATCAAAACAGTGTTGGGCAGCTCTTGGGAAGAAGCAGAGTGGATGAGAGTGACAGCTGTCTAGGGAACTACATGCAAAAAGGTCAAATACAATGGCATGAAGAGGAACCACTCTGTGTTTTTTCTCTTCTCCCTTGTTGCCTGCATGTTTTCCATACAACTAAAGTTCTTTGTGCCCCCACCCACTAGAATGGCATAAAATAGAGTACAGGTCCGAGGTGGAGTTATTTAAAAACTCTGAGCCTAAAAGTTCAGTTCATTCTTGTCTGTTTTGAAAACCATATTTTTCAGGAAAAACAGAGGATGTTCAATTCTTACGATAAAGGCAGGAGTCAAGAGGAATATCTGCTTCATTCCTCTGAGCCTTCCTTGTCTGATGAAGAAGCATGAGCCACAGAGTGTATGAACAAATTCAGAAAGATAAACTATTCTCCACTCTTTTATAATAGACTATCCTCTGGCTTTAGCATATGGACAGGATATCACACAGAACAACAGTTTCTTATTATAGATTAGGAACAGCACTGAGCCAACTGCAGTTTCAAATCCATCTGCCCATACAAAAATAGTTTCTCACTGGGATCTTCCTTCTAATGCTGAATTATTTCTGCCCACAAACCCCTTCTTCCCGAATGACTTAGGAAACAATGCACTTCTTTAAAAATATAATTAAAAGGAACATAGAGCTTCCCCTACTCAGTGTCCTTACACTTGCCTGGTATTAAGCACGAGGCCCACAGTCCTCCCAGATCCTGTTGGGATAACTTTATAATACATATCACCATTGTGTTGATTCAGTATTCTGTGAATATCCATATGCAGACTTTCTCCTGCAATCAGATTTGTCAGAGCAGACTGTAGTATCTATGCAGAGCCCCTCTGTAGTCTGTGAATTCGGCATCATCGCAAAGATCTGTGGCCTTCCCTGGATCTGTATCTACTGGGCCGTTTCCTAGTTTTCCATTATTCTCTATCCAAGACTTATATTCCTAAGGAAAAAAATAACTTTGTGTGAGTTGTTTTTTTGGTGCTGTTTTTTTTTTTTTTTTCCCCCCAATCTGACTGCTTTCTGCTCCTGTGTATTTTTTTACTGCCTATTATTTATCCCAGCTTCCCTGTTATTCTTCCCAGCCAGCTGGTTTTCCTACTCAAAATTCTTTTTTGAATAATAAAAAGATAAATCCATCATCTTTTCAATCTTGTTTAATCCATATCAGCTCAAAACTAACTACATTTTCTTCCAACAGAAGCCAGACTTCTGCAATTTGTCCTCAGTTGAGATGTTCCTTCCCCAAATTGCCTGATGAAAATATTATCCTTATCTGAAAAAGGGGATGAGGGTGGGGGATTAGACAGTTTAACATGAGTTCTTTCTCTGTTGCATTTTAAATTCAACACTGCAGCTCAGGCACTGTGCTGCAGCACTCACAGGAGCCCAGCTCTCATCTCCCTTGTCTTAACTGTATATTGGTTTAATTCCATACAAGTAGAAGAGGTTACACCAATAAAAAATTGGGATGACAGTTTGGAGAATCAGGTATATATTAATTTTAATTTTGCAAAGACAAATCTTTTTCTAACTCAGTTCAAAGCATTCAGAATTGTTTCTAGCTAGTCTCCCAAATTATTGTCTTCAATTTAGAGCCTGCCACTGAAGTAACAGAAACAGGGTACCTTGTATACAGCTAAGCCATTTCTGTGCTCCTGCAGCATTTTAGTGAAATACCTATGGTACATCACTCCCAGAATGGCAAAAAGCTTTTTGGACAGGCAAAAATAAAGCTGTATAAGCTGAAGTGGCTGTATGAAGTATCTTACCCATATGTAAGGAGCTAGTGGGAAATAGAGATGGAAAACAAATACAATCAGTAACAGCATAACAGCCTATGTAAATCATAGCTGATCATTGCCCACTTACTTGAGAGCATCTATTAAAAAATCCTAAAACTTCCCCCAAAAAGTTAGAGATAAATGAGAGGCTTAAAGTGCTTTTTGGTAATTAAACCATTGTCTAGACACTCCTTACAGATACATCAAAGTAGGATGTGATTTATGTTTTCCATTAGCTGTTGAAATGGTTCTTGGTCACTGACAGGAAAACTTGTGAGTAAATAAAGGTAAATTGCTGCAGACTGTATCTCACTTTACTCTTCGCAGGGTAAAAAACTGGCTGAATGGCCAGGCCCAAAGAGTTATGGTGAATTAAGTTAAATCCAGTTGGTGGCCAGTCACAAGTGGTGTTCCCCAGGGCTCAGTATCGGGGCCAGCTCTGCTTAATGTCTTTATCAATGATCTGGATGAGGGGGTCGAGTGCACCCTCAGTGAGTTGGCAGACAGCACCAAGCTGGGAGGAGGGTTGATCTGCTTGAGGGCAGGAAGGCTCTACAGAGGGATCTGGTCAGGCTGGATCAATGGGCCGAGGCCAATTGTATGAGGTTCAACACTGCTGAGTGCCAGGTCCTGCACTTGGGTAACAAGAACCTCACGCAACACTACAGGCTTGGGGAAGAGAGGCTGGAAAGCTGCCCAGCAGAAAAGGACCTGGGGAGGTTGGTTGGCAGCCAGCTGAATATGAGCCGGCAGTGTGCCCAGGTGGCCAAGAAGGCCAACAGCATCCTGGCTTGTGTCAGCAATAGTGTGGCCAGCAGGACGAGGGAAGTGATCGTCCCCCTGTACTCAGCACCGGGGAGGCTGCACCTCAAATACCGTGTTCAGGTTTGGGCTCCTCACTACAATACAGACACTGAGGTGCTGGAGCGTGTCCAGAGAAGGGCAATGAGGTTGGTGAAGCGTCAGAGCACAAGTCTTATGAGAGGCAGCTGAGGGAACTGGGATTGGTTAGTCTGGAGAAAAGGAGACTGAGGAGAGACCCTATCGCTCTCTACAACTACCTGAAAAGAGGTTGTAGTGTGTGTGGGGGTGTCAGTCTCTTCTCCCAAGTAACAAGTGATTGGACAAGAGGAAATGGTCTTAAGTTGCACCAGGGGAGGTTTAGATTGGATATTAGGAAAAATTTCTTCACTGAAAGTGTTGTCAAGCATTGGAACAGGCTGCCCAATGAAGTGGTTGAGTTGTCATCCCTGGGAGTATTTAAAACACATGTAGGTGTGGTGCTTAGGGACATGGTTTAGTTGTGAACTTGGCAGTGCTAGGTTAACTGTTGAACTTGATGATCTTAAAGGCCCTTTCCAACCTTAACAATTCTATGATTCTATAATTCACTGTAGTAGTGATTTACTTAATGTTAAATTATGCTGCTGTTCCAGGAGTCATAAGAAAACCTCAAAGCTGACCATGCTGATGTTCCTTCAGGCAGAAGGCAGTTTCTGGACACCAAAGTGATAATGTATGTGCCCTGTGTTGCTCCTCTCAAGAAATATGCCAGCAATACATGGCTTCAGGAAGAAACCTGGAAGATGGAGAATTTGATCTCTGTTCTTCCCTAGTGAATATATTTAGGCATTTCTGACTGCAGTCACATTCAGCAAAGTCTACAGTCTTTTTTCTCTCTGGATAGTTTCACTAATCCAAAGATAGTCAACTTTGATATAGCCAATATAATTCCATTAGAACCTTCTGACTTTTCTTTTTAGTTCTTCCTTTTTTTTTTTTTTTTTTTTTTTTTCTTTTTTTAATCTAGGGCTCTTAACTAATAACAAGCTTTGAAAATGACATTTTGCTGAAAATTATTAACTAAAAGAATTATTGCATTTTCTCCATGTTGGGAACATATCCTGAGACATTTGACAAAGCAACATGCAAAATGAAAGCCAGTGATGTATAGGAGTTTCCATCTTCTCTGGGATAGCTCTTCTCCATTCAGATTTAATAAGTTGGTCTCAGCCGTTGTTACACTGGCCTAAGTAATTAGCAGACATGGCTCATCTGAAATTGGAAGACGTTTTCCTCTGGCTCCTACCCTGCTCCATAAGAACTGAAATGTACAGGGTTCATGGTGATTACCCAGATCTAAACTACACTCCAAAAAAAAGGCAACAAAGAGAGATGTCACAGGCTTCCCAATTTCCCATCACAACAGCAGAAAACATCATATTTTTAGCCTCACTTCCCAAAGAAATGAGGATAAACAATCACGTGGCTGTGTGTTGCATGTCAGACCACCATTCCCCTAGTAACCACTGACTGCAGTTACCTAATATAAAGAAAACCGATTTAGGGGAATAGGCCACAGAGATATTTTTTTTCTTACAAATGTGAGAAAATAGACAGTCCTTAGATTGGTGTGGGTGATGCTCAGTGCGTCAGTATTGAGACGGGTGGTGCTCAGTGCGTCAGTATTGAGACATACGTTACTTTATTTACTGTGAGGATTTATATAACATGAAGCATGGATTGGAGGAATTTGCCACTGAGAACCTTCCACTGTAAAACCAGCTGAAAATGTACTTAGTTATGTACATGCATAGCAAATACCAGATTTAACTCAAGAACAGAGGTAAGTTCTGAGTTTGATGGGCACATCAAGGATGAGATCTGGGTCCCCAGCATGCAGCTGGTTAGCTGTATTGCCACTGGGTTCAGCTGGGAGCAGCTTTTGGGAGGCTTCAGTCCCATGACCTATGGAGTGCTGTAGTCCCCAGGACTGCACTCTGAGTTTTAAAATAGAGGTCAGAGGGGGCTATATACTTCGGAAAAAAACAAGGTAAAACAAGGAGAGAATAGGTAAATGTTCTCACCTCAAAACTTGTTGATGTGGGCCCTCCTATATTTCACGGAATCACGGAACAGTTGAGGTTGGAAGGGACCTCCAGAGGTCATGTCATCCAACCCCCCTGCTCAAGCAGAGCCACCTAGAGCAGGCTGCCCAGGCAGGTTTTGAATATCTGCAAGGATGGAGACTCCACAACCTCTCTGGGCAACCTGCTCCAGTGCGGCAACTAGATGAATTACTTCTTAGGTTTTATATAGATTTTGAAAAGCATGTCTAAGTTTTCTCCACAAGGATGTTGTGGCTTGTTTATCAATATTTCTGAGTACACAGAACCATATTCTACAAATCCTGTTTACCCTGGCTGGCAGTATTACAACCAGCTTTTCAATGTTTTCTATTAAATTCATGCAGTTATACACCTTTTCCCACATATGTATCCAACTAGTAATTTTTTAGATACTCATCTTTCTCTTTTGTGATTAAATCCAGACATTAATGAAAGATTTACCAGAATAAGGAGTGAGCAATTACTCATCTGGACAAAAGCTAACAAGAACATTTCTTAAACAGCTAGAATAAAGTACAGGGGAACCGTAAATGTCAGTCTTCTTCAAAATAAAGATAATTACATTCAGCAAAATATGTAGTCTTGCCCATTTATTTTAATGGGAGGTCTGAAAGAGCGATACAAAACATATGATTTTCCTCTAGGTTCTTACATTCCCTGTGTGATTTCTTTGCTTTATTTTCCTTCTCTTGGTGGACCTTGTCAGCATGAGGCAGCTCACTCTCTGCCCCACTGGATGCAGTGCTGATGCTTCACAAGGGGAACCCTCCACTCCAGCATTTTCCCAGACTGACTCCAGCTCCCCTTTGTGTCTCCAAGCATTCATAATACCTCTTATTCCTGGGGCTATCTACATGTTCTAGTTGCTTGGAAACCATTTTTGAATGGCTACATAGGATTTAGGAAAACGTGGTTTTGATAATTCTCCCACCTCCTTTCTCATAGTGGATCACTGTTTTAAGTACTGCAAATAATTCTTTTTAACTTTCATTCTCGTTATCTTTAATGTGGTTCTTAGGTTGTTCTCTGTTCTTACAAATACCACACTTACTTACTTTTTTTTTTTTTTTTTCCTTTCTTTTTCTTTCATCTTTATCCTCCAGTGTAACTTTTAGTGCCACAATTCTATAATGTCCTTCTAATACAATGCAACTAAACAAGTCATCACAGCCAGAGCCCTGGAAGCAGGCTTTGTCTGGAGGTACAATGTGAAATCATAGAGAGGATCTACTCCTGAAAATGTCACAAAGCATAAATAAGACCTGCTCCCTTCATCCGTGCTATCTTGATGCTGCTATTGAATGAGGAGGAACTGCAGGGCCCTCCCTGTCTCTCCTGTAACTGGGAAACAAGAAGCATGATCAGGTCTTACCTGATTAACTCCTGTCTGTAGTTCAAAAGCTAAAAAGATAATAGACCCACTGTGAGGGCTAAAATGAGGGCAGAAAGGCTCTCCGTCCTCCCACTGATATCACTGGCCAAAGTGTAATTCACCAATAACTTCCTAGCTACACTTTGCTTTTCATGAACACCAGATATTTTCTGTGTATTGATTATCAATATTCTGATATGGAATAACCATATATGCAGCATGGGATCTTATAATATACCTTATTAAATCTGTGGACAGGGTTAATATTTTTAAAAGGACAATATGCTCATTTCACTCTTTATGTCTCTTTGGGACTCTTGAATCTTTACCAACATTTCCTATAATTCTCTGAGTCAAATATAAAATTCTTCATGTTCTTTTACTCTACTAGGTTTCTGAGTCTTAGAGATATTCTATCTGATTTTCTAAAATTTTTTTGAAAAATAATCGAGTAATTCACTGTGGGTAACTGGCTATTGCCATTGAACTAACCTGTCTTATGTAACTTGGATCACAAGTAAACTGATTTATAGCTGACTGTTGAAGGAGTCCCATATTCATTTGTCATTTGTGCTCCTTCCTTACCATCCTAGCCTGGATTCTGACCTTTCCCTGCATCCTGGCACAAGTCATTCCTTGACACTCCATAGCTAATAGTGCTGAAGGGTCTGCAGACTAACAGGCCTGCATGAAGGTACATGAAAACATCTGATTGTACCATGTGTTAGTGCAAGTCAGCGTTGGAACTCCCTCTCCTTAATGAACACCAAATTAGACCAATACAGTTAATTATTTTTCTTACGGGTATTCTATAGTACTCTAGAAACAAAACTGTTGTGTCAGCTGAGGACTCAAGATGCTCAGAAGTCAGCTTCAAGATCACTTAAATAATTTAGTTTGAAAAATGAAGCTGTTGCTATTGATAAAACCAGAGGTGTGTTTGAAGCCTCTCAGTGTGACTACTGAGATCATATCCCTGCCTGGAGGCAGCTACGGCTTCAAGAGAAGACACAACACAATGAGCACTCACAAAGGGTCTCCCAGACATCACTTATGCCACCACGTTTTCCATCCTTCAAGCTCTACTTCCACACCCTACAAGAAAATCAGAGAGAATGTGACTCCTCTGTCCTTCCCCTGGGAAGTCATTTATGCCTTGTACTGCAGCAGAAGAGCAGGGAACAGAGTAGCTCTTGATACAGGATGAATGACCTTCACCCTGCCATCTAAACATTTAAATCACAGAAGATCTGAAGAGTCCTTATTTCTACCACTCTTCAGGTGATTTAATCATTGCATCATATCCCTATCTTGAAAGAGATGCTTTTAACATTAGGTATATAATACCGTCAAAGTTTGCTAAGCGGCATAAATTCAGATTTTTAAATTTGTACACAGACACCAGTCTAGAAGTGGTGAGCTCTTCAGTAGATCTGAGAAGATTCAATGATCACTGTGTTATCTTGGCCTAGTTCTGTGATCCTCTTACTTCTCTTACTTTGTCCGCTAACATTTTAAAAAGCAACCAAATGCTTACATCTCAGTGATCCATATGCTGGGGAAGGAGGGAGAGAGAGGGAAAACCATTTTTTTCACTGCCTTTATTCCCATGAGAACAACTAATCACGTGGGAGTAGAACAACAAGTTCTGCTAGGCACACAGAATCTGCTTATGAGACATCACTGCATACTCTCGAGGTTTCATTAGCTTTAAGTGGATTTTTTCCACTCCTCCGGATCATTGTTATTTCAAAACCAAATGTATTCAAACTAGGGAAAGACACATCTCCTCAAGTACACCAGCTTCAAACTCAAGCACAAAATGTACTGCGTGTGGTTTCTTAAAGCAGTTCAATGATTAAAATATGCATTAATTGCAAGAATGGGCTTATGGTAAACTCTTTCTTTTCACGCTGTAGGGAATGCTAATAATTACTGTGATTTCTGTCATCCTTCTAAAACACTGCTGAACCTGAAATTATTATGGAGAAATAATTTTTCTATACTGTCTGTCTTGCAAAAATGACCAGTTCTGTGTTTGTTATATTATCATCAAGGAAGAGAGTAACACAACAGCTACACCCAATGGCAACTTCATTAACTGCTATTTTTCTAAAGAAAACTGCTAGGATTTTCTTACCACGGACTTAACAATCAAGGTCAAACATAAATTCTTAGGACAGTTTTAACAGTTGCTTTTTCATGAAGGTAAATTAATTTTTAAATGGTTTCACATCAATTAATCTTTCACTTTTGTAATTCAAATTTTCCTTGCAATTTAGTTTTTAATGCACAGCAGTGTTGTTCTTTTGCTTGGTTTATTATCTTCTCCAAGCAGTGCACTTGGACTAGAGTAAATAATTGAGCCACATATTCTTCTCCTTACTGACTTCTCAGGTTTGATATTTCTACTTCATTGTGGTGACAAAAGTAGCTTTCAGATTCTGAGCCACAGGAGGTGCTGCTCTATTGCATTCTGGGTTTCAAAGAAAACTGAAAGTGATGTTTGAATATGGGTAAGATGTTCTGTAGAACATCATGTTAGCCTCTGAGGCTATAGGTGCCAATAAATAAATAAAGGGGGGGAAAAATATTTTTACCCAGTTTTTGGCTTCTGAAGTTTAGTAGGACAGCAATTTTTCTAATTGAGAAGTTAGAAAATTTTGATGGAAATTTAAAATTTCCATTTTGCTTCAAGGAGAATGAAAAAGTGTCTTACATACTTGCTCCATGGATACAAGATCATGCCTTGAATTTGGGACATTTAGGATATTTGGGACATTTGGGAGCTTTGCTACTAATTGAACCAGGCTAAGAAAAATTAAATAATAGGAAGAAAAATAAAAGAATATTCTGAAGTTTTAGAGTCTACAGTGCATGGGAAATAATATTAACATAATGAAGAAAATGTCAAAGCAAGAACTGAGAAACAGGAAGAAATAAAGTCATGGACTGGTAACCAATGCTTCTGGTGAAAAGTGGAGACTTCTGTTCTAGGGCTTTTTTTGTTTTATGTTTGCACCATGGCTGATTTAAGTTTGATGGATTCATTTTTGCCTTAGAAAATGTGGCAAAACCTCAAGAATTGTAGGGGAAGTTCCTATAAAAATTAATAAATGAAGGGTAAGAATTTACAGATTTTCTTTTCCTCATCGTACTTGAACTTGGATTTTTATAGCGTATAGATGCATTTTCCAGTCACATTCCCCACTGAGGTAAAGGAAAAGTGTTTCATGAGCTGCAGCATGCTTTCAGAGTTACAATGTACCATGAACCTGAAAGGACAACTGCTTCCAGTTCCCTGCTGCCGTGAGCAATTCTGTTGCATGACATGTTGCTTAGACATTCACAGAAAACAACCATGATGTTCTTTCTAGACGCATAAGAAGAGTTGATCCTCCTATGGATGAGCAAAGACTCCAAGGTTTTAAACAAGGCAGAGAAGGTGCAAGGGGGTCTTTGGTGTGGGATCAGTTATGAGAGAGGAGGGAAGATCTCTATCCATAAGAGCCATCTGCATCCATTGGAGCAAACTTCCATTCCCAGCACAAGGTCAAAATTTGGGTACTGCCTTCACTGTATAGCCATTGCTCAAAACTCACAAATCACTGTGCTACCACTTTTCAACATCAGCAGAAGGGGGGAAAACCCTACAAAATCCAATTTGCTTCTCCCATCTCACTGCTCTAGGAAGAACCCAGTCAGATGCCAAGGAAACCAAAATGACAGAGAATGAATGTGCACGAGTCATCACTCAAATACATCAACACGTTTTATCTGCTTCACCTGGATAGGCTTAAAGGAGCAGCAAAGCCTCTGCTAAAATCAAGGTGGATTTTTTTTTCCTCTGAGTGTCTAGCCTTCATCATTGCCTATAGAAACAGGACACCCTGACTGATACAAGGCGTTCACTCCAGTCTGTCTTGTAGGGGATCTTTCCACAACCAGCCTACTATTTTTGTTCAAAGGCTGGCACTGCTCTTCAGTGTCACAGCTGGAAGTTCAACACAGCTGAAAATTCACCAGGTGGAAATCTCAAGTCCAAAGTTAATTGCTTATTAGCAAAAATGCTTTTAGTGAGAACTTTGTAGATTGTATTATCCAACCATGTGTAAGAGTCTTCCAGATCACATTTCTTAATCAAAGTTCTGCTAAAGACAGTTACGCTAATTGAAATTTGCTTAAAGGATGGTTGAAGGTTGTTGGGAGGATGCCAGCATACCTATTGTTGGAATGTATGCATTAAAACATCCAATGACAGGCAAAAATGCAGCTGAAAGACCCCAAATATAAAAAGGTGTTATCAGAAATCCCTGTTGGAGCGTGGAAACCATAGAACAAACAGGGTTGTGATTTGCCTGCATATAGCAAAGCACTTGTTACACAGAAAGATCCCTGCAAAGGCAGGTTTTTCCTTAAGATTTATCACCAGAATTAGCAGAAACATTGCCAAGAGTGGCTGCTCCTCACACAACAATGTCCTCATAAGCAAAAGAAACAACTTGGTTCTGCTGAGCACGCGTGTGTTCCTCGTGGGGAACAGGTCTTCTTCACAGTGTTTATTTATCAGGAAAAATGTGAAGAGGCTCTGATGAGATTGGTGATGCCTCTATGCCTCTGTCTTAAAGTCAGAGCAGTCAGGGGTTACCCTGTCACTGACCTGGCAAACGCAACCTGGCTTCAGGATCTTTCAGATACTCAACACCGGAACTTACGGGGAAAAAATAATAAGAAAAAAATAAAATGATAAAGCATCTTTTTGAAGAGGAGGTGGCAAAGTTTTGATTTAAGCTTATCTTCCCAATAAAGAAGCTAATGCATAAACAGCCAAATGCCTTCGACATCCAAAAGAACAGAAAGGACTCTGAGCTCACCCCATAAAAGTTTTCCATCAAAGACATGATAGTGCTAAGTCCATGTCATTAGCCTTTTCCTGATGTAATGAATTAACTCACAGAAGTACTGCATCTAGGGAATTAGGTCTGACAAATCAAAATGTCCCATTCTTGCACTTACTGAAGACAAGGGCAGAATTACCAGAGACTCTGAGACAGGAATTCTCTGACTCATCACACTTAAATATGGGTTTATATATGCAGCTCTAGCATATTGACTGTGACTAGCCTATCTGCTGACTCAGGGAACAAAGCAGCAACATAAGCAAATGGCAGTCCATGAGCATGCCCTGGTTTTATCTCCTTTTATGCCTTTACTTCCTTGCCCACCTCCAGGTTCATCCTGGAAAACAAAGGCACCATATTTGATTTTTTTCAAAGCCTTCTTATTTACAGCGTAAAGGTCTTCAGAACTTAGACTGTGACTTTTCACTGACACCTGCCCGACATATTTGAGCAATTACTACTGCAATACTAAGTCAGGCCATTGTGCCTAGGCAGGGAAACACAGGATTTGGGGCACACCACGTGTATGCCACCCACACCGGCTAACCACATCCTGAGACCAAACATTTTCTCTTGAGCCACAGCAATCCGTGGGCATTCAGGCTGCTTTGCAAGCACATGAAGTGACAGCTCCATACCCTGAATATCTGACAATTTACAGTTCAATTTACGCAGCAAGGATCACAACAGAGAGTAGCAGAGTTGGAAAGAGTGTAAGAGGACAGAAACTTCAAGCATGGAAGATACTGAGATGAGCTTGAAGTTGTGTGTTCGCTATGGGAAGGAAGTGTTTGGGAGAACTTGCAGGCACACATGTACAAGAATTTTTTTCCCAGCATATAACATAGGCTGATTTGCAGTGCTCCTCATTCAAGGGTACATTAGCATTTCCTTGGTAAAAACTGTAGAGGGTTCGCATTTAGCCACTTAATTCATTGACTTAAAAGGGTAGTTAATTCACAGATACCACCACTTCCTTCAGGCTACATTTTAGCATGAAACTAGTATTGCTGGTGCAGTCAAATAAGCAAAATCATTTCTCTGAACTGTTTTATTTTTAAGGTGGTGGTGGGGAAATCGACAAAGACCTGAGTCAGCCCCACACATGCCTGTCGGCTGTTTGGTCAGCCTCATTTCATTATTTGTGTTCGTGCCTGGCTGCTGCAGGATGTAACACCGCACATTGTCTGGAAAACGAGCAAGCATTCAGAACACATTACTCACAGGCTGCAGCTCCTGGCAAAGTCACCTTCGTGCCACATAACTTGCAGGTAGGGAACACGGTGACTGCAGCCGACGGAAACTCTCCAAAACCACTTGCCCCAACTCCTGCAATAGCCTGTCGATATCTACAGGGCGAGATCCTGCTCAGGCATCAGTGGCTTAGGAAGTGTGCCCTTTTGCTTTTAAGGTTGAGAAGGGCCATTACAGCCTTGTGATTTGATTTTCCACCTACCACAGAATGTGACAAATGAGCAGCTTTTCCCTGCTGAGGCTACTGTCTCCTTATGTTCCTCCCATCAAGGGAGGGGGAGGCTTCTGTGTATGGCTGTAAATGCAGACTCTTCCTGTACCTAATTCATTAAATCTCCTCTGATTATACCAAGAGCCCAGTGAGGTTAGCCCCACAAAGCTAATAGTCTTTGCAAAGACTTACGCATGCTTTGATGCCTGCTACTGAGCTCAACAACTCACGGAACTGAACATTCATTTCAGAAAGGCATCTGTTCTTGAATTAAAGGCACTACAGACAAGATCATCTGATGTCTCTGCCTCAGCCAGTCACCCTCACTCTGATTTCTAGTCCCTGTAGGAAGAGAGGACCTGCAAAATATTTTTGAAAAATGTACCCTGGAGTTCCTGGAACCTAAGGGACCACTTTCAGAGGTTCAGATGAGATGAGTCCACCTCAAACAATGCTGAATGTTCCACTGCTTCTCTGCTTTCATTATCTCTTAAATATTATTTTCTTTTTTACCTGGTAGGAGGATTTTCCTGATATCCAGAGAATCACAAGCAAGTAAAACCTTATTTTTCATTAACAGAGAGACAGAAAGGCTTCTAGACTATGTATCTGTGCAGAGATGCTCATAAGCATGAAAAACATGTCCTAGAGTCTCATAAATGTGAAAGCAAGTTAAAAATGTCAATACACTTTCAAAATAAATCTCATTATTTGCAGGCCTTTCTAATCTTTGAGCATGTAAGGTTGATAACAGTGTAAAAGTTTCTGGTCCAAAATGAAAGACAAATTTTATAATTTTAATGAACAATGACACAAAGGATAAATAAAGATGATATGAAACCTCTGTCAAAAAGTTAATAAACAAGACAAGCCATTCAGGAGAAGGATGTCACATTTGAAATATCTGCTCACACCATACACTAATCTTTCAGATCAGGACAGCAAGTCAAACTAGGAAAGAGTAGTAAGACACTTCCACCATCTTCCCTGGTGGAAGCAAAGGAGTTGACTTCGTCAACATATCAATCCAGAAGCAACTCCAACTTTGCAGTTTGCACATCAGCTGCAAGACAAGAATTTAAGTTCAGTCTGAGCCTTCAACAAATTCATCAAGCTATTATCTTGATCAAAAACCTCTTGGAGGCAAGTTCTTTTTGCAGCTGATCATTCCCATTGACAACTCATTTCCAGCCCCTCTCCACCTGGAGCTCTATGCTTTCTTTCAACCCAAACACTAACCCTAACCCAAACCCTAAAAGTACCATGTAGACTGGCCTCCTCTAAACCCTCATTTCCACCCTCTATCTCATTTTCACTCTGACATCTCTGCACAGATAGGATATGTTACTTCTATGAAGGAGCTGGGAAAGCAAACTACAGCGTGTCCACACTCAGTTTCAGTAGATTTTGTGTGTCTCCTTCAGTAGTCTTGTGTGAGCTCACTCTCCAAGGTTCAAGCTCCAGGTGTGCAGGAGCAGTTCTAGGTCTCTGTTGTCCATCCAGGTGCTCAGAGAATTAAGTGCCTCAGACAAGGCTTTAAGACAATGGGACTAGTTTAAAAGTGCATTTACATAAATATAAATATCTCATCCTGTGAAGGTAGGCGCAGAGGAAGTGTTTCCAAACTCACACTTTGAAAGTCATTAATTAGATTCACCAGAAGTCTTGCTTTAGAAGAATAAAGATGTTTTTCTCTTTTATTTAGCATTGGTTTGTTATTCATTAGCATGCACCTAGACCGTGTTTTCAGGACTTCCTCTTTGAATATGGGGATTAAAAGGTATTTTGAATTTAAGAAAGTTATTCTTAGACACCCACATCACTCTGGGACCCTGAACTTTAGCATGGACAACGTATACTCAGAATAAAACTGTGACTTCCCATAAGTGCATTCATCTACTACCCACAACGATGGATTGGCAATGAAAGAAAGTAGAGAAGGCATTTCCTTCTCAGATTCAAAGCACTGATCTTACAGAAGTTTACTTTAGTTGGAAATACCAAATCATTACCTTGAATCCCAGCTGAATTTTCTTTTAAATTGGTTTACTGGGTCTGTCTGGGATGGGGCTAATTTTCTTCATAGCAGCCCATTTGGTGCTGTATTTTGGTTCTGTGACTAAACCAATGCTGAGAATACACTAGTGTTTTAGCTATTTCTGAGCAGTGTGTGCATAACCTCAAGGCTTTCTCTATTTCCCACTTTGCTCCCCCAGCAACTAGGCTGGACATCTGACCCAGATTGACCAAAGGAATATTGCATGACACATAATGTCACGCTCAGCAATAAAAATGGGTGGTTTGGAGAAGCTATTCATTGCTTGGAGACTGACTGGGAATCAATTTATCTGTGGGAGGTGGTGGGTGACTGCCTTTGCATCACTTGTTTGTTTTTTACTTCCTCTTTCATTAGCTTATTAAAAGGTCTTTATCTCAATTCACAAGTTTTATCACTTTTGCTCTTCATATTTCCTCCCCTGTCCCACTGTGGGGGCAAATGATCAAGCAGCTGGGTGGTGATTAGCTGCTGGCCAAGGTCAAACCACCACAATTGGGATCAATTTTAGTCAGGGAAAAACATAGTTCCTTCAGTCTCCACCTCCAATGATGTTTTTTGCCTTCAAAAATACCTCAGAAATTATCCAAAAGTCAAAAAGTTCTGGTTTGCATATGTTCACATGCTGCTGTTGAATGCAGGAATGTGCCTCAACTACTGTGGGAGACAAAATCTAACACACAAAGTGTGGATGTGTGCAAAACATGAATCTAAAGACATGAGCAAATGGTGTGCACTGTCTGCTCATCACATGTAAATGTGAGTACATAAAGTTGAAGAAATACTTATAAAAGATTCCAGTTGTATCACATAGGCCACTGTCTACACTAAATGAGTTGATGCTAGAGTAGGGGAATTCTGGTATGACCAGATCCATGGAAAAATTGGTTGAGCATCGTGGCTAGACCATGACAATGACATGTATTAGTGGAGTCCCTCTAGTGACTAGTGCACCAGCATGGTCTTGTTGTGGGGGGGTCTGTCCTACTCTTGGCTTTACCCTGGACTTTGTGATGAATTCAAGCAGATTGCATTACCCGCCTTTGTTGCTTACGGACATAAACTGCGGGCAGAAGTCATACCCTCCATTGCACACTGCTTTGATGCCTTTGCTGAAGTGCCCTGGGCACCAGTAACCCACCTAGGAACAACTGGCACGCGTTTATGGCAGACGAGGGGGCCCTGGCTGGAGGTGCTGCTGGCCGGGTGGACACTGAGAAACTGCCAGAGCGGTGGCTGCGGTCGCAGGGCGGCTGGTGAGGGAAGCCAGACCCCAAGGAGGGGACGGGGTGGCAGAGCCATGAGGCAGTCCCGCAGGGAAGCCACCAGAAGCCCAGATATGTCAGGAATGGCATCGGAGGCGCCAGCCCCTGCAGAGAGAAGGCAGAGGCAGGTCCTGCGTGGGGAGACAGAGGACCACGAGGCCTGCAAGGGCTGCTGGCAAGCGGTTCGTGCTGACGGTTGCCACGGGGCACCGTCAGAGCCGCCACGGGTCACCGCAGCCAGGGCCGGGCAGTGACCCACACCAGGACAGGCGGTGACCCACACCGGGACCAGCACCCACGGCCAGGGAGATCGGCAAGTCATCGGAGTCCCTCCGTGGCAAGAACGGAGCGCCAGAGAAACGGGCTGAGCCCCCCGGGGTCCCCGTGCTGGCCCCACGTTCCCTGTCCGGCAGCACCAGCAGAGAGGCACCAACCCTGTGATGTGACCCGGCTCTGCATTTGCAAGGATGCTTTTATTCTCCGAGCAGCAAGAAGAAATGAAATGTAGGGCCCGCGTACCACAATGTCAGTTTTCCTGTGGCGCTGTAAAAGGGCTTTTACAGCCGAGCGCTGCTAGACCGGCACAACCTTTTGTGAAGAAGGGCCCTGCGCTCTGCTTCACGTTAAAGATGTTTTTTGCCACTTGCCGTCTGCTATTTCTTTAAATCAGTTGGTGAAGTACGGCTTGCAATAGATGTTAAAGGGTTCACATCGTGACCCTCACTGCACATGAAGGTAAAGGGTTTGCTACTCTTTCTGTGTATGGCTCCAGACGGAGAGCTGTGTGACAAAAATGGGTTTGCATTTGCTGGCAGTTGAACGCAAAGACTTTTTAACCACTTTTGTCTCCACCCCCAATTTCTAAACTGTGTAATTTACATGGCATTTCAGCTGTGACCACAAATGACCGTGTAGAGCTTTCTGTTTTTTTCCTTTAACCAAGACTGGTGCCATCTCAGCAGACAGGCGCAGTAACAGCAACATCTAGTGGCAAGCGAGATGGTGGCTACATCAGAGCAGAAAACAACTCCAATTAATAGGATACAAACACAAATGTGCAAGAATAGAAAGTAGCAACAGAAAGCTTTTCCTATAATAAATTGTACTTAAAAGTTTTCTCATGTTTACACACATACAGAATATATAGAATATATATATCTCAAATATAACTCGTCTTAACTCATCCTTTGTTTCACCTAACACTTTGTCATTACTTCAAACACCAATTGAGTTGATGACTGCATGTTTATATCCTGTTTAACACTCTTATATTTTAAACATGCAAAAGCATAACAGCAGAACTTCAAGTGAAATTATACATGTAGTTATGGTTTTGGTATATACTCAGGCAGTGAACAGTATCATCTTTTAAGCATGAGAGAAACATTAGATGTATAATAAGAAAGACATCTGGATTCCTGCAAGGACAAGAGTATACCTTGTCTTCTCTATGCAGTGTTCAAAACAATTCTATATTTTTTTCTCTTTTTCCCTTCTAGCACTAGTTATGTGTTTAGTATGTCAGAATCCATTATACAAGATAGACCATTTTGTAGTTAAAATATGCATCTAACATCTCCCCTTTACCACTGTACTGGTTCTGGATAAGATGGAGTTCATTTTCTTCACAGCAGCCCATACAGTGCTGTGTTTTAGATCTGTTACCAAAAGAGTGTTGATAACACAGGGATGTTTTAGCTATTGCTGAGCAGAGCTTGCACAGCACCAGGGTCTTCTCTGCGCTCACACCAAGTGGGCTGGGAGTGAGCAAGAGGCTGGGAGAGGACATAGCAAGTACAACTGACCCAAACTGACCAGAAGGGTACCTCATACTATGAAAATTCATGTTCAGTATTAAAAACTGGAGGTAGACTTTCCAAGGTAGTGGCTGCTCAGAGAATTGCTTGGCATCAGTTTCCTGGTAGGAGGCAGTGAGTGATTGCCTCTGTACCACTTGTTTTGTGTTTTGTTTTGTTTTGTTTTGTTTTCCTGCCTCTCTTTCACTTATTAAACTGCCTATATCATGATCCACAAGCTCTTTCTTGTCTTTTCTCATTCTATTGTCCCTCCACCCCGCTGGGGGCAGGGAGTAAGCATGCAGCAGCTGGTTGCTTGGTTGCTGGCCAGTGTCAACCCACCACAACCAAGCATACTTTACTTCCTATCCTGTTTTAAATATGCACATTACATTGTGTCCAGAACTACCAAGTGTGATATTTCTCAGCTAGATCCTGGAAAAAAACTAAAGGAAGGACTTTCCTTCACAAACAGGAAAATTAATCAATTTAAAACTCATAAGACAATATCTGTTATAGATAGATATAGATGAATACATGCAGTTAGACAGAGACAGACATTCTAATACCTGTCTCTATACAGTCACACAAAATTAACAGACTGTTGTTGTTATACCACTTTTCAGAGAACTTGGATTTTTCCTTGCACTGTAGAAATGTTGCAAGATCCAGCTTCTGGTCTCTATGCCTTATTTGCAGCTGCATATAAGCATAACATTCTAAATACAGTATCAGATAATGCCCTATTCAACCAGATGTAAGTGATGGCTGAAATAAGAGCATATGCTTGCTGTGCGTTGAGTCCTTTTCCATCTAAAGACCCTTAGCTGAAAAGGTGGCCAACGCTTCTGAGAGATGGCTTGGGGAATAGTCTATATAGCCTATATCTAGATAGTGTCATTCAACTGTCTTTGTATGTTGTAACAGTTCAGAAGAGATGAGTCTATTTGACTCCCGCAGCCCTAATCTTTCCAGCTTTCCTCGTGCAGTCACAAGGGTACACAGCTGTACTGAAAAATTAGAGCTAGGCACTGGCAGAGGATAACTTTCTTCAAATGAAGCTCCATCTTGAACTGAGACAATATATCAAAGCACCCAACTCTACCTAAAGGAAAGCCTGACGAATGTTCACATTGCAGTGTCTTGCTCTCAGAGGTGTGGCATGCCAAAATTAAAGTAGCTTCTTCTTCTGGGACTTGGAGACCAGGCCTTGACATGGAAAAAAATCTCTACTCCTTATACTAGTTGCACATTTCTTATACTCTGCTAAAAAACTACACCAGTTGTTGCAGCATTAACTACCATTCAAGCCACAGATACTCACTTCCCACCACCTCCTCCAAGTGCTTCTTGAGCCAGGCACCTGGGCTATTGCAAGCTGTACTTCACCAACTGATTTAAAGAAATAGCAGACGGCAAGTGGCAAAAAGATCCCTGATGGATAATTATATCCTCCACTACTTCCCTCTGCCTCACAGCTGCTATTCCCTGGACTCTCAAAAGTGTTACCAGTGCAGAAGCATCACTGCCTTCCCAACGGTCATCAGGCTAGGCTTTGAAGTTCTCTTTGTCACAAGTTAATCTGTACTCTAAAGGAAATACAACATCACTTTTCATACCAGCTTCCCCTGGATCTTCTTGGTGTCTTGGCTTCTCCATGGACCTGTCCCTGGACACTGCTTTGCCCTTGAATTGATCACTTACTACCGAAGCTGCCATGCCCCAAATTATCACAGCAAAAGCCAATCTGGACGTGCGTTCCTCCAAGTCCATTTCCACACCCATGAGACTCCTCCAGGAAGCACATTTTCCAGAGATGAGATGAGATGGTCCACAGCAAAAGGCCACCTTGCCCCTCGGTCCAATTCCTAATTAGAGAAAAACTGTCTTCAGGAGCAAATTTCCCCCTGAAATGTGGTATTTGTAAACTATTCATATCCAGAAATCCAGTGCTTAAAACCTAAGGAGGGTATGGAAGGATTATGTCTATTCTTCTAATAACAAATCATACTGCTGATCCTATAAGTGTCCGGGCCTTTTGTGAATGCTTCTTGCACCAATGTGTGTCACAGACTGTAGCATAGGAAGGAAAAATATTTCATTTGATAGTTTTTTCTTTCATCTCCCACAACAGCTATCATTGACTGCCCCTTCATTCCTACCCTTTAGGAAAAAATTACAAGTTCAGAGATGACCAGCCACGAGGAGTTAGAATTTACTTTGTGCCATATTAGTCCCCAAGGACCATGAGAAAAATGGAGCTCACTACAGTGAATAGTTTTATTTTGCAGGAAGCAAACAGAGTACAAATTAAACCCTGTCTTTGTCAAGTACTGTGTTAAACTCGGAAAGAATGAGAAAAAAACCTGAAGCAGAAACTGTGAACAGATCAGTAAATATAAGCTCTCCTTGGCACATTTCTTTCATGTGTAATTTCTTGTGCAGCAGGTGTTAATTTATTTTTCCCATACTCAGACATACAACCTGTATGCGCTCAAGTCAGTGATTTTCCTGACAGTGCAACAGCTTACAATAGAGTTGACTGCCTTAACAAAAAGCTAAGTTGATAGCTTACCTCATTTCCCCACTTATGTACGTAAGAGGGCAGAAGAGAATTATTTCTTTTCTAATACAGTATCATAGAGTTTTCCAGTCCTCTTGACCTGAAACTCTCCAAAGCCAGCTGCCTCGAGGAGCTGGCTGTACTCTGCTGCTGTTCGCTCTTTTCCTTCTGTCTGGACCAACATATACATCGAATACAGTTGGGTTTCTAAAGGCCCACTTTTATCTTCATTCAGAAGCGATTCAACCACCAGCACACCACCGCCTGGTTGAATAAAGAGAAATAAAACACACACTGAGCTCTGAGAAGACGAGATGGTTTTCAGCTGGATGATTAGATCCTAACCTTTAGTTTCGGGAAGAAGCAGCCTCTATGTTAAGTCGTATTTCAGCATCACACAAGACAGCAAAAGAGCAAAAGCACTGGCGCATGCCTCTGCTTGGCTACCTCGGTACAGACGTACCAGGGCTGAAGGGGATGCTGTGGCTGGGATGGAAACTGCCATTTCCCCCAGCTGAAATCCCCAGGAGCTTACTGATTTTTCTGAGAGCCCAGCTCTGTACGCAGTGTTTTCAAAGCTGCGAGGGTTCAATGTGATGCTGAATGGGATTTTTACTATGGAGGTATACACTTGTCTGACAGCAGAGTGTTATGACACATATCTGATGTTTCCTTCTGAGAGTAGTTATTTTAAAATGAAATACCACTAAACTTTTGTGCTGGGTTTGTGTGTGTGGCAGTGTTTTTTGGTAGTGGAGTAGGGGGCTACAGCAGTGACCCCTATGAGAAACTTCTTGAGGTTCCCTGGGCTATAAGCCAGACCCGCCTCTGTCCAGGGCTGAGCCAATCAGCAGTGATGGTTGTGCCTCTGTGATAATATATGTAAGAAAGGGAATCTGGGAGAAGTTGGAGTTGTGAGGAGAACACCACTCCACCACCACTCCTCCACCAAGGTCAGTGGAGGAAAGGAGGAAGAAGGGGGGAGGTGTGCCAGTGCAGAGACACCCCCTCCCAACCTGCAGCCCATGGGGAGAGGACAAGCTCTGCCCTTGCATCTCAGGGAGGTCACTGCTGGAGCAGGTGACTGTGGAGGAGCCCACACTGGAGCAGGTGATGGTGCCTGGAGGAGGCTGGGACTCTGTGGGAAGAAGCAGCCTCCACTGTTGTAGTTTGGTGCTGGGAGAATAGCAACACGTAGTGGGGACCCACACCGGAGCATCTTGGGAAAGGTTGCAACCCTTGGGAAAGACTCACATTGGAGAAAGTTTGTGGAGGACTGTCTCCTGTGAGATGGGTGCCATGCTGGAACAGGGGAAGAATGTGAGGAGTCCTCACCCAGTCCCAAGGAAGTAGAAGCGATGAGATTGATGGCACCCCCCCATTCCCTGCCCCCTGTGGTGATAGGGCGGGGAGGGGGTAGAGAAAATCAAGAGCAAAGCTGATCCCAGGAAGAAAAGAAGTGCGGGAGGAAGGTGTTTTTAAGATGTGGTAATGCTTCTCACTGTCCTACTCTCACTGTTCTGTTAAGTGGTGGTGGTGGTTGAATTAAATTGAAGTTCTTTTTCTTCCCCTAACGAGTCTGTCTTTTGCCCATGACCATAATGAGTGAGTCATCCCTCTCTGTCCTTATCTCTATCCAGAGCCGTTTGCTTTATTTTCTCCTTCCCATTCCTGAGGGGAAAGGGGTGGGTGAGCAGCTGCATGGTGCTCAGTTGCCCTCTGAACTTAAACCACAGCATTTAAGTGTTAATCCTTCTGAGAAAAATGCCTTTTAAAGAGCTCATGTAATTATCTCATGCAGAAAGTACAAAAATTGGTACAGACATTAGGTAAGCACTCTGTTGGATTTTATTATCTTGAAAAACATAAGCTTAGAAAGGTGGCAGCTGAGCATGCAGCACGAAGCCACTGCAGGGTCTCTTCATTTGGAGAAGGCTGAGCCTCAGCAGACGTGTGCAGGGAGTCCTCACAGGCAGACATGCAGACACAGAGTTCACAGGAGCAAAGGGACAAAGACTAATGAGAGGTAAGTGAACAACATCACCTCCAGCCTAATGGTAACACTCTTAGTGGCCCCTGGAAACAAAACACTGGGAATCATGACTTTGGCATTTATAGTGTGCAAGGGGCCACTGCAGACTAGCCTTCCTTGGCTTCCTCTTTCCAGTTAGAAAGATGGGAAATGAAAAACAGAGCCACTAAACCAGGCGCTGGGGAAGCAGTGATGGAGCCCATGAGGGAGCCTGACTCATCCCATGAATCCTGGCAGCACTCAGCAGCGCTGGGACAGCAGTGTAAGAGGCAGCAGACAGTCTCTCAACCTAATGGCACTGACTGAAGGGCAGGAGGCAAAGAGTCTGGCACCAGGAGAATGTATCAAACAAGGCACGAACAAACGCCAAATCTGCCAAGTATGCAAGGGGGTAAGCCACTATTCACACAAACGAGACTCTGTAGAGAAAAACATTGAGCTTCCTAATGCTCTCACCACTCTCACATTTCTCTTTTAAAGCCAACCAAGACAGTAAAATGCTCCCTTTATTGATGACAAGCTTCTGAGATATGTCCTACTTTCCATTGCTGTACCCGTCATATAACATAGGAGGTTTTTTTCTTTTCAGAGCTTGTAAAAGAAGACAGTTCAGAGGCTTGTTAAAGATCTACTAATGCTCACCTCCCAGGTCACAGACCTGCCTGAAAGGGGAAAGATCATATACAGCAAGAACATCCCTACCACATTTACTCCATATTGAGTTCTGGCCAGCCATGAATTTCAGCATTTCTTTTCAGCATTTCAGCACTGGTTTAATTTGAACACATTTTTATACCCTTCTTATATTGTAGAGCCGAAAACTGCACAGAGTACTTGAGGTGAGGCCGCACCAATGCTGACTATGGTGGGACAATCACTTCTATCAACAGGTTAGCTATACTGGCTTAATACACCCCATGATACAGTTGGCCATTTTGGCTGCCAGGGCAAATTATAGACTCATACTGAGCTTTCCATCACCCAAAACTCCCGGACCCCTTTCTGCAGAGCTGCACTCAAGTCCCTTGTACCCCTTGTACCCCAGTCTATAAGTACATCCAGGATTACACCATCCCAGGTGCAGAATCTGCCATTTGTTCTTGTTAAATTTCATATGGTTGGTGATTGTTCATCCAGTGTTCTAATTTATTAAGATCTCTCTGTAAGGGCTCTCCACCTTTGAGGGAATAAATGAGTCCTCCTAATTTAGTATAGTCAGCACTGTAATTTAGTATCATTGGCAAATGATTTGGTAACATCAAAGAGAGGGAAGACTCTTTTACTTTGTCCTGGGTTGAGTAAGTGGTGGAGTTTTTTTGGTGGCAGGGGAGGGGACTATCGGGGCGGCCCCCTGTGAGAAGCTTCTCGAAGCTCCCCCAGCTCCAAGCCAGCTCCACTTCTGTTTGGGAAATTGAGCCAATCAGCTGCGCCTCTGCAATAACGTATTTAAGAAGGGACATGGTGACGTGCAGTCGGACTTGTGAGGAGGAGTTGCCGCAGCTGCATGAACACCAAGGTCAGTGGAGGAACGGAGGAGGAAAGGAGGGGGGAGGTGTGCCGGAGCAGAGACCCCCCTGTATCCTGTGGTGAGACGGCAGGGTGGCCCCCCCCCGTCACCCATGAAGATCTACAGTGGAGCAGACACTGATTTATGGCCTGTGGCTTTTGCTTGGTATAATCAAGTTTCTGTGCCTGAAGAAGGCCGGGGTCTCATGAGAAAAGGTAGCCCCGCTGCTGTAATTCAGCACTGGGAGGATTGCAGCATGCGGGGGAGTCCCACGCCAGAACAGCTCAGGAAGGGCTGCAGCCTTGGGAGAGAATCCAGTCGGAGAAAGTTGGTGACCCATGATGGAGCAGTGTGGGGAACACTGCGGCCCATGGGAGGAACTCATGTCGGAGAAAGTTTGTGGAGGACTGTCTGCTGTGAGAGGGGGACCACGATGGAGCAGGGGGAACAAGTTCCGGAAACTCCCCTCACTGAAGATAAAGAAAGTGGCAGCACTGCCTGCACCCCCCATTCCCTGCCCCTGCGCCACTGGGGGAGGAGGTAGAGATATCGGGAGCAGAGCTGAGCCCGGGAAGGAGGGAGGAGTGGGGGCAAGGTGTTCTCAAGATGTGGCAATGCTTCTTCTCACTGTCCTACTCTGTTATGTGTTGTTAGTGTCTGTAATAAATGTATGTTCCTTTTTCCTTCCCCTAACGAGTCTGCCTTTTGCTCGTGACCATAAAGGGGGATTTTTCCCCGTCCCAGTCCTATCTCGAACCTCAAGCCTGGTTCTCTGTCCCTTCTCATGGCCGGAGGGGAAGGGAGAGAGAGGTGCTGCATTGTGGTTGGCTGCCAACCAGGCCTAAACTACAACAACTTTCAGTAAGAACATGGTTGAGATTATCTCTCAAAAACATAACACGAATGTGAATTTTGAAAGCATTGTAGATTGTAAATGAGGAAAATTAAACATGAAATTGAATAGAACAATTTAATGCAATGCACGTGCACACAGGAAAACAGCATCAGCAAACATTAAGAAAATTGAAACTACTGCCTTTCTGCCTTAATGATATGCTGTCTGGAGAAAGAGTCATTATAACACACTCTGTATTCACAGTCCCTTCCATCTGAAGGGACATAATATACAAATGATATCAAACTCTGTCTGCTACATGGTAAATTTGAGGAGGGAGGAAGATATTTGGCAAATCTTGTTATTTGCATGGTATAATGGGGAGAGAAAGGCATTTCAAGTCAGTCCATTGTTTCTCAAACTCCAAAAATGACAATTGGGAAGAAATCCCACCACCAAGGTAACTTTCCACATTTGAGGCAGTCAGACAGCAAGTTCTCAGCTATAAACCCTTGTGTCTTTAAAGCTTCATGAAGAGACAAGGTCTACTTATCCAAGCCTCCAAAGATCAGAGGAGTCTCAATAAATGTTAAGTCAATCTTGAGAGTCAGGTCTGTCTCTGTTGGTTTTTGGTTTGGGGTTTTTTATTGTTGTGTTGTTTTGTTTTGTTTTTTTCCTTTTAGAATTGTATCATGCCTATTCTAAGTTTAAAGCCAGAGTAGTATTAGGATGCTTTATTATGAAGTTTTCTTCTCAGAAACATTAAGCGAGCTCCTTCAGTGTTCCAGTCAACATCTATCCAAGACTGAGTTATATTTCTTACCTTTGAGATTAAAAATCCATTGCTGCATTGCAAGATGATTTGAGGATAGCCAAGACCTTCTGTGGAACTCATTTTCTTTCTGCACTGAGGCACGGATTCTCTGGACCTCTTTATTTAAATAAGCTTCTTTCCACCAGGCACAGAGCACACCAGCTGATCCACTTAATCTTACTGCTTCTGAGAAACACACTGGTTACAAAATGTGTTAGCTAAGTTATTTGGCTTCAGTGGGTTTTTCTACCAGGTTCAGCTGTTTCTTTGGCTCTTCCATCACCAAGTGCAAGGCTAAAGAAGCAGTGCAGATTAAAGCTTGTATTGTCAGTTCAGCTGTCGGTTAACATGCTGATACTTCACAAGCACTTGAAAGCTCGTAACAAGCAAAACAGAAATCACTGCAGAACAACATCAAGAGCCTGAACTCAGTGCGATGCACCAGGAGTTCATAAACCAAAGCAGAAGCTTACTCGGGGCTGGTTCAAAAGCAGCTCTACTCCATTGGGCTGGCTTTTTGATGCTGGAAGACTTCTCAAAAAGAAACAGACAATAGTAGCAGATAGAGTTTAATGAGAATAAAAGACAATCTGTATTGATCAGACATGCGGTTGGCCAGACAGGCGTGCTAACTGGCAGCTTGCAAAACACGTCCAATACCTTGTATCTCACCTCCTCTCCCTTTTGCTGGGCTTGTTCTTTCCCCACCCACTTTGAATTCTCCCTTTTCCCATCTTTGGCCCTTTTTCTAAATACAGTAAGTTTCCCACGAGCCCCACAGTAAAATTCCTATAGTAATTCCTGCAAGCTCGCTTCAATTTCCTGTGATGTTTGTTCTCTCTCATAAGCCCCCTGGCAATCTTGTTTCTGCCCTTCTCAGCTATGAAGATGTGATTAATCTTTTCATGGCTTTGAGGGCATGCTCCAGTGGTCCCCCACTGAGTGGCCAGGGAGTTATGATGTTTAGCACTGTTGTCCTCAACACCTTCATGCTAACGTTTCTATACCTAGGTGTGGTTTCTTGCTGCTTCTGTCTCTTATCTTTGCCTGTTAGGCTGAATAGACCTTAACCAGCTATCTCAAAACTCAGGTGTCTTTACATTATGGGTACTTACATAACCTTAACTTTCAAAAAATCCTAATATATACAACTCAGAAACAGTACCTGTTCCTCAGGTTCTAAAACCACAGGTTCTCCTGTGTTATCAGAATACTAGGTCTGAACATAAAAAAAAAAAAAAAAAAAAAAAAAAAATAATAGAGGAAACCCCTAACTGTAGAAACATGTAGTGCTCCTCATCTTGGACAATATAGCCTGGAATCTGTGCAGCTTGCATTTAACAAGACACCATTTCTGCAAAGGAAAAAGCCTGGACAATAATGGACACCTTCCCCTGTTGTCCCCACCTCAAGGAGAGCGCACGAGCTCAGTTTCTGTTTAGGAACTTCCATCTGCACATGCGCTAAGTGCGAGTCTGCAGAGTTCATTCATTTGCACAAATCTAGACCCACTCTCACTGATCATGCTACAGCATTTCAGTTCCCCACAAGAATTCCAAAGATGGTTCTACAGGAAAAGAAAGCTCTAAAACTTTTCACTAAGTCTCTGTCTTTTACCAGTTAAAGTAGAAAGCAATGGACATTACTAGCACTTCCTTTTACCAGGGACTTCCTCGGCCCACTAACTTTTAAGTGACAATGGTCATCCACAGAATTGCAGGGAAGTCCTGGTCTGAGGGTGAAAACACCTTCATTAGACACTTGGCTGGCAGGTGGAGATTGCTGGCAAGGGTAACTGTGGGGCTACCACACCATTACCCCTTCATGTTGAACAGCAAATAGCCTAGTTTCAAGGACAGCACTCCTGGGATTCTCATCCAGAGCAGGTAGAGCTCACTTTGCAGCTGCCAGAGGGCCTATGTGACTAGCTTAGCTAATGGTAAAAACAGAGTTCCAACCAGGCAGCCTTAGTCCTGCAAAAGTTTAACCTACAGCTGTGGCAAAGCGTTTGGTTCAGCTAATCTACAAATTCCTTGTGAGGCAGCAGGAGATGTACAGAGAGGATAAAGTGTGTGAGGGAACACCAGGTCAAATAAATTTCCTGTGCTGTGATTAAAGACAGAATGGTGCATTCAGTTTCAAAAAAAGCCTCAAGAGCACAGTATCAGGTGACGTACGAAAAATGGAGGTACTCTTCCTTTTAGCAATAATAAAAAATATTTACAAATGTAAGAATGCAAGCACCAGAGGAATCCATTCTACACACCCAGTTCTGCACAAGCACAAGTAGTGAGTAATTTGGGTTCATTGCTGCTTTACATTCTCCCTACAGAGATCTCTGCAATGTGATCAACCATGGGCAGCTGCACTAGTCTGTTACACAAGTCTACACGCTTTCAAATTCTGCTGTAAAATCATCTCTACACGCCTGCTGCAGTTGCAGTTACCTGCCACTGATCACCAGTGATTTCAGTTCATAGCCCTGGGCCCTCTGGTATTATCCTGTCCTTTGGCAAAATTGGAGGGGCTGGTTTCGGCAGCACTCAGGATGTGACTTCCTGATAACTAACGTATCCTTAGCAACACTAGTCAAGCATTCACTTCTGTTCTACAGCTGTTGAATACGCTTCAAAAACAATGGCCCATTAGCAGACAGATGGATGCAGAGTTAAAGTTTGGGTAATCGCTTTCTGCCAATATTGATCAATTGTGTCATTATGACTTGCACATCATCAAAATTGCTTCATTGCAACGGTATACGGATGGAAGACATCCACAGACCTCAGATCTGTGGGGGTGGCATTGCTGTCTCAGGAAAAAAGCTGCTTTCTAAGTTACTTGGTATGAATTTGGACTCATGGGGCAAGCCTAATACTTTGGGAGGAATTACTTGTGCTTGAGGATTTCCTGCACTTTAAGGGATTTCTCTATCTGTCCTCTACCCCTGGGGCTGCCATGACATGACAGGTCAGGACAAATGGTGACTCCAGCTTTTCAAATTCAAAGCTATCTGAGAGGAACAAAATGTACAGGCCGAGTATGCAGAACACCTGATAATTTCTGGTAAAGTGTGTTTTTTTCAACTTAGTGTGGCCTTATCATTAAAACATACAGGATACAGTACACAAGATAGAGACTTTTTTTTATTCCACAATGACAAGGTATCATTTGCATCAGAGTAATTCTTTAGAGCTATGGGTAGCTACAGACATTTTTCTAGAACAGACAGAATCTTTCCCTTTCTTTCCTCCAAAAGTGGAAAACTTTCCAACTCTCCATGGCGATTTTGAATAGCTGGGTTTCTCCACACAGAATTAGACTTCCATCTAAAATTTTAGTTGATCATTTTATTGCCCGAACTTCACTGAATCTATTAAATGGTTGTGAATATCACATAGTTCACATCAAAATTGCTATCCTTCCTGCAATACAGCAAATAAGAAAAATGTAACCAAGGAATAGCTAGCTGTGGGGACTCCACTTCCTTGAAGTTTAGATAAACAACATCAAAGTAGTTTCAAAACTTTTATTGTACAGTACCCAGATTAGGGTAGGTCATTTTACACTGCAGTGGAGGTTTTATTTTTTTTTTTTGGTTGGTTGGTTGGTGGGTTTTGTTTGTTTGTTTGTTTTATGGTATGCCTGTTGATTTTTACACACTCTTTAGCACACAAGTCATTAATGTGAAATAATTCAGGATATTTCTACCCATACAAAGGTTGAGGATCAATTATACAAAAAGATACTGGTGTATTTATAATTCCAACATCATAACTAAACCACCTAATCCTCTGTCTTGTCAGTCTTCAAATACAACCTCTTGAGCTGTAAATGCCCTCCTTAGATGAAAAGGCTTCTTGAGCGGTCTGGGTATCATCTGGGGTCTGTGCTAAAACAAAATTATTCCCTTTAGCTTCTGTATTTCTTTTCTAAAGTGCTCTTCTATGCATGAGTAACCCAAATAAGGCCTTTCCAGGGCAAGACTACTTGGACTGTTCTCCATGCCAGCTTTTACATGCCTGCTTTCCTGTCTTGGATTATAATATCATTACAAAACCTGACTGTATCCCAATTGCTTGCCATCCTCCATAGGAGTCATCTCAGCAGAGCCCACACTGGACCCATTTGATCAGTTGTTGTCAATGCATTTTAGCCAGCTCGTAATTCTGCTGCTTGTGCCTCTGCAGAAGGCTGAACCTTACAAGCAGTGTAGGTACAACAATCTTTAAATGCACTGCTGCTCTTCCCTTGATTGCCCTTCCCATTATGGTGGGAACCTGATCAGCCCATGAACTTCCATAATCTATTATCATAAACCATCTCATCCTCTCTACAATTTCAGCCAGCACTTCAGGCACCTTGGTTGCTATAGGAGCCATCTGGAGGGTCATAGAACTTGGGGTTGCCGCTGTTGCCCACCGTCTGTAGGCTGTGTTTTACCACCTGCTTAGAACACAGGCCACACTGGAGATATTGCCACATACATTAGGTCACTGCACTCGCCTGTAGCTGAACTCAACGTTCAAGAGGGGGCCACAATCCTACCCCAGCCTCCTTTAGCCAACAGCTTCAATGTGGAGGGGACAAATCAGGACCCGTAACGAGTACTTTGGCCTGAACTTTCCCTCTCTCTCATTTATCTTCAGCCCATACTTGGAGAGATGTCTTCCTCTAGGAATCATCTTGGTCTCCTTCCCGGTTGGGAGCTTGGTTTGCCCAGCACCAATAGACAGTTGGAATCTGATTTTTCCTACCACTATTCAAGACACTGCATGAAACTGATTAGCTAAAGGTGAACACTGAGTTACTGTTCTTTAAAAATGAGCTGCCAGACACATCTTACCTTAAATCCATCCATATTTGGACACACAGAATCACAGGATGTTTAAGATTGGAAGGGACTTCTGGAGGTCATCTGGTCCAGTCTGCCTGCTCAAACAAGTCCACCTAGAGCTGGTTGCCCAGGACCATTTCTATACAGCCTTTTAATATCTCTGAGGTGAGAGATTCTACCACTTCCCCAGGCAACATGTGCCAGTGCTCAGTGACCTGCACAGTAAAAGTGTTTCCCAATGTTCAGAAGAAACCTCCTGTGTTTCAGTTTGTGCCTACTGCCTCTGGTCCTGTCACTGGGCATCACTGAAAAAAGCCTGGCTCTGTCCTCTTTGCATTCTCCCTGCATACAAAATACTCCTTCTTGCCAATTAAACATCTTTACCCTCAGCAGCTGTAACACTGGAGCCTTAACATTTACTCCTACACACATTAATGCTATCACTTTTATTGCCTTTTTAGCCTCCTTTGTTGTCCAAGGCTGTTGAATACCACTTTTGACACCTAAAGGCCTGAAAGAAATGTTTGTATAGTAGTGTTAGATTATCTACTCTCCAACTAAAAATTAAATCCTACCAACATAAGATTTTAATTTTTTAAAAAAATGTTTTTTATTAAACAGGGAGATGTGAACAGTTCTGTTGCACTTTGGCATCCTTAGCATTCATATCACAGCCTGGAACTGCAGTCTCCCTTTTGTACTATAAATGCTGAAAGAAGAAATCAGCAACGTGTGCTACTGGCACTGCTTCATTTATCACACCAAAGGTTTATTGATTGAAGACTGTATTCCATTTCAAAAAGCACTACCTGTTTTAAAGCCGTAAGGGACAGCACAGGATAAAGACTAAATATGTACCTTTTTAACAACATGAACCTTAAATCATTCGCAAAACCCACCCTGAGTCACTGGAAAGAAATACTGAGTTTTATGTGCTTTTAGTCAGCTCCTGACAGTCTGATCACACTAGTATGTAACAGACAGACATATTTCCTATTTTAAGAAATCTGTTTCATCCTGTTACGATCAAATTGCTTTCAGCAAACCTGAACAAGGATACTTCACCCTTTCAGAGGTTTCAAGGTGTGAGAACATCCAGTTCTTTAGAAACACACTGACCTTCTGGGAGCCACTCCACTGGCACCCTTGCAGAAGACATTGTGCTCAAGGAGTCAGTGGTCTTGGAGCCAAGTCTGCTCTACTGGATCTCATACTTAGGGCTTGAGAAACCTGTATGCTGTTAATGTAATCTGTAATTTATAATCACTTTGAGAAAGGTAAATTCTAGGTGGATCAAAGGGTGGAATGTACTGATCCTGACTGGGAGCCCATTGCACATTTAGGAAGTAGTGACCCACATCACAGCTAAGCTGAGCAGGTGCAAGCCCATGGTGCACAGTGCTGCATGGCCAGGGTGGTCTTCAGGCCCGTGCCATGCTGCCCACACCCCTTGGGGCTGCAGGATGAGCTCAGTAGCAGAGCAGCCCACAGGCAGCTCCCTCCCTATGCCAGCGATGACATCACCAGCATGGCCTTGCCTTTATCTAACAGGGCAGCAACAAGTTCTCATGAGAACGTCCTTTTTCTTGTAAGAAAATTATATAACTCAAATGACCCAAAACGATGCACTTCCCTCCATGGACAGGATCTGTACAACACACTATGAGAAAATCCAGCTGGCATCCATCTAATGCTGCATGAACATGGGTGCCTGCCATCTGAACGGACGCAAAATTTTTTTGTTATCTATATTCCTCTTCTTATTCTTTCTCACGAAAACAGTTATTTTATTGAGTCATCTGTTATGGGCCTTCCTTACTGAGATCCAGAAAGCATTCCCCACCATCTCTCACCTCAGCCCCTCACCCCCAGTATTGAATGTTCTTCATAACCCTGCTGGAGCTTAATTCAGAATGTGGCTCTTACCCAAAACTAAATTGATTTGCAACAAGGCTTTTTTTGAGGGACTAGAGCATTAGAGGGCAGAAACATGCAGAATTTGTGAGGAAAACCACACACACACTTAGAGCAGCACACGCACTCCAGGGCAAGGGGTGGGCAGTTCCTGGGTCCCTCGAGGGGGCTCTAGGAGCAGGCAGGTGGAGGGAGGGGGAGCTGGACCCTGGAGCCGTCATGGATTCTGGGGGCATGGGCCTGGTTCCCACCATCCTGCAGTGCTTCTGCAACCAGAGTTCCCGTGGTGGCAATTTCCCACTCTTCTCCTCTCCATTTTAGGTCTCTTTTGGCACATACTCATCCCCCCAGCCACCACCTGATCCAACTGCATACCGTGCTGGTTTTTTTCTAGGCAGTGGTTCCATACTTTGCTCCTCCACTGTTATTTTCTTGGATAGTTATTGTTTCTTTTGTCTGTTATATCTGAAGCTTTTTTTTTTTTTTTTTCCAGTGCTCAAGGCTGTGCTGCTTCAAAGACCAATGGCTGTCAGCAAGTTCTTGTTGATGCCGGGGCACCTGTCTTCAGCCTGCACCCATGTTTTCAAGGCCTTTGTTATTACAGGGAAATCTAAGTGTGGGATGACAAACAGTAAGAGACGTTTGCTATCAAGCTCTGCTTCAGATGGTAGTTTCTCAAAACAGCCAGATAACAAGCCGCATAGGCCAGAAATGGAGCCCTGAGAAGTCAACATGAGGCAAAGTTAGTATAAGACCAGTGGCCCCTCACCAGCAAAGGCAGTCCTCTTCTCAGTGGGACACCAAGAATCACTCTTATAGGCAAGAGTAACACCACTCACATACAGAGCCAGGGGAACCCACCTCATCCAGTCTAATGAAGTCTTGAGAACTGAATCATTATTAGTCCAGATCTATTTACCACTGAAAAATAAAACACTGCCATCAGAAAAAAAAAAAAAAAAAAAAAAAAAATATACATTTAATATTGCTATACACAGATTCCATAGGGCTATGGCTAACCCAAGCACCTGGATGTTCTAGCAGATGCTGGGGCCTTGGCCACAGGTGACATTGGCTGAGCAGAAGACCCACTTGGTCTGGATAGACCAGAGGTGAGAGTTGGTGACCTGGCAAGGCACAAAGATCGGATGGAACTAGAGACCATGGTCATATTCAAGGAACCCATGAACGCATATGTGCTTGTGGGTACTGGGAGCAAGACTGTGCACCTCTCACTGATACACCTCAGGAGACATTGTAGAGCATCCTGGACTTGGCTCCTTTGCAGGTTGCCGTGTTTTAGCCCCATTCGGCAACTAAACCCCACCCAGCCGCTCGTTCACTCCCCCTGTGGTGGGACGGGGGAGAGAATTGGAAGGGTAAAAGTGAGAAAACTCATGGGTTGAGATAAAGGCAATTTAATAGGTAAAATGAAAGCTGTGTGTGTGATCAAAGAGAAACAAGCTCTTGCTTCAGGTCTTCTTCACAGTGTTTGTTATTTAAGAAAAAAAAAAAAAAAAAAAAGGAAAAAGAAAAAAATGTGGGAAAAAAAGAGGGAAGAGGCTCTGATGAGACCAGATTTGCCTCTGCTTTGTCAAGGCAGGTCTTAAGCTCAGAGCACTCTGGGTTTACTCTCTTACTCTGGCACTGACTTGTTCTGTGCTCATAGATAAACCTATATTCGGGTCAGGAAGGAAGGACTAAAGGATGGACAAAGGTCAAAGACTCATGGGAGAAAAGAGAGGCTCTAAAGAAAGAGGAAGTTAAACACTGTGGAGGAAAGGGCAGGGAGGGTGAAGAATAGGAAATTCAGAACTGAGTATATAAATAAGTATAGTCTAATGGAAACAGCACAAATCCTCTTACTACATTATTTTGTGGTTTCAAAGGTCTTGTGTCTGAAGGTAAATATAGAAATTTAGTATCTTCCTATTGCATACTCCAGTATTTCCTTGGTCATCCAGCATAAGAGAGTAGCCAAGAATGCTTTTGCATCCCCCCAGAATCTGGATGCTAAAAGGCCAACTAACAGATAAGGAATGAGTTGCTGAAGCTATAGAGCCAGCTGGAGGTTCTGCTTCGCACAGGCAGGGAAAGCCCACTGTAATCAGTGTGTTGGCATTTAGCTTCTCTGATATGGCATTACATCTGACCCTTAAAAGTCATTTACATACCAATGATCTTCAAATTCTGCAGTCAACATTCTGCACTTCATTCATTTTCATATGTATTCCAGGTAATGACGGGTCAATCCTGTTCTTTAAAGACCCAACATCTTTGAACCTTGATACAGCTAAAAAGTCATGTTAGAACCAGATGTGCATCTTGCCTAGTCAGGTTGTGCCCAAGACACTCACTGCTAAGTTAATGACATGCAGAGCATGTTGTGAATCAACTCAGTGCACAAGTACTGTATTTAAGTAGTTTGTTTTGACAAATACAAACAGCCTGCTCACGTTTGTTTTTTTGTTTTGTTTTGTTTTTTTTTTTTCCAGTCAAGGGCAGATTTACCGCTGACACCAGCTGAGACAGGAATTTTTTGACTCATCAAGGTTATAAGATGTGTCAGTTTATATAGGCAGCTGCAGCATGCTGACCATGACTGGCCTGTCTACTGGCTTAGGAAACTGCAACTCCAACGCACAACCAGCAGTCCATGGGCATGCATGCAAATTTTGGGGGGGGAAAACGTATCAGAGAAAGTCCAGACAGGAGTTTTGTTTTGTTTTGTTTTTTCCCCCAGAATACTTCATTGGCGGCTTGGTACAGTGAAATCAGCAACATTTCTGAACATTTGGGTTTTTTGAGGTGTGTACAGAATCAACAAAGACCTGAGTCAGCCTCATTTCATTATTTGTGTTCGTGCCTGGCTGCTGCAGGATGTAACACCGCACATTGTCTGGAAAGCGAGCAAGCATTCAGAACACATTACTCACAGGCTGCAGCTCCTGGCAAAGTCACCTTCATGCCACATAACTTGCAGGTAGGGAACACGGTGACTGCAGCCGACGGAAACTCTCCAAAACCACTTGCCCCAACTCCTGCAATAGCCTGTCGATATCTACAGGGCGAGGTGCTACTTGAGCATAAACCCATTGCCTGCATGGTGGCTCATGAAGCGTGCCCTGTTGCTTTTAAGGTTGAGAAGGGCCATTATTCCCTTGTGATTTGATTTTGATATCACAAAACATGACAAAAGGCCAACTTTTCTCTGCTGGGGCTACTTTCTCCCTACACTTCTCCCACAGTCAAGGGAGAGGGAGGCTCCTGTACATGGCTACTGAGAAGACTATCTCAGCTCCTCTATTATTCAGTTTAATGTGCAAATGCAATTAGTGTTCAAGCCACAACCACAGAGAGTGATTTTCTGGTGCCTTCTCCAACTGTTTCTCACTCCAGTAATCTGTAATTCTCTTTCCAAGAACTAGGTGGGTTATGGCAGGTTGTGCTTGATCAAATGATTAAAGAAATAGCAAGAGACATGCAATAAGGACTTCCACAGTGCATAACTGAATGACTTGGCTGCATCATTCTCCCTCTCAGCTGTCATCTCATGGCCTGCCCTGTATAGAGTACCCTTGGGCTTCAGCCAGTCATTAAGCTACAGAATCCTTTTTCATAACTTAAATCAAAATCTAGAGGAAATAAAACATTAATATAATTTTTCATGCCAAATTCCCCAAGGCTCAGACAGAATTTTTCCTGCAACTCTGAAAAGACTAACCACAAGGAGATATAATTTGATCTGTTTATATTATAGTAATTCCCCAGGAATAAAAATTCAGGTATCAGAGCTCACTACAGGGATCAGTTTTAATTTGCAGGATTTCAAATACAAATTCAGCTTTGCTCTTATCAGATACAGTGTTAAAATTGGAAAGAATTTAAAAAACTGAAGCAGACACACTGTACATTTCTTTTGGGGGTTATTTCTTGTGGAACAAGTGTTGATTTCTTTCTCACCCTTTCAGATCCAAGGGCAAACCTTCGTCAGGTTGCCAGACTCACAGTCTGTGCATGCTCAAGATCTATCATTACCGATTCTCCTGACAATGTATCAGCTTACAAAAATGTTGGAAGTCTTAATGAAAAGCTAAGTTGATGATTCCCCTGTAAGAAGAGAATATCACATTTATCCACTTTTCCTATCTTGATAGGTACATAAAAGAGGCACTATGATTTCCTTCCTAAAACAGCATCATAGAGTTTTCCAGTCCTCTTGACCTGAAACTCTCCAAAGCCAGCTGCCTCGAGGAGCTGGCTGTACTCTGCTGCTGTTCGTTCTTTTCCTTCTGTCTGGACCAACATATTCATCGAATACAGTTGGGTTTCTAAAGGCCCACTTTTATCTTCATTCAGAAGCGATTCAACCACCAGCACTCCACCGCCTGGTTGAATAAAGAGAAATAAAACACACACTGAGCTCTGAGAAGACGAGATGGTTTTCAGCTGGATGATTAGATCCTAACCTTTAGTTTCGGGAAGAAGCAGCTTCTATGTTAAGTCGTATTTCAGCATCACACAAGACAGCAAAAGAGCAAAAGCACTGGCGCATGCCTCTGCTTGGCTACCTCGGTACAGACGTACCAGGGCTGAAGGGGATGCTGTGGCTGGGATGGAAACTGCCATTTCCCCCAGCTGAAATCCCCAGGAGCTTACTGATTTTTCTGAGAGCCCAGCTCTGTACGCAGTGTTTTCAAAGCTGCAACGGTTCAATGTGATGCTGAATAGGATTTTTACTATGGAGGTATACACTTGTCTAAACAATACCTAAAATCCCCAATCCTTACACCTAAATGCTTTGAAAGAGGAGACCCTGTATAGAAGGAGACTAAAATTGAAAGACAGATAAGGAGAACTTCAACCAGGCCCTGTTTGGCTCAGCTGTACATGTCTGGGCTCAGGAAAGGACAAGACTAAACCAAGAAACCCCTGCACTGAAACTGTGCCACCCCAATTGAACATCAAGACTGGTGTGCTTCACGTTACTGATAGGCAAGAGTCTCTCTGCTCTTCAAGAGCTCAAACCTACCAGGTTTGCAAGCCTTGTAGACTTTTTCCAGCAATTGCCTGCATTTGTCATCATCCCAATCATGCAGTATCTTGGATAAAATATACAGTTCAGCTTCTGGAATTGAATCATTAAAGAAGTCTCCTGTAAAGCAAGAATACATGTATGACACAAACCCCTCAAATAACAGAGGTCTGAGTTAAGCAAATATTTTCAGTTCAGTCCAGTTCTAAAGACTCTGGGCTTGCCGAGTCCATCACCCACATCAGACAGCAACAGAGTCACCAAGTAAAAGTCCTCTGAGCAACTGCATAGAGGATTTTGTTCTTGTTCAATCTCAAGTTGGTCTGAAATGTTTAAAAGCAGCAGCTCATCTGAATCAGTCTTTGATACACAGGAAAGCATTTGACTCTAAGTATTCTCCAATGACCGGAATTCAGATTCATAAAGTGTTAAGGAGAGAAGACAGTTTCTCATGATATCTGTCATGGAAATAAAGGAAAGAATTTTCCCTTATCTAAGAAAATTTTCAAAGACCTTCAGTAACCACAGAGCTATATCATAAAGTCATAAGGAAAAAAATTCACATCTCTCACCTCCTAGCACTAGCTTCATCATCATGCCTTTTGTTCAGCACCCAGTGTACTGCATTCAGATTTTTCTCTTTGCATCTTTGCCATTTACACTCCCATTTCTTTGCACCACTGGCACAGGTAACATTTCCCATGTTTCTCCACCTTTGTTTTTATATACTCCCTTCCTTCCTCAAGCCTTCTTTCCTCTCTCTGAGCTTCAAGCAATATTCAGTCATTCCAACACTTCGAAGGCTTCTGGGAACATTAAAAATTAAATCTCCCTACACTCATTTTCACCACAGATGGTGAAAAGACCATGCAAGATCTATGGACTGGACAAGAGGAATATGGGCTAGCTCACCCACATTCAAAGCCTGAAATATCTTAGGACTTGAAAGTCAATCAAATGTGACCAGAAAAGGAAAACCCCTTGGCTCGGAGCAGGCCTGACATCCTGCATATGTGCCAGGAAGTCTGCACAAAAGAAAAGGGAGTGTTAGGAAGATTTATAATGTGGCGTGGCAGTTTTTAAAAGTTGCGGGACATTTTTTTTTTTTTTTTTTGTTAAAGTACCATTGTTCTGAAGAAATCAAATAGTTCTGTTGAGGAGTAAAGAGCTTCTGGGTTGCTGAATGACTGTCTCCGATAGAAGGCAGCTGCACAACTGGGACAGCCCTGCAATGAACCGCAGACCAGGGCTGGGGGGGCCACAGTCTGGGACACTCTGCCCACGTAAGGGGCAGCTGGAGAACTGAGCATCCAGTGTGGCACCTCTGAACAGAGACAAGGGGCTTGGGAGCAACAGCTGTGACAACACTACACTGCTGTCCACACCTACCTTCATGGAAAGCGATCCGACACTCCTCAGGAGGAACGAATTGTTCTTTGGCCACTTGCACGACTTTCGGCAGGTCATAAATTGTGACCGTGGAATTTGGGTACAAAGAAACACACTCCCGGGCCAAAGCCCCTCCACCTCCTTTGGGGAGAGCAAAAGAAGGTCAACACTGACACAAAGCCAACCTGTTCAGCAACATCCCCATGAAGCCATGCAGGTAACAGTGCATTCAGACTCATGGAAGCTGGCAAAGTACATTTGCTCCCCAAATGTTGCTGAAAGGGAAGAGGAGGGACAGGAGAGGTCACCGTCTCCGTTTGCTCTGCAGGAAGATCCAGGGTGCTCAGCACCCAGGCCTGTGGGGTCAGGCCCAGCCCTTACAGGTCTTACACACCCTCCCAGCCAGAGCCAGTTGTGGGTGCTGGAAGGTGGGAACGGAAAAACAGAGCCATTAAACCAGGCACGGGGGGGAAGTGGTGATGGAGCCCACCTGCCCCATGAATCCTGGCAGTGCTCAGTGGTGCTGGGACAGTGGGGCCCTGCAGGGAAAGAGGCTGCAGACAATATCTCAATGACACTGTCTGAAGGGCAGGAGGGAAAGAGTCTGGTACTGGAAGAACGTATCAAGCAAGGCACAAAAAAATGCCAAAGCTGCCACGTACACAAGGGGATGGACCACCACTCACACAAATGAGACTGTAGAGAAAAGCATTCAGCTTCCTCATGCTCTCACCACTCTCACATTTCTCTTTTAAACATAACCAAATCAGTAAAATGCTCCCTTTATTGCTGAGATATGTCTTGTCCATCGTATAACATAGAAGTTTGTCCTGGTTTTGGCTGGGATGGAAAAAAAAAAAAAAAAAGTACAAACGGGCAATGTACAATGCAATTTCTCACCACCCACTGACCAATACCCAGCCTGTTCCCAGATAGTAATGCCAAAATACCAAGATCCCGCAATCACAATCACAAAAAGTGAGAGAACCTTCTCCTTCCCGGCCAACCCTCCTTTACATGCTGAGTGTGACGTTACATGATATGGAATATTTCGTTGGTGAGTTTGGGTCCGGTGCTCTGGCCGAGCTCCCTCCCAGCTTCTCACACACCTGCACACGGGCAGGACGTGGGGGGTTAGAGAGTCCTTGATATCTCAGCAACAACCGAAAACATCAGTGTATTATCAACATTTTTCTCATACCAAATCCCATACTGAATCCAAAACAGCACTATTCTAGCTACTAAGAAGAAACATTAACTCTATCCTGGCCAAAACCAGGACAGAGTTAATTTTCTTTTCAGAGCTTGTAAAAGTAGATGGTTCAGAGGTTTGCTAAAGATTATTGATGCTTACCTCCCAGGTCATAGATCTGTGTGAAAGGGGAAAGG
The DNA here is from genome assembly GCF_018691265.1 of Tyto alba. Classification (NCBI taxonomy): domain Eukaryota; kingdom Metazoa; phylum Chordata; class Aves; order Strigiformes; family Tytonidae; genus Tyto; species Tyto alba. Next base: position 3,854,925 of record NW_024881276.1, on the reverse strand, counting down.
TCAAATGCAGCAAGAACATCTCTTCCACATATACTCCATACTGAGTTCTGGCCAGCCATGAATTTCAACATTTCTTCTTCCGATCTAGAATTGCAAACAGACACAGCGCATAGAAAAGGTAACTTACAATATCCTTGGTGATGCCTATCATACAACTGTTATTTCAGGTTTTAGCTTAAACACTAATCTCTGTTTTTATTGACAGAGAATACATTCTCTTTGCATATAAACCTACCTTAAGTCTTACTGTAGAAGAAGTGTTCAGCTATGCATTCATATAGGAAATGATAAACTTCTGTTCAAAATATCAGACAGTGTCCCAGTAATGGATATTGTTGAGAAAAGAAAACACTGCATAATGGTTCTGATGAGTGGGATTCTCACATCACCATATTTCATTGTCCTGAACTATAATTAAAAACATTAATTTTATCTACAGTAATAAGAATAAAATTTCTATAAATACACTAATCATTACCTGTACATTGCTCCAAAAGAGTCTTCAGATGAAATGCCAAAAGCTCTTTCATATTGGTTTCTTCCTTCTCTAAAATATCAACCAAAAAAAGCATATGAGTGTGGATTTCTTTTTTCTTTTACCCCAAACACACCTCACTGTGAAGGTGATCAACTTTGTATGGAATATATGCCAGCCTGTTTGTAATGGCTGTAAAGCCTCATTTGCCACGCCAACATATACTGATATATTTCTCAACCTTTCCCCAGAATGACTGGTTCTTTTCAAGACCAGGACGGATGGAGCTTTGAGCAACCTGATCTAGTGGAAGGTGTCCCTGCCCATGGCAGAGGGGTTGGAACTAGGTGATCTTTAAGGTCCCTTCCAACCCCAACCGTTCTATGATTGATGGGAACACATCTCAGGTAAAGGTACAACACTGGTGCATGCAGTTATCACCATCGTACACACCGTGTTTGATCATCAGTTGCACGGACTGGAACAAGGGACACTCCAGTCTCATATTAAACCACTCCTATAAACCCCCTAATCCTATAAAATCCCCCTATAAACTACTCCTTTGTAACAGAACTATCCTTAGCCATTATTACTCATCATTTACTTAGCTGATGTTTCCTCAAGTAAGAGCCACTGTAATGACCAAGTGCTTTCCTGAATGTCAAATGCACAGAAATCTGATTCCTAGATCATCTCTACCATCAGAAGGAAAAGGAAAACATGAACACACACAAATGGAAAACATGAATAAACGAGAGCACATATTGGCCTTGTTAACAGCCACAATGATCTGTTGTTTTTTGTCTTTCTGAGAACCAGCCACCATCTTCCTCGTGCCCTTCCCCAGAAACACACTACTCAGAGCAGCTACACAGATGCTGCAGAGCAGCCTGCAACAGGCAGAGCACAACCCTCCTTACCTCACAGCATCAGCCAGGTAGTGCCAGCACAAGTAGACAGTATTGGAGTAATACATCATAATATGATACTGAGACTTGGGACTTGATTTTGTAAGGTAGACGTTGGAAATTTCTGTGTTTCTGTAGAGGGCTAAAGGGTGAAATAAATATATTTACTAACATGTATGACATACCATTTTGCCGAGCCTATTGTACAGCACGGTATTCATCACCAGAAGATGTCTATATGACCAAAGACGCAATCGCATTGCTTCTACGGTCAATCCTTCCACTACAGTGAGCAGGTGGGTGAGGGTGGCTGAAATGTGTGCTGCACCATTCAATGTGAGTAAACACTATCTACCTACACTTACTCCAGCACCAAACATTTCTTTCAAGAACAGCAAGAGGAATACCTTACGAGTCTCATCACTTACCTATAGGCTTCTGCTATCAGAAAAAAGCTTCTGTTATGCTCTATTTAAATAAGAAGCTCTTGCAGACAAATCTTTTTTTCTGATCAAGAAGGTCAGCAAGCAGGAGACGAGTCCCCAAGACATCATGCCAACCATATACCCTCTCTCAGTTCGCTAGGGCAGGACCTTCTGAGGACAGATAAATGCTTAAAAGACTCAGAAAACTCCCCCGCTTCCTCCAATGCATCAGCAGTTGCATCACCCGCCCATAGGACTGGTATACAAAAGGAAAATAAAGACAGATCCTGCTCTCCCTGAACTCATTGGGCAACTACTGTAAGCCCTGAAACAGGGCAAGGCAGCCCAAGCCAGAGCAGGGGACACAACTTGCAAGACTCTGGCTAGTCCTGACCAGCTCTCTGATAGTCACAGATCCCTTCTGACAGCGTGGACTCAACATCTCTGATGCAAGGACAAACTTGTATCACCTCTCAGTTTGGATCAGCAACCTAAACAAAATACTTCACAGGGTGGTAAAACCCCAAAGAAAAACAGAACGTGTTTTTAAGTCATGCTGTGGCCCATCCACCCTGGCATTTTGTTTTAATGTTAAAAATCATACCCACACCTCAGTTTTTTTGACACCAGCTCTGCTAAGACTTTGAATATCTTCTCCAAGGTCACCTGAAGCTTTAGCACAAAGAAATTTAAGGACATATCCTTCACCTGAGTTTTACTTTACACCTTTAATCATGCTGACATTTGCTGCTTCTCTTTCAGCTGAAGGGGGGGGTGGCGTTCCCAAGTGATTCTGTCCTCCTTCCAGCTGTGGTAACTGGCCTAACACTAGATATCATCTCTCCCTACACACCTTGCCTCACTTTCAAAACCATCAGAGCTTGAATTCTTACAGTTTCTTCCTCTTCTTCTGCCTTTATTACCTCCTTCTTGTGTCAGCTCTACTGCCAAGAGCTTCAATCCCACACAGGCATCCAGCAGTCTCTCCATCCCTGTGGTGCTGGTACCCAAGCGCACAGCAATGGCATTTGAAGAGAGAGGCTCCCCAGACTCCAGCAAAAGATCAAACACCCCCAACTCACAGGCTGTGAACATAACCTGGGGGTAAGAAAAGGTGGGAGTGAGGCATCAAGAAAAAACACCAAAACCTACTAAATTCGTAAAGCTGCATTGTGGGAGAAAATATATACATCATAATATCTTTCTCATGTAAAAATCATATTCCATGTTAATAAGTCCAATGATTAAACTGAAGTTTCTCTGAGCACTGATAATACCCTACAGTGCCTGTAGTGCATCTTTTTTCATTTCTTTTTCCTTTTCTGACAAAGCCAGCCGTGCTGGGCTTCTGTGGGGGCAGTTTTGGTAGCGGGGCAGAGGGATACAGCAGTGGTCTGTGAGAAGCTTCTCAAAATTCCGCAGCTCCAAGTCGCACCCACCTCTGGCCAGGGCTGAGCCAATTAGTGACGGTGGCTGCGCCTCTGCGAGAACGAATTTAAGAAGGGGAACCTGGGAGGGGGGTTGGGGAATCAGGAGGAGGAATTACGAGAAGGACAAAGAGGGGAGGTGTTTTTGGATGCAGTGGCACTTCTCACTTGTCCCATCTTGGCTGTTCAGTGTTGTCTTCATTAGTGTTTGAATTAAAGGGATGTTATTTTTATCTTCTCCTAACAGCTCTCTTTTGCCTGTGACTGTAATGCGTGAGTGTCCTGGGTTGAGTGAGTGGTGGAGTTTTTGGTGGCAGGGGAGGGGGCTATCGGGGCGGCCCCCTGTGAGAAGCTTCTCGAAGCTCCCCCAGCTCCACGTCAGCTCCACTTCTGTTTGGGAAATTGAGCCAATCGGCTGTGCCTCTGCGATAACGTATTTAAGAAGGGACGTGGTGACGGGCAGTGGGACTTGTGAGGAGGAGTTGCTGCAGCTGCATGAACACCAAGGTCAGTGGAGGAACGGAGGAAGAAAGGAGGGGGGAGGTGTGCCGGAGCAGAGACCCCCCTGTATCCTGTGGGGAGACAGCAGCGCGGCCCCCCCTGCCACCCATGGAGATCTGCGGTGGAGCAGACATTGATTTACAGCCTGTTGTTCCTGCTCGGATGATCAAGGTTCTGTGCCCGAAGAAGGCCGGGTCTCATGGGAAAAGGCAGCCCCGCTGCTGTAATTCAGTGCTGGGAGGATTGCAGCATGCGGGGGTGTCCCACGCCGGAGCAGCTCGGGAAGGGCTGCAGCCGTGGGAGGGAATCCAGTCGGAGGAAGTTAGTGACCCATGACGGAGCAGTGTGGGGAACGCTGCGGCCCATGGGAGGAATTCAAGTCGGAGAAAGTTTGTGGAGGACTGTCTGCTGTGAGAGGGGGACCACGATGGAGCAGGGGGGAACAAGTTCTGGACACTCCCCTCACCGAACATGAAGGAAGTGGCAGCACTGACTGCAACCCCCATTCCCTGCCCCTGCGCCCCTGGGGGAGGAGGTAGAGATATCGGGAGCAGAGCTGAGCCCGGGAAGGAGGGAGGGGTGGGGGGAAGGTGTTCTCAAGATGTGGCGATGCTTCTCACTGTCCTACTCTGTTATGTGTTGTTAGTGTCTGTAATAAATGTATGCTCTTTTTTGCTTCCCCTAACGAGTCTGCCTTTTGCTCGTGATCATAAAAGGGGGACTTTTCCCCATCCCAGTCCTATCTTGAACCCCAAGCCTGGCTCTCTGTCCCTTCTCATTGCCGGAGGGGAAGGGAGAGAGAGCTGCTGCATTGTGTTTGGCTGCCAACCAGGCCTAAACCACGACAGTGAGTCATCCCTCCCTGTTCATCTCTGGATTCCTGAGCCTTTATGCTTCATTTTCTCCTTCCCATTCCTGAGGCGGGAAGGGGTGAGTGAACGGTGCGTGGTGCCCAGTTACCCTCTGAGCTCAAACCACCACACCAGCCAATGGTTTTGGCTCACCAAGGTTCACACTTAGAGACCGGGTTTTGGCTGTTAATGTTCCTGCCTCCTCCTGAGTTTCAGAGCACATTCTCACAGTCCTCCTTGCTTTGTGCCTGGAAAGTACAAAGGCAAGTCTGTGTGGTGGTCAGTTTTTTGTTGTTGTTTTTGTTTTTTTAACTAAGGATCTAATGTACGCTCCAGTGAACCCTGGAGAGTCTCCTATGGTTTGTAGCAGGGGGAATATCCCACTCTACAGACCCTGTTTTCAGGGACTGACATGCATGACTATAAGTGGTCTCCCTAAGGCAGGGGGGTTTCTCGGAGCCAACAAGACTGCCTCATTCAGGTCAACAGAATTGCCCTGTCTTTTCACAGGGAAGGTGTGTAACATCTCCAGGAAGAACCCCCGACCTTCAGACAGACATACGTAACCAACCATAAAAAATCCCAACATCCTTCTTTAGCTGTACAGTCAAATTCACAAGTATTAACCTATCTCTCTGGCCACACAAAGACTAAAACAGTAACAAAGGCATTAACATCATGGACTGCCTGTATCTATAATGATTTTATAAAGTCCACAGGAAGTTGCTTTTACACTCAGTAAGAACATGATTCAACCAAAGTTGAGATCGTTTCTCAAAAACAGCACCAGCGTTAATTTGGAAATCATTGGGCACTCCTCTTTCTCACCAAGCAAAGGGATTTTTTGTAATCTGTTTCTCCTCTCTTTACTGTCAGCTCAGGAGCCTTAAGACGCATCAGTATTTGCACAACCCAGAGAGCATTCCTTCTGTTACCACGTTGGCCAGAGATACAGTGACAGACAATAGGAAAGTTAACAAAAATGAGGAAAAGATCTCCACTGCACTGGATGTTATAATTTTATGCCTATGTGCTTACACACACAGAAATGCAAACAACATCAGTAAACACTAAGGAAAGCGGAACTACTAGTTCTACATTTATGCCTTAATCAAATGCTGTCTGGAAAAACAGTCATTATGCCAGACTCTTTCTTCCACCTGAAAAGAGGGAATACCAGACGTTCTCAAGCTCAGCCTTCTGCATAACACATACAGAAAAACTATGGGAGAGGGAAGGAAATTATTTGAGAATATATTTGAAAGATCTTGTTCTTTTCATGGTATAACAGGGAAGGAAAAGGGAAATTCAAGTCAACTCTCTGTTTCTCAAACTCCAAAAATGACAATTGGGAAGAAATCCCACCACCGAGGTAACTTTCCACGTTTGAGGCAGTCAGACAGCAAGTCCCCGGCTGTAAACTCCTGTGTTTTTTATAAAGCCTCATGCAGAGACAAGGTCTGCTCTTCCAAGCCCCCAAAGGTCACAGAGGTCTCAGTAAATGCTACATCTATCCTGAGGGGTTAGGTGATTTTAAAATGTTTTTCCTTTTCAAAATTCCTCCCTGCCTAGATGAGCAGAGATGATGCTTTCACACGAGAGAGTTTTTATTCCAAAGACTTGCCTTCAGGACCGAAAGTGAGATCCTTGAATATTTCTGTCTTCACATTCTTAGACATTTATCCAAGACTGAGTTATATTTCTTACCTTTGAGATTAAAAATCCACTGCTGCATTGCAAGATGATTTGAGGATAGCCAAGGTCTTCTGTGGAACTCATTTTCTTTCTGCACTGAGGCACGGATTCTCTGGACCTCTTTATTTAAATAAGCTTCTTTCCACCAGGCACAGAGCACACCAGCTGATCCACTTAATCTTACTGCTTCTGAGAAACACACTGGTTACAAAATGCGTTAGCTAAGTTATTTGGCTTCAGTGGGTTTTTCTACGAGGTTCAGCTGTTTCTTTGGCTCTTCCATCACCAAGTGCAAGGCTAAAGAAGCAGTGCAGATTAAAGCTTGTATTGTCAGTTCAGCTGTCGGTTAACGTGCTGATACTTCACAAGCACTTGAAAGCTCGTAACAAGCAAAACAGAAATCACTGCAGAACAACATCAAGAGCCTGAACTCAGTGCGATGCACCAGGAGTTCATAAACCAAAGCAGAAGCTTACTCGGGGCTGGTTCAAAAGCAGCTCTACTCCATCAGGCTGGCTTTTTGATGCTGGAAGACTTGCCAAGAATAGAAATCCTTCCATATGTCAGTCAGCTCAATAATGTGACCCCTGAGGAAAGATGACAATTTGACGACAAAATTCTTCAATTGAAATGTGGACGTTCCCAGAGGTCTAAGAGTGAAGAAATATCAGCTCAGCTCAAAGTGGTCACAACATGCTCCCGACCAAGCCTGAAATCTTCCATGGCCCTAATTCCACTTACCCCTCACTCAAGCATATGCACAGCACTTACATTCACCACGCTGAAACAGAGAATTGTTCAGCCTCAGGCTCCAGGTCATGTACCCAGGGCCTCAGACCTTACCCACACAAGAAAATGACTGGCACAACTACTACTGCATAGCAGGCAATAGCTGCTGAGGGAATGATCTGAGAGCAGCGTCCACACAAGCAGCTGAAGGAGAAGAAAGCATCCCACCACAGCCTGTGCCTGTGATAATCTCCACCCAGGTGTGGAAAAACTGAGTGTGCTTCCCTGGCCTGGTTTGCAAGCTGTGTCCACGGAAGTTATAAAAGAAACACAGGGGCATAGGCAGAGCGGAGGTGAAACTTGCTGTGATGGGCGCAGGTCCTGGTGACCCTGGGGTTGGCAGTAGGGTGCACCCTGTCCCTAAGGGCAGAAGCAGCCAGTCGGATGAGAAGCTGTAAGACTTGGCTTGTTGTGCTGCTTTGTCACAATGACTAGAGTTTGCTCTGACAATGATCACGCAGGTGAGGCCTACAAGGAATTAAACCTACTCGTGTTCCTTTTCCATATTTTGCAAGTCCCCCCACATAGCGAATTAGAAAACAACTCCCTTTTGATAGTAGCACTACAGCAGGGGTGTCCTACTTGTGCTTTGTTGTGTTTTGGCAGAGCAGGGTGCTGAGGGATGACACAAAGCATTCTACATTTTCTAGCTGGCTGCCACAGTCGTCTTCCCCTTCTCTGCAAAACTAACCAGGGACATGCAGAAAGTCCTTGGGAAGAAGCAGTGAAATGACAGCCAAGTGCCTGATGTGGCATGAATTTCAACTTCACGCAGAACATACCTCATAGGTCTTTCATCAGAAAATTAAACCCCTGGATTACTTCCCTGAAATGTCTCTGTCCCACTGTCTGTTGCTCCACCTTGTAAAAGCCTGCTGTCTGGCCCATCTTGCCTTTTGGGGCAGATGCTGCAACTCTCAGGTGAGAAAAGACCCTTTCCATTAAGGAAAGATTGACAGTTTTTATATCGCACAGTCAGTGACCCTTCAGGCAACAGCATTAAATGAGACCTAATTTAGGTAATACAATGATGGAAAACTGTTACAAAATAACATTTTTTCAATGATTGGAAAACTGTTACAAAATAACATTGTTTCAATGATTGGAAAACTGTTACAAAATAACATTGTTTCAATGATTGGCAAACTGTTACAAAATAACATTTTTTCAGTGGTAGCTTTCTCCATGCTTCACTGATTAAGTTAACGTGAAAAACTTGAGCCATACAGTTAACAACATGGAGGTCAACATTTTGCGTACAGTAGCTTCATGTATGTTTAAAGATTGCAGTTTACAACTTTGTCCCAAGATAAAGTTTTAATGTTCTCTTTCTTTCCTAAGAAGTAGGGTTGTATTATACGCTGCTGCTGCAGGTTAGTTTTGTGCTTCTCTTTTGAACTTGCCTAATTTTAGAAGAAACAGGCCAGTATAAAGTTTTCCACACGTTCCTTCTGGCCATTTTGTGCATGCAGTGAAACTTTCTCAACTGAAAGGTTCCACTGTATAATCCCCCTGCGAATCTGTATTTTCTGTTCAGATCCTTACATTTCAGCCAAAAGGTATTGTATCGCTTTTAGCCAGTAGCGAAATAGCAACCTACTTTAAGAGTTACTAAATTAGCTAAGCAGATGTCACAGTTACCAGCCTTTTTCCCCCCCGCTCTGTACACAACTCAGAAACAGTACCTGTTCCCTCGGTTCTACCACCACGGGGTCTCCCGTGTTACCAGAACACCGGGTCTGAACATACAAAAGTTACAGCAAACACCAAACTGTAGAAACACTTAGATGTTTCATCCTGGCCAACATAGCTGATAAATATAGTTCTATTGTCTTGCTAGTGCACCGGACTTCACTGTTCAGTACAGGTTAGACATTAATATTTGGTTTATTTCATACTGTGGAGGCTGGAGATTGCACTACACCTCTCTGCCAGCGTCACTGCGAATCTGTGCAGCTTGCATTTAACAAGACACCATTTCTGCAAAGGAAAAAGCCCAGACAACTGCTTTCAAGAACACAGCTACATTCATAATGGACATTTTCCCCTGCTGTCCCCACCTCAAGGAGAGCGCACAAGCTCAGTTTCTGTTCAGGAACTTCCATCTGCACATGCGCTAAGTGCGAGTCTGCAGAGTTCATTCATTTGCACAAATCTAGACCCACTCTCACTGATCATGCTACAGCATTTCAGTTCCCCACAAGAACTCCAAAGATGGTTCTACAGGAAAAGAAAGCTCTAAAACTTCCCACAAAGTCTCCATCCATATGGATGACCAGGTGAACTTCTTTCCGTCAATAGCCTTCCCTCTCCTCCAATTAAAAAAGATAAATAAATTGTACATAGATAAATATCACTAGCCAAGGATAAATATTTTTAGCCAAAAGATTAGGAAGGTGTAGGAAAATAAAAATATTTCTCTGCTAAATGCCAGTTCTGCATGCCTGCTGCTGAGAAACAAACTGATGCAATTTTGCCCAAGCATAAAGATTTCCTATTCCCAGGATCACGACAGCAATTCAGATCCAGGCCATCAGCCACACTGGAGCATACACTTCTCTTCTGCTGAGCTAAACGAAACAGCTCTAGGAAGAGTTAGATACTGCTCACCAGTTTACTGACCACTTTCCTCAAATGGCTCAGCCACAGATTGGTAATCAGTAATTTGTATTACAGTGACATTTAGTACACCTGCATTAGAAATTCATGAGTATGAAAATGCTCCACCCTCGATCCTTGTAGTTTTGACTAATACCAGGTGGTTATGTGCAAAACTGTAGGCTAGCTTGTCCTCATGGGCCATAAATTTACTTCACTTAAGGCAAAGTTACAGAATACAAGAGGCTCTGGTAATAACATGACCACACAGTTAATTAAACCCACTTGAAATTCTTTTTCAATTAGGACTAAACCTGTCTGTTGAGGACACCAGATGTAATCGTCTAATGAGATTACTACGAGTAGCGCGATGTAGGGGAGGAGGGTTGCAGATAACCCACACCAGATTGATGCAAAGCCACACACAGTGAGTTGCTGTTTCCAATTGTTAGTGAGGCTTAAAGCCTAAGCTCCTTTCAAGCTACAAATACATTCACGAAGATGAAATTGCAATGGCTTGCTTTCTCTGAAAATCCCATAAGGGTTTTTGTCAGAGCACTTAGACCATGTGCAGGCTAAAGCTGTTACTTTATCTCCATGGTTCTATTTTGGTGATTAATTTTTCTTTGCCTAAATGGCTCACTACAAGAATATACTACACAAAAAATAATTATGTCACTTTCGCATAATATTTGAAAGTAAGAAATGATCTATGAACTTAGCAAATTTAGCAAAATTAATGTGTCTGCCAGTGAGAAATGGCAGATGACACTATTTTCACACAGGCAACCTTCCTTATAAGCAACAAATAAAAATCTCAGGGACGTGACTATGATTATGAGTTTCAGTAATGTCTGTATGGAAACAACTGCGCCTTGTTACCATTATTAAGCCTCCAAGTATGCTCAGCTTATATCAGGTGGTCTGGAAGTACACTAAGATAATAGTTTGTGACCTTTTTTTAAAAAAACAAAACAAAACAAAACAAAAAAAAAAACCTCCTAAAAAGCTAAGATACTCAGTACCATACTTTTTATTTGAAAATGAACATCCAGTTTTAATAAAATGCTCATTTTCTTCTTTAGAACTTCTAATTCTTTTCGTGTATTACGATAGATACATTTCTCTGGTAACATGACTACCGCTTCTGTCAGTTTTTGACATCAACTAATTTTATTTTTCTCCTGTTTAGATCACGTATACTACTGGCAGACATTTGGAGTGGGCAGAAAGTTCCGTATACTCAGGTCATTCTCGAAGAAAACCCTCCCTTCTCAGTTTCCCTTATCATAAAATCTCTGACTGAGAATGCCTTTTAAAGTCCACCACAAGCAATCCAATGTTGTTCTTTAACTTTCAGGCCTGCAAATAACCCCTCAACAAGTAATTCAGCCAAATAGTTGCTGAGATTTCTGTCAGAGGAAGGTCCCAGCAGATAAGGGGCAGAGTCTCCCTGAGGACAGACAGGTTCACTAGCTAAAAATTGTAGGCACCAAAACTTTAGAGAGATGCAAAATGAAAACCAAGCCGGACAGCAGCTGAGGCAGACTGTCATGTCAGGAATTACTTGTGCTCTGTCAAGCATCACAAATGCAGTCAGTGGATACACAACTGCCTTGAATAGGCTATTTTACACTTGCTAATCTGATAATCCTCTCCATTTCTTCAAAATCAGAACCTCAGAAAGAAGTATTCCCATGGCTTGGGAATCTCACTTCTAATGTTTTTTACAGCTTTGTGCTGTTTGCAAGTATGCTGGTTTTGGCTGGGATAGAGTTAATTCTTTCCATACTAGCTGGTATGGGGCTGTGTTTTGGATTTGTGCTGGAAACAGTGTTGATAACACAGGGATGTTTTAGTTACTGCTGAGCAGTGCTTGCACAGCGTTAGGGCCTTTTCTGCTCCTCACCCCACCCCACCAGCGAGGAGTCTGGGGGGGCACAAGGAGTTGGGAGGGGACACAGCCGGCCCCAAATGACCCAAGGGACATCCCACACCGTGTGTCATCACACTCAGCATATAAATCTGGGGGAAGAAGACAGACGGGGGGGGGGGACATTTGGGGCGATGGCGCTTGTCTTCCCAAGTCACCATTAGAGGTGATGGAGCCCCGATGTACCGGGGATGGCTGAGCCCCTGCCTGCCCATGGGGAGTGGTGAACTAATTTCTTGTTTTGCTTTGCTTGTGTGTGCAGTTCTTGCCTTACCTATTAAACTGGTTTTATCTTGATCCACGAGTTTCTCACCTTTACCCTTACGATTCTCTCCCCATTCCCCTGCGGAGGAGCGAGCGAGCGTCTGCGTGGTGCTTAGTTGCTGGCTGGGGTTAAACCACGACCACAAGACACATCAGGTGCAGCGAGCAGAAGAGAAAGACCTTGCCAGCCCTTCCCTTTTCCAGTTAAGATGGAAAGTAACAGACACCACTAGGTAATTCCTCAGAGCACTTGCAGGCACATGTCTGGGATCATGCACAGAATCGCAGAGAAGAGCTGGTCTGAGGATGATCAATTCTTGTTCAAACACGTTGTTGGCAGGTTGAGACTGCTGTCTGGGAGTGACCGTGGTGCTGCCACACCATTACCCCTTCGTGTTGTCCCATGAACAGTCCAGTTACAGGAACAGCACTCCTGGGCATCCCACACTTCACAGGTGCCACAGTGCACATATGAGTAGATTAGGAATCAATTAGAAAATAATTCCTTAGCCCTTTGGAAGTTGTATAACCTACTACTATAGCAAAGCATTTGTTTGAGCTAATCTAGGAAATTTTTTTTTTTTTTTTTTGTGAGGCAGCAGGAGAAGTATTCAGGGGATGCAGCATGTGAGGGGGAACTAGATCAAATTCAGTTTCTGTGCTGTGATTAAAGAAGAAAGGATGGTGTTACATACCATTTCAAACAAGCCTCAAGAGCCTAGTATCTGATTAAGAAAAAAAAAAAAAAATAGAAGTGCACTTCCTTTTAACAACAATAATATTTACACACGTAGGAATGTAATACACTGGAGGGATCCATTCTGTACACCCATTCTGAAGGATCAACTGCAACTGCATCACTGCTTTATACAAACACTAGAGACAACTCTGCAAATTTATTGTGAGGAAGGAAAAGATATATTCTGCAAATAACACATCCATTGGTCTGGGGAAGGGCCAGATCATCAGAATGCAACATAAGCTTAATGAAATGGGTGTTGTATCCAAAACTCAAAGGCAGGATACCAGATCAAAACACAGCCAATTCATGTATTTCCTTGTAATTATAATTAAAAAAAAAAAAAACAAAAACAAAAACAAAAACAAAAAAACACCTTAACTTGTACAATATACCAGTGATCCATTTTGTTCACCCATTTATGAATTAGGGCATCTGACCAACTGGTTGGTTTAATTGCCTTCTTATCTAGAACCTAACAACATCTCTACCTTTGCTATCAAACATGAGCAGCTGCAATAGTCAGGTGCACAATCCTGTACCTGTTCAAGAACTGCCCTAAAGCCGACACTGGTGCCATGTCCAGGTAGCACTGATCAGTGATCAACTCTCACTGGTTTGCATTTAGAGCCTTGCGGTCCCTGGTACAGTCCTGCACACACAAAATTTTAGGAGCCGCTGCAGAAAATTCCCATTTTCTCTAACAGCTTTCAAGATGATGCTTTCAGGTAATATATCAAATGTTCTTTTATGTGCATACTTAATCATGCATATGCCCTTATTCTAGGTCACTGAATAGATTACTCTCCAAAGGTAAGGTCAATTAGAAAAAAAACATGGCTGTGGTCACAGCTTTGGTAACCACTTCTTATTAATATCAATTAGTTCCAGCAATATGATTCCTACATTATCAAAATTACTTTACCATAGCAGGCAGCAAGCAGATGGAAAGCACCACAACAATTATATTGGAGGGCTTGACCTTGCCCTTGTGAGGACACTGTAGTTTCTGTTGATTAAGCTGCTTCTTAAGTCTCCTAGTGCAGGTGTCATAAGCTGTTCATAAAGAGGATGTCTCAGACAACTTGAGTGGGAGCCCTGGGGAGGGGGGAAAAGTGGGGCAAACCCTGCAGAGGTGGGGCAGAGGGCCATTTCTCTCTCTTCCCCATCCTGTTGCTGCCCAGAGACAGAACTTGCCCAGCTGTGCTGGGGCAAGCCAAAGAAAACAAGAACCTTCTAGAACACCCTATTGTGCAGGTGTAAAAAAGACTATATAAAGACAGCACTCCCCCTGGCCCGTGTTTTTGTTGATCTACCATCAAGGGATCAAGCTTGCTACTCTACAACAATGCGAGATCAAAAAGGCGGTGATTCCCCTCTTCTTATTCCCCCCCCCATTCGCTTTTCTTTCCTCTGTTTCTCTCTCCTTCTTCTTACATATATTCAGGTATATAAATTTTGCACAAATTGCAACGGGTTGTCAGGAAGTCTCTTTGCCAAAGTGCCTTTATTCATTCACCCAAGGGTTATCAGCTGATCATTGCCAAATCGTCTCCATTCACTCGCCAAAACTGTCAGTTAATAAAGGTAACAGCTAAATTGTTCCTCCCAGTCATCGTTGTGTCTCGACCCTGTCCTGTAGCTCTACCAAGCAGAGACCGGATTGTTCCCCCATACACAGGCCCTTGGGGAATTCAAAAGAGTCACCCCCCTCCCCTGCCCGGTAACCCACCGAGTGGGATGAGACAGCAGGCGAGGCCAGGAGATAAAAAAGAAAATTGCAGGCTGAGAGGCTGGTAAGTGCAGAGGCTCATCAGCCCTTGGGTAGAAAGAAGACATTTTTCTTTAAGGATCAGGACTGTGTGGCAACACTGACCGTAGCAACAGGAACTTGGATTTCTCACCCTTTCGAGGCTCCTGTTCTTCCTTAACAAGGGCTGCAGGAAAACCACTCCTGGCTGCCAGTGCCAACAGCCACGCTGAGGCAACAGCACAGGCAGGGACAGCACGCACCAGCTCCTGCACAGCACAGGGAGGCTCGGGAGCTTTGGTCTACAACCTGCTCAGACCTTGCAACAAGCGGTCTGTGGTGAGCAGGGTCCTCACCCTCAAACGTGAAGAGGCCACACGCTGCTTTGCATCGTTAGATGATTAATACACTTCTGAACACTACACGTCCTCGAGAGCAAGGTGGATTCCCACTGGCTCGATCCTATCCTCCGGGCACCTCTATGAGGACAAAAGGGAGACACGGTTCTGTGGTGACGGACGTGAAATCTCTCCTGAAGCTGAGCCCAAGAGAGGTGCATCCTCACAACTGAGAACACTCTCCTGTCTCATCGTGCGACTTAAGAATGGAGGTAGAACGTTGGAAGAAACCCAGGGCATTTCTTGTGACTCAGTAAGAGGGCTCAGAGGTCTCTCACTGCTGCCGAGACATGACATGAACACAGTGCTGTGCTGTGGAGCTGCCCGATCCACGGCTTAGCGGGATTTACACCCCATATCTATACCACACCAGTCCTGCTTACTGAGGAAATTTTTCCACTACTGGAGGAAAAAAAAAAAAAAAACATACCAGTAAAGAGTGAACCTGAGCTTTCTCCAGCAACAAAGGCTGATTTTAAAGTAAGCTTAAAATTGACAGGTTATCACTGCCTGACACAGAGCAGGAAACTGGGAACTATTCAAGTTCTTAGCTTTGCAACGGCATGGGAAGAGCTCCAGAGTTCAAAAGCAGGACAAAATGCATAGGACAAGCTTAACACTTCTGAAGCAATGACTTGTACTGATGTCTTCCAGCATCTTCGAGGATTTCTTGCCCCATCTCTACCCTATAGCCCTGGGGCTGCCATGCATTCAGTCAAGGTGAAAGCTGACATAAAGGCTCCGACTTTTCAAACCGGAGTCTAACAGAGAAGAAACATTTGCAGTCTTGCTCACCGAGGTCCTCAGTGTTTTGATAAAAGCAGTGAATCAATCTGTACTCCTGATTACAAACACAGGGGAACAAGCCACCAAAACAAAAATCTAACCCTGAATATTGACAGACAAATGGAGTAAGACACACAAATCTGACACAATGGAACGTCAGGCAAAGAGAGTCAGGTTACTATTGGTACGTAATCCTCACTAACCAGTTTCAGAAGGAAATAGGCAGATATCTTTGCAGACATTCCCACTGGATTGGATTTCTAACCACCAAGGGTCTGAAGAGGTAGCACAGTAGCTAAAACAGATTCTATCCAATATTCAACCATACCAACATAAATTCAATGTTTCAGAAGCATTTATTAGTTTGGTATGTATTTAAGTGTCAGTTGCTAAATCCTATACTCTTCAGTTTCCTTAACACTTCTGTCAAAGCCTGTGACTGCAGTGTCATTTAAGCACTGTAAATTTAATTATTAAACAAGAACAGCAGTATGAATTATTGGAACTCTTTCATTAATTAGACCAAAGTTGTTGATCAAAGTTTGAAGTCCATTTCAAGAGGACACTGCCTTAAAGCAGCTAAACCAGCAAAGGACAGACATTAAATATTTATCTTTCCATATGAACTCAAGGTCACTCAACAGACATACATTAAAACAGAAGAAAAAAGACAGCAACTAATTTTATCTGCTTTTAGACAGCTCCTGAAAGTCAGTCTTGCAAATCCAAGTGATCAAGTCAGATTTAAGCAATCAGCATCACAACATTCTTCCAGAGTAGGGAAAAATATCAGTAACTTTGGTACTTCTGTTTCTAGAAGCCATTATAAAGCCTGCTGTTATCCTAGGCTCCTTCATCTGAAACACCAAGACCCCTAGAAGATACTTGTTCGAAATGTACTGACTTACAACCAATACAGAACAAAGAGCAATTGTTTACTACCAAAAAATTATATTGTTACTGCATCAGCAAGGTTTTTGCAGTAGTACAAGCACATACCCCAGCCATAGTAAAAATCTGAATAAAATATATCGGGCATAGCATAATTTTTATTTATGACCTTAATAAAAGATTAGTTTCAACTCTTCCCAAGTTTGTTTGCAGTTCGGAGCCTATCGTCAACAAAAACCACAAGGGAACTGATGCCCAGCCAGTCTTGGAGCAATGGAAAGACAAAAGCCCCCATTTTTATTGTTGAGCACGATGTCATAGGGCACAGGATATCCCTTTTGTCAGCTGGGGTCACCTGTGTCCCCTCCCGACCTGAGCCTACCCCCCCCGAGGGTTGTGCACAGAACGGGAAATGGAGGGAGGCCTTGACACGGTGCAAGCACTGCTCCGCCACAGGCGGGCACTGGTGTGCTGACACCACTGCTCCTCACAAACCCCAAACACAGCACCACGGCAGCAGCTACGAAGGAAGCGAACTCCATCCCAGCCAGACCTGCTACCAGGACACATGATGCAATATCCGTTTCAGAGGATTCGGCACGGAAAAGATTTTGGAGAGCTTTGATGCAAAACACGTACCTGAAGCAACTGTAGTGCTAAGTGTTAGACCAGATACAATTCTGCACTGAGCAGTTACTGGGCAAGTTTAGGTACTAGGAGTGTTAAGACATTTTGATTGGGTTCAGCTGGTTGACTGAAAGAGGACTTCTACATTCCCTCTGCATTTTGGAAACTAAGCATTTGCAAGTAGCTTCATAG
This sequence comes from Tyto alba, assembly GCF_018691265.1. Lineage (NCBI taxonomy): Eukaryota > Metazoa > Chordata > Aves > Strigiformes > Tytonidae > Tyto > Tyto alba. Next base: position 3,837,676 of record NW_024881276.1, on the reverse strand, counting down.
CACTTTCATCTTTTCTTCCTGAAACTGCTGTGAAAAGAAGAAATAATACAAGCACTATAAACAATTGAATTGCTTTATGTCGATGCACTTTGTAAGAAGCCAGTGCTGGATATGGTCTGTTAAGCTAAACGATTATCAGAGCCTGACAGCTGAATGTTCTCTGCACAATTATCTTCTCTGGCCTCAGAAATTGCCCTAAACATCAGGAGAGCTTATGGAATTTAATTATTTCAGGGTGGGCTATGAAACCTGCTCTTAGAGCCTTCTCTGGAGAAGAAAAAACAAAACAAAACAAATTATCCAGCACAGGCTTTTTTCATATGAACTAACAGTATCTGTTAGATTCTGCTAGTATGACTCCAACACCTTTTGGTGACTGTCACTGCTTTAACTGCTTCCACTCCTGGCAATGATACTGCATTCACAGCTTGATAACTTCTTGAAAGTAGTATTATAAACTATCATCTCCTAGATTACTTACACAATACATCATCAAGACCCCCATCCAACATATCAACCCCAGTGCAAATCCACAGCAGAAATACACTGCAGAAATACTAGTAAGAATCTAATCCTGAGCTCAAAGACATTGGTGCTGACAGCCATTAGTTAAACTCTCACCCAGCTGCAGATAGAATACTTTTTTTTTTTTTTTGAAGTGGTGTTACATGGACAGTGTGTCAGTATTTAAGAGCAGGCTAAGCAGAATTGCATGCATTTACAAACAGGCATCCCACCAGCCTTCTCAAATACCTGCAACCAACATTAGATTGGATGTTAAATCATTACTGAAAATGAACTTATCTTCAGGTAGCTAGGCTTTTAACATTTTAACAAAGATAGGAGAAAAATGAACTCTCCACAGAAAGCAAATACTCAGAATTCAAGAGACTGGTGGTGTTGAGATGATTAGTCAGTCTAGCTCTCAGCCGCCAAGACAGCGGTGAAACTCACAAGAGAAGTCATAAAAAAATTAGAAGTAACATAATTAATTGGAGATCTTTAAAAACATGAATTATCGGGAAAATAAAAGAATGACTTCCTTTTCTTTCCACAGCTAGTAATTACAAAGATTTCAGCAGCATGGCCTAGTGAAAAACAAACCCTGCATGGATTCACTGAAAGCAACACAAACTCAGCCAGCCAGGGATCCAGCTGAGCTGCAGCACCAGTGGGCTCCTCGGGCACTCCAGGAAAGGGATGCACTTTGCTTTGATGCATCAGCGTGAGGAAAATGGCATCCAAAGGCTGTAGAGCTGACAGGTGACATTGCTGTACGTAACAGGACCATCAAGAGGAGTGGCTGAGCTTCATTATTCAAACGTGTCAAGCGATTTTTTTTCAACAAACGGGTTCTCATACAACACTTCTGCAGATTTTAATATACTGACATATGAAAACAGCAACTTCAGTTCACTGGAAACAGTTTTCTTTTTAATTTTACCATAAAAAGGCAAAATAAACTCTTTCACTGTAATGTTATAGCTTTTAATATTCCTGAGCTGCATTTTAGAAGCAAAAGTATTCTTAAATGGATTTAACAAAAGACACTGCAGCCTTGCTTTCCAACACCACAAGTAAAAATAATTTAGCAAGAAGGCCCCTTTTTCAAAAGACAATGGCTAGCTCTGTATGTACCTGAAAAAATGCTTCAAATGGCTCTGTGCCACCTGAAGTAATTACAAAGCCAGATATGTCAACAAAATAACAGAACACCTTTTCAACCATTTTACCACTGCTTCTTACTTCCTACATCAGTGTGCCTCTCCTACATGGAAAGTATTATACAAACAGCATTACATGCCAGAATAATTTGGGCCACAAAGCTTGGCACCATACAGACATACGAAGGAATCACAGCAGTTTAAAAGACATCCTGCATATCTTTGTAGTCAGTTTTAAGGACTACATGAAAGCCCTGCTAGGTATCCCTATCAGCAAAAACTCTACTTTGTTAAATGTGATTTCACTGAGTGCACCAGAAAGCATTTTAAATCAAATCTGGATGTAATAGCTTGTCACAGCTGGAGTTCCTGCAACTGGCACCCATGTAATTCTCAAGCCAAATTCGGTGATACAGAGATTAAAAGCTAAATCAACTAAAATTAAGTTTTAGAAAAACGAAAATCAAGAAAATAGGCTTTTAGCACTGTAGGAACTCGAGCACAAGCACAGGCGGTTATACCTACACATTGTGGTGGAAACCTAGAAGAGACAACAAAGCACAAAGGAACATCAAAAAAAAAAATCAGGCATCTATTTTCTTGATTTCCGAGACTAGATGCAAGTTAAGCATTGGTTGAAACAAACGTGTTTTCTATAGCAGTCACACCGATGAGGTCTCGTTTACAGCTTCCTGGCCCTTTTGTCCGACCACAGCCTTTCCAAGGAGCCAAGGCCTCCACTACCCACTCCAAGTACTCCTTTGCTTACTCAGTGATCACCTCCGGTGCCTTCGCCTCCTGCTCACGCTTCTGCGACTGTGACTTCTTTCTCTTCTGTCTCGTTTCCGTTCGCTACTGCGAGTTCTTCTGTAACGCGAACGTCTGGGACTTACGTTTCTTCGACGAGGACTGCGGCTTCGTCGAGGGCTGTAACTTCTGCTAGAGTGTCTATAATACCTCCTTTCTTTCCGGCGTTTTTCATCCTGGTAGCTCGCATCTCTTCTGTGTCTGCTCCTCTCCCGTCTACCCTTACTCTCGTCAGTGTTTACGCTGCTACACGAACGGCTCTTTCTTCTCCTCGGCTCTGCGCTACGTCTGCCCTGCTCACAGCGCGAGTCCTTCCTGCAGGTATTCTGGTCGTAGCCAGAGTGGCTCTTCTGCTGCTGGTTACTGGCGGGAATGCACGGAAGTACCCCTGAACTTCTTTTCTCAGAGCACCTCTCAGAGTTTGTGGTATGAAGTTTCTGACCTTCTTTGACATGAACTTTGTCGTGAATGTTGCCATTCAAGTACTTGCATTGAGTGTTTGCGCTCTCAGGGGATGCTACCTCTCTTTGAGAGCCAGGAACCAGTTTGCCTGTAACAGCCTGTCCTGAGGTAGAAGTGATGCAGCTGGATGACACAGAGTGTGGAATACCGCTAGGGGTTTTCGGTATGTCAGACTGAACTGTCTCAGTTTCTTCTTTGTTTTGATTAAGTGCATCCATTTTCTTGCTTAGAAGATTGTTCAGTAGTTTCTCCCTCAGTTCCTTTTCTTTTCTCTGCAACCCCAGCGCTCTCTCTTTTTCCTCTTCCACACGTTTGAGCTCAGCCTCCTGAAGCTTTCGTCTCTCCTCTAGCTGCTGAAGACGAATCTTTTCTTCATTATGTTCTTGCTCCAAAAGTTTTACTGCCTGAAAGAGAATCAATGGGAAGGTCAAAGTAAACAACAAAAAATACTTATAGTCCTGCTTATGCTTCCAAGTTATACAACACAAAAGCAGCAATATGACAATAAAATAAAACCTAACAAACAGAACTTAACCATCCCAAAGTTAAAATGATTATTTCCCTCTTAAAGGGAAAAAACCCCATACAAACCAAACAAAAAAGTCACCAGCACACAACTGTTCTAAGGTGAAACATTAGCATTAGTCCACAAACTCTTTTGAGTGTCAATTTCTCCTAGCTGTTTCACAAGACAAAACCAAAGCTTGGTCTTTATGGCTCCTTAATATGATGAGAGCAACACACAAGGTAGAACAACATGTGGAATTTGAAGTATTACAATACATTTCTCAGGGTCAACACCTGAAGATTTCAGTCAAATTTAAAACACGCGTTTCTCTTAGGTGATCGCAATCTGTGGTTCATAGATGGCTTTACAATGGAGTGCATAAAAACCAGCAAATAATTAAACACACATTACGTGGAAAATCCTTCTCATCTTGCCAATCACTTTAGAAACTTAAGATACTGAAAAAAGTTAAAGCTTTTTTTTTTAAATTCTGACCCAGACAAACAGCTTAGTGTAGACCTCAAAACTCTGGGACTGAAAGAAAGACACTGTTCTATTTTATCAGACAACCCTTCTATTTTACAGCTGCAAAGGTACAAAGCTAACAGGAATTATTTTTCCCTTCTCCTAGCATACAACTAAACACATAGCACCGTAGGAGTTCAAAAACACTCCTGATTAAAAAAAAAAAAAAAAAAAAGAAAACCCTGCTTTGACACACAGTTTTTAATTTCTGCAGAAAATACTTAACATACATTACATTACACCCTAACATGACTTTATGAAAGCCTTAAGCAAATTACACCCCATTTCAATGAAAAATAACAATATTGATAGACAGGATCTAACATTCAAAACCTTAGCTGACTGTACTTTTTCTACAGAAAAATCATTTTGCACGTTTTCAAACATCAGCAATGAAAGCTCATTCTCTGAAACTGCAAAGAATAGTTAACGGAACTGACAGGAAACTTGATGCATCAGAACTGGAATTAGAAACAAGGAGTCCTGCATCTTATTCTCTGTGTTTAGTTCACTTTATCATGCTTACACGTGCTTTTACTGGACTTAAGAGCAAGCCTGCCAGTTACTTTACAGGTAAAAAATGCTATTCAGGACTACAGGTTCAAGTTCACTCTGCCATTTACCTATATGTGCATATTTTTACCATGGATGAAATACTGTTTCATTGCACTTTTCTGAATTTTTGGTCTAAGGAATAGCATCTGGAGAGGTACTAAATCTGTTAATTAATGAACAGTGCTCCTACTCCCGCTCAAGTCAGTGAAAGGCTTTGTTCTGCTGGTTCTTCATTAGTTTCTGAAATAAATATTGAAGTTACCTTTGCCCTGCTTAACAGTTCTGCAATTAGTCTAATGGACTGAAGATTTCTTTGAGCTAACAGGAGCTTCCTTTCTTCTAACTTTATCTTCTCTTGCAGTTTTTTCTGTTCTTCAGCTTGAAGCTTTTCAAGTTGTTTTTTGTTTCGTCGAACTTCACGATCTTTCTGTTTCTGTTCTCTCTTGCGCAATTTTTCTTCTCTTTTTCTCTCTCTCTCATATTCTTCAAGCTCTCTCTGTTTCCTAAAAAAGATATGAATATTTTTTAACCTTATCTAGGGCAGGTACAGTTTTAGACTCTCACTGTATATAAAAATATACTTTGAGTAAATTTGCTTCTAAGTAAGTCTTGTTGATTACTGAAAAGCAGAAGTAGAAAACAGTGAACTTTTTAACCATTAGTTCTGATAGTAAACAAACATCATCCTGTCAATAGTTAAAAACAAGTTGGAATCCAAACATAAAACAGGGCTATAACAAAAATATTTTTTTTGAAAACAGTGTGACCAGAGACAATAACAACACATCAAGCAGCCAGGCAGCGAATCATCACAGCAAGAAGAAAATTACCAATTAATGTGTGCAGTGATTGGGGGTTTTTATTTCAGTCATAAGGACAAAACGATAGCTTATGTAAAAGGCTGAAGGTTTCTGAGATCAGGTATCTAATAGCATAATTTTTAGGAAATAGATTATTTTGCAGATTTAAGATTTTTAACCGAACATAGCCATTAGTGACAATCTAAATAACCTTGCAGTTTCAGAAACTGTTTAATATCTAAACATTAAGCAATGAGAACTTATACACATCAAGGCAGATGGACACCATACAGCCTCTGAAACAATTTGGTCCATTTGTGTTTATATTCTGAATAGCTGTCTTATGACATCTGCATACTTACACATTTTCTTAAAATATCTCTGTTAAGATATGCTTGTATCCCATCCCTTCCCTGGAAAAATACTGACGTTAAGACAAAATTAGCTTTATAATATCAAAGTTAGTTAGCAGCACAACTAGTGCATTGTTTTCTATTCTCCATTTACAGTGGACATTTTTCCATCTGAATGACTGCACATCATGTAAATTCCCAGCTCTTGGAATTACAGTTCAAGAAAAAAAAAAAAGTGTAAAACACTCTTCTCCAAATCTCTTAATCCCTGAACCCTATTTCCTCAAAAGGACCACAGTATCCTCACTCAGTTTTAAGCGCTTTGCTTTAGCCACAAGAGTAGGACTTTGGAAGAAAATTTGTGTTTAGTTATTCTTTTTGACGCTGATATGAAGGAGAAACTACAGTTTTGTTATGACTGATTGTTAAAAACTTAACTGAGCAATAAGCGATAAATACCTTTCTTCCTCTTTTTGTTTTTCCTCTGCTTCTTTCTCTTTACGCTTTTGTTCTTCTCTCTGTTTTTCAAGCTCTTGAAGCTTTTGCCTTTCAAGCTGACGCTTCTTAATTGATGCATCACTGAGGTGTTTTGTTGAGTCAAAAGAAACCTTTACAGGATACAATTGAAAACAGTTTTAAGTAGACAAAAAACAAAACAAAAAAAAAAATCCCCAACAATCTGCACAATCCCCAACACTTTTAATCTAGCACAAAGGGATCCAAACCACAGTGTAAGTACAACCAAAAATATAAAACCTTCTCCAAAACAAAGCAAACTTCGCTATGTGCCCAAGGCAAGCACCAGAGTACTATAACCAGGTAACTGGGAACTAAATGCCTGCACACTAGCACAGTCAGGTACCAGTTTACACTTTTGTGTCTGTCTGACATCCAAAAGTAAACCCTAGCGCGATACCTGGCTGTCCAAAGTTTTCAACCTGTCAGAACAGGAACTTACAGAACTCATTCAACTCATGTACAGCACTAGGTAGAAATGGGCCTAAATAAAGGCCTCCCTTTCTGTCTAAAACTGTGATCTGTAAACTCAGTAGAAGAAACCATTCTACAATGTTCAGCACCCAGTTTAAGCAAGTGCTTAATTCTAACACCAAGTTTCCCAAATTGAGGTACATTGGGCTGAAGCTCCGAGTTTGAGACTGGGAACACAAGAGAAAATCGTTTTCCACAATTCTGAGCAACCTGGGACATATGAGCACAGCTTGCCCGTGTCCAGCTGCGTGCTGAAGAGGACACCAGCAGACATCACAGCCCTGGTGTCCCAACCTCCCATTGGAGCACCACCTGTGTGCAGGCAGGGCATGTCTCTAATACATCCCTGCAGGCCCATCGCCCTGAACCACGGGGCAGAGAACAAGGAGCACGTATTCTGTAGTTTAATTCACCCAGGCTCTATGTAAAATGATGTTTCACTAACAGGCTAAAAGGACAGATGGGTCGAAACAGACAAGGTGTTGCTGTGACCTCGTATGAAAGAGGTCTGCCCTGACAGCGCAATCACAAACACAGCCCTCTCTCTTTCTTATCAATCCCCAAGGCAGCTGCCAGGAAGGCATGTTTCCACTTGCATGGCCAAACTAAATTTGGGAAACCTGATCCCCTCTATGTAAGTGACAGTTTGAATTTCACATCCCCTTGAAAACCTTGAGGGTCAAGGTAGAAACGGTTTCTATGCTCCAACTGACAAGCTTTGACAGAAAGCTAAAGGATTACAGTATTTTACTTACACAGACTAAACTACAACTTGAATAAACACTTGCATGTTCCTGCATTACACAAAGGAATACTCAGCTTCTTCCCGAAACACGCTGTTTGGATGACTACTGAGCATACTGAAATATACCCACAAACATTTCCTTCAACTGATATGTAAATGCACAGCCCACCTCCAAACATAACAGAGCAAGTTGTCTTCAGGTCACGCTTTCATAGATACTACATCTGATCAGACTGTCTTGTTCTCTCCTGTCATAGCTGCATTTTCTAAAACAATGAGGTTACAGAAAAAAAGAGATCTGGAACACTCAGTATGTAAATATTATGAATTAAGCGTGCTGCACCCACAGGAAACTGCGCTACAGATTTAACATTATCTTTTAAATCTCGATGGGGGTCTTTCTGAATGTGAAGTACACTAACTGTGTACCCCCCAGGCCGTACAGGTCACACACTACTGAATTTCACGGTTCTGACACTAGTTAGACCTCATTATCAATGCAGGGACCAGATACAGAGGCTGTGGAATTCTCCCCTAAAATGTCAATTTGTAGCGAACACAAAAGAGACCAATGCACTTTAAAGTCAGCCTTCTGGTGAAATATGTCTGAACCTGTTCAAAATTAGAATTTGAAGTGAAATGACAAAATTTATAAATACATATTGCTTTCTAAAAAATATTTAAGCAGGCCATGTTCATACACTCGGTCCTTCCATCAAGCAGCTCTCATTCCTAGAACTGTCTTGTTAAAGTAAAAAATGAAAAACCCCCCTTACTTTGTTCACATAGTCTAACAACACATTTTTCTTCCATCGTTTTCCTTTAAAGATTCTACTATGGCTGTTCCATAAAACTAGTGCCGTTAATGTCACCTGTTATCATCACTACATTATACAGGTGTCAGTTTTAAGCACTAAGGAAATAACATTTACTTGTACTTGGTCTTTCACACGGGTTCCCATACAAAAGCCTGCAGTTTCTCACCTTTATGTTGCAAGCCACCGCTTTGCCATCCTCGCCTTTAAACATCAGCTTCATCCCTCGCAGGGCGTTCATGGCCTTAATGAAACCTGCGTACTCTCGATACTGAACATAAGCTTCAAAATTTAAATGGCCTCCAAAACTGAAAGTGTGAAAATTTCTGCCAGTCATTTCTTCTCTGTAAGGGTCCAGCATGGGTATGTCCACGTTACGTATTTCTCCAAATTTCTTGAAAACTTTTACAAGGATTTCTTCACTTGGCTTTTCCGAGCCAGAGTCCTTTGCTGCAAACCACTTACAAGGTAAGCCCTCTAGGTGAATAGTATCTGGCCTTTCCCCTGGCAAAGTTTCATTCATATCTTTTGCATCACGGAAAAACGAGTCCCAGTCATGTCTGGTAGGAAAGTCAATCTTGTATTCCGCAGCACGGACTTTTAAAATGTCAGAGAAGCCGCTCAGCTTTATTGTTTTGCCATCAAGGCACGCCAGAAAAGACTTAACCAAACTTTTGTTCTCAACCTCTCCTTCGAACCGGATGAAATCCATTGTGCTTTTAGAAATCCGCAGAGTGGAAAACTGATGAGTTTGCACCATCCCTTTCAATCTTTCCATCACTTCCCAGTTCGAAATGGATTTTCCCGGCTGTTTCAGCTGAGGAAGTGCCACACTGATGGTCATTTTTGTAATGGGTTTAAGGTATAACCCACAGGGAGCACAGAGCTCTACAGCTTCTGATGTATCATGAACTATTGTTGCAGCAGCCATAACACAGAAAAAGCATAGGATAAAAAAAAATAAAAGATGCAAGTTTAAGTTGCAGGCCAACAGTAGTCAAATAAATTAGCCCTTATCCGTAAATAAGTTAATTCTTTGGCCATTTAACCATTCCCAAGTTAATACAATGTCTCTTAATACAAGAGTCAATTACAGAGTTAAAACTGAGTAGTACAAACATCTTAAATAACTTTACAACCACTAGAGCCTATAAGTAAATAAACCTCAGTAAGGCCTCAGAAAAATACAAAAATAAAAAAACCAAAACAAAAACAAAACCACAAGAAGCTGATGACAATCTTAGGAACACATGAAGTTGGTATGTGATGGCTCAGAAAGCAGCTACCCTTTCTCAGGAAGGAAGGGACAGGCGGAGCAAAGCCACACTGCTTTGGAGTCTACTTAACAACCAGTAAACCCCAGCTGGCCAGCGCCGAGGCGGATCCCAAGCTCTCCACCAGAAAGACTTCGGAAGGCGTCTGCAACGAGAGAAAAACGCCTCTTTCATTTAAAAGCCCGAAGCCCCGCGCAGTCTCAGCAGTACACGGGTGGGGGGGGGGGTGTGTGTGTGTGTGATGGGGATGGTGCCGCGACCGCCACCCGCCCGCGGGAAGGCCGGCGGCGGAGCAAGACCCCAGAGACGCCACCGGGGAAGCCCCTCTCCCTCCCCCTCTCCCTCTCCCTCTCCCTCCCCGATCCCGATCCCGATGCCGACCCCCGACCCCGACGCCAGCAGCCCGGGCCGGGCCGGGCGGAGCAGGGTTACCCGCACCCTCCGCCGCCGGCTCCCCGCCGCCTTCCCCGGCCGCCGAAGGGGCCCTCCCGGCGCCCCCCTCACCCGCAGCCGGCGGGGGTGGGGTGGGGTGGGGGTAGGGTGGGAGTTGGGCCAGACCCCACGGTTAACGGCCGCCGGCCCGCGCCAGACCCTGCCCCTCCGCGCAGCGCCGGGAACGCTTCCGCTTCCGTGTGGTGGCGGAACGCTCCCTCACCGGCACGGGGGGCGGGCGCACCCGCTCTCTATGGTAGCCCCTCTCGCTCTCTCTCCCGCGCTCTCTATGGCAGCGGCGTGAGGGCGACGCCTGGCGGCGGGGCGGGAGAGCGGCGGCTTGAGAAATGGCGGGGTGGGTGTGTGTCTGTGTCTGTGTGTGTCTGTGTCTGTGTGTGTGTGTGTCTGTGTCTGTGTGTGTCTGTGTGTCTGTGTGTGTCTGTGTGTCTGTCTGTGTCTGTGTGTGTGTGTGTGTGTGTCTGTGTGTCTGTGTGTGTGTCTGTGTGTCTGTCTGTGTCTGTGTGTGTGTCTGTGTGTGTGTGTGTGTGTGTGTGTGTGTGTCTGTGTGTGTGTGTGTCTGTGTGTCTGTGTGTCTGTGTCTGTGTGTGTGTGTGTGTGTGTGTGTGTGTGTCTGTGTGTGTGTCTGTGTGTCTGTCTGTGTCTGTGTGTGTGTGTGTCTGTGTGTGTGTCTGTGTGTCTGTGTCTGTGTGTGTGTGTGTCTGTGTGTGTGTCTGTGTGTCTGTGTGTGTGTCTGTGTGTCTGTGTGTGTGTGTGTGTGTGTGTCTGTGTCTGTGTGTCTGTGTGTCTGTGTCTGGGTGTCTGTGTGTGTGTGTGTGTCTGTGTGTGTGTGTCTGTGTGTCTGTGTGTGTGTCTGTGTGTGTGTCTGTGTGTGTGTGTGTCTGTGTGTCTGTCTGTGTCTGTGTGTGTGTGTCTGTGTGTGTGTGTGTGTGTGTGTGTCTGTGTCTGTGTGTGTGTGTGTGTGTGTGTGTTTCTGATTTTTTTTTTTTTTTTTTTTTCGGAAAACAAGCCCAAACTCTTGCATTTCCAAAAAGAACGGCACAAACCAGCAAGACCCAACCCAGCCGCACGAACGGGAGCGGCTAGTGCTGTTTGAGATGCTGTCAGGTAACCCGGCTACACGCGCGGGTCTGGAAAACACACCGCATGACCTACGGGAAATCTGGCCATGCTGTCAGCTGGAGGTTATGCTGGACACCCTACAGCATCCCAAATGGCAGTGGGCATGTGTGTCAGACCACCGAATTGAGCCTTCGGTGTCTCTTTAGGGGCTGTGGGGTCTGGGTCCTGCCTGGTGTTCCACGGCTGCTTTAGGAGGGTGTGAGCCTTCTCAAATCCTGGGTTGAGCCTACTGCACCTTAGCTGACATCCCCCCACACCCTAGAGCACCTCGATAAACTCTATGCCGGGAAGGTGAATCCTGTTTCTAGTTGACAAGTAGCTATCGGCACACAGACACGTGAATTCAGAGGTCCGAGACTTCAACAGGATGATATTCTGGGTGTTCTCAATTCCCAGGAACTGTTCAGTCAACTGGCGTCTAATTGGGAAAATATGTCCCTTTATTCATGGGCAGAAAAACCAGAAATTTGGAAAGTATTGATGTGTCTTTACATAATCGTTCACCAATAAATATTTAAGGCATACCAAAACACATCTCTCGAATGTGCTCTCATCCTGCACTGATCCTCAGTTTATAGCAGTAAAAAAAACGGGGTTTAAGTTGCAGTACAGTGGGCACAGGAGGCCGTTGCCCATTTTCTGCTTGTTCGCTTTTTACATCATCTTCGCCCACTGTACAAATAAGGCAAATTATGTAACAGGCCAGCAGATCTTCAAGTACGGTTCTTAAATGACCTTATGCTATTTTGCAGATAACACATCAGAGCTTCTCACTGTAGCTTTGCCATCGACAGATTCCTCATATTTGGGTTCGCCGCAAGTGAAGGATGGAAAAGTTACCACATGCGCACAGGGGAGGGTCTGCCTCTGTTCCCTGCACCACCACCACCTTCCAGATATGTGCCCCCACGTTCTCAGAGGACCCCAGTTTCAACGCTGGGACTGTAGTTGCATGCCCCCGCCTACCTCTCTCAATTTTCCGCTGCTCATCCCAAACCCACGGGGGGTTCCCGCTGCCAACCCCCCCCGCCCTCATCCAGTGAGTCACCCACTACCACACCTTCCTGCCCCTGCTCCGGCGTTTTAATACAGGCACCGGGTCCCACCTTGGATAAACTCCCACCGCTTGAGAAGCCGGGGACTGGTGTCACCTTCAGCGGCAGGCTGGTCCTAACCACTGTGTGGAAATAACGACTTCGAAGCATCAACTACAACACCCAGCGCAGGAGGTGACCATGAATCCAGCAGCTGCAGCAAGGCCACAGCTCTTGTGCAGAGGTGCTACTTCACATCGCAGATCCACGCAAAGCGGATCTAGTTACGTTTCAGAGAGTTTCAGTAGCAGCATAATAAGACACTGCATATGACGAGGGTTTCGAATCCTGGGCATAATGATAGCCCCGCCCCCAAGACTGTGCCAGAAATAAATATTCTGTATTTTAAACTAAAAAAATAAATCAATGCTCTGAGAAGTTAAAAAATGCCAGAATTGAGGTTACCCATGCAGTCACATCAGCCACAACCATGACAACTTTCATAAACTTTTTTTCTGATGTATTTGAAAGAATAATTATAAGCATTATGTTTAATAATGTAAAATATATTGGCAAAGAGAAGTAGTGATAATGTACATAACTTTTAAAAGATGTAATCAAGCATCAACACTGCAGCTTGGCATGGGTAAACAGCATTTCTGCTCAAATGCAGTCCTTTGCGTTGGGCAGATGTGTTGGTTTTGTTATTATTTTTTCACTGTAGTGAGATACATAAATGAGTTCATGGAGTGTCTCCCTTTGGGTTTCAGAGTCTGAAGTGAAGGTTAGTAAAGCAAGGGTATCACACCTACCAGCAAGAGGAGGGATGAACAGGCAAAGTAAACATTGGTAAGGGACAGTATCCAGGTGCAACAGTGAGCATAAATCTGTTTTTTACTGTAAGACATTGTCTCTCCCCATCTCTGACATTGCGCTACTGACCTTAAAAACCATCTAGCATGTCTAAAAGCTTGTACCTTTTTTTCTGACTTCAGCAGACAATCTAATAGAAGATAGCACTTCTGCCTATAAACTTTCTCATCCGTACCTTCAGTAGTTACAACACTGAATCCCACAAAGGTTCACTAGAGGGAGCGCTTGTTATTTACATACATGTAATAGAGCTATTCATAAACACCATTAAAATAGGCTGTAAACATCAGATACTAGGTTTTGTATTCATGCCAGAACACAGACCATTCTTCCTTTCTTAGAAGAGGATATAATTCTCCTAACTACGCATGGTCTTATCTGTGTACTTCTTCTGCTTTTCCTGTAAAGCACCATTTTATTGAACTTAATGGCCATTTGCGGTAACGCGTGCAAGATGTTATGTGGGTGTTTACATAAAATAAAACAACAACCCAGTATAATTCCATTTCCTTTCCCACCATCTTCCTTCCTCTCCAAAACACACCAAAGAAGAAGAAAACCTCTTTTTAGTTTAAAATTTAGCTGTATCTGTTGGAGAATGAAGCATCTCCTGTGCTCATCTAAATCTTTTCTACTATATAATATCCAGAATTACTCTTAGTACATCTCTTTCTTAGAAACAGTTAGAGTACATGGCACCCTCAGGTTACTTTCAATGTGATTGCTGTTTTCTGTTGTCACTGAACAGGGGACATCTCTTTATCCTCTCTCACAGTGAGGGAAAACTAAATAAATCACAGTGCAGTGGAACAGTTTATGAATGGTATTTGGAGGTGGAGTCAGCAGCACGGGAGAATCTCTTGGATGAAGAGATTGCATAACTGTTGAAGAGCCATTACAATATTGTTTTCAAACTCTAAATAGCCTCTTCCCACAAAGCAAAATTAATCCCTGAGGTGGGTAGGAACAGAGGAATCAACCTGGAATATATTGTTTTATTTCCAGTGGTAAGAAATGGCTCCGCAAATCATTTAATTTAATTTCCTTATCTCTACTGACATTATTTTCTTTAACTGAATGCTGTGTGTCAGTGAAGTGTATGGGTGTGACAGATTGTCTACCTTGGAAAGAATACATAATGTTAGAAGTAATACATGTGTTGACGCGAGGCAATTTCGATTAACTGAAATTAATCATTACTTCCTGTGGCTGGTTCTCCACAGGCCTTATTGTTGCATTCTGTTTAAAGTGGTAGAATGTGACAATATACAGAGGCAGTTTCACTCTCCCTAACTCATCCTTATGGCAGAGAATTGGTTTTGTTAGCAGAGATTAGGAGCACACAATGCAGAGCAGGCCCTTTCTACTAAATTATCTCAGTGCGCTGTGCCCACTGCCATCTATTTTACACTAAACATAAATGGCAAAATTTCTGATTTTGCTTTCACTGAGGAGGAATTAGTATCTGTAGTGATACTGGTTTATGGGCTGACTTGTCAAACCATAATGTGCCGTAGCCTATAAAACATAAAAATTAGATTTAAGTTGCAAAGATAGATTGTACTATGCTTGCTAGCAAGTTGTATATTTTAAATAACTGTAGTACCATGCTTTCAGATGCATTACTGGTTTATTATTTTTTTTTAATACAGGCACACACGAGGTGCTCTCACATACTGACAGATTTCAATAGCTAACCCTTAAAGTAAGTCCAAATCTAAAAGATTGGTAGTTTTTTCTACTTTTTTTTTTTTTTTTTTTCCCATTAAATGTTTAGGGGGAAATATTAGAATGCAATTCAAATTAACACTTGAAAATTAAGTATTTCCTCCACAATATTACATGTTACAGATTTATACCAATCATAAAACATCTCATGTTTTTATGTACACTTTTTAAATACAAAATTTTTCTTAGCAATTTGTGGAGTGAAGTCCAAGAGCTGTTGGCCTATCTCTTCATCTATTTCTGAAGCAAAGAGCAACAGGTTAATATTGGTAAACTTCCTCCACGGTATATTTTTCTTTTGTCAAAGGGAAGAATTCCACAAGATTCAGTACTAGTGCAACAGTTAACACCCCAAAGATTTTTTTGAAAAGAGGTGAAACTGCATTATTACAACTGTAGAACTATGAATTTCTGAAGAGCTTTTAAGCAGACAAGATCACCTCTGTAGGTTTGGCCTGCCCTCCCCACTTATGTTCCACCTAATCCAGAAAGACCAGAGATATTTTGGTAGATCTGGCATAAGTATGAGTGACTATGGCATCAATTCCATGTTTCGGCAGCAATGCCTGTCGCCCAGCTTTGCTTCCTAACACACACACTGGAGAGGTCAGGAGAATCGGTGGCACAATGCTGTGCTGAGTTTTTGTTATTACTGCTTTTTGTTCCTGGCAATCCTTCCTCATTTTCCAGGGTCTGAAACGTGAAATCACATTTGATCTGCTCATAACACTGCTCTTTTCATAATGACAAATTGTCAATATGTCTCAGAATGTGTTGCCAGTGCTCATTCATTTTAAGCTTTACATCTTAAAAAATGTCTTATAGTCATTTCCGCTGACCAGATAGTGGGTTTACACTAAGATGCAGATTGAGACGGCTGAAATAATCATCAGGTGGCCCAAACCACTGACAAAGTTTTATCAAAGTTTGTTTCTGGCCCATAATATGTATATACTTCTATATCTATCTCTATACATCTATCTATATATACACACACATACATGTATGTATACAAACTGTACTATGCAAACTGATTGCCCCCCAAAGCTCCCTCTGCAGCCAGAAGAGAGACACAAGTTTATGTAGGGAAGGTCCTCAGGTGTTCTGGTGAGTCTGTGCTAGGGAATGACAAGCCACCCTATGGTGAATTTGTAAATACTCTCCTCCCTTCTCTCCCCATATATGTCAGTAGGTAGAGACACCGCTTCTGAAGTGTTTAGATATGAAAAAAGCCTTGGTAGTCAGAATGAAACTCTTAAGTAAGTTATGTAAGTACCTCATATGGCTAATATTGGACAGCAGTCAACTTCTAGCCGGAGACTGAAAGCTCCCAAGAAGATCAGGTGGTTGAACTTGCTGCAAACAAGCAGATATTCGTGTACTGTTGCAAGCAGATATTCATGTACTGTTGCTTGAACACATCTCAGTGCATATGAGGCAGCCTAAATTGCCTACACCTGAAAAGCCTCCGTCATGCTCCTGGACTGGATTAAGACCACATGTTTCAGCAGAAGTTTTCTAATTGTGGGTTAATTCAGGACATTCATCCCATGATGGTTATTTGATACAGTTCCTTTCCTCCACTTCCTTTGATTTTAGTAAGTGCCAGATCGGTCTGTTAAATGTTATGCTGGAAGGGCAGATCTACACTGGACCATGCTCAAAGTAGTGTGAAAGTTCAATTTGCCACCAAGATACGAGAACTTACAAAGATCCTCATCTACCTTCCTGTTCCAGGTCTTCCATTAAATCATGAGAAGTAAGTGATAACTCAGGCTTCATACAGTGAGAGCAGACAGCATTTTGGGGAAGGCAGCTACAACGTTCACACCTATTTCACAGAAGAATCGGGATTTGTGAATAACAATACATACCAATGACAGTCTCTGTACGCGTCATCTCTTTGTAAGCAATTTACAGGGGTTAGGATAAACTCAGTAAAGGATTATAGGAGACCTGGGAGATTCAGTTTAGGGCAAAACTTCTTGCACATGTTTTTCTCTGTGTAATAGTTGCATTTTCTCATGAGAAGCCATCGGCAATGCTGTCTCTCTAAGAGGCTGCTGTGAAAACTCTAAAGAAACGTGATGCATCTTTGGCCATCCAGCAAAAAACCTTACACAGGAACTTACAGAATTCAGATGGTCTTTTTCAAGCCCCTGGAGTGTGTCAGCAGGAATCAGCTGTCCTGACCAGTGTCACCTGGGTCTCCCACTCATGGATCCTCTGCCCAAGGGCCCTATCCGAGTCATGGTGTAGGTAGTCTTGACTTGCTGACTGGATTCCTGGATTGACCTTGGAGTGGACGTGGCACGTCACCCTGTATGATGATCACCAGGCAGTCAGAGGAGCCTGTCCCTATCACCAGCCTGGCCCTGTTTGGCACTGTGGGACAATGACCTGACTGGTGAAGATGCTGCTCCATCAGCGCTGCAGACACCTGTGGCTCCTCTTGCCTTATGGAGAAATCCCAGTCCTGCTGTTCCCTGACAGCTAGTTCAAGCCTTGCGTTTGAGATAAATAAAGATTCTGGTAAGTGTTCTCAAAATAAGCTATGACAGAAAAGGTGAGCATTTGGTGAATTTCACAACTGCGGATAATCATCTATTTAAGCTCTACAGAGAAGTAGATGGAAATTGTGAGCTGAAGATGGCTTCCAAGCCTTCAGTTTATTGAGAACAGCATGAAGCAATGACTCCGATAAATACTTATTTGTGATAACAAATACATACACTACTTTCTCTTCAGCTCTCATTAGGATTTATGATATATTTCCCATGTATAGGTGATTCCACGTAAAAGGTAAGTTAAAACAGGATTCATCAGTTTTCTAAAGTGCAGGTGTAATTATCTGGTGGTCAAAGCTGCTGTTGAAAAGTGGTGGCATCTTCTCAAAGAAGGAGGAGGATCCACAGTGGTGCTGACCATCTATCAGAACCTGGAATACTAGGAAGGGGTGAAGTTCCTCTCCTTGCCTCCACCTTGCCTGCTGGGCCTCCTCTTTTTCGCACCTCACCTTCATTCTCACGTACAGAAAGGCAAGCTAAATGCCTTGGCATGAAGGAGGACTTGGATTCAGAGTCACACCCCCTATGTGCAACCTTTCTCTCTTTTCTGGGACGCTTGACTGCATTCACAGTAAATGATGAGCATACTGTCGAAGTTCACCAGGCTGTTGAGTAACCTGCACCTGGCACAGCATTGTGGTGGCACAACTTCCATCAGCCTGGAAGAGCATCTCCATGGGACCTCTGCAAGCATTGATACTGTGATCAACCTGCGGCTGGACATGGGGGCTGCTGAAGGAGGCAGCACCTAATTAGCCAGATGTCCTGGGTTGAGTGAGTGGTGGAGTTTTTTGGTGGCAGGGGAGGGGGCTATCGGGGCGGCCCCCTGTGAGAAGCTTCTCAAAGCTCCCCCAGCTCCACGTCAGCTCCACCTCTGCACCAAAACTGAGCCCATCAGCTGCGCCTCTGCAATAACGTATTTAAGAAGGGACATGGTGAGGAGCAGTGGGACTGGTGAGGAGGAGTCGCTGCAGCTGCGTGAACACCAAGGTCAGTGGAGGAACGGAGGAAGAAAGGAGGGGGGAGGTGTGCCAGAGCAGAGACCCCCCTGTATCCTGTGGGGAGACGGCAGGGCGGCCCCCCCCGCCACCCATGGAGATTTACGGTGGAGCAGACACTGAATTATGGCCTGTGTTTTTCTCCTGCTCACCTAATCAAGGGGCTGTGCCCGAAGAAGGCCGGGGTCTCATGGGAAAAGGCAGCCCCACTGCTGTAATTCAGTGCTGGGAGGATTGCAGCATGCGGGGGTGTCCCATGCCGGAGCAGCTCGGGAAGGGCTGCAGCCGTGGGAGGGAATCCAGTCGGAGGAAGTTAGTGACCCATGACGGAGCAGTGTGGGGAACACTGCGGCCTGTGGGAGGAACTCATGTCGGAGAAAGTTTGTGGAGGACTGTCTGCTGTGAGAGGGGGACCACGATGGAGCAGGGGGAACAAGTTTTGGACACTCCCCTCACCGAAGATGAAGGAAGTGGCAGCACTGCCTGCACCCCCCATTCCCTGCCCCTGTGCCCCTGGGGGAGGAGGTAGAGATATCGGGAGCAGAGCTGAGCCCGGGAAGGAGGGAGGGGTGGGGGGAAGGTGTTCTCAAGATGTGGCAATGCTTCTTCTCACTGTCCTACTCTGTTATGTGTTGTTAGTGTCTGTGATAAATGTATGTTCTTTTTTTCTTCCCCTAACGAGTCTGCCTTTTGCTTGTGATCATAAAAGGGGGATTTTCCCCCATCCCAGTCCTATCTTGAACCCCAAGCCTGGCTCTCTGTCCCTTCTCATGGCCGGAGGGGAAGGGAGAGAGAGCTGCTGCATTGTGTTTGGCTGCCAATCAGGCCTAAACCATGATACCAGACTTGCTGGTGGCCCATAGTATGGACAGAAGTGGCCAAGTTCATCTGGGCCTGTGACTCCAGTGCTTGTATCAAACGGCTTCCTCAACCCCCCCCGTGTTTCTTGCAGCCCTTCCCCAATCCCAGCCGTCCTTTGTAGCCGGTGTGTTGGTGGATTTCAGAGCAGATCTGTACCTTTTGCAGGGGGTCATCCTATTTCGCCAAGGTGGGTCACTTCACCCTCCTCCCCCCCCCAAGGAGCTGCCGTGAACTGTCTGATTCTTCCTACAACATTTCTGTCTGATGTTGTGGCCTCTCAGGCAGCATTTTAGGGAGCAGTTCACAGCCACATCTTAGAAGGACATCATGAGCCTCTTCCCATGCAAAACCACTTTGCAATACCCAGATACAAATGGATGGATGGAGAGTAGACTTCAGGGATTTATCTGAGATTTGGTTTGTCACTTTGTCTCGTCTAATGATCACTCAACAGTTGAAAGAACCTGGCCCCAACCTGGCACTGCTCAAGTGATACAGGACAGCGAGGGCTCTGCCTGCCTATGACGTCGGAGTTAACATTGGCCACCTCAACTTCAAAAGGGAAGACCTGCAGGCTCTTTGTTTTCAGTCTGTTCATGGCGTTTTTGAAATATTTCAATGTAAGTCACTGGCACCATGCATCATGGAAGGACATTTACAGAAAATGGCAAATGATTCCGCAAAGTTTAGGTACTATTCTACCAAACGTCAGCATGTAAAATAGTTCTTATACATGCTACTAAATCCCAAGGACTAAAATATAATTCATATTTACCTGGAGTTTGGGTTGTGGCTTTTTTTAAAATTTGATTTGGTTTTTAACAGTAGTAGTATTCCTTCTGCAACATCAGACAACATAATTTTCTGCAAGAAGAAAAGCTTATCTTCCATTTCCTTTCCATGTTTTCAACTTTCCTTCTTTCTGTGGCTGATATTCAATAAAGATTATGGAAAAAAATAGTTTGTGTTCCAAATCTAATGTAAAAGCCATTACTGATGTGCTCAAAAAGCATATTTGTGCTGATTTTGTCTGGGGTAGAGTTAATTTTCTTCGCAGTGGCTGGTATGGGGCTGTGTTTTGGATTTGTGCTGAGACCAGTGTTGATAACACAGGGATGTTTTAGCTACTGCTGAGCAGTGCTTGCACAGCGTTAGGGCCTTTTCTGCTCCTCACCCCACCCCACCAGCGAGGAGTCTGGGGGGGCACAAGGAGTTGGGAGGGGGCACAGCAGGGACAGCTGGCCCCAACTGACCAGAGGGACATCCCACACCGTGTGACATCACACTCAGCATATAAATCTGGGGGAAGAAGAAGGAAGGAGGAATGTTCGGCGTGATGATTTGTCTTCCCAAGTCAGTGTTAGGTGTGATGGAGCCGGGCTGTCCTGGGTATGGCTGAGCCCCTGCCTGCCCATGGGGAGTGGAGAATGAATTCCTTGGTTTGTTTTGCTTGCCTGTGCGGTTAAACCATGACAATATTGTAGGATATATTGCGGTATAAGTACAGTGGTCCTTGGTACCCATAATATGAGCCGTTTCTTTGTTGAGATCTTTTAAAGGCTCTTCTTTTCAATTCCTTCTGCATTGCTGTTGCTGATTCAGATATCTTCAGTTTCACTTATGGCTCTTTATAACAATTCCAAAAAATACAGAAACTATAGTCTGGGTTTTTCTAAATTGGTTGTTTCAGTGGTTAAAAAAGCAGTTTTGATTCTGTTCCTTGTTTTGCGACTGATTCTCAAGTGATTTTGGGGCAAAATACTTGCCTATCTGAGCACTGTTTCTTACTGATTTTATCAACCAGAGTAGACCTGAAAGATGCTAGGCAGAGGCATGTATTTTCATTTTGCAGCTTACTTTGAAGTATATAATCAAAATGAAAAATAAAATGGGTATCTAATATTTTTAAAAAGTTGCTGATCCTTGTGACAAATAAATGCAGGCATTTCAGCAAAATTTGTATGACAGAGCATGAGAAATCAGCCTTTTTGTGTCCAGGTAACAATTCTTGCAGCAGTCCGTAATATATTGACACCTATCAATCATTAATTGCTAGCCATCTTTATCATGGGACAGAACTACAAAGAAAGATATGAGTGCTGTAAAAACTAACCTGAGTAAGAAATGATGTGTTATCAGGAAGTGGCAGAAAATGTAAATGTAAGGAGAAATAAGGCTAATAACTCTGTTTTAGTGACATCAGCTTCAGGTATAGTGTAGTTTGTCTTGACCTGCACCACAGGAAAATCTGACACATCATCTCTGTAGGGGATTTACTTACTCAATGTCTAGATACTCACATAAATCCTGGGAGTTCCCAGTATTCTGGCTACAAGACCTACAATATCACTGCAGGTGAACACTTTTTCCTAATTGATGATTCTGCAACAACCCAATGAAATAAAACTTTTTTTCATTAGTTTTCTGTTTAACCTGCACTTTCCTATTCTGTTTGCAGTAATATTATAGGCATGATGAGAAGAGGAGCCAGAAGGAGAAATAATTATTATAGTTTGTCTTATATTTCATACTTCTGGGCAGTAATAATCTCTGATATAATGACAGTCTTGTTTGAAGAATAAAGTGGCAATTTTCTGCAAGTTGGGAGAGAATAAAAATATCTTATCAAGTAATTTTAATTACAAAAGAAGTAATGAATTCTAACTTAACAGTGTATTTTCATCTACAGTCTAGTTGTCTCTCTTCTGATTTCTTATAAAGTAACCACATGAAACAAGCTTTGCACCCAAGGAAGAGAAAAGTTATTTAGGTTAGTGCAAGGGGACCTAATTATGAGTCATAGGACATGATTTACAAAGGGAAAATGTCACAATTGCAAGATCCTTTGACCTATAAAAAGGGGAAGTCATAATAACAGCCAGATTGTTTTGTTTAAAAGACTTTGTAGGAAATAAATCTGCCTGGGCAAAGATGCAAAGCTTAAGATATTTTTGTCTGTTGCTTCAGTTGCCCACTTTACCTTTTGCTGGTAGACATAGGTGGTATAATAAATTGCTATCTCCACTACATTTCAGTGATATTTCTCTGGCTTCACAAGCTCGCTAGCATTCCGGAGCACTTATTACTTCATTTAGAAAGTGTTTGCTTATTGAGCTAAGGCTGGATTTTTTTCATGATTCTTTCCTTCTGATCGCATGTTTAAATATTTTACATATATGTGTCTCATTGTATATTGTGGATTATGGTATTTTAAGAGGACCTGAAGAATTTAAATTCTGTGTCAGTGATTATCTACAACTTTATCATCCTTCCCTACAGAGCTGGGATACCCCGATGTTCTTTGCAAAGATGGATGTTCTTGATGTAATCTCAGCTGCTGTTTTTCAGGGACCGTGACTCTTTTTAAGCAAGTTCTGCTGATCCCAAACTTGCAGGAAAGTATAAAGTCCTAGATAAGTTTGCAGTTGCCCTGACTCTCAGCTCAGCACTCCCTTTTTGTGCTCTGCTTGTCTTTCACTGACGTTTTCATTTGCTTTTACTGAAAACATGAGTTTAGAGATATGGCACATCAGTTTGAGAGTAAAGCAGCATCCTTGTAAGAATAAACTCTGAAGGCCTGCCAAGTCCAGGTGCATGACAGCTGATAGTAAGTCTCTGCGGTATGCAGAAGAAAGCAATTTAAAAGTTGAAATTCTTGTCCAAGAGACTGAAATTGAGTTTCCCTCCCTGTCAAGACTTCTGTATAAAGCCTTTTTAGCTAAAGGAATTAAGCATGGGGATGCTTAAATTTTAAGCGTGAAGCCATTGCTCCCTATGGGCACACCTGCATACAGGAGGGAGTCAAACACCTTGGCTGAGGTTCTAAAAAGCCAGTTGGAAGGAGCCAAAACGAGTCAAAACTGAAGTCAGATGTGGGCTTCGGGTCTTCATTTCAGCTCTCTGAAGGAGGCAAGTGCTGAACTCTCTCGAAGGTCAAGCAGTTGTTTTTTTCCTTCGGATCCTTCTGGTGGAAAGATCACAGGACCTTCATAAGATTCATGGGTTCCCTCAGGTGAGGTAGGAGGTCTAAGCTCGTTTCCCACTTCAGCCTGAAGGGAAACAAGCCCACAACCAAAATCATCAGGGCATATTTTTACAACATAGTTTACATAGAATATTCTTAACACAGAAACAACTGCTAACCGTTATGAACCCGAGGTGTTTGGTTTCTAGCAAGCTCTGGGCACCAGAAATGTTACAGTGTTTACTGCTGTTCAAACTGGTGAGTTTAAAAGGTAAAGGAAATCGGTTTTAGCAGCTAAATTGCCTAGCATGCAAAATTTGTTGTAAAGAGCTTTCTCAAAGGTCTGTTGCTCAGCCAGCAGTTCCTGACCTCAAGGCATAAGTCAGTGGGTGACATTCTACAGCCTGTGTGATGCTGAGGTCTAAGTCCACGTGATGTTTCTTCTAAGAAGTACTTGGGGAAAATTTCATTTGCATACACAGTGTTTTTCAATTACTTTCACGTTGGCTTCATCTCTTTCTCAGGTATTTTATTTTAGACTGGCTCCGGACATTGTCTGCTGAATTCAGTGGTGCTGGTCAAAGACAACCACGTCTGCTGCTCTGTCAGCAGAGCCGTTCCTAGGAGCACTCTCCCACGCAGGAGGCTGATACCAGTCAGCCAGCTCCACCCTAGCTTTTATTGTTTTTATTGCTTTTATCTGTGGTAACAGGGCATCTGGCCCCATGCTTTCTCCTTCCCCCAGCTACTGGCCAGCAGTGAGCAGATGATAACTAATTCCCCAGCCAGAGCCAGGCAGAAGTCGCTCCCTCAGTTTAAGATGTTATGAGCTGCACCTATCTGTTTGGCTCCTCTGCTGGAGGTTGAATACCACAAGCAGAGGCAGGAAAAATCAGTATTTGTACCTCTGCTGCCCTCATGCACAGCCCAATTTATTTAACTATGCAGGAGCTGGGGGCAAATACCACATTTTAGTCTGCTGCAGCCAAGGCTACAAGAAGTAATTTAGAGTCTTCACACAAAACGTGCACTAAACTATATATGGAGCAATTGAGGTCAATGCTTCTCCACGTGACTTTGGGTTCTGCACTGCTGCCACATTCAGAATTGCTTTAATTAAACTGTGCACTAGTTTACAGTAGATCTAAGAAACAGCAGGAAGACAAAACTTACCTGGTTCTTTCTCCATTTCCCTCTCACCACTTTTCTGTGCAGGAAACTGCCTGCAAATGTTGATGTTGCACCAAAGCAAAGCAAATGGCTCCCACAGAGCAGTGTCTTTTAGGAAGGCTTCTGTGTACGGTGCGTGTTGTTCAATTTGTTGACCTCCATTTATAATCTAAAAAAACACAAGAGTTCAAGCAGTGTGCCCCAGAGTAACTAGGCTCTCACAGCAACAGGTGAAAAGAGCTGTATCTGACTTTTGATAAAGCAAGAAAGTGAAGAGTAATGACATACAAGCAATACACAAAGAATTCACAGATAACCATAGTACAAAATTCAGCTGATATGGATAATGATCAAGCAAGAAAACAAACAATATCCAAACCTGGTTTCCCCATGAAGATCACTAACAGGAGAACAGCCTAAAAGAGGAAAAATTGAATGTAACTTAAGCTGAGAGACTAAACTTCAGAAGGTCTTGAGGAATGCTAGGCACGGGCACTGTAACATAGACACTAGCCCAAAGAAAGAGAGGGTCATATTTACAAACAAAGCACCTTTTACTAAATCAGAATTGTATTAATTAGGGCAAATTATTATTATTACCACTATTTTTACCAAGTATTCCTAATTGTTATCAGGAGTAATGCACCTAAAGCTAACACAGGGTTTTCTATTCTATATAAAGAACTCTGAATATCTGTTGGTAAAACCAATAGATATTCAGCACACTTTCTGACTTCTACTTTTGGAAAACCCCAGCTTACTTCTCACTTCTGAGTCTTCTCAACTCTGATGCTTTCAAGTTGTTGTATTTCCTATCAGCGTGCACAAAGCCAAGATGGATGTATATATTTTTTTTCTTAATTTTTACTAATGCTGTGAAAGCTGCTATGCATATTGCTGTCCCAATCTATTTTGCTGCTATCTTCTACTGCTCAATGTATGAAGTTTTCTTAAAGGAGCTTATGTTGAACGATTGATCTGCTACGGAGCAAATGAATAGCTGAGGTAATAATTTCTTTCAGCATCCCACCTAGACCTTGAAGAGGACATCTTGTTCCCAGTCTCAGACATTGGCACCAGTCAGGAGTAATTCTTATCTGATGTGGTTAGCATGGGACACTACTGCTAATGCAGACAAGTTCTCTGGTTTAACAAGAGGAAAAGAAATGCAAAATCTGTCTTTTAGGAAGAAGCCTTAGCATAGGAATGGATTTAACAGGGACAGCAGAGGTCTGCTAAGGATCCTGTAGCCACTGTTGGCATTACTTAATGTGATGTGTATGTCTGTTGTCTCCAAAGCAGGGTGCACACACCTCAAGGAGTGTGCAAGACAATCCACTGGGTTGCAGGAAGAAAATATTATTCTACCATTAGTAAATAAAATAAAAATATAAGTTTTTAAAATAGTGCTTATTTAATCTTTACCTCATCCCTTTTATTTTTTTTTTTATGTTTTATAATGTATATAATATATTACTACAGTTGTACATGTATATAGCTTATTTATAAGCATACATATATTGGGGGGGGTGCTCAAAAATATTTTACTCTTAGGGGTGCACGATCAAAGAATTTTGGAGACCACTGCTGTGTGTCGTATTGGAGTCATCTTGCATTGGACGTCTGATTGACCAGCTGGAGAGCATGAGTCTTGGTATAGTTAGGACAACCTCATGTGGATAATCTCAAATAAGCAGCACTATTGAAACAGGTTACCTATTTTTTCCACTGTGGAAAATTAACCTTATTGGTGAGTGACTGAGATTAGGCTGGTAACATGGAGACAAATATATTTCTTCCCTCATACTTGTGTTCATCTTCTACTTGGATTGCACTTAATATTTTAAGAAATTCTTTGCAGCTTTCCTTGCTTTAAAGAGAAAGTGGTTATACATTGGAATGTCGGCGTTGCAAAACCATATGTCTGTTCTGGAAAAATACCTCTGTTGGTGACTCCAGCATTTGTGATGCAAGGTGAGTGAAACATCCGTACAGTGCTCCGTGAGTAATGGGTGCATCTTCCAAAAATAGATTTTTGAACTGAGGAAAAAATATATATCCTTTTAGCAAATATTCTAAAATAGCTTTGTCAGTGATTAAAAGAAATAAAAAGAGGAAGTAGGTGTTACAGTATAACACATGGTTTTTATCGGCATCCTACGGTAGAAATGCATGCAGTAAGAAAAGACTGAAGAAATTCAATGTATGCTAAAAAATCAGGTAAGAAAATAATTTCTTTATTAAGAACTTATAAAGTCATTAGGAGCAGAAGTAACTGTTTTCACAGTTTGACTGGCAGGAGTGTTTGATCTGTGGTTGTATTTGCTCAGTCTTTGTAGTTTGAAAAGATTTTTTCTAGCCTGGAGAAGAAGAATTCTTGGAGGGCTTATGTAGGAAGGAGCTCATTCCCTGTGTTCAGGGTGGGTAAGACCAGAGTCCCAGGCTGCAGACTGAGTAAAGAAGAGTCACATCTGGAAGATTTTTTCTTTTTTCTAATTTAAAGATGGCACTTGAACAAATTGCCTGAAGAAAATATACACCATCATTCTTTCTAAGATGGTAGGTAAACATTTTATACCAGGAATTGAACTGATTCTGTCACAGGGAAAGGATATGAACAAATATGGACCCCATCCAGCCCTATTTGTTTTGTGAAACTGTGATTGCTATTTCCTACATTTTATTTTGAGTTATACAAGACTAAATCCAGGTTTTGGTCTGCCTTTACTTTGTCTGTTAGTGAGACAAATTCCAGAAGAGTAAAACCCCCCCGATGAATATTTGTTTTATAAATTCCCCAAAGTCCCATGGATTATAATTGATGTGCTTTTATTTTGCTATATTAATTGTATAATTATGTAAAACTGTACTGAATCGATCACTATAACAAGCCACATTTTATTGAAAACGTCTATATGGAATTCAGACCTGAACATGGCTAAGTAGAGGTGTGAAAATCTTCACTGTTTAAGGCAATGGCTCCTTTCTGAAAACAGGATTTCAGTGTTATAACTACTGATCTAGCTAATTTATTTAGCTAACTATGTATTTAGCTCTTGCTCGGTTGAGTATTTCCACTCCTGTTTTATATTGCCAAACACTTTACATACATATATCCATCTCAGGAAGAGGCTGAAGTTTTCAGAACTGCTTACAAAGCCCAAGTCAGATTTTGCCTTCTGAGGTCACTTAGGCTTCATAAAGAAACATTTTATTCAGCATCCCTGTCCAAAGACCTGCTAGGGTGAAATGCGGGCAAGGTGCCCACGGCAGCAGAAGTGAGTAGTTTGGGGACTGTGTAACATTGAAAACCAACAGCCAGGCAGCTGCTCGGTTTATTTTACTCGTGCTTCGTGGGTTTGCTGCAGGGAGAGGGACTGCTCTTGCCCATCTGCGTGCACATGCGTTCAAGGAGCTGCTGAGAGGGGAAGTGAAGCTTGCGTGGTGAGAGTGAGGGAAGGTGGGTGAGATGTGGACGCTGGAGGGACAGGGGAGCAGTGGAAGGTGACTTGGACTGCACCATGGCCAGCTGGTAAATGTGGGGAGAAAATGAACTTTTCTGTGGAAAGCTTTCACTGTCCTGGACAGACATCTGTGACCTTAGGCACTGTGAAGAAGCATCTGCACATTTATGCAAAGCTAGTGAAGATGTTATTGAATTAATACTCACTTATTGTATCCAGAGTTCATGAATACTCAGATTGACGATATACAGAGCATTTCAAGTATTGCAGGTAAAGCCAATCAATTATAATGAGGCAAAATGTTCTTTCCACACAGAAAGGCTATTACAGAAGCGGGGGTTTTGATGGATGTTTTTCCTGTGGAAGAGTTAGTGTGAAAAAGTCTGGTTTCTGTCCTCCTTCCACTGTTTTCCTCACAGGGCAATGACTTGACATCTTAGGATAAACCCCAAAGAGCCACTGGAAAAGTTCAGTGGTTTTCACCAGTTTCTAGATGACTTTTTTGAGAAGGATCACGTGTTCTCTAAGAGAATTGATATCTTCTGTAGAAAGTCCCATTAGAGGATTAAAGCAAAGCCTGAAGTCATAGCTTTTCCTCTCCACTTCTGTTTGATATGATGCCATAGCCAGGGAGTTCAACATCATAGCCTATTACCTGTACCTCTCTACTGAAAGGATAACTCCTAATGGGAAATGTCCACAACACTTCCTTTTCTGTTCAGTTGTGCTTTTGATCAAGTGCTTGCATCTTTGCACACACACACGCACATAATATCTGAGTTCCATTTTTTTTTTTTCTCAGTTTTGTGCCCTGACTTTTATTTAGGAAATCAATGCAGCCTGTAAAACCAAATTAGAGTAGCTGAGAAGCGAGCAGAAGAGTGCCCTTTTTGCTCTCACTGTGCCATAAGGATGTCACGGGGGGGTTGTGAGGGTGGGCTGCCCCACGGGAACGAGCCAGGAGCTGAGGGTGGCCGTGAGGCTGGTGGGGCCTCTGCCCTCCTTCACCAGAGTCCATCCAGCAGCAGCCAGTGAGGGAGCAGGGATGGGGATGGGGATGGTGACCAGGGTCAGCCCGGAGCCCTACAACTGCCCAGCAAGACCACAGCGATGGGGCTGGTGGGGTCCAGCGGGGTGCAGTAGGCGATGGTCAGCAGGAACACGGTTGGACACAGACTGTGGTGCAGCTCAGGCAAGGACCAAGCCTGAGGATCTGGTCACGGATGCAATTCCCAAGAAAACGGGAGATGTAAAGCTGCCCCAGTGAAACTCCCAGGTCTTTCTGCCCCAGCTCTGTGATCCCAGCCAGTCTCTGGGTCCCAACCAGGGCTCTTAGGGCCCTGGGGCACGTGGCCAGCAGTGTGAAAAAGCTTTAGGGTCCAGCAAGGGACAGCGTGGCCGTGGCCTGAGGAGCCCGTGCTGGGACCAGAGGCTTCAAAGTGTTTGTCTGTGCAGCAGGCAATGGGCATACTCAGTAACTCAGTAACATCCTTGAGGGTTTGCTGCACCAAATTAAAGTGAAACTTTCAGAAACATCAACCTCCTGGAACAGAGGCAGCACCCAAGATGTGTTTCATCTGAGGAAACGTCATAATTTCTTGGAATCCTTGGTTTGTGAGAAATAAATAAAAAAAAAAAAAAAAAAAAAAAAAAAAAAAAAAGCCGTGTGTGTATAGCTTTGTTCTGACTCAGACCAAACCCAAATCTCAAAATTACCTGAACTTCCCAGAAACCTCAGAACTCTTTCTGATCATCTCTGGAAGGAGGCTTGCTCTGCCACTCAGTTTTGTTCCTTTGAAGAAAAAATGTTGATTTCTGCACAAATCTTTTTCAGGAAACACATTGTTCTTTTGTGGCTGTGGCTGAACTTTTTTAGAACAGAACATAAAAAAAAGACTTTCCCAGTAGAGAAGAGAGAGGAGTCTATAGCTGTAATGAGGTAGGATAGATTGGAGCAGGTAAAAGCCTTGAACGTTGAGAATATCACCCTTATTTGCACGTATTTTATACAGCCACAAAGATAATGACTTTTTGTAGTGTGGTATGGACTTACTGCTCTCAGGAGGGGATAAAGGCAGACAGTTTTGAAATCTCTCTCTCAAAGGCAGTGGTTAGACCATAACAGAAATGTTAGTTGATAACAATGTGGCTTATTTGTATTTCAGTATGAAGTTTCAGTGCACTACTTGATACTTCAGTACACTAAAAATATTGCTAAGGATATTGCTGACATGAACATGCAAATGAGCTTCATATCACTTGTTTTAGATAGTAAAGTGACTTTCCAGGCAGTGTTGTAGCTCAAGTTACACATAGGTAAAAGGTCTAATCCGAACAGTGTAGAGCTTCTCCACTTCTCATCAGGGGAAATTTTTTCTTTTTTGTTTATTTGTCACTACCTCGCCACTCACAGGCAAGTGTAGGGGTGTGATTTGAAATAAATCCTCTGTGCAATAATAGCTGCCTTGCCAAAACCATCGTCTCAATGGAGTCAAGGAACTGGTCTGTATTGTATGGCTGAGTCCCTTTAAATGGCTTTTACTTTTGGCAGTTCCGCACAGGGAGATGGGTTTAATTTCAGCTGCATACAAGTAAGAATTAACAGTGTCTGGTTTCTGGTGAGATCCTACAGGGAGAAAACAGAGCTTTGTTGACAGTGTAAGTGCAGTTTCATTTATGGATTGAGAATGTGACCCAGCCATGCCATAGAGTGAAAGCCAATAGACTTGGCTTTCTATTGCTTCATGTATGTGTGTGGTGGAAACTACTATGTACACAGTAGGAAATAAGTCCTGCCTTAAATAAATTGACTGAACATTGATCTTGTAAAATTGTTATGTGTCCTTGATTGAAACAGATGAAAACTGGTTCTGTGACAGTGAAGCTGCTCAGAGATATGGATGGCTTGAAGTTTTTAACTGTTGGGTCCAGAATTGAGTCGGTAGTAAATCAGAGTCCTGTCTGTAATTTAAATGAATCATGAGCTAGCTGTAGAGGTCAAGGGCCCCACTGCTAAAACACAAGGAAGGGAGAAGAAAAGTGATGAATAATTTGCAATGCAGTGTTTCTTTATTTTCTGCCTTTTTGTGCAGGGGATGCAAAGACCATTCTTCAAAACCTCTGTGTGAAGCAACTGAAAAACCCCTCATGGTCCTTACTAGTGAGGACCTAGCAGAAGGAAATGCAAATACTCTTTTTTGCCTTGTGTTGTATTTATGATGTTAAAGTTCAGCATGAAATTACCACGAAGCCACAGCATTAAGATGAAAAGATTTATGGCACTTGGTCTGAGTCAGAGCAAAAAAAGTCCCTTTTTTCCGAGGTGTTTCAGGTGCTTTATTACTATCACAAGAGCAGTAATATGGGAGTGAGCTTTCGGTTGCAACCCTCCATTTGGGGGTCGGAAACTTGCCATTTCAGTCATCTATCAAAGCCATGGCATTAAACATGTTCCTCCTGTCCTGTCTCGGCAGCAATTCCCTGGAAATGAACAACGGGGGGGGTGGGGGGGTGGGGGGTGTTTCAGCAGGTGCCACCTCCTCAGCCTCCGGAATCCAAAACTGACTCAGCAGTGTCTCTCTTGGTTTGACCCTGCTGAGCCCAACGCTGCTCTCCGTCTAGCTGAGATGAGGGCACTTGCCCCTCTGTCCTCACGTCTCAGGCACCCTCATCCAGGGATCTCCTCCGACGTGAATCCAACCCGTCTGCGCTGACCCCCAGGCCTGGGAGCATGTCCCAGGGGCTCTGAGGCAGGTGCGGGTGTTCTCCTTCCAAGAAAAAACTCTGACACCCCTCGGCTGGGCATTTTAGGATCCTGCTTTGAAATGGCTATACCCATGTTATTGCAAGGCCTTGCATGAGGTCCAACTCCTTGTGGCATTTGTGAACAAGGCTGGCTCACTTTGAAACTGTTCATGGGACAGTACTGACCTTTGATAACCGTATCGTGGCCCATTGCTTCTTGGGCTTTAAGATTTTTCAGGTTATTGTTTTAAAGGTTTTTGAATTATACTTCAGGACTACCTGGGTGAGGCTGTCAGGACTCAGCAATTTTTTACCAATTCTCTTCTTCTCATTTGCATCAAAGCACCAAACAGCCCAAATAGCCCCTCAAAAGTGGGAAGTATGGAGAATCCCTTCTCACCTTCTACCTATACTGAATTATTGATCTCCTGCCTCCAAAAGTGCCAGATTTTCCTGCTGCTTGCAGCTCCCCAGCTCTGCGGATGAGCTCTATACAGGAGGGGAAGCCAGACACAGTAGATACCTTGGCAGAAATGAGTCAAATGGAAAAGGAAAAAAAGGAAGCCAAATGCTTGGTATAGATGAGTAAACCATCCTTCTTAGGGTGTTCAGGAAGGAGATGGAAGGCCAAGGGATGATGATAACCTTCTTTTCAGTTCCTTACTGTCTAAAAGAGATCATTAAGATATCTGTGGGGGAAAGGCCATGCTAGTAAAATTAATTGTGAGGACTAGTGGAAGAAAGAGAGTATTACTGGATGTCAGAGCTCCCCTCCCACTCTAGGACAGCAGATATACATATTTCCATTCCAAGCTGTGTGCTGTCAGTCTTGATATCAGCTCACACCAGTTTTTCTGCTCGTTGCCGATAAGCACAATCTTTTCAACACCGAGACATCAACTAAAACTTTTATCTCAGGACTGAATACATGCTCTTCAACACCGAGGGAAAGAAAAGTCAATGGAGATAGTGTCAAAAAATATATGAATTATATCAGTACATTCTTTCTTTTCTTTCCTTCATGTTTACTTCACATTGTTTCTTGAAAAATAGAATACAGCTCCAAAAAGCAGGGTAGAAACGCAGTTGCAAGAACTCTCTCTTAGGGTTGATTTCTGCTACATCAAAAAAAGAGTGTTTATATATGGAATAGCTCAGATTTCTACAGTTTGAAGGAGCACAAGGTCCTCCCTGGAGGTACCACTGCAAACCAGTGATGGTAACTCTGATGCTTTTGCATGGCACCGCCTGGTGGGCATCTGCACATCACTGCAGCTTCCAAATCCTACACGTGATGGCAATTGCTGGTCAAGTTATTTGCATTTTGTCTACAGTTGGACTTGCACTCGAGTCCAGATGCACCCACAAACCCATCCCCTGGTCAGGCACAGGCGTAGCCAAGTCCCCAAGCCTTTAATCCCCGTGTCCCTCCCTTCTCTGGGTTCCAGAAGGACAAAGCACAGGTGAGGTCAAGTATACTCCAGGCTTATCCCCTTGCAAATGTTTGAGTCTGGTTATCCATAAATACTGAGCCAGAACTGTGGCTAGGCTAACGTGGAGATACAAAAGAAATGGAGTTGTGGGGCTGGGAGTGCAGAAACCCAGCTCCTGATTTGATGAGCCAAACCTGATTTTATCGTAGGCATAATTGGCATTAGTAGTCCTTTGCATCCACACAGGCAAGTAGAGCAGAGGTAGCCAGCTACTCTCCATCTGAGGCAGGTGCACAGGGGAAAAGGGGGATTATGGTTCTGCAGTTAAAGAGCAAAATTTCTCACAATGCTTCTGCAGAGGGAGAGTGATTTACATGCTATTATCTCCTGGCTTCCACAAGTTTGACATTCTAAACTACTTTTAAAAATGACACCTTACATTTAATAAACGCTCGCCATCCTTTTTGCTTTTCCTGTTGATCTGGAAACATTTAGGAAGCAGCCTGTACATCCATGCTGCAGCTGCAGCAATATCCTTCAGGGAAGGATTCCCCTACGTCTTGCACCAGCAGTGTGGCTGCCTGTGTCAGTGTGGCTGCCTGGGATTCTTCCACCTGGTCATATTCGAAATGGCCGATGATGCTGGATTCCTCTCTTTATCCTGGAGAGAAATTTTTTGTGGATAAATGAAACAAGTTTAGGTTCAACTCCAGATCACTTCAGTTCCTTTTAAGATTGCATTAACTGGTTCCTTTTAATTATAATTTGGCCAAGAGGTGGCAGGTTCCTGGCGGTGGTCAGAGCTCCCTAGTTTCTGATGCATCTGACAGTCAAAGCGGAGCTGGCCAGGTCCTTGGAGACCTCTCAGGCTCCCCGAGTTGCAGTCTCAGCTGCCCTGGGAGTGGCACGCTTCAGTTTTGCATTAGGGCAGTGAGGCAGTGCGTGCCCTGCAGCAGTTTGAAAATGTATTTTGAGGAACAGAGCCCCACGTTGTATCCAGCCAGAGCCGGCTGAAGGGAAATAAGCTGGGGAGAGGGGGGGATAAGGAGAAAAGACTTCGAAATTAGCAACTTTAATTTTGCTGAAGCTGACCTGGCATAAGTTACAACAGAGTTGTGTTGCAGGCGCTTGGAATAGAGGCTGGGTTGTCTGTCCCTCCTGCTGCTTCTCTTCCCTTCCCCGGGACAGCAATTGTTTGCTCCTGCCTTGTTCTGGCAGGAGCAGGAGGATGTTTGTGGTGTCAGCTGTGCTGTTAGGGAAGGGTCAGAACAGCTCATTTAGGAAGGAGGGAGCTGGGGACTTTTGCAGTGAAGGAGGATCTTGCTGCATGCGGGAGCAAGGTTTCAGGGTTTCATTCTCATGAAGGCAGATGCCTTCGTGTGAGAAAGGAAGGTGGTGTCAATCTTGGCTTCTACATGTCTGATGAAGAAAATCGGCCCACCAAACAATTACATTTAAATGCATTCAGTGTAGCACAATGAGCTGCAATTACTGACGCATTGGCCGTAATTTTTATCCTGTTTGCTCAAATTCTTTCTTCTTTATAAGATTAGTATTCCCCAGTGCTTCCTCATTAGGGAATGAGGGAATGCAAACTAACTGTGTCATAAAATTGCTGATTTAGAAAACACATTTCATTTTTCCTCATTGTTGCAAAAAACAATAGATGGACCTGAAACCTACAGGAAATATCCCTTATCATCCCTAGACACAGGCTCGTTAAAGAGTCAGCCTCTCACATTTGCAGCTATGTTTCTAGAATCAGAAACTACAAGCAGGTCACTACATACTAATAAAAGCTGAGGCTGCCCCTCGTCTATGTGTGTGGGAGTTGAAAAGGAAGGTGAATAATATCCCCCATATCTGAGGTGGAGCAGAAGGAACCTGCAGGATAGAAAGCTCAGTACAAATTAGATCATACTGTGGGAACCAGGGAAACACAAAATATTTAGATCTTCTGGAGGCTTACGTGTGCTCAGAGACTTGAAAATCTACCTGCCAACTAGCTGCCACCGTCAGTTCAAAATCCAAATCCTTAAATTTCCCACCAATGCTTTAAAGTTAACATTAAAGATACTTCAACGTTAGATGGGGAAAAAGAAATCAAACCCAGAGAAAAGTTTGCTTCAGGTCCTAGCAGGGGCCTTTTCTTTCCACAACATAGTGCCAGAGTATATAGGAAACAAAGAAATGACCATTGTTATCTATCTGTCTGTCTGTCTGTCTGTCTGTCTGTCTGTCTGTCTATCTATCTATCTATCTATCTATCTATCTATCTATCTATCTATCTATCTATCTATCTATCTATCTATCTATCTATCTTATCTATCTATCTATCTATCTATCTATCTATCTATCTATCTATCTATCTATCTATCTATCTATCTATCTATCTATCTATCTATCTATCTATTTATTTTATTTTCCCTTCTCTCATTTGACTCCTGGCTGCTTCTCAGACATCCAAGCAGGCTTGTTTCTCTATCACTGGATTCAGCTTCCCCAGAGGAGTCCAGGTCATGTAGGAGAAGTGGTGGCTCCCAGTGTCCCAGCAGGTTGGCCACCTCAACTGGGATGGTTATTGCTGCTTCCAGCGTCTCCATTAGAGCTACAAAAACATGCTGGGGCCTTCCTCCAAACATCTTCAGATTCATTCGCTCGCTCACGAGTGTATTTTACTGCAGCTGTAGTAAATGCCCCCACGTTTACTGCCGGTCAAGGAGCTGCGAGCCCCACTCAGTGACCCGTTCCCTTCCCTTTAGTAAAGGGGGATGGGGCTCAAGCTGGCATTTGGCTGCTGCCATCAGACTGCAATATTTGCATGTGAGAGCATACAGTCTGTGGGAGGATTTCAGTGCCCATTGAATAGCAGGACACCTGCATTTGGTGCTTCAAGGAGCTTGGCATCAAGGCACCAGGAGGCACTGTTACCTGTCTCATGCTGGCCTGAGACTCGCTTCACATATCGCTAACTTTGCAGTCGCAGGAGCCGTGGCAGGTGCAAAATTAGATTTTACGAGGTGATAAGTGGGTCCTCTTGAGGGAAGGGACAAAAAACTGAAACCCTGCATACCGCACAGGGGGGAAACCCAGGGAAGGAGGATGAGACCTTCACTGTGTTCACACAGGGAAGGTGCATTTCAAATTCCTCCCACCTCTCCCCTCCGGTCGCTGTCATGGCAGTCTGTGCAGGGTGAGGAGCAGCAAGCAGTGACCTCCCCACCTTCACAGGGGTGACAGGACTCAGTGAGGCTGAGCTGCTCGCCGAGAAGAAGTGGCTGGGCGGGCTAAAAGCAGGGGTTGTCTTGGGGTTGATTGCCCACCTCTAGCACAAAGCAAAGTCGATGCTGCAAAGGTATTCCTAGCAGCTGTGTGAGCAAGTGATTACCCTCCAACACATGAACAGGCAAGACCCCAGAACAGGCTGGTGCTGGGGCTGCGTGTTTCCCACTGCCACCACTCCGTTTTGCGAGCTACGAAGCCGCAAATGCTCTGGTCACAAGTGGAAGAGAAGGGAAAAGGCACCTTGCAGCGCTGCCTGCAGCACTGGTGCCCGTTGGTGCAAATCAGGATCGATGAAACGCATCCCTTCCTGCATAAACAACCAGGTTTTTAGCCCCATCTGGGACAATATGCCTTACCCCAAAACAAAGCATGGGTTTAAATCCCGCTACATTTAAGAAATCTAAACATGTAGAGCACAATCTAACCAGAATCCTGTTAGTAAGAACTGGACTGAATCCAGGATGACAAGAAAAGATGGGACTGGGAGAATAGAGAGGAATAATAATTGAGCGGGGGTAAAAGCATGCACTAATGGAAACATTTATTTGGTGGAACAGCTATTCAGAATACCTAAGAGAACATCCTTTCCTGATGTATTATGTAAAAATGCCTAAATTGCTGTTATGACTAGGACACATATTAAACACAGCAGAAAGTAACTTTTTTTTTTTAAAAAAAAAAAAAAGATTATTTATGGGTGAAAATACATAGTATTTACTGAGATGAAAATAAAGAAGAGGTTTCTGACATGTAGGGAAACTGGCTGCATAAATATATATATAATACATAAATTAAAAATAAATGGATAAAATGGGTTTATTCTTCACCCATTGGGCCTTCTTTCATAAAAAAAAAAAGGTCTTCTGTTCTTATCTAGAAGAGAAATTACAGACGAGAGCACCAAAGCCATCCTACTGCTGTGGCTGCATTAGCTAACAAAACAGGGGAGATGCCCGAGAGGGAACACAGCACGCTGCCCTGCCAGCCCCCTGCTTGCTCACTTCCCCCCCAGCCCAAGCTCCTGACAGGTCCCCCAGCGCCGTTGTGTCGTGGTTTGAGCCTGGTCAGCAGCCAACCACCCCACAGACAGTCACCCACCCTTCCCCTCCCACACCCGGGAATGGGGGAGGGAATTGGAGGGGTAAAGGGAGACTCGCAGGCTGAGATAGGAACAGTTTAATGATGGTAATAAAATGAGAACAATGACAATAATAGAAAAAAATATAAACGGGCAATGCACAATGCTCACTACCCACTGACCAGTCCCCAGCCTGTTCCTGGCCAGTGACCCCCAGATACCAAGATCCCTCAATCGCAATCCCAGAAGCGAGAGAGAGAGAGCTCCTTCCCAACCACCCCTCCTCTATACAGTGAGCATGACGTTCCATGATATGGAATATTTCATTGGCCAATGTGGGTCTGGCGCTCTGGCCGTGCTCCCTCCCTGCTTCTTGCGCCCGGGCAGGACATGGGGAGTCGGAGAGTCCTTGAAATCTCAGCAGCAGCTGAAAACACCAGTGTGCTCTCAGCATTCTTCCCATACCAAACCCAGTGCTAAATCCAAAACACAGCACTCTTCTAGTTCCCCAAAAGGAATATCAACTCTATTTCAGCCCAAACCAGGGCGCGCTGGATGCCTGGGGCTCCCTCTCCGAAACTCCCCGTTAACCTGACCAGCGGCGCTTCGCTGTGCAGCACGAGCCCGGGAAGCAGCCGGCTCTTGGGCCGCCCTCCCTCTCGCCCCGCGGCCGCGGCCCTTCCGCGGAAAGTGGCGATGCTCCAGCGCCGGCCACGCGCGCAGCAGCCTCGGGCGCTCGCTCGACGTTGCCGACGTCTGAGGTGTTCGGAGCTGCTCCTCTGCTGTGCGTCTTTGTCAGCTCTTTAATTCCACTTAGAAAGACACGCCGCACTTTTCGGCGCGGGAACAGCAGGCAGCGGCTCGCTTTGATGCGTTTGTTGCCCCGAGCTATGTTCTCCTTAAGAAACGCTGCTTACCTCTTACTGAAAACATTTTACTCCCCCTCATACGCAATTTGGGGACACCAAAGAGCAGGCTAGTGCTTTCAAGCTTGTTTTGTGTAAGGTTTTTATGGTGTGCTATATGCTTGATACCGTGATATCAGTAATCCAGATAGCCTATCTTGCCAAATTCAAGAGTTTGTTTGGGGTTATACAAGCTTTCGCTGGCATTAAACAGTCTCCGCTTTGGTCCCGTTGTTTATTATTGTGCTACAAAGAGTTTCAACAAAAGGCACAAATGAAGATCTGCAGATGCATTCCTGAGACATGCAATGGAAATGAAGATATGCCAAGAACTTCCTGAGAGAAGAATTGCAGAACTGAAAAGATATTTAATCTGGAATCGACGCACATTACAATTTTATTTAGGACCTGAAAAGACTGCTATTTTAGAGCTCAGCTTACAAAAAACAGAGAGGACTGTACGCTGCTCTCTGCCAGAACATGATTGCAACTTCTCTGGGAGACAATTATTGGCACTAAATACAGCTCAGTGTGAACAGCAAGAAAGGAACTGATCTTCCTTGGCATCAGAATACTCCAGCATATCAATGTCTCTGAATTAGAAATGCAAGGTATACATCAGTGCAGGGGCCCTGCACCCTGCTGGACTACATTTCTTGGCCTCAAAAAAACTCTTCTAAAGCTTCTTTCCCGTTTGCATTGTTAAAGGAAATGACTAAAGACAATACAATAAACTTCCAGTCGTGCAGTAAAGAAATGGCTGAACTGAGAGCAAAACTCATTGTTGGCTGGGTCAAGGGTAAATACAGATGAGCTGACAGAGCCTGGAGTTAAAAACCGAATGGCAAAAGACCCACAGATTAGCTTCAGTCTGTCTACGTAAATTTGGTTTCCTCTTTGCAATCAGTATGTGCATTGTCGATACATTCAGCGTTAACACACTGCATGTACTTTTTCTGTTGGTGTCAGTACTTTTATCAGCTGTTTATGGGCACGATCCATCATATTATGGACCTGCCCTGCCCTGAGCGGGAGCATTTTGCACGCCCAGCTTGGCAAGCAAAGCAGCGAGGATGTAAGGAGCAAAGGATGAGGATGGCAGTAAGCGTGGAATCATTCCAGGAGCTGCAGCGGTTTTACTCCCACCTCAGCAGAACCGGGGACAGAATTTAACCCGCACTTCTTTTATCTGACGGTCCACAGGAATAATTACAGGATTGCGAGTATTGACCGATGCCTGTGTCATAGGACTAGGATCCAGATTTCTGATCTGAGCTGCAATACAGAGCCCTTCGGAAATATGCACCACCTAACCTCTCTCTCTCTCACATGGCATTTCCTTTCTTCAGGAGTTAACAGTAAATCTTTTTTGTATATTGCTGAAAGAATTTCTTAGCAAATGTGCAGCTGGAAAAATCAAAGCTTTTCTAGGTGTAACTGCCATACAATTAATAATTAATGAGCAGTAAGATCATCTGCTTTTTTTTTTTTTTTTTTTTCTTAAAAAGAAAGGAAAAAAACAGATTTCTGTTGTTGAGACACGGGTGACACCTTTAAGCAACCGTGCATGGTAAATTAAGAAACTGGGTGGAGTGCTTCCTTCCTGTAATCCGTTTGTAATCAATGAGAAGTGAGAGACAAGTAGGGCGTCTTACATAGCGTCTGAAAAACAACCTTTTTAGAGTTAAAAAAAAAAAAAAGAAAAAAAAGAAGAAAGAAAGAGGCTCTTCCAACTCCCTCCCAGGTGGGCCTAATCCTGAGTATTCTTAAAGGCCTGGATAACGGTCCCCCTGCATCAGCAGGTGGAATCGCTGGTGCTGGCTAGCTGATAACT
The DNA here is from genome assembly GCF_018691265.1 of Tyto alba. NCBI lineage: Eukaryota > Metazoa > Chordata > Aves > Strigiformes > Tytonidae > Tyto > Tyto alba. The sequence goes on along the minus strand of NW_024881276.1, from coordinate 3,797,668 downwards.
CACCTTTTGTTTCCCTTCTTGTTCAGTAGGCAGGCTTGTTTCTTGCACATCTAGTGCTGGAGGTAGTAGTAAAGATGTCTTCAAGGGATGGATTTTTGATCGCAGTCAAGACTTGACAGCATCTGCTTACCTAGTCATGGCTGAATATATTTTCCCAGCAGCTGTGTGATGCAAGAAGGGGACAGAGGATAAAAAAAAAAAAAAACAAACAAACAAAAAAATAACAAAAAACACAACAAACACCGTCAGGGATCCCACCATCGTGTATGAGACAGCCACAGCCTCATTTTTCAGCACCTGCTGCTCTAGATCTAATGGCTGCTCTGAAACATCTACTCGGCATATTCCAATTTGTCACATCCTATATCTGGGCACTTTCCAAATAGATGCAAAACAAAACTGAAACACTTCAGTTGTTAAAAGCAAAAATCAAAACCAAACCCAAATCATTAAAAATCTATTATTTTTAATATACTTTTAAAATATACTTTGCTTCTGTAAGATGAGTATATTGACTTTTGCAGGAGCTGGCCATTTTCCTGCCTGTTTTGTCCAAGAGTTGAAGAGTGCAGTTACAAGGAGCTAGGGAGCTGGGCAGCCTGAATAAAGTCTTTCCCACTTACTCATCCTTCATTTGGGATTGGACTAGATGATCTTTGATGGTCCCTTCCAACTCTAATTATTCTGTGACATATCCATGAGCTTGGTTAATCAAGAAACAGGCAGACAGGAAACATTGGTTTCCTGCCTGTCTGCCCTCTAGACACTGAAGTGTATGGGTTGGCTGAGGTCTGGCAGGGATCAAGTCTTGTTTGTGGCTAAGGTAACCAAACAACTTTGATGATCACCAGCAGAAGTTTTGTTGCAATCTATATGACCCTAGTAACAGTTTTTGACCAAGGCCTTGCCCCTACTGACTTCAGTTGGTCAGTCCTTAGGTGTTTCAAGGCATGGCCCCAGAAATTGGGGCCCGAGAATATGCCCACTTTGGGAAAACTTTGGTTGACGTGTTCTTACTAGCATCTCCTAGGAACCATGGGGCAGAGGACCAAGGCAGAGTTCAGTTCTGGGGCAACACTCAATTGCTTCAACTGTAAGAGTGTAGAGAGACCAGCAGACCACTGACTTCTGCAGAACCACAGAGATTTGCCTCTTGAGCTGGCCCACTCTTTGGGAGGGCTCCAGGGAAATGGGTGTGTGGCCATGTCAGCAGAGAGCATTGTGTTGGTCTAATCTGGGGGGCTCAACTCAAGCAGGTGCCTGGAGAATGGCAACAAGTGAGTGCATTTTTCTCCAAGCCAAGTTACCTGAGCTGCTGATCACTCTGCTTGTCTCTGTCTGGCAGAAAGTTCCCTCTGCAAAATGCAGTAACCCAGTGGACTGAGGTCTGGATCCTGCCTCCTCCCAACTCTTTACCCACAGAAATAACACTTGAGGTGCTCAGTCCTGAGGCTGGAATTTAAATATGTCTTTAACAAAGACAAATGACGAATAGAATTGGACTTTATATGACTGGTGGGAAAATTACCTCCAATAATTAAATGCAAAAGAAGAAATTCCGATCCCTGCTTTATTTGTTTTTTGCCTATCTAATGGCCCCTTTACACTGCCTGGGAAAATTAAGGGAGGCCCACTTATGTGGGGATCATACCCTGAAACAGAAATAATAGCAAGGGAAATTCACTTTTAAAGTCTGACTGCATATCAGGATTATCAAACTGAAATCTGCCTAGTAGGGATTAGTCACACCAGCAATCAGTCAGCAAACGCACAGTTTTCTAAACGATTTCAAAAGCAGTTATTAGTCTTCTCGAAGCTGAGTCAATTCAAGCTAGGGATCTAGCCACTTTGTGCTGTGGAGGTGGTTTTATTCAGAGCGAGCTTTTGTAGTGCTGCATTTTGCTGCAGTCTGCAATGGAGGCAACGATCAAAACTGCAAAGACAGGGTGGTCAAAACCTTAAAACCCCTGGCATACCGAGGATTGGGGATAAAAATTTCAAGAATTTTCAAAGAATCGAGAAATGTGTATTTTATTTTGTGCTGATGAAAAATTTATTTTCAGCCCAAACACATCTTTTCATTTAGGATTTTTTTTTCTAAAATTGTCAGTGCTAGATTCACAGGGGTGCTGTGAGGCTGCAGCCACAGACCTGGAAGCAGAGCTCTGGTGCTTCACAAAGTGGGCTTTAGTTTCATCTGCAGGAAAGTGAGGCACCTCTTGGTTCTCGATCCAAGCACCACCTCCCTCACAGGAACAGTCACCAGTCACCAGACTGCAGATTCATCCTGCACAGAGAGTATTATAATATTTTATACCATGTAGAACAGGAAAGACAAATTCTGCATCTGGAATTGCAATCTGATGCATGCCACAGTGCCTCTGATGAGCCTGCTTATTCCTGATTTGCAGGCTGTGCCCCCTGCCTACTCCTACCTGAGGGCTCTTTCCCTTTTCCCTGCTCCCCTGCTTCTCCCTCCCCCTTGCACATTATATATATATATTGTATATAGGGGAGTATTCACTCCCCTCTGCCATCTGTCATCACTCTCCCTTCTTTTTTTTTCCATACTTTTTCGCATCCTTTGCTTGCAATATGGTCTCTTTCACCTGCTCTCACTTTGCCTCTACACAGCACAGGAAGTCTTGGTCAGACTGCAAGAAAAACACATGCCAGGAGTCTCGTTTGGATAATACCTCCAGTCTTGCATAGAAACCAAGGGACATGTATAAGTGTGTTTGGAGGGGGAGGAGATGTTGAATGTCAAAGTGCTGAGGCAGTTCGGTTCTTGTGCATAACCAGAACACTCACCTCAATGTAAAAAGTAGGAAGATTCCCTGCATGTGGTAGGACAGATCTGTTTGGAGAGATCCTGACCCCAAACTACACTGCAGTCCAGTGACTGAAATGATCCCCCAGGAAATGGAAGGCCCATCTCAAGCAAAGCAAAGACCCATATCATGTACTACTACTACCATTGCCACTGAATTAGGCAGCACTCATTTCCTTTGACAGAAATTTCCCGTGCTGAAATGAAAATATGTCAGTTTGAAAACATTGAAATGAATCAGTTTGGCTTTGAGTTTTTTCCTTGGTTTTCTCTTGGGCAAAACTACATGGACCTGCAGGTTTGAGGATGAATAACTGTCAGCTGAAATGTTTAGACCCTATGAATGCAGTGTTATTGGACAAGGTCACACCTCCCTGTACAAGGGAAAACTGTTAGGTAGGTTTTCTTTCTCACCATACCTCCCCTTCATGGGCCTAGGATATCTGGATAGTGAATCTATCTTTAGAAGTAAGACTGTCAATTTATTCCCTGTAGAGTTAAGAAGAATGTCCTCTTTCTAGAGAGCTCCACAGTGGATTGCATGTTAGCACAGAAAACAACAATCAGTCATAGCTGAGGTCTGGAGTTTCGTCAGATGTGTAATGGCATCATAGCACAGCCAGCTCAACGGCATGGGCAGTAATTAGTTTTGCCACTTGGACGATGAGTGATGAAGTACTGTATTCTGTCTGTGCTTCTCCCTGTTGACATCACAACTCAGTTATGAGCTCTGGAGGTGGGTGGGTATTAGGCAGCTTGGAGATATCAGGTTGACTGTGAGGCAGGGGTCTCCTCTTTCTTTTCACTGGTTGCCTGCCTTCTCTCCATCCCTCTTCAAAGCTCACCTTGCTGTGGGACGTTTCATGTCGTGGTGATCTTACCTGCCTAGAATGGACCAAGTGCCTGAGTCCTGGAGACCTGCCCAAGATCTCCTGGTGGGGGATGACAGAGAGGCAGAAGCCTTCCAGAATACTCTTCTGTTTTCCTTCACCTCTGATATGATACAGGATGGGTGCCACCAGACCCTCTTTCCTCCCCTTCATTCTGCTTGCCCCCCCTTCCACGGTTTTGTGACTCGTTCTCTCAGCCTCTCTTGCTCCTACCGCCTTCCCTCACCTCTCCAGCCCTCCTTTCTATACAGATTTAGCCTTCTTTCTTCTCACCCTCCAAGCACAGGACTTCTCTCTTGAAGTTTCCCCCCCTCCACCACCCTGTTCACACTCCCATATAGCTGTGCTTACGGACCCCTCTGCCACCAGTACCACCACCCGTGCAAGCTCTCGTTGCCTCCCGACGCACTTCAAGCTGCGATGAAGAACCCTTTAGGAAGATTGCTGGCAGCTTGCCTCTCATGCTTGTTTTCATGCCACAGCTAACAGCATGCCATGTCCTCTGGTGGTTAGGCCTTCCTCTGTTCATTGATTGCCAGGCTGGGTCCATCGGAGGGACCCAGAGCAGGTCCTGTATTTAACCTGCAATTGTGCATTACTCCAGGCCCTCCACAGCTGCAGAAGAGAAGCTAGCATTTGCTTCTCCAGGGATAACATTGCTGTTAATAAATTACCAAATTTAGCCTTAGTGAAGCTTCCCCAGATGATTTATTTTTTTCTCTATTTTTATGCAAGGGGTTGTATGTCCTGAGGCTGGGGATCACTCAGGGCCTGGTGCAAATCAGATCCCCGTCTGCATCTGCTTCCTCTGTGCACCAAGAGCCGGAGCCACATTCAGGTCACCCTCAGGGTTGGTGCAGATTCACTGGAGATATACTGAGGAGCTTTCTAACATCACTTAAAAAAAAAAAAAAAAAAAGTCTAAAACATTACCAGAGTAGTCTAAAATATCTAACAGAAGTCATGTCCCTATCTCCCAGGAGAACACAGTCAAAGTGCAGAGTCTTACCAATAAAGGCATGGAACCCAACTACTCCTAGACTGCTTGAGATGGCTCTAGGGATGACTTGCAAGATGAACTCATGACCCTACTGAGCTCAGTAAGAACTGACTGTGGACTTACAGAGGGCTAGAACGTCACCCAGAGGAAACTGATCTATAATAATTCACAGCATTGCTCATAATCATTCTGAAAGACATGATTAGTCTTCAGAGTGATGCTTTCCTATCACCTAACTGCTTTCTGAGGAAATTTTAACATGGCCAAATAAGCCCCATCAAATTGATTACCTTGTATTAGAGTAGTAGCAGTAATAATAATAATGATAATAATAATAATAACAGCAACAATTTAATTATTAACTTTCTTTATATTATGTTATAATATACCACAGTATATTTTACAGCAGCATTAATTAATGCTTATACTCATTATATCATATAATATTCCAGGACTGTTAAATTTCATATTTTTTTACTAAAAGTAAATGCTGACTTTTTTGTTCTGAAAGTTCCTTTCCCCAGATTTAACAGGGAAAAGTTCTTTAAAAATGGTAGTGAATAGAAGTTGTAAGATTTTAAATATTTGTAGCCTCAAGGACCAAAAAGTGGAAAAAAACCCTCTAACCTGCTATATTTGAACTGAAAGAAGATTGTTGTTAAAGAAATATCAAGCTAGGAAGAAAACCATATCTAATTAGTTGTTTGGAGGTCTGATTCAATGTATTTTGCATGCTTTGAGGTTGTGAGACTGAAACTCCTTCCTGTTTACCTGTAGGCTCATGGCGAGAAGCAAGTCTGGCAGCTGATAAAGACTGACAGTTGATTCAGTTTTTGTGTGTGAAAGTGAGAGGAGTCAAGGCAAAAAGAACTTGAGCCTCTGTCCTGCACCCCATGTTTAATGTAAAACTCCCCAATGCTTCTGCTTATGAAGCTATATAATAAATAGCCCTAGCCTGAGGAATCACCTGAATGTTTTGGCCTCCATTCAGAAAAGCAACTAAGCACCTGCTCACACTGAAGATCCTAAGTATTCCTGTTATTTTTGTGGTAGGTTATGAAAGAATGAACATCAAGTGCAGATTGCACTCCTCAGTATCCTGCAGGAGCATGCCTTGGCAGTTGTTATTGCTGGAAATAATCCCTGGGAAGTCAGTGGAAGAACTTACCATCAGGAGGATAGGGATTTTATTTATTTTTATAAAATCTTGATTGTATAAAAAAATATGCAAGCATACATATATATACATATATATAGCAAAAGAAACTCTTAATTGGCTGTTAAAACTCCCAGCTAAAGAACTTGGCACAGGTCTGTTGCTCTCCGTTGCCTATTTTCAGAAGTGCCTCGAATGACTAGCTCCGGTGTAGCCACCGGCAGGGCAAATGCCCAGAGCTAGGTGGGACAATCCCACCCCTGCCTCAGATAACCCAAACACGAGGCCTCCCCACAGGCTCAGAAGCTCTTGCAGGCTACAAGCTGATGGACCAGATCTGCTGTCACCCAGGGAGGGGAGGAAGCACCCCGCCGTGTCTGCCTGCCCACAGGAACCCCAACCCTGTCCGACGTGGGCGCAGCAGTGCTCTCCACGCAAGGCAGGGTGTCTGTGAGCAGTGCGTGGGGAAGGAGGTCCTAGCCACCCTTGGCTCAGTGATCCAGAATACTGGCCCAGGCTGTGGAAGACCCTTCAGTTTCAGGGTCGGTATTCCCACTTTCTGGTACAATCCCCTAAGTACGTGGCTGGGCTGTGTACCCTTTCCACTCCTTTTCGTGAAGCCGGACCACTCTGCTAAGAGGAATCCAAGATCTGAGTGACCAGGTCTAGTAAACAGTAATAATCTAAGAAGAAACCTCTTTCTGAAACCCACCATCCACTGAGAGCTGGACAACGCTGAGCTCTTTTCCTTGTTACTGGAGTCATTTATGTAGTTCATACAAACCTTCTCCCAGGGAAGAAACCTGTGGAGCGTAGGCTCGCTGACACATCGAGTCCTTCCCTGTCAGCTCAGCTTTTCTAAGAAGAATGGACTAGATCCCTACCTCTTCTATGTTCTGTGGAAGGACATGCTTTATGCCCAAAACAGGGATTTAGCTCTTCCTAAAGAGAAGGCTAAACCCAAACCATCACAGTTGGGTGCTCAAGCTATGAAACTGTGGTATAAAAGTGCATGTTGACAACATTTCTATTCTCTCTTCCTCTACTGACATCCCAAATCCTGGGAGAGACACTTCCCTCCCCCATAAGATTTTTAAAATAAAACACATGCGTGCCTAGGCAAAGAGACTTCAAGGCTGTGGAAAGGACAGGTATGCGCCTATGTCCAGAGCTTGTTTTCTAAATCATAAAAAAAGCAGGAGGGTGCAAAACACGGGCCTGTCTTCAGCATTATGGCCTGCATTGTTGGGAGTGTTTTCTTTCTCGGCCTGCTGTTTTGGTGGGGGGAATCCACTTTGGGGTGCCAATCCTCCCCGCACCTGCACGCAGAGAGCCTGGGTGCCACCTTGGGTTCAGCGTGGAGGTGCCTGCTCCCCAAAGGCAGCCTGCATGTGCTTTTGTGTGGAACTGGCCTCTACTAGCTTTCAGGCTCATGGGTTTATATAGTGCTTATGGTCAGAAATGATTCTCATTCAAACAGGTATGTTCAGCTACGGGAAACAACTTTAGGGACAGAAGGGGTTTTATGCACACAGGGCCTCACTCCTGATGTTCCATCATGCCTGACTTTCACCTAGAGACCCACTGTGCATGGAAGTATTATACACCATATATACATCAAAAGCCTGTCCGGGCTGCAAGGGATGCTGCTCCTTTAAATAACTTCTTTTTCTTGCTCCGTTGGACATTGCAACACTGAAGTCATGTTGATAATATTGCTCTAAGCTTCTTCTAAAAATGAGTTAGGCACTCAAGCCATTACTTAATCATTTCTACACGTCATCACGTAAACTTCACGCAACATTAAAATGTACTTGGTCACGGTTATGCAGAAGACAGCAAATTCTCTCTTCCATGGAGGTGTTCAGAGTCATCTCCTCTGGCCACCTGCATATTCTCAGTGTGAAACAGAAATCATGTGTAGGGCATGGCATTAGTTATCAAACTGCAGTGGAAGGGTAAGATGGATTTTTTTACTGTACTTGAAAAAGCGAAAAAATTAAAAGTGAGGAAGGAGTTAATCATTGCAAAATACACGGTCATTTCCTGAGCCCTGTGGTTGGATGAGTACAAACTTTCAACTATTTCTAATTCTTCTCTGTCATTGAAGAGGCTTTCAAGGTGCACTGTACATCCCAGACCAGGTAAGGAGTACAGTTTTTCACTTCTTGATTGTTTATTCAGAATTGTTTTTCAGTGGAGTCGGGCTCTCTCAAGACTGATTTGTTTTCCCTCCTATTATTTACATCTGAAGGGAGAGCAAAGTTCATTGCAATTCAAGAAGTACATGTGTGTCTTTGTGTCAGATGACTGTGAGTTGTAGAAATAAAGAAAGAACTGTATGGGTTAATAATAGAGCAATGGTAATGAAGAAGTTATGTTACACATAGTCAGAATTACTACAGCAAATATTGCAGTAAAAGAGAAAGAAAACACTTACTGCCAGTTTTAAGGAGTTCACTCTGCACAAATCACTATCAAAACAAAACACAGGGTTCTCAGGTGTACAGTTTGCTTTAGTAAGGAAAGTAGTAAAAATCATAGCGTGTCTTCAAGGATATTTTTAAAAGGAGAAAGAATGAGCTTCTACATATTGGGGGAGAAGAAAAAAAAAACAGTTAATTTTGGACCAGCTTTATTTGTAAATCTGGACCTGATATCTATCTTTAGCTATTGCAGAGTCATGTATTGTAGTCATCCTGAGACTGTTCCTGAGGTTTGCAGCAACCAAACACACACACCGTGGAACCAATTCATAAAACAATATAATTTCATCAGGGTCTTTTGATGCATAAAAACTGAACTCAGGCAGACGGGGACGAGCAGGAAGTCTGGTAACACAGTGCAATCTTGCATACTGCATTTGTTATCTCTTAATAGATGGGGAGAGAGACCATTTGCGTGAAGGGTTTTTTAATAGTTCAGAAGGAAGCATAAAATAGCCATCTGTAGAGCGGCTATTGTAACAATGTGCTGCCACCAAGTTGCCCTACAGAAAGTGAAATTGTATGTGCCGTGAGGATCCCTGAGTGAAGTCATACACTGGAGATTCAGGGTTTTGGCATTTGCTTATTTTTCAGTCTTTGCTTGTAATCAGTTTTAATGTTTGGACGTTGGCTCCTTGACTGTGCTCAGTGTTTGGTATAAACACTTTCTTGATTTTATACATAGTGGTCAGGAGAATCTAGCTAGGGTTTTCAAAAGCATTAATTTGATTCAGACACATAAGTCCCATCAATATTTGGAATTAATTCCTAAATCACCTCCACCTTACTTGTGAAATTGCTGCTATGGTAACACTCGGACCTCTGTAATGAATTTCACCTTTAAAAGACGAGGCACAGAAGTTTTGTCACTGTCATCTACAGATGGGGAACTTGGATGAATTCCTGTTGACACCAGACTTGTGCCATGGTTTTTGCAACTCCCCAGTGCAGGTGATCTGATCAAGAATCCCAGGTCTTCCCTTGCAAACAGCTGTGCATCAGTTTAGACACAGCCAGAGAGCATGTCTCCATTCTGCTAGGGAAGAGGCTATGGCATGTGCAGAAGCATTTGCATCAGCCTCAGTCTTCTCAGTTTGAATATCAGTGCTAAGAAATTTGCTGTTCCTTACAGCTCTGTATGGCCTTAACTGCTAAATATTTGCAGGCTGTGCTACAGCTTGATAGATGAAAGCTGGCTGAGGTGCGCCTACCCATCCTGCAGTCACTTTTCCCAGTTACTGCATAGGCACAGCTCAAGGGAAACTACTCAGCAGCTCTGTGTAGGAAGAGCAAACTGAACCCAGTCCTCCCCTGTTGACAACCAGCAGCTTACCCACTGCTTCTGCCTTCAGTTTTTAGCATCTCTTCAGGTACATTTATTGAGAATGTGCATTCACCTTCTGTCTTCCAGGGTGGGCTTAGGTTCAACTCAGATGCATCTGCCTGTGCAGACAATTTTGCTTGCACTGATGACTGTTAAGTGCAGAAAAGGCCAGCTCAGGTCATTTAAAATATTTGCTCTCAGTGCTCTCTTTCAGTGTGAGTATCTTTGGTGTGGGAAAACTCCTCAGCTCTCTGTCAGAGGGAGATGTAGCTGCGTAATAGGATGGAAAAGAAACGAACCCTAGAAAATCCATTATTTGTATGGTAAATGTGGTGTCCCCCAGTAACTGCTGTGTTCTGGTTGAATGGTTAGAGGGGAGAAACCCAGCAGACCACAGCCCAGCCTCAAAGAGTTATGCTGTGGTGGGCTCCCTCTGTTCTGCTCAAAACCAAAGAGACAACAAGACTATTTCTCAGTGTGTTAAACACTAGTGTGTGGTGTTTTGCACACCTCTCACCACCTAGAAAATTTACTGCATATTTACAGTTTCCAGATACAAAGTTGTTTTTAAGAGGAAGTCCAGGGGGCTTCACTGCTGACGACTGATGTCTGAAAAGCCTCCAAACTGACAGAAGGATGCTTTCTGTATCAGGCATATTTAGTGACACTGTTCTCATGTTTTTCACAGTGTGCAAAATGAGCTTGACAATGCAGCTCTCCTCTGAAAAATTACTTTATAGAAATGGGAGTATTTGGCCATTGACTACTGTCTCAAAAATTCCTGGATGAAATGAGGTCATTTTATAAGTAAATGTCTTTGAGACTGTTGTTTGGGCTTGTTTACTCTTGCTGCCAGCTCTCAAATGGGAAGGTCAAGTTGGTGCTCCTTCTGGGCTTACTATTTATACGCAGGAAACCTGAGAGTGACTCTTAGCCTGAGAGAGTTGTTACTTTAAAATAGGTTTAAAATGGGTAATATAATGCAATTTTTGTCTAAGCGTAGGTGCCAATCAATGAGAACTGTCCCACAGGGTTAATTTTCTGCATCCTTTGAATCTGGTAATGTCAGTTTGATCTGGTCTCTTTTCACATATTTTTGATCAGAAGCCTGCCATGCTTACTGAAATTTTCCATTGGTAGTCTTATTTTTCAGTGTTGTTGAGTATTTGACTAAAGCTAAATACTCAGACAGAGAAAGAGAGATCTGTACGCTCTTCATGCAACAGCTCAGTTTTCTGAAGTGATGAATTTTAGCTCTCATTGATATTGTAACAGAGATTCTGCCTTTTTGTGCACAGCCTCATGAAGGCCTGAGATTTGTTCAGGGTGGAGCAAGCCATCTATAAGCTTTTTCATTAAGAGCTGCTCATTTTTGTCACATTTTCACACTACTGCATGAGGAATTCAGGCTCAGCAGCTGGTCAACTGAAAATAATTTTACCCTCACATCCTCGTTCTCCCAAGTGCTGTTTAAGTCTTGAAATAACAACAGAAATTACACACCACGATGAAGCAGCTAGGGTTACTTATTATCACATACACTGCACCTGATTCAGATCTGCGAAAATAAGAAGGAAAAACTTCAAGTCACCAAAAAGAATGTGCTCTTATATCTTCTTTTCATCTTCAGATGTGGATATTACGCATCTTTAGTAATTCTGCACAGGGATATTTTACAGATAGTGAGCTCTGTTTTAAAGGTAAGAAAGGCCGTGCTATCAGTGCTTGTCACTGTTCAGCATTATCTTTAGATGTGCTCCTTTTGAAACATTTTTTTTGGTAACAACTGATTCTTAAAAGATTTTTTACTTTACTTACTCATAGAGGAAATCTGATCTGCTGCAGCACGGAAACATCAGCGGTGACCACGGCGAGACAAATTCCTTAGGGAGCTGCCTGTAAGTCTGATCAACATTTAAGATGAAAAGATTTGCATTTTTTTTGGCAGGATGTTACATGCAGAGTTTGTATGAGGCAATTGCTGAGGCAATAAGGGAATATTCAGGAACACAAACCTCTGCTTTGAGTAGGTGAGTAAGCACAAAGAAAGGGATCATCTTGTAAAGACTTTTTCTCCCCCCTGCCAACTTCTCAAAAAAATCAGTCTTTGAGACTCTCTAAATCATGCCCAATTGAAATCTTGGGTACACTGAGTGGACACCACTTCTGGGTTGCAGTGGTTCAGCAGCTGAAGGCTGGGAGAATAAGCCTTTGTACTTTTGTTACATCACCTTGTGAGAGTCAAGCAGTGCAGGGATCAAAGTAAAATCCTCCTGGAGCACAGGGGGTGGTGAGGGGTAGGGTAGGAAACTGTGGATAAACAGGAACAGAGATCATGAGGGAAAGAAAAAAAAAAAAGAAAACTGATAGTAGAAATCAAGGTAGGCAAGGACAGAGGGTGGTGTCTGGACAGCAGTTGTCAGGAGAAAGACAGACTTTGGGTGACATGCTACAGATGACATAAGTGGGTTTGTAGAGGACAGCAAGGCATGATCCTTTTGGCTCTTTTCCTCAAATATCCTGAGAAAAACCCAAAATATCCAGGTCTCAGTAACCTAACAATAAATCAAGGCAAAGCAGGTTTGTCCGCCCCCTCTAGTGGTCTAGACAGAAAATGCGTTTTTACCCAACTGATTTTGCACTATATCCATTTGCTGGGACCAGTCATACCATGGTCTTTAGCTTATTTGACACATCTGTAGTAATTGTTCTCAGCCTCTGAAACATGATGGCTACATCCAAACTCCTTTTCTGGAATGGTCTTCGGTCTGTGATAATTCCTAAACTACACAAGACGATTGTGTGGGCCCCACAGCTGTTTGAGGAAGCGTTAGTTGATGTGAAACAAAACTGTGCCAGAACTGTAACAGTCCAAGGAATTGAATTTCATGGCCGGAGCCCAGGTTCTGACAGCGCTTAATTTACTGATATTAACATACCTTTCATGTAGTAACATCTCCCTTGTGCGTGTGGTATAGTCCTCAGTCTCCTAAGTGTAAATATCGCAGAACAATACTTCAGCACAAAAAAATCAACCAACAGCCCATTCAGAGGGAGACCATTGCCTGTCTCCTTGGTCAGCTCCCATCTACTTGCTGCTGGAGGACACATGCCGACTGAGAGGTAGGACTGCAGGAAAAGGCGAAGTAGCCTTGAGATTTTAGTGACTGAGTGATGTCCTGGGAAATAAGATTCTGCCACTGATTCTGCCTGAAAGTCTTGTGTGATGCCGAGAGAAGGTCACCTCCATAAGAAAAGGCTACATGAGAAATGCCTGAAATGGAGCTGGAGTGGAACCTCAGAGCCTTTGCTCCAAGCGGGGACAATACTTATACGGTCTCTGACTACTGGGGAATTATACCCTAGTAGCTGCTTCTCATTACATAAATAGTGTAACTCCTATAGAGCACTATCCTAGGAGAAAGAGCATGCATGTACAACACTCTCTTCTGGAAGTGTTTAAAGCCTTATCCACCTGCTTCCTTGCTATCTAGTTAGTATGCTAGGTACCACAGTCTAGGCTGATTTTCACCTGGCCAGTTGAAGCTACTAGAGCAAGCAGTGGTCATCGGACAAAAGAGGAATAGAAGCCTGAAATATTGTTCAGCTAGAAGGCAAGAGACCTCTTCTCTAGTCTCATCTTCAAAGACACTGTTTCACATTAAGTAGTCTCTGGATAACCCCAAAGACCAATCTAAAGAGTAGGCCATGCCCACTACCTTACAGCTGATGACTGCCCCTGTCACTAGGCTAGAGGATCTCTTGCCCTCCTGCATGGCATTTTCATCGTTCCCTGAGTTGCCGTATCTAGAATTTTTTATTGCACATCTTTGATGTGAAATATGGGCAGTACCCAGAAGCTTTGTGGCTAAAACAATCTCCTGCTCAGATAAAAAGTCCCATGGTCAGACTTGGAAGGCAACCTGAGGCACCTATTTCCTGACCTTAACTGCCACTCTATCATTTAGATAGGGAAGTGTTTCTCTTCTATCAGCCATCTCAAAAGATTGTAGCAAATCGTATTCAGTTCCGAGAAAGGCAACAAGGAATTTTCATAAAGCAAACCTTCACAAAGAGATTCAAACTCAGGTCTCCCAGTAGGCTTCCTGCAGGAGAGAGGATATTCTGTGAGACTCACTAAGATTTATTTTTTTTTCCAAGTTTTCATGTTTCCAAGGCTCATCCATGTCTCCCCCAGATGACCTATGTGTGTGTCCTGTGAAGAGCACTGACTTCACACTGTCCCTCATCATTTTGCTGACTATTTCAGATCCCATTCTGAGACACCCAAGTCTTCATTGGTGCCTTATTCCTTCCACTCATGTGATGCTTATCTTACCGAGCCTGAAATCCTGTTGCAGATCTGGCTTCAAGGGGTTAAGCTTTCAGAAACAGGCACTAACTCTGAGTTCCTCATTTTCAAATGCATATTAAAAGACACCTGGGTCTGACTTGCAGAAGTATTGAGTACTCACAGATCCAGATATAGTCAATAGAAATGTGGCTTCGAAACAAGTAACATTTTATGCAATGACAAATACTCTTAGAAATCAGGTCCTAGGTAACTCAGGGCCTCCATTCCCCACTCCTGTTTGTCATATGGGGTTAAGTTATCTTTATATTACAGGAAAGCTGCAAAGATGAAGTTTGCAGGTCTTTTTGAAGCACTTTGATGCTGCAACACTGGATGCCACAAAAATGCCCACAAATAAATTATTTATTTGGTATTGAGGACGAGAGTTTGAACAGTGCACTGTACATAGGGCATGGTGTCACTCATTGATCAATGAGGAGAAAAAAGTCTAAACCTTTCTGATGGGGTATTTTGCCTTTGAAAAATTGTTGGGAGAGCATTGGTTCCAACAAAGATCAGATGGGAATGGGCAGACTTAAACTTGTCCATTTTCAGGCAGCTGACTTATAAAGTTTCTTGGCAGCTGGGTTGGTTGTCTCTCTTCAGCTTGTTGACTTCCAGCTTTCCACTACTGGGATCATTAAACTGCAAAGCAACCAGGGGAACCTGCTGATGAAATTCTGGCTCCCAGGCTCTTCAGCTGTTTATTTATCCAGGCTGCTAGAACAGTAACCTTCCTGAAGTATATGAGCATTGTGAGTATTTTGACAAGGAAGGAAAAGACAAGACATTTTCATAAGGGACACCCTCCGCTCAATCCCAGGTCTCTGGAAAGCTGATGATCTCAGTTAAACAGTGCTTAAATAATCAATGCACTGATCAGAGCTGTTGTGGTCATTAGAAATGCATGGTTAGTCAAAAAGGTTGCAGCTTATCCAGGATTGCAGCTAAGAAAAGTTGGCTGCTAGCACAAGAATGTGAGACTGAGTTAAGTAGGAGCAAGACCAAGCTCTTAAGCTGAACTAAACAGCGCTTTACACATTGCATACAACATCTCTTTATCAGCCCAATTTGTGACCTAAATCTGTACAGGCTTGTCAAAAAAAAAATATCTGCAAGCCACTGTTTCACATGAAGATGTGCCTTCTCAGTCACACATTTCTTCCATGGGGCATAACGATATTAACACCTCTAAGAGGATGAAGAATTAAGTTTTCTGTGAGCTGTCTGGCTTTTGTGATCTCAGCAATCCTCTGCTGTGTAGATACATAACCTTAAAATCTGGACTTGGTGGATAAAATAGCCTCAGAAACTCATCACTGAGATGTTTCAGGTGCTAAATGTTTGAGATTTTAAATCATATATACTTGTGAAAGCTTTTTTTCAGCTTTTTAAATGAAAAGTTTCCCATCAACAACACTTCTCTGAGAAACTAACAGGACATGGCACAGTTCTAAATGTTATGGTAGGCTGGTCGGTTTGCTAGACTCACATGTCTATTCCTGCTAATGTTTGTGGGCTCACTTCCATGAGAACATGATTACCCCCACATGAGAGAGGCAGAGATCATAACTGATCTGGATATCAGTAATATAGACGTTTGATTTACCCTCAGCTTGAAAAGGTTTACACTGAGTGGGATGCATTCTCAGCACCTCCCAGTTTTTGCTGTTGCAGTGTGAACTTTGAAATCTCTCATAACAGTGCCTGGGGATCACTTTGTTATACGGGGAGCACGGGTGTGTGGAAATGTTGTTCCTATGACAGTCAGCAGTGGGAAAGCAGAGAGAGACAGATGGTACTACAGAAATATTGGCTCCTTTTAGTTATGCTTACTCCTCCGGCTGCACTAACTGATCTCTGGGACGAGTGTAGCCATGAGTGCAGAAGGAAAAATAGGGGGTCAGAAACATCTTTGCCTACTTCTAAGGAGCATGGGGGCATCTGGGGATTTGACTTCCTCGTGTTTGAAATAAAATTGTAGACGTGCAGCTTGCCTTTGCCAACAATTTCACAGTTCAGACTAACATGCTAAAGGAGCTGTAAATGCTCTTCCACCCCCACCTGCCTCAGCAAAGAAAAAAGTTCTCACCTTCCATATATCAACAGCTTAAACTTTTCTAATAAATCTAAAAAAAAAAAAAAAAAAAAAAAAAAGAAAGAAATAAGTAGGAGTTTGTTCACAAAGGATTGTCCAGAAATTCGAAGTGTGACAGGCATTAGAAATAAAGTCATGATTCTATATCAAAGATACTTTTCTGTCTGGCTGTGGGCCCAAGAGAGCTGAATGCTAAATGCTCTCACTTCCTGTGGCCTTCAATGGAAGATAAATGTATTCACAGGGTCTCGGCCCATTCATAAATTGGGTCTGCCATGTGTTGAGTCAAGCAGAATTTGGTGTAGGATTTGCAGACTGGTTTCTGTAATCACATGAAATTCTCTGCCATTTATTGTGAGCTACAGTTTTATTGCTTTGATCCCAGGCTGGAAAAGGGATGGGTGAGAGACATTTTGAGCAGTTAGCATGAGACTCACACTGACATTGCTCCAATAGGGGAGATAAAACCAGCAAGCTCTCCAGTGGCTTTGTGGGCAGTAGAAAACTCCAGCCTATTTTCTTCCTAGAGTTCTGTGACTTACAGTGGATTGCTATATAATGAAGATTGTAGTTATTGTAATTTCACATGTCTACAACCTTCTCCTGAGTTATTATGGCCATGACACACAGAAAACCATATGCAGTTGCAGAAATCAAGGAAAGGAACTATAAAATATTAGGTGGAATTATAAATACCTGAATGCCTGGTTTTCATCCATTTGGCCAAATAATTTTATGCAATGCACAGAAAATTAGTTAATCTTGGGACCCACACCCTTTATCAGATTTGGCTAGACTTAACCAACACGTTCACATTTATTGAGGGAGAGAGGGGAAACAGAGACCTGTAAATACAGACTAAAGATCCTTTTCAAACAGAGCTGAACAGCAACTGGGCTCAGTAGTTGTTTGGGTTTTGTTTATATTCTTGCTTCTAAATTAATGATAAAGTGAGCAAGTGGAAGTGTTTGATGCCTGATCTGGCTGACAGCCACCCAGGACTCCCATGTTCCCCTCAGGATTCTCCCACATCACATCCTTCCCCTGCGGATGAGGCCACATGCCCACGCACAAACCTCATTTGTCAGGTATGAAGGTGTACTGAAAAAGCAGAGTCTTTCACTTTTAAGTCCAAGCAGCCTACGCTGTTTCTGTTAACAGTATTTATTGACTGGCTCATAGGAAGCATTGCCTGTCCCACCATCTCAGAGCACGTTGCCCTCACGGTGGCCCAGAGTCCTGGCCCTCGCCTTCCATTTCTGCAGCCCTGAGCTGTTGTATCCTTTTACTTTCTTCTGGGAAGAAGACAAACATCCAATCCTCCCCTGAAATACATTCAGTCTGCACTTTCTGTGTCAACATGAACGCCCCAATGCTCTCCTCCAGAGGAGGAGAAATGTGTTTTTGCGGGTGCTTATTTCCTTTTTCGAGATCTGAGCTGAAGCTTAGTTCTCTTGATGTGTGGCCATCAAAGGCAGTGAAGATAGACAACTTGCAGTGATGCTGGTAAATAAAAATCTTACAGACTGTTACGTGCTGCCTTACTGCTTCATGCATGCGTGTTAAATGGGATTATATAAAAGCAGAAAGTTAATCTTGCATCAGTTAAACTACGAAATAGCTCTGAAGATCAAGATGAAATACCTTCATTTTTAAAAATTTATTTTATATTAATTTTATTCGCTTTTATTTCACTTATGAAATAAATTAATCCTAAAACATCCCTAATCTAAGTCATTTTCCATGACCACTCGCACTGGTGAAACGCAGTGCTGTAGATTTTGGAAATGTCCTGCATACAGACAGTTGCAAATGACAGCAGTTTTTTGAACACACATCGTCAAGAAACAATGATTTTCGTGTTAGAACTTTTTTTTCTATCTTAGGGCTACAAAGATCGTACTACTGCTGAATCACTACTGCCAGTGATGACAAATGACAAGAGTATTGCCCCAGTGGAAAGACATCCAAATATATTATAATTTTAAAAGCCAGCATAGCATACTTAGGTCAAAATTACAGAATTACAGAGTATGTAAATGTCCTTTGCAAATCAGTTTGTATTTGTCTTTTTGAAACCGATAGTCCAGCTGTCCTTAGTGTTAAACACCAAGGTAAAGTTCTTTACTGCACTTGCTCTGGTTTATATACTTCTAATCTAACAGCTCTCAAATTACATAACTGGGTAGAAAAAATGGCACTACCCTACACTGGAAGGGTTTGGAAACCAACCTCTCTTCTCATTATTAGAAATAGTCCCTTCACTTCATGTTTCAGGCTGGGTGGGTGGGAAACCTGTGCTTGTTCTTTGGCTAAAACTGCAGAGTTTCCATTTCTGAAGTTCCCATTATAGTTTCCACTAGTTCTTAATGCCCCTACCCCCAGAAAAAAAACACCTAGTTCTGGGCTCTTATGTGTTGTTTAAAATGTTATCAAGTCTTTTTAAAATTTTTGTATGCTTAAAAGCAGATTGTTTCAACCGCTACTTCCTTATTTCTCCTCCCTTCCTCTTAACTCTTTAATATACAATCTCTTAGACACTTATGCTTGTCTTCTTCATTTACAGTCTATGAATAAGTTGATCTATGCATCTTCCCAGCCAACTGGGAGTATGAAAGCCAAGCAAATTTTCAGGTAGCTTCTCATCAGAAAAGCAAGATGGGGTTGAAGAAGTGACAACAGTTTGGTAAGAATGGGGTTTTGTCAGGCCACTGAGACCACTGAGTATCTTACGGTCTTCTCATTTATCCATTTTCTAATAATGTTTTGTTTTGACAAGCCTACATTAAACATTGCACTATCTAAACTTGCAGGTTTGCTTGCTATCTGCCACCACACAACACTAGAAATGACCTGATCATCTGCTACTTCCCTCAAACCATGTCGTTCACAGTAATGAATCCACATACCCACTGATACGAGTCAGTCATACCAGCAACCATAGCATGTTGCAAGAGATAGCTGAGGCCTCATGCTGGGGCAAGGAGGTGTGTGTAAACTACCCCATTATGTCCTGTGAGCTTAGTTCTGTTAAACAAGCATGAGGTTAGTCTGCATCCTAAGGCCAACCTGCCCCACGTTGTAATTCCATGAGCCCAGTGTTCATTTTTACTGAAGTCCTATTCTCTGGCCGTAAAGTGGGGAAAACAGATTCTTAGGTATCTCCTTGTGTAATTTCCCTCTCAGTAGGTAAATGTAGTCAGTGTAATTATAGGATCTCTATATTGTTCTTCTCCCATCCCAGCCTGGGGCAGAGGGGATATGTAAAGGACCTCAGCAAGAAGCAGAGCAAGTACATACCTATACTCTGTGAGCCAAGGCTCATCATGCTTCTCTAAACAACCGAGACAATCAGGCGTGTTTTTGCAGCAAGAAACAGTCCTACTTCACTCCTGCCTGTCAGGAGGGAAAGAAACATGAGCACTTGGCCCAGTGATTTGCGGTGAAGGCACCATACCACCTGCCACACTCACTCTCATCTACTCTGGCGTGTCCCTTATATCCACTCTACTCTGTCTGGGAGGATGCTACAAAAATGCTGAGTTGATCCGGGTAGTTTTTCCCTGCTGAATGCCTTTCCTAGTCTGCGGGACAGGATATATGGACAGGATACCTGGTCTCATGGAACTCGACAAGGGAAAAGTTACAATTTCTGTGGACATACAAAGATCTGGGAGGATGGGTTAGCTGATTGAGTGGCATTACAGGATGGAATACCTACCAGGATTTTTAACCTAGAGAAAAGCCATTGGGACTGCCACAAAATCAGGAAAGGCAAGTATTTTTACTTGACTGCCACTGAGGCTTACAAGAGACAGTGCAGGCAATCCAACCGGGGTGGGACTATGCTCACCGAGGGATGATTTAGCTGCACAAGCCAAAGAGAATCTTCTGCAAAAGTGGCCCAATCCCAGAAGGCAGAGCAAGGCAAATGTGCACTTGTGGCTCACATCATACGCCCAATATCAGCCCTCTGCATGTTCATGTGCCTGACCTACTTGTTGGAATTCACCCCAACTTCACACTGAAGGAGAAAAGACTTTCTCACAGGTGGAATTTCCAATACCCAACTGCAATGTTAGCATTAAAAGGCTTTTGGAGCCTAACTCTCTTGTCATCACTGTAAGTGCTAAAACTCAAGCCTGAGGTCTTCAACAGGTCACTTTTTGCTAAGGGTGCCCAACATCAAAACTGTAAATCCCAGTCGCTAAGTGCTCAGAAACATGTGTATCCTAACACCCAACTCAGACTGAAGGCCTAAAATGATCCACAGTTATAGAGTGGGGAAAGACTACCCCTTGTGCTGTATCAGTTTGAGGACCCAGTATACAATAAATGGCCAGTGCACTTATTGGAGACTTACTGGAGTAGATCCTTCATGGGATACATCCAGAATAAAGGTGGCAACGCTATGTGCCCTTGAATCCTGTGGATACTTAGAGCACTCTCTACAGACTAGGGAGGTTTGCCTGATATGATTGGAACCAACCGTTCTTGCAGAAATGCATTAGCCACCATGTTAAAGTTATTTATCTACAAATTATTTTTATTCCGGCACATGAATTTGTTCCAGTTTGCATGGTGCAACTGGGATATAAAGTCCACGGGTGAGAAAAAAATACTGCAGTGTTTTGCTCAGTACCTGAGAGGAGAAGACATCCAAACTGCGGTTCCTATTTCAATGTAATTCGTATGTTTTATATGAAGTGATTAATAGAAATCTTATTGCTTGGTGGGATGTGTAGATTCAAGTCTCATCACCCTGAAGAAAGAAATTAATTCATATCTCCCACATCCCCAAATGAGTGACATTTGAGAAATGTGAACCGAACCGTTGTTGCTGGTTTGGATCCTTCCATTTTTTGTGATGTAAGACTGATTCAAGCACCTTGCTCCAGGAGAAATTTCAGTCATAACACACGGTTGTAGCTAGAGGTTTCCTTGCAACCCTCAGCAAAATGTTGAAAGCTGCAGCTTTCTCGGGGACCCATACATTTCCTGTTGTCTAGCCTGCTTGCTGCTCAGTGTCCTGGTTTTCTGGATCTCATTCCAAAATGCCTGATTGTGAGCTGACAAGGTATGAGACATCTCAGCTGGGGCCACGGAGACTCCTGGGCAGGCAGGTGCCTCTGTCTACTTGTGTTTCTACAACCCAGGCTAGAAAAGGTGTGGATGGTGGGTGCTCTATGCTCTATCCGTGGATTTGCAGTCTGTATTAACTGCTTCTAAGTGCATGTTGCTTTCCTGTGTCTCTATTTTTTTTTTTTTTTTGTGATTGAGCAAAACTAACCGCAATCTCTTTTCACACCCAGTTTCTAAAGAAACTCTTTTAACTGGCTTTCAGCTGAACTGTAGCTTTCTTGAGCTAGTGACGAGAACAAGACATTAGAAATACAGTGTAAAAAGCCATACCCTGTCTTTTGTAATATGAGGTATTCAGTCATTTGAGAACCAGAAAATCCTATTGTACCTTGCAGTTTGGGAAGATCTTCCCCCTTCAAATATTATTGCATTATTATAATTTGCACAGGAAAAGGATGAATACTTCCCGTAAAACTGGATACAGAACATATCTAAGTTTTTCAGGCATTCTAGAAAAGACTGGAAAATCTTCTAAGTAAACGAGTAGTGTACTACAGCAACAGTTTTAATCTTAGAGTATACATGCAAATATGTTTTTTTACAGATTGCTTCTTCAGTTAAATAAAAGCAGGTGCTGCAATGGCAGTTTCAAAAGCTGCTTGTTCTCCTTATGACACTTGGAGCATTTACAAAGCAAGGCATTAATGCTTCTTAAACCATCACCAGCAAGGTAACTGAGCAGTGCAAATATATTGGTATTAGTAAAAAAAAAAAAAAAAAAAAAAAAAAATCAGAGTAGGAAAGTGACTTTTTAAAAGGCATCAAGCAAGTGAAGGAGAGAGCACTGGAACTGAAGATGATCTGATTATTATCCCCAAGGATACACGTACAGTCTTGTTAACTTTCAGAAGAGTCTTGCTTCTTAATCATCTACCTCTTGTGATTGCAAGGAGCCTTGTTCACAAAAAGCTACAGAGAAGTCAATAACTTTTTCAACCCCTTATTGACATAGTTGTCTGTAGGAGTGATAATGAGGAAGCTCTTTGGTGTTGTCCTCAGCCCACTTCAACTCAGCATTTTGAAAGTGCTCTTTAAGTGCCAGAGCCATCCTTTTACACAGGCATGTTCGGTAGGGTGGATCCTTACTCTAATCTAGAAAGTCATGTTTTGGTTATCACGCCACTGCAGCAAGGTCACTGACGTACTGATTCCCTGGTCAAAGTATCGTTGATACTTTTTCATTTACAGTTTCGGCAGCAGGAGGTATGCTTGCTTTTGCTTTTCCAGAAAGGAGCACAGAAACCAGTTAGGAATGATACTGCTAAGGTCTATTCCTCAAAAATACTTGGATGCCTAATTCCTTTTGAGGACATGGGCCAAAATTAGCATCTTTCCCAAATACTGTTTTGCTGCAGGTGCTTAAAGAAACAAGAAAAAAAGGGCAATAATCAAGAGGCAAACAAAAGCCATTTAACTAAATGTAAACTAGCTAGCTCTCACTCTTTGCTTCTGTCAGATTATGTATTTAAGTATAGCTAGTAAGAACAAAGCAAGAATGAAGTATGATCCTAATATTCCTGAAGACCGCAAAAGTTATTATTTCATCTGTAATTAAAATACAAATGGCAATGGCAAGGAGCTGGCATGTGATGTGACCTAAAAATAGGGGACTAGTATAAACACATGTTCAGCCTAAAAAGTAGTCTGTCTTGTGATTAGTGTGACTATTTCAAAATATTTCCTGTTGTGATTTTATAACCTTTAAAAAGAAAAGATAGGTTTTAGATGATGAATTGCTAAGTGTCTTCTCTTTCTACTAGTCTTGGTTAAAAAATGATAGATTTCTTTTAGAATAAAGAACCAGGTAAACAACACTAAATAACAAGCCTTGGGTTTTTGTGTAGGGTAGTTTATAACATGGTGTACCAGAATGCCCTAAAAACTACCAGTTGATGTAGTGCAAACACAAATAACTCTTCTATGTAGTTTATAGTATGTCTCAGAGGTAACGCCTATAGAGATGGTGTGGGAGGTTTGCACTGAGGAAACCGCTTTTGAAATTTGTTTTTTTGTGTGTGTAATTTTTTTTTTTAAAGAGTTTCAGAGAATTGAAAGAGGAACCTGCACCGAGCGGCTAGTCTTAACTTGTTCAAAACTTTCCCCACATCATGTGATGAAATGTCTTTTATCACTGCACTCTTATCTTTGGTATCTGAGATGTTAGAGCACTATGACTTTGCTCACCTGCATGGCTGGCTGGATGGTGCTAGAAGGGGTTGTGAGAATTTTTTTGCCTTTCCAGGCTCTTTTATGAAAATGTAATGCTCAACCTTTACTAAACCCCAATCCTCAAGAAAACAGATTCATTTTAAAGCTTAAAACTCTGCTTTCCTTTTCTTCCTCTCTCCTTTTCTGTATATGACAATGCAGCAGAGCAAGAGACAGAGAAACACATGTAGAAAAAGAAAGGATACTAAAGCTGCTCTCCTGGAATTTATATTGCCTTTATGTTTTCCTAAAGACATGCTGAGATGTTGAAATAAAAAGTACTTGGGTCTGTTTCCTTCAGTTCCCTGAATGAGTTTCAAAACACTGGCTCTTTCCATCATTTGCTTGCCAAACCACATTAAACCCCTTGCAGGCTGTAATGCCAAGTGACAATCACAGGCATCGGTGATGCCATCTCGCACGCCCCCACGGACCTCCCCACTGCCTGGCTGGTGTGGCACGGGGCAGGGGGGGCAGGCTGGACACCCCACGCACGTGCAGAATCCCTGCCCTGGCCCCGGGTGATTCCAGCAGGGCTGGGGAGAGAACGGGCTTGGAAGGTCTCTGGGAAAACCCTGAATTTCCCCTGAGCAAGCGTGAGCCGTAGGTCCCGAAACAGTGCTGGAACTAGGTATTAGCAAAAATTAAATGACCTCCAGAGTTCTCAGAAAGAGAAGCGAGAAAGTAGTTGGTGCTGATCTTCCTTCGCAGCGGGCAGGGGGGTGGGAGGTGTTTTCAAAACCACAGTCCTGTCTCTACTCCCAGGGAGCTGAGGGCATCCTTGGGGCTTCAGAAGAAGAAAAAGGTGGCTGCTGGGGAGGGGGCTGCGATCACATTTCAGCCACTGCCAAAGCATCAGGTGCCTGCCAGTGAAGGAACTCCCAGCAGCAATTCTCCTTTGAGATCTATGGCACTACGAGAGATTGAAAAAGGGAACCAAAACCTTTCGATAGGGAAGCCCTCACGAGAGCCCAGGTTTCAAGCTTGTTGTTTTCTACCATGTCTCATTTCTTATCAGATATTCCATGTATTATGGCATTTCTTTGGGGCCAACAAGTTGCGTTTTTACGTTGTATTGACGCTAGTAGATTAATCATCTCCAAGGAAAGTTTTTGGTCAGTGGCACGTGCTTCTCTGCACCCTTACCTCACAAGAACGCTCCCTGGAGCAGATCTGGTTTGTGCTAGCTGACATTGGCTGCCACGCACCGTTCAGCAGCCAGGACCATTGCTAGTAGGCAGGCAACACGCCGTCACCCTGCAGAAGAAGCCTGATTGCGTGGGCAGAGAATGGCCCCAAGTACCAAGGAACACTTGGAGTACCAACTAAGGGCCCTCGTTGCCTTCAGTCAGAGCAGCTGCACTTCTGGTGACAGGAGAAGGTGTTTTTAAGAAGAAAAGGAATTCTTCAGTGATATTAGAATTTCCTTCGGTATTTCTCCAAGACCTAATTCTGTACTCATGTAGCAAAGGGTCAGGCTCCCCAGTAGGCTTCCCTCTCTGCTGGGCTTCACCATTATCCAGCGCTGCTTGTGTCAACCTTCTGTGACAACCTTCTGTGTATCTTCCAGCTGAGCACTTGAAGGATTCAGAAAAAAATGCAAAGAAGGAGCTCTGTCTCCTTAGACTATCCATGAACACAGGTAGGGTGGAACCTCGCACACAAACATAGAATATTATTTTTTTAATTAAGCAGCTGAAGTTGTAGAAATTTATTTGCAATGGTCTACAGGCCAAAGCTCTTGGGTGTCCTGATGAGGGAACAGGAGACCCCAGATCAGTGCTCCTGCCGCTGCAGAGCTCGGGGTGACACATGCCTGAGTCAAGAGCAGCTTCTCCTTGTCTTGTGAGGATCTCCCCTCTGGATCTTGAATGGGTGGTTTCCACGAGGAGTCACACTTGTGGTGCCTGAACACACACACACACGCCATGCATCGGCGCATTTGCCCACTTTGTTTAGGGGTACTCGAAGGGTTTTGTTATTTCCATATTGTTTGCTCTCACAGCTGTTTTTCTACCCCAAGCACGTTGCTCCCACATTTACCATCTTTGTTATGTGACTGATGATACAGTCCTGCAGTTACAGCCTTCAGTCCATGGAAATTCTGTCTCATTTGTTGATGCAGCTGAATTGTTTACTGGATGTGACACCAAGCTTCCTGTAATACAAGAGCACCGATCCTTCAGTGACATGGCCTATTTTGGCAGGGCTGTATCAGCGCGTACCCTGGCCACATCATTTTCAACAGTTACTTTCTTTCATCAGACTTCTCAGATGCCTAAATTAGGTCAGATTCCCAGCTGAAAACCAGGGCAATCAGCATCAGCATTTCTACACTTTTACGTATACGTAGAGACACAAATATCTGGAATTTTTCTGGCTGACTGTTTTACGTGATCTGCTTCTTACATTTCACACGTAGAAACTGTTTGTCCAGTTCCTTCCTGGACTTTATTAATATCTTTTCCTGCCCTTTTTTTCTAAGAGTACGGAGGATTTAATAACATTCCCACCCGTAAGTATGTGTAATCCTGAACTATATGCTTTTCTGTGCCAGTTCAATTTCTCTAATCCTTAGTACAAAAACGGTAACCTCAACTTTTAGTAACAGAAGCCTTGCCCTGTTTTGGTTCATATCAAACCATATTTTCCTGAATAGGTGCCATCTGCACCAAACATTTCCTTTATTCTTAGTACATTTATATAATTTTACTCTGCATCTATTTTCAAGTTGCCCACTGAAGCTTCAAGAATGCAGCAATAGTTCAAAGTATGTCACTTAGAGGTCTCTAGGGCTCCTTACAACCCAAAGTTTGCCTCCAAAGAGCCGTCTGCTACCACTCTATTGCTATTAGTATCCTATTGGATCATAATTGTACCAGTCTTCAAAACTATCTTAGAGTTTGTCTTTACATATCCCATGAGTTTCACATCATTCACCTCCAACGGGAAGTTTTCACACAAACTGAAATACCTATAAAACCCTTAATCAGCTCCCCAAGGGATAGAATTTCTCTCTTTTTTATCCAATATTTCAATCTGTGCCACTGAAGGACCTCCCCTCTGTGGGAGGTTTTTCTCCAGCTTGCCGTTCCTCTGTCAGTAAATGTCTGTTCTCAGAAAAGCAAGGACTACTCATCTGTAGTGGGACTGCTCCTTTATGGTGTGCTTGGAAGTTTCTTCATATTTCTTTTCTGCCAGATTATTGCATTTGTTTTATTGTGGCAGTAGGCTTTAGCAGAACAGAAGTCTGATCTTTAAAACTACTTGGGAGAAGGGAAGATTTTGTTTTGTCATTTTCAAGAGGCAGAGGGTAAAAACACTGTGTTTTATTTTCCCATACCTGAATTCTCACCACAGTCAAGTTCCCCTCTTTCCTGTAGACTCATTCTGAGAGCTCATGCCACCCAGGGGCCCCCTTCTTGCTCTGACAAAGCTATGTATTTCACTCGAGGTTAGACCCCAGCCTCATCTAGACCACAGCTAAACCTCAATAGTTTGATCCACAGACAGGAGAGATGATCAATTAAAGGTAATTAATTAGCTGCCACAGTGTGTGGCACCCCACTGAAGACCGAGTCACACCAGACCTTTCGTATATAGTTATATTTGGAATCACCTAAAGCTTGCATTTAAAATATATGGATTTGTTTTATGACAAAACCCTAAAAGTTCTACGTTCTTCAGTCTAGGGGTTAAGCTAAGCAAATTTTTAAAAACTAATGCAGTTTTGTGTGTTTGTCCTTGTCACTGCATTTCACAGGCTTGGTATACTTTTCCAGGTGGTTCAATTTTAGGTGTCACCTTGAAAGGAAATTATCTTTAAGACTGGATGAGCTCTGGAGCCCACATTTTTCTCCATAGTTTTTTGGACCTAGTGAAACTCAAACTTTAAATTTAGTCTGAGTGCTTTTTACTTTAGCACTTGGAGCTCCTCTACTGTAGAATTGCTTTTCTTTCATTTAAAGGTTTATCTTACTAATACTTAATATTGATATAGCTGAAATTTCACTTGTAGTCCTCAAAAAAGTTTGAAAACAGAATGTTATCAATTGTAGGTATACTATGAAACAAGAAAATAATATCATATGTTATTATATATGATCATACAATATAAAAACATATATAATATTGTGCACATATGTATCTACATGCATATATATATATATGATGAATCAGTAACACAGGCTAAAGCATGATTTAATGAAAAAGAGAAATTCTAACACTTGGGGTGTTGATTATGGGGTTTTTAGGTATTTCAGTTTGTGGTACCAGTGAAAAAAAAAACATTTATAGCATATATAGGTATATCACATAAATTAAGTTTAATGTATGATATTTAATATATAATATCAGTATATTAGAATAAAACTGACTCATGTATAATAATAATTTTGTAAGTTGGACAAATGAAAATGCATACCTGTCCTCATGACGGCTTCCCACCCCTCCCTTGCTGTGCTCATGTACCCTGTCCTGCAGCGCTGCCTGCACAGCATCACGCCAAGGCTGCTCTCACCTCAGCCCGGCCTGTACTGCTCGCATGTGGTCACCATTTAAAACATCCCAGCTGTGTTTGTTTACTTTAAACATGTGGGCAAGCAGACAACTCATGGCAGAGACAAAACAGGGCATAAGGCGGTAGCATATTGGCTGTAGTGTAGTCTGTCCGATGGCGTAGTAACGAATACACTTTCTCACACGGTAACCTGGAGCTGTTTTGCAAAACATTATCCCAGAGGGGTAAGCAACCTCCTTTATCTGAGCAAGATCAAATATGTAGAGTGGCTGATGAGGTATGGATTCACACCTTCGCTTACATTGCAAGAATGTGTTTGCTTGCCCATACACCTAAAACCAGCAGACCACAGATATATGTAGTAGAAGAGACTGTGAGATACAGACTGGTTACAAATGGAATACCCAGGATTAGCTCTATTAAGTTGGAGCTAAATGCCAAGGTCATAAAAATTATAGTCAAGACACCACTTTTTAGGGCACAGGTCAATAAAGAACACCCTTCAAAGCACAGAATCTTCACTTTCATTATTTTATCTCAAGATGGCAAGATTCCAGTAATGATTTGCAGAGCAGCGATGATACAGATATCTCAGGGCATTTTGCTAGCAAGAGGAACTCATCTGAAACCAATAACAAGCTGTTGCAATGTATTGTCTTGATAAGAGCAGAGACTGGCTCTCCCTACAAAACTAGCTGCTGAACACATTTGACTTCTGCCTGTGATTATTTCATAAGTAACATTCATATAATAATATATCAGCATATATCTTTACTACAATTATGGCTCTTCTATACTTCTCAATGCAGAAACAGCATGTTAGGCAAAGACAGAATCCAGTTTTTGTCTTATTTATGCATTTAAATTACCTAAGTGCAGTGAGGACTTGAGAGGAAGACCAAAGCCTGAGTACAAAGGCACTTGTAGTTTGGTTTAGCTAAAGTGCTGAACTTTGACCTGCTGTCTCACCTGCACTCGAGGACTTTCAGAAGAATGAAACAAGAGCAGATGTGGTTTCAGGGTGCTATTTCTGTTGTATCTCTTTATATTAGTGTGATAGCTCAAGTAGTCACAAAGAAACTGAACAAGAGGTGAAGCTTTTGTTAGAAATCTTTTTTTCCCATTTTATGATCTCCACTTCTTGTGTATTACCAGTCATAACTCTAACTGGTACGGTTGACAAACTGAAGAGAAGTCAGGAGAAAAGTGTTAAGTCAAGGAAAAAATAATACTTATGCTGGCTCTTTCTTTTTCCTTTGTGTGCATATAGAACATTGATCTTAAAACTAGATGGTACGGTGTAAATGCTCCTGTAGTTAGCTGTCTCTGAGGTTCCTGTTACCTGTAGTCTGTGCCTTTGGGTACATCTGCTCAGCACTGTTCAGGCACGTATGAATTTATACTGTTCCTTGTGCCAGCCACAAGCAGCACATCTGCAGTTATCGATGCTCAACACGAGCCGTGAGCTTTTGCACAGAAGCCAACTTTCAGTTCTTTCAGAGTGTGAACGAAGTGAGTTTTGCATGAGTTGCAACAGGGTGAGCTGGCTTCTACCTCCCAAGCAAAGAGCTGGGGGGTGCTGAGCGCACAGCACGCACAGCTGCCTCAGGATTCACTGGGACCTGCACAAATTCCAGACCTGCAGGACTGGTCCCCAGACAAATGATGCCTGGCCATGCCATCTGGGCTCCGTAGCAGCACTGCACGTGCCCTAAAGTTGTTCCTCTCAAGATAGATGCAGGTGGCACATGGCTGTTCTAGAGACACATGCCCTGATCATGACCATAATTAAAAGGCAGAATTAGCCAGGGTACCCCATGACTGTAAATTGAATACTGTTGACTGCTGGTGGCAACACTGGAAAAAAAAATGAAGAAAATTTCTCTAGCAGAGGATCACTACCACTTGTAAGAGCATATACATGGGCAACTGAACATCACGTAGGAAAAGTACAGTGGTATGTAGCTCAGTAGTACAGATATGATTCAGGGGTTTGCACTCTGAGCTGTGACAATAAGCAGTAAGAGAAACTGTGCAAAGGAAAGAGTCGTGACACTGCAAGATGTCCCATGGAGATCACCTGAGGTGAGCCCCAACCACTCCTCCCTTCAGGCAAGTCTGGGAAGCATTGTCCAAAGTGCTAGGGGATGATGGGACAACCACAGAGCTCATACATTTCCCACTGCTTTGGATCACATACATCACTGCCTGCTGGCCCTTCATCATGCCGGGGACACCTCTCCTGCTGAAATTCATGTGGTCGCCTATTTTCAGCGGGTATTGGCAGGGGGTCCAAGGGAATGAGTGGACACAATATCAGTTACAGTCATTCAAAAGAGCTTCCAGCAGCCCATTTTTCTGTATCAAGGCCTTCCAGTAAGAGGCACAATTTGACTGCAAGCAAGGCTCATCCCTTCTGTACATCTACCTCTTCTTGCCCTTTCAGGAGCAGAGAATCAAATATGCGAGAAAGCTGCCAAGCGCATGTCAATTTAGCTCCTATAGAACCTCCAGTCTCATGTATTTTTCAGTCAACACTGTTTTCACTAGTGGTGATGTGAGAAACACTTCTAACTGACGTGTGAGCCAGGAGAACTCCCAGTCTGCCAGGAGTTCACCACCAATACCTTGCAGAAGGCATCTGGGGAGAGAGCAGGGCAGTCATTCCTCTAGATGGGCTGTCAATAAAGGCTAAAGGATATCTGCTGAGCAAGTGCAGCAGCAGGACCAACAGAAGACAAAATAACTTTTATTCCAAGTTCTTGCTGTGGCATCTTTGCTACACAAAGGTTTTTATGATCACGTAAAACTGACTGTAGGTTTTGACACACAGGTGGAAGAAGATGGGTACAGGTAAAATCATGTATTTGGTCCTGTTCTGTGCCAATTAATTTTCACGTGGAAGCTGGCCTGGTCATTTTAAAGTGGCAGCTGAGTGGTCCAAGTGTGAAAGGGGACGACTATGTTTTAGTGGACTCATTCAGATTTTGACAGAATCCAGGCAATTGCGTGCCTCCAGGAAACCAGAATCTGAATCAACGGGAAGTTTAAAAAGGGCTGGGTTCAGCTTCAAACACCTGCATTTACAATGGAAGTGACTACATTCGAGCCTGTTACAGTTGCTGGAGATCCGCTCAGTACAGTCAGTGCCATGCACATTTTCCAACTCACCCTAAAATAAACAGATTTCTATGGATGCTAAAGCCACAGCTGTAGCAAAGACCAGGCGAGAAAGGTGCCACCTATGCCCAAATCCTGCTTACTTCATGCTACTGCTCTGGAAAAAGAATTGCATATTCATAGAGATCTTACTTAACAAGAGGAACAATAATTCAGCTTGTATTTACAAGTCACCAGTTGTTATGTCTCCAGCATGGGCTTTCTGGGACATGTCTGTCTAGGAGGTAGTAAGAAATTTTGTACATACTGAGAACAACTAGTGGGAGTAGTGAGAGAAGGCGTATCTGAAGACGGCCTATGTGCTCAGCCAAGTTCTTTGCTTCACTCCTAACAATAGTTTCCAATTCCTGGCCCCAGTACATTACCTGAATGTTAGAATTACCCTACATTCTTTGCTCAAAACATTTCCCAAATACCATGCCAAATTATCCTTTCAGCTACGACTGCAAAACTTGGTTGACTGTCCTGTTTATGGACTCCATCCTATGTTAAATTGATCAACAGCTACAGATTGTCATATCCTTAGTGCAAGTGCAAGAAAAAGCAATGTGTGAGCTTTTTCCTTTTCTTTTTTTTTTTTTTTTTTATCTCTAAAGATAATCTTCAAAAACATGCATGCAGATCTACCTCAATTCCTTTGTGGACTGAACAGGAGAGGAAACATTCAAAGAGTTTCACAGAAAATAAGAAAAGAGATTAAAAGATAGAGAGTACAGATTTCAAGTAGAATATATATATACATACTCATAAACATATGTGCATGTATATGTATATATACACATACATATATGTTTGCTGTAAAATGCCAATCAGATCATACAGAGTCAATATAAAACCATGAAGTTTTATTCTCTGTTGGGAATCTGTCATATTGTCTACCACAAACACCTTGTGCCAACAAACTGTTACTTCTTTTCCTGGCATTTGAGGTCAGAAGGGAAATGATTGACTGCACTTTTTCCTCTGAATTTCACAACAGCTATGTGAGGCAATTACTCGTAGGAGGAAATAATTGCAGACCGGAAGCCATTGTCTGTTAATCCTGGACACAGATAATATTCAAAAGGTCTAAAGTTATAAAGGAAATCAGTTCAGGTGTTATTTAACATTTACGCATCACTGGGCATTTTCTGTGGACAAAGTTTTATAAAAATGTAAATCTTCACCATCTTGCTGTAACTCAAGGGCAAGTTACCTGCAGGAGGGCTCTCCGGCACAGGGTATCTCCACACTACCCAGGATGTCTGCCAGAGAGGCTAAAAGGAGCTTTGCAAGATGGTTGTCCATGGCCATGCACCGTCTGACAAAAACGGCTCTCATGAAATCAAGGCTCCTCTCCAGGCGCCAGCAATATTTCACTAACTGCTTGCATGCATGTTCTTCCTCCACGATGTGTGCAAGATAGTGTTATTTCACCAAGAGGCAAGTTACCTTGTGCTGTTGGGAAATAAGGCCATGCACATGGGCAGTGACCACAGAGGAGTGTAAATTCTGTAGAATGAATTCCTGAGCTGTTATGCTGAATTCGTAAAAGGGGTTGTCTTAGATTTGCTAATCCTTTTAAAAATATCAGGCTTGAAAAAATTAAGCCTACAAAGTCTGTGTATGTAGGAAAGACCAACCCATATATGAAATCCTAGCTTTTAGCCCATAAACTGGAACCTCTTTAAATCCAGTTTAGGATGCTTACTCTGACTGAAACTTAAACCAGCCTAGAAAATCTATTGGTAGAATTACACAAGTTGGGTTTCAATTGACCTAAGGTTTTGCTCACAGAATTTTTAAAAGCTGTCTACCTTGCACATCAGTAAGAAAACCTGCAAACTGCTTAATTCTGTAGTGTAACTAGCACTTAAAGTAACAAAATCACACTTTAGATGCTGAGAGATTTTTGTCAACAACAGCCCATAGCCTTACTATTTCCATAAACCTGACTACTGCAGAACTGAGCTTTTTAAAGACCACAGTGACTAGTTTCACTCTGAACAGGTTTATTGACACAGATGATAGTGGCTGTGTTTATGCAAACCTTATCTAAATTAGGATGAATGCTGCTAACACCAGCACAGAATCCTGACTTCTCTAATTTATGGTTAGCAAAGGTGAAGGTTAAGTGAACTAAAATTCAGCTATCAGCAAAACTGCATAGTCCAGGACAGACAGAGGAAATGTAAAGGTAGCTATGGACAGTTAATTTTATTACTTAGCTAGTTCTGAAGAATTGGTGCAGTATTTCATTACGATGTTTCTTTGCCTCCTACCTGTATATTTAGATTTTACACTTAGTAAGACTTCTTTGGTTGAATCTTGGAAACTGCCCACTTGCACTCTCTCAGGCTGGAGAAGAGAAGCACTCCCTAACAGGCAGAACTGATAGAATTGTTTTCCTTCACTTTTTAATAAAGCTTCTTTAGTCTAGATTGATATAGCTAACAAGCTCAGCAGGCATGTACACCCTCACTACACTGAAGCTGGTAATTCTTCTGCATTTTCTCACTGAAAAGATAGAGGGTTTTTTTACCTCTCAATGTGAAATCCTTGCGGAGAGAAGATGCTCTTTTTTTACCTTGCCCTAACTCTTTGAGGTCAGAGCTATAACCACCATAGGGTTTACTTTAACTAGGTGTACTAAGATAAGGACTGACATTTGTCTCCACAAGAGTTTTTGATTAATATAGTGATTATATTTTAACTCTTTCATTGTAAAAAATATGCCATCTTTTGCAGTGAAGGCATACATACGGTATTCTTTGTCTGAATAATCTTTGGTGAAAAATAAGAAACAAAGAACAGCTTTATTTTTCTAAAGCTTAATGACATAGAAGATCAGGGATATTGCAGCTAGTTAGATGTTTTCAGTCTTGTTTTGTTTGCTCAGAAATACTTGTACACAAAAGTGCGCAGATGGTAGAAGTCTCATTTCCCAAATGTATTTATTCTTAAAAGAAGATAAACTGAAGCCTAGTGTGAAATAATAAGCCTTTGTGATAACATAACTACAGACTCAGCAAGTTTCTGATCTTTTCAATAGTGATACTCAGAACAAAACAACAGAAACAGACAAAAAAAGAAATCAGCAAAAACAGGGAAGGCCCAATACAAAGACGTTTCTTAGAAGACTTTGGTTCAGATCTTGACTGAGTGAACCAAACCCTTGGCTTTTAGAGATGTAGAGATGTAACCCTACAAGCTAAAATTTGCATGAAAGTTTATTGCAAGAGTGAGAAAGAACCATCTATACAAAACCTGAAGCCTCTTTCGGTAAAGCCCCTGTTCAGTTTAAGGAACACACAAGCAGAGATGCACTCACTCACATTCCTCGGTTTGGTGCACTTGAACATTTGCAGAAGTGTTTCTCTGAATGGCATCAATGATGCTTTAGGAACAATAACTGAGATGTGTTACAAAAGGGCACTTTTTTTTCTTCATCATATCAAAACCCCTTACTTTATCTAAATATGAAAGTGTTTGCAACTTTTCCTACGACTCAAGATAACTGGCTCCTGGCTCCTTGCCTTCCCAGCTCCTTTTCCTCATACTCAATCTGCAATGGAAAATAAGTATCTGTTTTCTGTGCTTGTATAATGTTCTGTCTTCTCACTAGCAATTCAGACAGCCCAGGAGGGGTTGAATCCCCATCAGGAACACTGCACACTGAGGATCCCTACGTTTTCACCATTTTTAGATACATTTAGGTAGACATAAACTATCCTAACCTTTCAAATTGTTACTGCTTCATAATAGTAATAAACTGAGCAACTGAAAAATAAATTTAAAAGTTATTTTCAAAAAATGCAGTCTTTTGAGAAAAAAACAAAATACATTCTTCAGCCACATTTGCCTTGATTAAAAACTGTTAATATGGTTTCTCTAAGTGCTTACAATAAAATCTGTGCTTTCATTTTGCTTCATTCTGAATCTGTTTGCAATTGACTTGAAATTGCACTTCAGTTTGTTTTTCCTGTAATCTGAAACATGCCATCCTACAATCTTCAGCTGGAAGGGCGTCTTTACAAAAGTTGAACAATATCAAAGAATTTATGAAATAAGGCCTTTTTGTTGTACACAGTAGTGCTTTGACGGATAGTGAACCAAAAATTAAGAAGCAGAATAGGTTTTGGAAGGATTTCTGCTGTATGATATGTTTTGAGATTTATTTTTCCATCATAAATCACAAAACAAATCAAAAACCCTTTTATAAAATGGCAATTCTGGTTTTCATTTGGCTTACAGGCTTTTCAGTCTTTTTCACAGGTGTACTTGACATCGACAACAGGAAAAGGATAGGTGTAAGAGAGGAAAAACATCAGTTTTATTTAGTAGTTCCCTAAAAAGAAAGTAGACACATCTCTATTGCTCTTTCGTGGCAAAGAAATAGCACAATCCTCTTCTGATTTTTTACTGTTTGATTTTCAGTGTACCCTTTAATGTTTTATTTGTCATCTTTTGTCAATTGAAGGGAAAGGAATTGCCATTCCTGTCAAAAATGCACTGAGCACCTCTCACCTTTGCTTACAGTTACAGCTCAGATGAAAACCTGGCGTTACTGAATTTCTAAGTGAGCTTTCCATGCAGAGTGCCATGAGACAGGGAGTATGAAGAGAAGCCAAAAAATCCTACCTGGATTTAGTGAGGGTTACGCCAGAGGTTGTAGGTGCTCTTCATACCTAATATAAAACTAAAATACATCCACCCACTGAACATTTCAGAAAGGAGGCAAGCAGAAAAGCTTAACATTTCTCTTACTATGTCAGAATCTCGAGGACTGATGCAATTGGCAATAAGACTGGATCTTCTCACTTGAAGAATCCCTGCTGAGTTTTTGTTTCAGTCTACCTGTATGTCCATTTGTCTGTTGTAGTTTAAATATAGCTCTCCCCAAAACAAAAGCAAACCCATGTCTTTCTAACAGGGATATTTACATAACAGAGCTATATTTCGACAGATTATGCATGTGAAGCCTTAGCTGAGGGCTGATGTTTTAAACTTATCCTGCAGCAAAATTTCTCTTGCAGAGAATCAATGCAGGTTCCACAGATTTGAACTGTGTTGGAAACCTGAAATTGAATGGAAGCAACTCCTAAAAGGATTAGAGCCCCAGAAGGATTTGGCAAAAGGAAAGACAAAGTTGGAAGAAGGATTTTCTGCACTCCACATTTCCCCAAGAGGCTATTTGACCTCGAGAATAACTTGCAACCACAGTCTTGTGTGCTTTGCATGACTCCACCTCCCCTGCAGAAGACACTAAGGGACCGTAGCATTATTCTTCTTTTGCTCCTTGTGACAGACATCTTCTGCACCGAAAACAGTGCCAAAGGGACTACTTACCCTTTTTGGAGAGATCTTGCAGGCACCTAACCACAAAGTCTGGTGCCTTTCAATCCCTATTCAAGAGGTGCTTGTATTTGGGAGGCACTTTTGTTTTACCGATGGTAGTGTTCCAAAGGTGCAGAAAATTTGCCTTTAGCCAGGCCATGAATCCTGATGCTGTTTTGTGTACTGCAGCATCTACACATGCTTTAATCTCCTTATCAGGATTTTATCTCAGCAAAAGCAAGTTTAGAAGAAAATACTGTGATTAGAAAGAAAAAAAAATAGATTTAGAAGAAAATACTGTGATTAGTCCCAGCACAAAACTGCACGTAAAAGGTATTCAGTAGCTTTATGACCAATGTGAGATTTAATGGAAATTTTCACCTTCACCTATACTCGTATCTCCCAAGTACATACAACTTCTATAGGAATATTATCTAGGGGTGAGATGCCTTAGCCTGTGAGAGCAAATATCTTTCACTTTCAAAGGCTTATTATTAGAGCTCTGTAGATACTTTGATATAGATAAAATTTTTCTGTTTGTTTTGGGAAGTTTAGGGTTCTTAGGCACAAAGGGGTGCCACTTGAGAAGGATTTCTGAAGCAGTAGAGTTCATGAATAGGTATTTATTATGGTAAGTCATAGATAGAAGAGTTGAAATAGATAGCACTAGGGAATTTTTCCAAGAACTTTTTGTCAGTGATTTTCAAGTTCCCATGAAAACTGAAGAGTAAGTTTCCTTCTTGATACATCTCCACTGACAATAATAGAAGTTATTCTGCAATGGATTTGGCTCAAGGGGATTTTTGCAGTTGTGATCATGGGATATGCTCATTACTTGGAACATGTTTGCCCTGTGGCATGTGCATGATATGTTAGGTATGCATCTCTGACTTCTTCGCAACCCCTATTTTCTTGTGCCTTTTTCTGGGCTTCCAAAGCTCAGCTAGAAGCTCCTGAAAGACTGGCAACATTAGTTAATAACACTTGTTTGATATTGACTCTCACTACTTCTGAATATTTTTATCAGATATTTGAAGCACTATGTCAAATTGATCAGACCAAGAAACAACAGAAATAAGCCCCCACTGAGCTTCTTGCTGCTGCGGCTGTACTTTTTCTGGATCTGCACTCAGCTTATTTTTAGAGTTGAGTACCTCTCTACTGAACTGCAGCCTTCAGTAGAGACTTCACCTTTGCCAGGTCTCAGGAACCATCAACAGTTATTTTGTGAAAAGTCTAGTAAGTTATTCAATAAAAGCCTCTGTCAGAAATCACAGGCTTTGTCAGAATGGTTATTTCCAGCTAACGTTAGCCAGCACTGAGGTCTGACCTCTCTGAGGGACTGACCTGTTACACTGCTCATGGGCTATGATCACACAATTAAATTAAAGGTCTTATTTTACTAGATTTGAGGTTAAGCGATACCAACTGACTGGCACCTTTGTTTTTCAATCTAACCTCCTATAGCAGGCATGTCTTGCACAGAGATTCTTGGTTTAAACCGTGCAGGAGATCAGAGTCCACAAGTAGGAGTGTGTACCTGAACCCACTCTCTGCCCCTCTTTTATTAAACTGCACGGACATGCCCATGGTAATCAGCTGGCTTGGCCTGGTGCCTTTTTCAGGCCCCTATTACCACTCTTTACAGAACTTACTGTTGCTCTGTCCTCTGCTTTTCTGGTCATTCATTGCCACTTCTTCACTTTTTGAACCCTGTCCTTTTGTGAAACTGCACCCCTATACCTGCAGCTTAATGAAAGTAAGCACACATGCACGTAGCACACTGAGGCATTGAGGTCTTGCTTGCAGCTGCTAAATGGTCTTATACCATATAAAACAATTAAGCTAAACCATAAGCTCTTGCATCTGCCAATAGACATCCATATAGGCCAGATAGTGAAAGCATGGTTTTGCTTTGCAGACT
The DNA here is from genome assembly GCF_018691265.1 of Tyto alba. Lineage (NCBI taxonomy): Eukaryota > Metazoa > Chordata > Aves > Strigiformes > Tytonidae > Tyto > Tyto alba. Next base: position 3,759,241 of record NW_024881276.1, on the reverse strand, counting down.
GCAAACCTGAAACTAATTTTGCAGAATTACAGGTGACGCCAATAAGACAGCTGCAAACAGAACATTTTTTAATATCTGACATTTTGCAGAAATTGAAACTCAATAGCTTTTCTTTTTGTTAGAAGAGGGCTTGTTACTTCTTTAGCCTGGTCCCTTCAGCCTGTAAACCACTCTAAGCAACTGCAGTCTGTCCCTGGCTCTTGATTATACATGGTGTTTTCCTGATATTCTGTTTACATCATGAATATAGCAAAAATAATTGATTCCATGTTCTCCTTTCCCCAGTTGGGGAAAAAAAAAAAAAAAAAAAGTTAAAAAAAAAAATATCCAGCACTTACTTGGAATGGATCACTGTTTAGTTGGGGAGGAGGGGAAAAGTCAGAAAATACTGTGTATTACAAGAAACAAGCTCATGACATCTAGAGTAGATAAGACAGATTTAGCTCATGGAAATCCTGTGGCACAGTGTTCTCATGCAGACATCAATTTAATTTCAATTTGTGATATGTGATTTTCTTCATGTTACAACAACATAAGAGGTATGAAAAGTATAGACCTCAAAAAGTATCAGAAAGCCATTCAGCAGGGAAAATGTAGCTGTTTGAAGCTAGGAAGAAGTGAAACTGGTAAAACGTTACCATGATTTGAAGGGAGGAGAGAATTTTCAGGAGACAGTTTTAATGGATTCAGTTCATCCAGAGATAATCTGTCAAACTACACAGGGCCTTTTCTTAGTTTGATTAACTGAAGTATGTTCTTAATTTCTGTTTTGACATATTGATTTTCTCTCTTGACATTTGTCCTCTAGGATTTTAAGCCAAGTGTTCATGATATGATCCAGCTGGCTTACAGGAATCAACAACCTCCTTGTGAATAATGGTTAAAAACGGATCATCCCAGCTGGATGTTGAAACTCTGGCAATGCTCCAGAATAAAGCTATCTCCATTACCCTCCCAGTGGTGTATACACTGGTGGCTACGATCAGTATCCCTGGCAACTTGTTCTCCCTTTGGGTGCTCTGCTGGCACATCAAACCCAAAACACCTTCTGTTATCTTCATGATCAACCTAAGCATCACGGATCTCATGCTGGCCAGCTGCTTTCCCTTCCAAATTTCTTATCATATCCAAAGCAACCACTGGAGCTTTGGCAAGACTCTTTGCAGCCTCGTGACTGTGATGTTCTACTCCAACATGTATTCTTCCATACTGACCATGACCTGTATCAGCATCGAGCGGTACATGGGTGTGGTATATCCCATGAAGTTGATCAAGTGGAGAAGAAAAAGATATGCCCTGGCTGCCTGCCTAGGTATGTGGATTTTCTTGCTACTAGCTTTCTACCCATTAGAAAGCACAGATCTGACCTATGAAGTGGAAGAACTGGGGATTATAACCTGTTTTGATGTCCTCAAATGGAATATGCTGCCCAACTTTGCAGCCTGGGTAGCTTTCCTCCTGACGCTGTTTGTTGTGCTCTTCCTGATCCCTTTTGTTGTAACGGTTGTATGCTACATTGGCACCATTCGGAAACTTATTCAGACATCGAACAGATATGGTAACAGGCAGAAGACTAGATCCATATACCTGGCAGTGATAGTCCTTCTGGTATTCATCACTTGCTTCGCCCCCAATAACTTTATTCTACTTGTGCATATGATCGTCCGCCTGTTTTATGACAGGAGTTTGTACCCTGCCTACAAGCTCACCTTGTGCCTCAGCTGCCTCAACAACTGCATAGATCCCTTCATTTATTATTTTGCATCCAAAGAATTTTACCAGAAATTCATGCAAGTGTTTCGCTCTAAGGTACCGCTCAGTGACAGTCTGGAAAACAGAAGGGAAAGCGTATTCTCTGGAAGGACCATGTCAGCCAGGTCAATGTCAAGCGGACCTATGGATGGGTTAGAAGGAGTAAAGGTCTATTTGAAAAGGCAGGAAAGTGTTTTTTAGCCTTAGACATCCCCCAGAAGAAAGGCACCTGTGAGATCCATGCGCAGACACAGAAAACATTTCTTTCTGAATGGCTACCCTCAGAATACCTTGCTCCAGTGACAGTGGCAGAATTCAAGCCATACTCATATTGAGCATCCTACTTCAGAATTTTCTGGTGAGAAGTGGAAGCGTTAAAGGAACGGAGTTTACTCAAGAAGGCACTGAAGCAAACCCAACATTGATAATTAGGGGTTGGCCTGGGATTAGTCCTACTGCATGAAACCAAGGGATAAGTTTAGAACAAGGATTACTTTCAGGGTGTATGATCTCAGTGTTTAATCAAAGGCTTGTGATTCACATTGAATGTGAAATATTACTGTATATGAAATAGAGCATACACTGAAGTTGGATTTGGGGTAGGGGAATTATTTTTCTAAGCAATGTGCTGGTTTTGTTCTTTTTGTGGTTTGTTTTTAATTTTTTTTTTTTAAATGTATTGTTTTTTCTCTTGTATTTCTATAAAAAAGTGAGTAAAAATAGCTTGTCGTCTTACCATTAATGCATAATTCATAGCCACTGTGAATTCACCACAACACTTACCCAACTGTTTATCAGAACCAAACCACACTAACCTTTTCAAAGGTTAGGTTGCCTTATTTATTTCAATTTTATATAACAAAATATACAATGAAAAGAAAGCTAGAACTAACAGTGTTTGAGACTACTTCAGCTGCTGAGTGGATTATATTTTAATTTCTTGAAGTTATTAATTTCTCAGGACGGTGGGGAGCTGTTGATTTAAGAAAACATTTTCTCACATTGACCTACTACAGTAATAATGCTGCTGCTCATACGTGATTGGTATCAAGAAGTAATTTTCACCAATTCACTATAGGCTATACGCAGAAGCACCATCCCCCTCATCAGAGAATGTAGCTCTATACAGTGCATGGACAGTGAGTTTATTTTCCTTCCGGCGGTGGTGTGGATTATTAACCAGATTTTCATCTGGATATATGAGAATTCAACCACAGACTGGAGTGACTCTGTTCCAGCAGGAACCAGCTGAAAACCCGTCCCTATGGCCAGATGTCAGGAACAAACTTCTTTCCAGAGGGCAAACAGAGAGAGTTAAAAATGAAAGCAATGCTTGAGAATGGGAGGGGTATCAAATACCCTGGAAATAGGTTGATTGTGCAGTCCTGTGTTTGGGGCTTCTCTCTGAAATATCCTCCTCCAGCTTGTTTGCATATCCTGTGTCTTGTTTGAACACTTCTCACATCTCAACAACTGCCTGCGTGCTTGGAAAGACAACTGCTACAGAATATGTACCGGGGAGAGCCAAAGGCAAAGTTCTTCCTGCATTTTCAGCTTTTTACCTGCTTCAGGCCCTCACTGACAGTGAAGAGCCGAAAAGCACCTGACAGAGCCAGACAACTTTCCCCTCACAAGTGAGACAAAGCTATACGATGTCCTTTTGCAGTGCTGCGGCTCCATCCAATGCTGAGTAGGAGGCTGTCTTCGACATCGTGGATAGTCGGTTCAGACAACACATGCTAAGTCTGCCTCGAGCATACCTATACTGATTTCTGAGCTCCTGAGCCTAAGTGAGAGACAACACCCAAGGTCCTTAAAAACTGCCTTTATTCGTTGTCTATGACACGATTAAAACATGGTTTTCCACCACTAAATTGCTCCACAATAAAGGCTGGATAACCACAAAATCAACAGTGAGATATTTATATGTCTTATCTTTTGCTAAAGTATTGTCAGTTCTTAGAGCAGGATAAATGTGAGTGTACCTAGTACCACTTTTCAAAAGCCATCTGAAGTGTTTTGTGGCATTTTCACAGTGTTAATTTTAATTGATCTGCATATTTGCTGCCCACAAGACCAACCTTAGTGATATGTAATCTGTCCAAACCTTCCCATCAACTTGCCTGGAAGCTACCCCGCACCACTAGCCTGTGTGCTGGGTGCAGATGTGTGGTGAGATGAGCTTGCTACTTTAAATCACCTTGCATGTGCTGAAAGAGAGGAACCTACTGAATATGTTCCTCCGTGAGTCCGGGGCTCTGAGATCCTGTGTCAGCTCTAGCACATACTCCAAAATGCCTGCTTGCTCCAGGACATCCAAAGAAAGAACGACGGCTCTTCCTAAACGATCACACATCCTTCAGGCAGAAATTCAGTCAGTTTACTTATGTTTTGCAAACCTGTGTATTAATTTATCAGTGCATGGTTTCACCTTGCTCGTCAAGTCCCTTCACTGTCCACTTTCACAGAATTCCAGCTTTCTCACTAACAAAAGTGTTTTCAGCATTTTGCTGTGGCAGAATATTTTTGGAAGTTATACTGAAATCTCTCTCCTTTTTCTTTTTTTTTTTTTTTTTTAAACATGGAAGTATTTTTACAATGAAAGCTATTACTTCTCCTAGATCTAACACAGATTTTCACTGATTTATCTTGAATCTGATCCTCAAGAGCTTAGTGCCTCTTAAAATGTGCTGTAGTGTGCCTGCACTGTAACTGACACCAAACAGAGCCAAAAGGGCAGAAACTTTGCACTTTGGACATCAACTGCTATATTTCGAAAAATAACGAATTGCTTCTTTTGCAAGTGAGAAAAGATGCTTACAACTGACTGGAAATGTTCTTCTCTCTAGCTTCATGCAACACTTTATAGCCCTTCATCCCTCCTCTGGCATTTTCTAAAAAGGAACAGAAAGGATATCTCACTTAGGTTCCTCTTCATTCCATTTTATTAACTAGCCTCTCGTTAGCTCAGATTACGCAAAATTCCCATTTGGGTCAGTGGGATTGTTCCTTGAGAAAGGAATATAAAAATGAACCCGAAGACAGCAATGTTTTGAGTTTGATGGTGTATACTGTGAAGTTCTGGAGGAATTTTTTAGCAAAGAGAAGAAGAAATGATTTTTAAAAGTGGCCCAACATGCTGTTCTTTGACACTGGAAACATGTCCTTCTGCAGCATTATAAGGTAGCAAGACTTCTACACTCCTTGGTCAGTGGGTGTGAGTTGACATACATATATATATATATATATATATATATAAAAAAAATATATGTACACATACATGTAGGTTGCCATTTGAGAGGTTACTGAGAAGTTCGTATCTATATTGCCTTTGATTTGCGGAATATGGGTTCTGAGCAACATGCTTACTTGATTGCCTCTGTGGTTAATGTAATTTTACTGAAGACATGAATGTATAGGCTTCTTTTTGGTTTTGTGTTCTGTTTTTTTGGGTTTGTTTTGTTTTGTTTTGTTTTGTTTTGTTTTTTTAATTACTGTTTAGCAATTTAATCTATGAATGCGCTTGGTATTTTTTTCTATATATAATAATTAAAAAAAAAAAAAAATAAAAAGGACATGGTTGAAGATTCTTTCCTTTATTTGCTCCTGCCATGTGTGAGAAAATTCCAAGCTTAGAAGAGGGCAAGGAAACCAAGTTTTGAAATAAAACAAATCTGTTTTCCATTGCTGTTGTGCTTTTTTTAGGTTTCTGTATCATTTTAAGTCTCTTATTTTTCCCATGCATCTCGAAGATCGATTTTTTTTTTCTTTGCATGCATGTTAATTTCTTTCTTTATATATATATATATATATCTTAGAAGCTGGCATTGGTATACGCCCTTCACACAGATTTTAAACCCAGCAATACTTGAATGAGGTGTTGGCTAACTTGGAATCCTTCTCCTTGTCCAATAGGTGCACCAAAAACATTTATTTTTAAATTTCAGTGCATATCTGAAGGGGCCTGGCAGCCGGGGCCCGTTGGATCAGGGCAGCCGGGGGCACCAGGGCAGCCCCAGCCCCGGCATCGGGCACCTCCCTGGGGATGGGGGTGGGTCACGGGCCCGCGGGGGGGCCCGGCTCGGCGGGGCCCATGGCCGGGCAGGGCAGGGCTGTGGGGAGCTGGAGACCGGCCCTGCTGGGGGATTGCTGGGGCAGGGGCTGACGGCCCCGGGGGCTGACATGGGGTGCTGGGCCATGGTGTCCTGGGTTGAGTGAGTGGTGGAGTTTTTTGGTGTCAGGGGAGCCAATCGGCTGCGCCTCTGCAATAACGTATTTAAGAAGGGACGTGGTGAGGAGCAGTCGGACTGGTGAGGAGGAGTCGCTGCAGCTGCGTGAACACCAAGGTCAGTGGAGGAACGGAGGAAGAAAGGAGGGGGGAGGTGTGCCGGAGCAGAGACCCCCCGGTATCCTGTGGTGAGACGGCAGGGTGGCCCCCCCTGCCACCCATGGAGATCTACGGTGGAGCAGACATTGATTTATGGCCTGTGGCTCCTGCTCACCTAATCAAGGGTCTGTGCCCGAAGAAGGCCAGGGTCTCATGGGAAAAGGTAGCCCCGTTGCTGTAATTCAGCGCTGGGAGGATTGCAGCATGCGGGGGAGTCCCACGCCGGAGCAGCTCGGGAAGGGCTGCAGCCGTGGGAGGGAATCCAGTCAGAGGAAGTTAGTGACCCATGACGGAGCAGTGTGGGGAACACTGCGGCCCGTGGGAGGAATTCATGTCGGAGAAAGTTTGTGGAGGACTGTCTCCTGTGAGAGGGGGACCACGATGGAGCAGGAGGAACAAGTTTCAGACACTCCCCTCACCGAAGATGAGGGAAGTGGCAGCGCTGACTGCACCCCCCATTCCCTGCCCCTGCGCCACTGGGGGAGGAGGTAGAGATATCGGGAGCAGAGCTGAGCCCGGGAAGAAGGGAGGGGTGGGGGGAAGGTGTTCACAAGATGTGGCAATGCTTCTTCTCACTGTCCTACTCTGTTATGTGTTGTTAGTGTCTGTAATAAATGTATGTTCTTTTTTCCTTCCCCTAATGAGTCTGCCTTTTGCTCGTGATCATAAAAGGGGGATTTTTCCCCATCCCAGTCCTATCTTGAACCCCAAGCCTGGCTCTCTGTCCCTTCTCATTGCTGGAGGGGAAGGGAGAGAGAGCTGCTGCATTGTGGTTGGCTGCCAATCAGGCCTAAACCACGACACATGGGCAGGGTGGGGGGAGCCCCGGGGGCTGACATGGGGTGCCGGGCCATGGGCAGGGTGGGGGGAGCCCCGGGGGGCTGGGCAGGGATGGTCGGGGCTGGTGGTGCCTTGGTAAACCTTCCCTAGACCAACTATGCTCTGTTTTGGGTTCAGTGTCTGGCTACATCTACACCGATACATGAGAGGGCCAGAGATCATCCAAAGTCACTCAGTCATTTCTTGTTTGTTTTTTTTTTTTTTTTTTTTTTTTTTTTTTGTTTTTTTTTTTTCTTTCCAGTTCAAAGTGTTTAAAATAATGAGGTCTACACTGATACTCACTAGAGTGGTGTTTCTCTAAGGAAATGCTTGGGCTACATACCCAAAAGTGTGCATGACAGCATGAAATAGGGTGAAATTCAGCATTGGTAAGTGTGAAGTAATGCACGTAGGGAAATCCAGTCATAGCTTTGTGTACAAAATGTTGTTCGGCAGTGACCACTATGAATCATAATACATCATTCCATGCATCGGCTCAGCTTTGTAGAAAGCCATGGTTCACCCACACCTTGTTAACTTTGTGCACTTCTGGTCTTTTCATCACAGATAGGATCTACAAGTGGAAAAGGTCAAGAGAAAGGCATGTGGGATGATCTAAGGTATTTATGTAAAACCTTGTGAGTTAAAAGGTTTAAGGTCTTCAGCTCAGAAAAGAGGTGGTGTAAGGTAGGTAGGAAGTGCAGAAGCTGACTGGGATGAGATTCACTGCCTTTGCCCAAGCAAGAACTGGGGAATAACATAACTCTCTAATGAGAGCCAGGCTCATAAGCAGGAAAAATAAGTATCTCGTCTCATAACACGTAGTATAATTGGGGAACACCTTGCCAAGGATGTTGTAGATGCACATAGCACATGGGTCCACAGAAAGCCTGGGAAAGCACCTGAAAAAGAAATTCATTGTAGGTTACTAAATAGGCAAACGACGACTTACCTAGGAAACCCCCTAAGATTAAAATGGTCAGAGGTTGGAGCAGTATTAAGGGGGGAGTGCAGTTATGTGATTGCCTTGTTCTTACTTTTCTTGAAATGCCAGTGCTTGAGGCTGGACACCATCAGTTAGACAGCCCCTTGGCCCCAGTCTAGTCAGTCTCACGCTCCCAGTTAAGGCCTGCCAGGATTGCCTTGGAACCTGGCCTTTTCCACCCTCCCTGCTGGGGTGCTGCCAGTGGGGATTCAGTGGGGAGCTCTGCCTGCTCCTGTCTTGGAAGAGGCTATCCCGGAGTCAGGGAGAGAGCTCTGCGTGGGGCACAAGCTTGGCCCTCTGTCACTTAGCCCTGTTGACAAGGCGCAGAATCACAGGATGATTGAGGCTGGAAGAGACCTCTTGGGGTCACCTTGTCCAACTCCCCTGATTAAGCAGTCCCTCGTGTTCAGGTAAAGATGTATTGCACTTCAACAAACCCCTCCAGCTGCTGGTAACAGCTCATTTTGCTTCAAAGCATATAATTACTAATCTCATTTCTAACATATTTTCTCACCTTTGTTCTCATTTTTTCCATCATCTGACTCTCTAGAAGGCTGCTGCTGCTGGGGCTGACTAGCAGCAGACCTCGTTGTCCTCTTGGGGCAGGGCCATTCACAGTTGCTTGTTCTCTTTCAAATTCTCAGGCAGCAGTCTACTCTACCCGTACAAGCTGTCATAGCTGCATTGGTGAAGAGTATGATTATCTGTCCTGAATGTCACAAATACACTGGCAAATACACTCTAGTCTCCCTTTGCTGAAAGAGCATGTAACAAGTTCTTTTTCAATGACCTGACAAGTTCCTCTAGAGAACCTGATTTAAGATATTCTGACAGTATCTTCTCCTGGCAAAGTTCGTTAGGAGAATCCATTTCATTGGCAACATTTTTAGATGTATCTGAAGCTGCAGTTAAGTGCCCAAAATTAAAATTCTAATATTAAATGGCTCTCACAAGAACGATTAGGATATAAGCCTTGGTTATTGTACTTAGTAAATAAATGCATTTTGAAAAAAAAGAGGAAGTCATTATTGGAATAAATCTTGTACTCTCTTTCCTTATTTATGCTGCAGATCATACACTTAAAAGGAGTTACTGAGAGCAAAATTTCGGTCATGTTATTCATCTCGATCTATTTCGATTACTTTAATTCTGGATTAAATTTTTGCAAGTAAGTGTTCTCTTGTTAAACCTATAAAATGTAATTATGGAGTACATAATAGAATAGAGCATAATGCTTAGTTGAAATACCTTTTTTAAAGCTTGCTCTTTTATTTGACAAAAAAACCCTGCCTGTCATAAGTCTAGAGTCCTACTGAACTCCTGGTCTTTCATGTCTTGGTTGCAAGTCTTATGGATTTTAGTATTTTTCCTTAAACAGCTGAAACATGTTATCAAATGAGGAGACTCTCAGGCCTCTTTAATTATAGAACAAGAAGTTCAGAGCTGCCTGACAGAATACCTTCCTAACATTTAGCAAAAATAAATACCTCAACCCTCGGCTTGACTGTCCTGGCTCATGATGATGTCTTGCAGTCAGTTTTTTTCTTTCCTTTCTGCAGAAATTTTCAGCACTGTGACACTGCTGGTCCTCTTTCCCTGGTTTCTGCACCACTGCCCACATGACCTTCCTCTGGCCTGCCACAGTTACTCAGATGCAGAAAGTAAAGTGCTCGTGTTGTACTGCTGGGAGTTACCAAGGCTAATTGTCCTTTGAAGCTTTTCTCAATATCTTCCACACCCTTAACTGCTGTTGTTGGATACAGTGAGGTACTGGAAAAATGGGGAAGCTTTTTGTTGAGTGCCTTAAATCTGAGGAAATGTAAAGGTTTGGCTCCTCTGCTGTATACCTTAGCAGCCTTGTCAAAAGAGAAAGGGCAACAGAGGTAAGGGAGGTATAAACAGATTCAAGGCAGAGACGGGAGAGGGTTTGAAGAAGTAACCTCTGTGGCAGCTGAGGGGAAAAATACAGTGAGTTTGGAAAAAGATCCAGAAAGTTAGTGTCTGCAAGAGGTCATCCGCAATTAGAGAATGTCTGCAAATAGTTTTCTTCATAAACAGCAAGTTTCGTTTTAGAAACGTGGAGCCCTTTCAGCATGAAAGCTGGAAGCAACAGCAAATCTCCAGATCTCTGCTGTAAGCAAAGGAATGTGATTAACAGACAAATAAACCACTGCCGAGATACAGAGCAAATATTTCACAGAGGGACTCAGATGTCTGGAAATGTGGGCTTGCCAGGCAGAAAAGGTGCAACTTTTCTGATCAAAAGTAGATATTAAGTGTTGCTCTAAGCATTTTATTGTTTGGCAGCATTCACATGGGCTGCCTGTTTCCAAAACCTACATGGTAGCTGCTTTGGCTATTGGTTGTATTCAGACAACCCGATGTCGGTAGACTTCTGTGTTACCACAGACCCACACCACAAAAACAATGTTGGTATCCCAGGACAGTTACCACCTTCTTCTTGACACCTGTCTTCGGATTGTCCCATCTTTGTGCTTGTAACCGTAGTTTGTTCATCTGATGTAGGCTCATGTAATGAGAAATAATATTTCTGGGGATCTCAGCAAACACTTAAATAGTCTGCAGGTCTTTCTCACCTCCCCAAACTCAGAAAATAAAGGAAAATATGTAAGTTAAATGACTGGAAGCCTCTTCCCATCATTTACCTCTATAAAGACTCTCAGTTAGAAACTCTCTATGGAGGTGCAATGGCTTTTTCTCCTTAAAAAAGTTTCAGCACTGCAACACTGATGGTTCAGTTTCCCCAGTTCCTCATTATTACCCACAGGCTGACATTTTTCCTTTCTTGCATTCCATAGTTTATGCAGAATGCAGCAGTATCTCATCCCATTTTGATGAATAATGTAAACTACTCTGTACACTTTCACCTAAAATGTCTATATACTTGAGCTTTTTTAACAAGGCAAGTATTCCCACATATTGCTGCTAAAATGAAACCTTTAAAGGAGCACAAAAATAAGATAAAATACAGCAGATGACTTGTCTACAATTGATAAATCTGATCAGAATAGGAATACAGAAGTTAAGCCTTTACTCTGATAGCATTTAAAATTTTATTTTCATATTCAATAAAGGTATTTGGGTCATAGGGTGGGATTTTTCCTGTTCTTACAGCCATGCAGATTTGCTGGAGGGGCCTTAAGCTCTGCTAGAAACATATTTTAGCACCTAGTAATGTGTTTATGATGTCTCTTTATAGCTCCAATCTTCATGGATCTCTTTCAAGATACTGCTAGAGCTACTGACATTAACATTAGCTCTGATTATCCCTGTATGTACACACATGCATGCATACCCAGTCATATTAAGTAATCCTTATACTTAAAACTAGGACTTCGAGGGTTGGTGGTGTGTGGTCTTTAGTCCTTAAAAGTTACAGCTCTACAGCAACTTGAAAGCTAGCATGCAAGCAAACGCTGAAAAACTATGGGATGCACTGCCCTCGTGTGGAGATTTAAATGATAAAGGTATTGAGAGCTCCACAACCGTTCTTGACCTTGGAGCTTTGGAAGTAAATTTTTGGAAGAGCTGGGATTCCAGCTGAGTCAATAAACCTCCTCTTCCCTGAACCTTATCTTAATTTGCCCAAACGTTATAGAGTTGTCTTTGCACTAATCATTACACCGTACAAATAGAAGAAAGACTTATTTTTCATACTTAGACAAATATATACTTGTATCTTACATTATATATGTATACTTGTGTTTTATATAAATGCACACACATATAAAGCATGTCTATGTTGTGTATATAATATATACATCATGTACACACACATTTTCTAAAAACATTTTATGAACTTCTGATGTATTTTTCAAATATAAACAATTCAGGATCAATGGTCTTTATAGTCTGATACACTATTTATTTTCCTCTAGAGATTATGTAAGTGTTCATAGGAGCGAGTCTGGGGAAATGCTGAGATTAGAGGTGGGACTACCTGTGCAGCACAAGCCAGCCATGCGATTTTAAGAGAGGCTTGGGGATTTGATAAAATCCGCTGCCCCTCAAACACACAAACACTCAGACAACTACGGGTGTTGTCAGCAAACGCTCACCCTCCTGTCCCACTGATTACAGGGTTGTTAGGCACTGCTCTGCTCGGTCTTTTCCTCTGAGACTGATTCCTGACCTCAAGCTAACAGCACAGAGAAAGCAAGTGGCACATCAGGGGTTGCTTTCAGCGACAGACACTGGGCTGTGGCAACAGCTGGGAACGACAGAGCTGGAAGCATATATAACTGTGATGCTGCTTCTCTATCATGTAAATTGGGATGTCCCTGCTGCACACCGTTTCATCCCAGAAGGGGCTATAGCACACACCCGATATCAGGTGGAAACTAGGAGGAAAGAAGCAATCCTTTCTTTCTTCTGCCCTGTGTTGCTGCTGTGGACCTGGCAGCTTGTCCTTCTGAACAAAGCAGGGACAAAACCTGTCATTCTGTGCTCCTCTCACTACAATTTAGTTGTGTTCACAGTGTCATTTTTTTTTTTCAAGGCCCTAGGCTTCTCCACCTTGCAATACCTTCTCTGTGACAGAGGCCAAAAGCAAAGCAGTTGGTGTGGATCCCTGATATCCCTTCTTTATTCTTGGAAGGAAACACTTTTCATTATCTAAACATGCCACGGATGCTTCATGGGGGCTCGGATAATGATTTCTATGTTGCTAAAAGATGCTTTGTGAATGGCCACGTTCTCCTCCTGGGCACTGCTACACCCATGTTTGACATAGCTGCTTCTCCTTGTCCCATGAGATGGATGTGGAGCTATCTGAATGACAGACTGATACTCCTCTGGTACTAGATATACTGCACTCCCTCAGCAGCTGTGAAGTTTCCTCATAGGCAAGGTATAATGTAATTTGATAACTTTGTGGGACAAACATCTTCAAATTATGCATATGTAAAAACATTTACAGGCACATTGCATACTATACAGCCCACGTACTTAACTGAAAATCTTATTTAATCTGACTTCCTGTGGTTTCCTACATGCTTGTAACACCACCCTACTTCAAAAAGAAAGGAAATTATGGGAAGTGATCATGTAGACACACTGAGCTATTGCAGGCCTTCCAAGTTGGGTAGAAGAAGAGGAAGGAGCATTTAGACCTGAAGAAAAGTGAATTGACAGGGGTTCTTAAAAATGGACTATGGGAACACAGAGCTGAACAGTGAGACTGGAGACTGGTGAAGGAAGTCTACAGTACCCATTCTGAAAGTACCCCTTGAGTCTGGAAAAATGGCTCTTGAAACTCTTATGTTTTCCAGTAAAACTTCAGCAGTACTCTGCAAGAAGCAATGACAAAGTAATTTGAGAGCCAAGATGTACTTCTGTTTTATACAGCTTGCAAGGATCTGAAATTATTTTAAAGACTAGGAGACCCCTTCGTAACCCACAAATCTCATTGGACATGTAAAGCAACTTTAACAAATCAAGGAGATAGAGTAAAGCAAGTAACTCTGCTCAGAAGACTGCTAGATAAATGCCAGTTGTACTTAAAAAGATAAAAATAAAACATAGCACAGGTAATGTTAAATGACACAATGTTTTTAAGCAGAGGAGTGTTCCTGATGATTAGCTGGTGAAATAGAATCCATCTGTAAACCACTAATGTTCTTTTCCCTATAGTAATAGAAACAAGAGATATTAGTTACTTCATGAACTGTGCAAACACATTGGACTATGGCAAGGATATCAGTGGCAGAAAGAGGCTCCTTGAAAAACACAAGTCTGAACTCTTGGAATTAATGAGGTTATCCTAGAAAAGCCAAGCTGCCTTGTGAAAGGTGAAACGTTCATTCCCTTTATATCAACGTCCCTAGGATTCATTAATTTCTTCACGATGGCAATGATTTGTTCCCCAGACAAGTCGACCTTGTGCTTGCACAGGTGACAGCCAAATAATACACCCAGGTTGAAAAACATACTCACACTGCAATATATATAAAAGTAGGCAGAAGAATTTGATTATCATAGTGTTCTTTACCTGCTTGAGGGTATGACTGTGATGGCCATAGCATGAATACATAGGCAGAAAAGCAGAGAAGTCCAGAACAAAAATATCAAGGAAAGATCTCTGCAGTTCAGAGCTCTAACTGCTGGTTTGCTTTTGTTCAAAATACCTCAGATATTTGAAAAAGTCAACAGTTTCATAACCAACCTTGGACAAGCTAATCTTTGACTAGCACAGTCAGCCGAGACAGAAACTTTTCTGATAACTGCTGGTGTCATTGATCTTCCCCTCGGTCAGCTCGCTGCAGCCTCACACTTGTTCTGCCTGACTCCTGCAAGGCTGCTGTGGAGCAGTCAGTAACAGTTTCTTGTCAAACTCTCCCAACTCTGGCAGCTTATATGATGTGGTTTAGCTTTTCTCACAGGGTTCTTCAGACAGACATTTAGACCAGCATAAGTAACAGAAAGGTAAATGAAAACATGTATTTCAACAGCTTCATGGTTTTGTCTTCTAAATAAACTAAATCACTCTTTGTCATCTAAGTTTATCACAGTAATGAATTTAGTAGCTCCCAGTCCTTAAAAACAATAATAATCAAAAAAACACATATCATTTTCTTAACATAAAAAATTATTTTAGCAATATCCATTTTTGGACACAGTCTGAACCTTCATGGAAAAGAATCTATAGAATTTCCACATATTTCTATTATTTATTTATTCATTTACTTAACTTTCAAAAAGTCCGTTGTGCAAATCAGAGGAGCAGTATACAAGCAGAATTCAGTCAAGGGAGTCAAGTCATGTTTGTCTTATTCTTAATTGGACGCCACACATGTGAAAGATGAGTTATGTCGCATGCATCGCTACGGGCTCTACAGATGACTGGAGACAGATCTGTGTTCTGTCCTCGTCTGTCAAAACAAGCTGGCAGGAACAGAAGGTGTTCTGTCCTGTCAGGTCTGTTCTTTATACCTATACACTCGCTGGGCTGGAGTTTCAACTTTATTGCTTCGTTTCCATTACAGTGAAACTGTACTGGAAGACTGAATGAGAAAAAGAAGAAAATCAGGGCTGTCGGTTTGACCTGGAAAACTTTGCGTTATCGTCTTACTTCTCTGGAGTGACTGAATTTAGCTTATCAAGCTAATATCCCACAGAAAGCAAGGCATTGTATAGGAAGATGACTCTGGATAAGAAGTGTGTCCCAAATTCTAGGAGCATCCATGCAATTCCACTTTCCTTTTCTTTGGTTAGGATTGCAGTCACATTGAAGATGTACACATATTAGAATTTACAATTATGTTAAACTTACAGACATTAAGGGTAGGGATGTAATCTTTTCCAAGAGGAATAATTCTTCATCTTTTTCCTGTGTATGCCAGGAAACATATTTTTCTGTTACTTGGTGAGATCCTTCTCCTTTTACTCAGTCAAAAAATACAGTAGTATCATATGAAAGATACTCTGGTTTCCATTTGTGTAGTGTCTTTCAAGCCCCCTTGTTTGCAAGGAGCAGTGCCACAGTTCACAGCCCTGAAAAAAGAGCAGTGCATTTGTTCTGCCAAGCTCTATGACAAGCACAGACTATTCCTGTGTTTCACACAGGCCCTTTTTTCCTAGTTGGCTCTCCAGCTATCCCAGAACTATTTTCAGTATTATCGATTTGCAGAGGACATCTGTCTACTTTCACAGTTGTATTTAATCTAAGCATTTTATTTCCATTTTCAGTTCAGCATAATTTCCTTAGGTAATTATTAGTATTTTTAAATTGAGCAATAATATCTTTAAAGATCAATTTTCAATCCTGCTCTCAAGTCACTGCCGCCCATAAAGAAATTTAACTTCAGAATTTACATGCTGATACTTGAGATGACCTAAAGCCTGTCAGGTTGCGGTGAGAAAAGGCTGGTACCCGTGGACTGCGTCGGGAGCAGGAGGCCCAGCAGCCCCGCAGGGTGACAGAGCCCCTGCCCCAGCCCCTCCCGGTGCCACCGGAGCCCCAAGGTCTGCTCCTGGAGGGGTCCACACGGCGTACAGGTACGTACGTATGTACGTGTGTGTCCTGGGTTTGAGTGAGTGGTGGGGCTTTTGTGGTAGCAGGGGAGGGGGCTATAGGGGCGACACCCTGTGAGAAGCTTCTCGAATCTCCCCCAGCTCTAAGTCAGCTCCACCTCTGCACCAAAACTGAGCCCATCAGCTGCGCCTCTGCGAGAATGTATTTAAGAAGGGACGTGGTGAGGAGCAGTGGGACTGGTGAGGAGGAGTTGCTGCAGCTGCGTGAACACCAAGGTCAGTGGAGGAATGGAGGAAGAAAGGAGGGGGGAGGTGTGCCGGAGCAGAGACCCCCCTGTATCCTGTGGGGAGACGGCAGGGCGGCCCCCCCCTGCCACCCATGGAGATTTACGGTGGAGCAGACACTGAATTATGGCCTGTGTTTTTCATCTGGTTGATCAAGGTTCTGTGCCTGAAGAAGGCCAGGGTCTTGTGGGAAAAGGTAGCCCCGCTGCTGTAATTCAGTGCTGGGAGGATTGCAGCATGCGGGGGTGTCCCACGCCGGAGCAGCTCAGGAAGGGCTGCAGCCATGGGAGGGACTCACGTTGGAGAAAGTTTGTGGAGGACTGTCTGCTGTGAGAGGGGGACCACGATGGAGCAGAAGAACAAGTTCCCAAAGCTCCCCCCACCAAAGATGGAAGAAGAGGCAGCACTGCCTGCACCCCCCATTCCCTGCCCCTGCGCCCCTGGGGGAGGAGGTAGAGATATCGGGAGCAGAGCTGAGCCCGGGAAGAAGGGAGGGGTGGGGGGAAGGTGGCAATGTTTCTCACTGTCCTACTCTGTTACATGTTGTTAGTGTCTGTAATAAATCTATGTTCTTTTTTTTTTTTTTTTTTTTCCCCCTAATGAGTCTGCTTTTTGCTTGTGCCCATAAAGGGTGATTTTTTTCCCATCCCAGTCCTATCTCGAACCCCAAGCCTGGCTCTCTGTCCCTTCTCATTGCCAGAAGAGAGAGAGTGGCTGCGTGGTGTTAGGCTGCCAACCAGGCTCAAACCACAACAGTGCGTCTGTCTGTGTATCTATATAGAGAGAGATGTACGCGTATATATTTTCCACTGACCGACCTTCACACGCTCAGCCTTGCTGCTGGTGGCCCCGGAGCTGCGGCAGGCTGCCGGTTTTGGCAGCCCCTGACACAATCCATGAGACCAACGGCCCACAAGATGTCCAAGACACCCAATTATTCAATGCAAACCACAATTTCAGTGACTGGCTGTTTTTTAACGCCGGAGTACATATTTCACTTTCTTACCCGCCGACTGAGAAAACACATAGCATCACCCTG
Source organism: Tyto alba (assembly GCF_018691265.1). NCBI lineage: Eukaryota > Metazoa > Chordata > Aves > Strigiformes > Tytonidae > Tyto > Tyto alba. Next base: position 3,741,982 of record NW_024881276.1, on the reverse strand, counting down.
TTGGCAAGTTATTGGGAATAAACCTGAGGTTTTATGGTGAACTTTCTCTGCTTGCTTAAAAGGCCCCATAGGGGATATCTGGGATTCGGATGAGATCAGACGATGCTAACAGTTCCTTTGGACTGAAAAAAACGAATGACGCCGCCTCTTCGCCAAATACTTCATTCCGGAATCACGGGAGCGGCGGAGGAGGCTCCGCTGCCGCCAAACCCACCCGTGACGCCCAGCGCCAACCCCCGCGGCCCTCCGCCGAAGCTCCGCGCTCCCCCCGCGGGGCGGGCCCACGGGCGGGACAAGGCCCGCTTCCTCGGGGCGGGCGGGCCGAACCCCCGCCCCGCCCCGCCCCGCCCCGGGCGCCGCGGCCCGGCTCCTCCCCGCGGCCGCGGCGCTGCATAAGGCCGCCCCCCCCCTCTTCTTCCCCGGTCTGCGCGGAGCGGGAGGCCGAGCCGCGGCGGCGGTTACCGCCATGGTGTTGAACCCGGTGCTGGGGAAGCTGGTCAGCAAGCGGGTGGTGCTGGCCAGCGCCTCGCCGCGCCGGCAGGAGATCCTCACCAACGTGGTGAGTGAGGGCGGGCAGGGGAGAAGGGCGGCGGCGCTGCCCTCGGGGCCCGCGGCCCGGCCCCAGGCCCAGGCCCGGGCCCGGCCCTGACCGCCCCGGCACCGGCGTGTGCGGGCCCGGCGGCGCTTCCCTGTCCGTCCCCGGGGCTACACGCCGGCTCGCCGGTGGATATTTACAGTGGTTGTCCTGTCACAGTTTTTCTCGGTCAGGTTTGCTCTGTAAGCGGGGCGCGCCTGCGTACTTTTCGTGTGTGATCGGGTTGATACGGGGGGGGGGGGGGGGGATTGAAGCGTTCTGCGGGTGTAATCAAACAAATAAAAGACTTCCTCAGGCTGAAAAATGCTGGCATAATTACTTCTGGAGCAGAATAGAAAAGTTCAGAAGGTTTTACCGTCATGTAAATAATTGAAAATGCATAAGTAACGAAGTAATTAAAAATGCGCTTCCGTTGCTCTTTCGGTACTTAATACCAAACTCAGGAAAATTTGACTTAGGTTCCAGAAATGTATGAAAAATTTCTGGGATTAGTATTCTGAGTGGGGAGCATGGTGGTTGTCTCTTCTTTCTGTGAAGTGCTTGTGGAGCGCAGAGAAAGCCCGTAACGCGTCCTTCGGACTCGTCAGCCCCTGTGGAGGAACATGTGGAGCTCGCTGGGCAGGCTGCAGGAGGCTTTTGAATGACACTTTAATATTTTAATGCATCTAAATTAGGTTCCTTAGTGTTCCTGTTCTTCATGGGAGAAGCTGAATGTAAATGGAAAAAAAAGTATATTATTCTTGAAATAATGAGATGTGGAAAAGCACCAAGGTTCGAGCATGCGTGAAGTTATTAAAACATAAAGTGCCTGCTGGGTGTAGTAAATTTACAGGTATAACCTGCAGGCAAGAAATAGGGAGAATATTTTTTTTTTTGACAAAACTATACAGAAACTGGGTCTCTGTTTTCTGGTTATCGTGTGTAATGGCACGTAAAGTGTGGGAGGTAAAGGTCCTGTAAGAATGTATACTATTTCATGAACAAATAAAGTATTATGGATGGATTAAATAAAAAATATCCAGTAGTAGAACAGTCTGTTTATGAAGCGTGTAAGTTTTATACTGTTAGATTTTTTAATAGAAGAATTGTGAATTTACTACTGCAGGTAGGTTCTAATAAATAATAAGGGTAAAATCAATTAAGCACACTGGTTTAAAAGTTTTTTATGATTGAGCTTTTTGTTCCAGACTGCTTGCAAATTATATGTATACACCAAGCACTGGGGTTTTTTTGTTGTTGATTGTTTGTTGGGGTTTTTTGTTTGTTTTTCTTTTTTTTTTTTTCCTCTGTGTGTTTGAGGGGGAGGAGTGTTAAAGTAGAAAGAGTAAAAATCAAATCTGTTACTTGATTAATATCTTGGGAGCAACTTTCGGTAACCAGATCAGCTTGAGTTAATTTCTTTCCTTTGTTATAGGGCCTGCGGTTTGAGGTGGTTCCATCCTGGTTTAAGGAGACACTTGAGAAGTCATCTTTTGCAGCCCCTTATGAGTATGCTGTAGAAACAGCAAAACAGAAAGCTCTTGAAGTAGCAAACAGAATGCACGTAGTAAGTTACCAGCTATTTTGGCCGTGAGATTTTTGTCTTTGTTGTGCATGTTACTGTGACTTAATTTGCATCTACTTCTTGGGTGATTTCTGAGTGCATTTTTCCCACTGAAGGCAAATGGATGGTTTTTTTGTCATTTGTGAAGGATAGCTTCCTGAAATTAACTCACCTAATCAAAATAAGGTCTGGTAGGTGCAGTTTGGGCTTTCCACACACAGAAGTGACCTGCATCTCTCGTCAGCAGCACACCTACTCTTACCTGGGATTTATACTTGGTAGTTCCTTTTAGCAGTCAGGTGTGTGTCTGGACAGTTGTTCGTTACAGGTGTTTGTTGGCTGTGGAGGCAGACTCTCTGGAAAAACACACTGATGTGAACCCAGTGCTTTGTTGCAGCTTTCGCTGAACGGTAGTTCTGTTGAACAGTTGTGACAAGAGAATAGCTTGGAAATTGTGAGTATAGAGGTGCTAGAGGAAAGCAGATAAATTCCATTGTAAAGCATTTTGAACAAAGAAGCAGGCAATTTAATTTTAAGAAGGAAGAAGCTGATGTGATTTCAGGTTCTGTAGTCAAGGCATTTGTTTTGTAGCCTGAATATTGTCAAAACCAGTGATACAACTTACACTATCAGTGGCATATTTGACTTCTACCCTTGCCTGCAATCACTGTGTTTGAACACATAGGTTGTGGTAGAGATCAGCCTTATTTCAAAGTCGAGCTGATTAGATCCCACAAAATGTACCGTAATAACTTCTTAACGCAGCTCTGGAAGAGAGGAGCATGTTTGTTGAGCCTATACTGGTGGCAGAAAAGGAATGTTGAACACTTTAAACCAACAGTGTTGCCAGATGTCACCATTTGTCAAAGCAAATATTGCAAGATCCCTAATGTAAATCGTTACCCAGGTTTCCGTCAACTTCTTGTCAGAGGATGGTACAACATTAGGAGGGTGGATTTTAAACCCAGCCTCACCGACTTAACACTGGCCTTTCATTGCAAAACGCTATGCTGGCAATAATGCTGGATCAGTGGATTTCAAAATTCTTCTTCATACAGGAATTTTTTAATGATGACTGGAATTAGTCCTGCTATTTAAAGCACATCATTGGCCTTTCTGTAGAAGAACTGACTCAGCTATAAGGATGTCCTACAGTTTAAAGCCAAGAAAAGGCTACAAGGAATCTTTATGTATATCCCTAGCTCTCAATTTCCAAAAACGGACTGCATGTTTTCCCTTTTGAGAGAGATAAGGCAAGTGTAGCTAAATAAAGTTTGGAGGTTGTTTTTCAGCAAAACTTGGCTTGGAAAAATAATCCTGGAGGGCTGTACTTCCTGGTTTCCATACACTGGGCACTTCCTTTAAAGGAATTCTGTCTGCCACCTGGAATGCCAGGCTGACTTTTGAGACTGAGATTAGTTCTTCCCTGGATGCATTTGTTCATCAGTAAGGTATTTGAGCAAAATTGTGCTCTGAAAATGGTCTGCTCAAGTCTCCTGTTTTCCTCACTTCAGTGGCAATATAAATGATCGCTATTTTGTAAGCAGTGCGAAAGGAGAAACAGTGTCTTGTTTTCAGGTCAGCATAGAGCCCTACCTGTAAACCAGTAAACTTATGTTTTCTTACCTTAGGTTTTAAAAGGTTTTGTTCTTTCTACCTCTTTTGAGAAGTATCTTCTTTCTTTATGCCTTTGCAGAAACACCTGAGAACACCCGATGTTGTCATAGGAGCAGACACTATTGTGGTAAGAAGTCTTCTGTGGTTCAGCATTGTTTTAGTTTATTACTTGTAGAAAATACTTGTATTTTTAGGTTTAAAACTGAAGTTTGAAAGCTGTCTTCTCAGTGAAGCTATACCTGCGATATGATACATCTTTGGTTTTGTGGGTGTGGGCTTTAGGTTTTTTTTTTTTCCCAGCAAGGCAATTTTTGGTATCTTGAGTCCTAGAAGCCTTACAGCTGTTTTTGCAGAAACACCAGTATTGTGTAAAGATTGCTTTGCATCCTCTAGTATGTAATGGAAATCCTTTTCTCGGGCAGCTGTTGACTGTCAAGAAGACCAGATCATGTGAACTGTTCAATGTTGTGCCTTGTAGTGGGCATCACTTTATACCTGTCACCTCCACAGACACAGGGAACTGTTAAGGACAGAAGTTGAATTACTCATTTGAGACCTGCAGCCACTGAAGTGTAGTGTGGCATTCGTTATGTGCTTGACACTAAATTACCTATTCTACTGAAGTATCTGTGCTTCTTGCTCTACTCTATAGACTCCTGTTTGAAGCCCTGTGTGAAATCCTGGTATAAATGTAATTTCTGACCTCAGTTTCTGAAAAGCAGCAGCACACTCACTCTGTCTTTCTGTTTTAGACTGTGGATGAGCAGATCCTGGAGAAACCAGTTGATAAGCAAGATGCGTATAGGATGCTGTCAAGGTCTGTAGTTTTTAAGAAAGATTCCAATTGTGTGTATATTAGGCTGTTTTAAAAGGAGCTGTACAGGTTCCTTGGTGTGTATGAAGAACTCAGTGGACACAAATTTTTCAATCACTTTGAAATAGTGTTACCTAGTTCTGCCACTGAAAAAGTTAGACCTGATTTTATGTTACCCACAGCTGCTTGCACTTGCCCCTTCATCTTAGGAAGCTGATCAGGGACATAATGAACCATTTTGTTTTCACTTGGATTAGTTTTCAGAGTCACTTATAACAAGACTGTACGTATGCTTCAGCTGGTACAGGATGGGGAGTTAGGGAGGGAAATCATGATGGGAAAGGTGACAGAACCATCATAGAAGTGGTTTGGAGCTTGAAATTTAATCAAAGAATATTGCCTGTACAAGAAAGTACATGGTGATATGTGTTAATGGACAGTTGCTTTAAATTCTATAGTTTAACTGAAGAGGGAAAAAAAAAATCTACTGACAGTGTTCTTCATGGCTGGTGGACTGATGTTGTTTGAGGCTTCTTTTTTCCTAAAGGATACTTTTCCTTATAAGGCTAACATTATCTTGTAGCACTCTCTTTTTTAAAAAGAAAAAAAAAAAGAGGAACATCAACTAAATAACTCTAGTCACTGAAGGATGAGATGTGATGAATCCTCTAGTCATGCTTCTGTTTTATGGGAAGAACACAGAAGAGGTGCTCTGTTTGTTTAACCAGTTTACATTGTAACTCGGGCATCCCTTAAAGAGAATACAAGTGCCTTGGTAGTTTTTGGAGTTTTGCTCTTTAAGTCTATCTTAGATTATTTTTTTTTTATTGATGACTTAGGCTGAATTTTTGGTCCTTTGTGGCATGTTGCTAACTTAAAAGTAGTAGTCTTAAAAAAAAAAAAAGTGATAGCAGATATGCTATTAGTAGCAGATTCTCAAAGGAGTCTGTCTGTCAAGTGATTTGTCACAACTGTTTTTGCTTGAAATCAGACCAAGTTCAGGTAGTTCAAAAATAGTAGTTTTTTTCTTTTACAGAGCTTAGTCTACTTCTAGCACATGCAAAAGTTTTTTTTGGTTTTTTTTTTTTTGGTTCAGTAGGTCAGTCTCTTAATCATGGATATGAAATGCACTTAAAATTTAGATTTTTACTACTCCTCTTTGTTTTATTCTATATGAATAGGAAAAAAAAATGCAGATGATATATGCATATATCCAAGGTGACAGATTAAAATTTCACTCAGTTTCATTTTACAGTTAGTTATGTGGAATCTAGTGGAGAACAGTAAGAGTACAAGATGCTTCTGATCACATCAAATAATGGCCTGGCTAATCAACTGGAGACTATTCCTTAATTAGTCTCGTGAAAGATTCAAGTTCTCATGCTCGTTATTATACTTCCATTGCTTACACATTAGTTTAATAAATTTAAGGCCCACAAAATTAATCGGCCAGTGTGTGGCGTGGTGGAGCCACTGCAAGAGAGAGCTCAGGGGGAGTGCAGGCTCTCTTCCTCCGCACTCTGTGCCTGTTACTCTGGCTTGCCATGGGATCCCTGGGGACCAGCCTGGATTAAATGAGTACAGAAGCTCCAGGTGCCTATCCCTTGTTTAGTCTAAGTTGCATCACCTTGCTATTTATTGCCTGCTTTCAGTGAAGATGCCTATGCTTGTAGGGTTTATGCTGATTGGCTTTTTGTTATGCATTTGAAATAGTCACTTCTCCCAATGTACAGTAAGCAAGCTGATACCATGGAGTACTCTTCCAAATTGTGGACATCGGTACAAGTGAGATTTTGGAGACTTGAAATGACAGAATCTCTTGAGAATATTTTTTTGTTTCGACAGTGTCTTTTCACCTATGTTGAAATTAAAAAATAAAATGTATTTAAGACACGTGTCAGAGACATCAAGTGATGTACTAATACAGTTGTCTGTTTCTCAGGCTGTAGTAACATAATCACGTAGAATGTTTTTGCACATGACAGATTTCATAAAACTGTTTAATGTGCATTTTTTTTCCCCGACAGGTTGAGTGGGAAAGAGCACAGTGTTTTCACAGGAGTGGCTATTATACATTGCAGCAGTAAAGGTACATGTGTCGTTTTATTAAAACTCAGTATTTTCATTAAAAATTACTCTCATAAGGACTTGTACAAGTGAAGAAACAGGATGGAAATTTTTCATATACAGTCTGAATTGGCTTCCTACTCATGATGAGAATTACCTTATAAATGTATAAATTAAAAACTCCCTGCAGAAGCCTACCTTCTCACTGTATTCAGTTTTCACACAGGAAGGAGGATGACAAAATACAGTAGGCTTCAGAAATAATGTCTGAAAGCTATGGAACTAATTAAATTGTAGGAATATTCTAAATGAAATTCAAGTAAGGCACTACCACCTGTGGGATTGAGCAGAATCTGATCCATATTATCTATTCCTGTGTTCTGTTTACACTGGCTGATGAATACAAGTGGTTGCCATATCTGTAGTTACTTTGGTTTTTGGTAAATAAGGGAAGCTTTAGAGCCCGTTTTTAGGGGATGAGTAAAGTAATGGCTTAATGCCTCAGACTGTTAATGAACTGTAGTGGTGTTCTTTATCTGATAATTTATATAACAAGCAAGTGGTTTTTGAGATCAATACTATTAATATAATTTGAGGAGTATTTAGCTTGAGAGGCTTCCTCTGATAATGGTGCCAATATTCTTTTAGTGTAACTTTTGCAAAGATCGTTTCTCTGAAATTTCACTGCACATACTCTTTCTGTAGACAAATTATTTATAGCTTTTAATCTTTACTGGAATGATTGCTGTTAACTCTTGTAGTAGAAATAAAGTCACTATCCAGTACCCTTACTAATGTGCTAGTACAGTAGAAAGAGAGCTGCTGCAAAAGAAATACATGTTATCAAGGGGTTCTGGTGAGCAATCCAGAATAATGATGTCTTTAATTGTTTACCCTAGGAAGGAAGTAAAAGTGCACACAGCTGTAGTGCTGATGCTATGACAGCACGCCTCATTAGAAGTTTATAAATTTAAGCCACATTATATGGTATTTTTATTCATCTGAACAAGTGTGAATATTCCCCAAGTGATTCCATAAATGGAAGAGTTTTCTAGAATACATTTTTAGTTTTAGTTTATGAATACAATGCTGTCATTAAGTATCACGTTTATATTACAGATGGAATTTTCATCTTGAACTGAATGGCGATTTTTTTATCATTACTGAAAGACACAGTAATCTGTCTTCATATGCAACATTATTTTTTTTTTTAACTTGGGTCATTAAATGACTTTTCAACACTAACACCTTTAGCAGTTGGTTAGTATTCTTCCTTTAGTCCGTACTGTGGCTCTTACTGCTCCTCAAGAATTTCCACCGCTATTAGAACAGTGGTAACAGGAGATGCTGACCTTGGTATTTCTAGAAGAGCATAGAGGCAACTAATAATCCGTAATGTGCACACCCATTTGTGCAAGGCTGTTTAATTTTGAACACATTTTAGAAAAACCTTAGTCTGCAGTGATACCAGATTCACAGTGTACCACATGCAACAGGGTCCACAACCAGGAGTGCAAGACTTTATTGCACCCCTGGCTTTCTCTCAACCACTTCTAGACACAGAAGTTTGAAATAATCTTGTTATTTCTTGAGAGTTGATATGGAAATGGCACTGATGGTTGGTGATGGGACTGGTGGATATCTGAGTCTGCAGTGCAGATGCAGCTGCACATTCACATTTGAGCATTTATAACAGCTACCTGTTTAACTATGATGTGTTGTGAAGAGTTCTTTCACAACAGTCATAAATTTATAAGGGTGTTTGTAGCCTTCTTTGTACTTAGTGCTGGGTGTGTATGCTGGTAGTCCATAAATAGGTCTGCATAAGCATTGTTAATTTAAGAGTGCATCACATACAGGGAGAGCAACCTGCTAGCCCCAGGACAGGACTGCAGGGGTTGAAAATGCAGGCTTTTACTTTTTGGGGAAGTTGAGTCCGCTGTCCCTAAAGAAGATTATTAGTAATTTCCTATATCTGTGTCGTAGCTGTAATTTTTCCAAAGCAAAAATGTCAAATGAATACGCAATAAGACAGAGGTTATGCTACCTAAACTAGAAGTTCTGTTCCTAATAAGACCTCTTCCTTTCTGTAGATAATCAGCTAGAGACAGAAATCACTGACTTCTACGAAGAGACTAAAGTAAAATTTTCTGACCTGTCTGAAGAGCTCTTGTGGGAGTACATTCATAGTGGGGAGCCAATGTAAGTAAGACCCTGAAGCTGTCACACTGTACTTGAGAATAGGCCTTGGGGTACGTTACTAGCCACTAGCATAGAACACTTTTTCCTGTGCTCTGTGGAATTTTGCTATGTATATATGATAAATGATAGCATGGGTGATGTAATGTGGATATTCTGTTCTTCTTGTCTAGAGCTATTATTCCTCCAGGAAAAGTGAGCTCCCTTTTTAGTACCCTAAAGCATTTGAGAAGTAATGACTGTTGAAATACGCTGGATTGGAGCGAATGCTCATGCAGTAAACAGTTACCTCTCTGTTAACACAGGCATTCTGGGAGCTTGGATACTTGAGAAAATGAATAGTTCTCATTTTAAAACTGGTGAACAGTGTGAGTATTGGAGAACTTCATTGAAAGAAGTTGGAACTCGGTTTATTTAGTTTATCAAAATGGCACTGCTCTGGTGCAAGAAATGCCAATTTAATTTTCACTTACTCTTGTGGCCAGCTTATGTGTTCCAGTGCCATAACTGTCTCTTAGCTTATGTGTTTCCACTACCCATGTAATATACTAGTTAGTTACAGACAACATGGATTCCACAGAAGAAATAGGATAAGAACAGAATGCCTAACTGCGCCTAAGATGAAGGTGACTAGATTGTTTAAAAAAAAAAGTACTTATTTGGATACAACAAGGGAATGTTGGTGACTTCATGGAATTTGCGTTTCCTCTGTGTTAGCTAAAGCTTAGTAAAGGCATACTGGGCTACAGTTAGGACTATGGACTGCATATCTGGTGATCTGGGGTGAACTTTTGGCTCTAACTTAAATTATGACTGTGTAAGAATATCAATCGTGGTGTTTTTTTAAACTAATTTGTGCTGTAGAACAATATAGTGATGTTTTACTGGGGAAAGAGGAACCGGTGTAGACTTTGAATTTACTTAAGTGCTTGTGTGTAAATGAGGCATACTTTCTGAACATGTAAGGGTCAGAAACTGAAACTAAATTGGATTATGCAGAGAGAAATGTTTTGGCAAGAATAAGGTTTGTAACAAATTTCTAGTTAGATTTTCGGAAGGTGACCTTTAGTATGCAGCTGATCATAAAGTTGTGGCTTGGAGGAGAAATGACTGTGAAATTTTAGGACGAATGTCAAGTTAAAAAATACTACAATATTCTGATTATTTCCTCTGGAAGGAAATAAGCTTTAGCAGTGCTGTGCTGCAGCAGAACGGTTCATGAGCAGCACTGGGTAGTTCTCTTCATTCTGCTCAACAGGGTGTGTGGCAGCAAGGGTTTCTCAGGAACCAGAGATTCAGAGAATATATTTCCTTACTCTCTGGTGCAGAAGCCAATCAGTCTTCATTCATATAAGCAAGAGGATAGGAAGCATTTGATCTGGCCTTGTGAAGGAACTACTAAATATAGTGTCCTATAAATTTTGCAAAACAGTAAGGAGAAGTCTCTCATGTTTTGGTTTGGTTTTTTTTGGCTGGGCTTTTTTGTTTCCTGCTTCATGCCCCACCCATACTGGTTACACATTTATGTGCATACAGGTTTTTCTAAACACTAGCACAGTTCAAGTGAGCACTTGTTGCTTTTTGTTTGTTGTTTTTTTTTTTAATGTCTACTTAATTTTGTGAAATCATACAAGAATTAATGATCACATGAAAAATGAAAAGAAAATTGACTCTCTTGGTATGTTGAGGGTTGGGCTGAGTTCTCCTTATAGCAAGGACAAAATTGGCATATAGTGTTTTAAAAGTCAGTCACTGTTGATACAGAATAATTCTGAAAGTATATGGCTAATTTAAAGTATGTGTAAGGGAGGAGGGAAGAGCACTCTCTCAAGGTACACTGTGATGTGATGAGGCTATAAAAGCCCTCAAAAATTCTGGCTGCAGAAAGACAGCCTTTCCCTTTCTGTTTTATTCTGCTCCTCTTGCCAATCAAGGATTTTCTGCCTGCTCTCAGGGTCTCTTTTCTGACTCTCTGTAGAAGGAGGGTGGGACCATGGTAATCCTCAGTGTTTTGAGTTTGTGATGAGTAGACTTAGTTTCTGCCAGCCTCTTTGACCCAGTTTTTTAATTTGTAATCTTTACTTTGTGAACAACTTCCTCCTTCTCTCCTCACAACTGGCCCTCTGAAGTTCCCATGTGGTTTTTGGTAGCTCTGCTCTCAAAGGTGGCGATGGAATCAAATGGCCCTACTACACTCTGGAAAAGGGGTGATTATACAGAGGCTGGAGCTCTACAGTTTCAGACTTAACTACGAAGTAACAAAACGTAGAATGTAAATGTCCAACTTTCTTTCCTTGAATGATATCTCTTAAGAGTGTTTTCCTTCAAAAATACAGCAAATGTAATTTCTATATTTTACAAATAATTACATACTCATAGCACAAATTAGCTCATGGGTAACATGAGGTTATCAGCTCTTAGAGCATAAGAGCAAAAATCTGCCAAGTGCAGGATTACAGAAGTAAGGGGAGCTGTACTGTTTTTATACTAGAATTAACTTGGAATCTTGTTTTTAGTTACTACCATTGACTCCCCTGTATGAAATAATTGGCCTACATTCACCAGAAATTACTAGCAAATCTTCTTGTACCTGCCTTTCTCTGCTCCTTTGCAAGTTCCTTTGGAGATGGAGAAACACGTCTGGTTACATGATGTGTGTATGCTGGCTGGACATACAGCTGTTGCCTCTTGCAAGAGAGAGGTGACCAAATTCTGCTTCTCCTTACCTCTGTCATGCCAGTCTCTGCTCTACAAAAGCATTAACTTGATATTTGAAGGAACTAAAAGTGAGACTTCTCTAATTTGTAGCTATGTGAAGTGAAGACAACTAAGCTTGGGTATCCAGTCAACTAACTATTAGTTGATAGAGATGCAAAAAATTAATGTACAGCTTTTAATGTATTTTAAACGTTTGCTTCAGTGAAGGCTAATTTTGTCAGTGCTGTACCTATATCATATCTTTCTGACTATTAGTGAAGCCCAGTCTTTAACTCCGGTGGGCTCTGTCTAATGTGTCTGAAATTTGCCTGTATTTCTACTCATGTAACTGTTTGAACCAAGACATGTATAACTGTCAGACACATGTTCTTGCCTTTGGAAACCCACCTAAAACCTGACGAAGCATCTCCCTTCATCTTGTAGGAGCAGTAGTGCTTTTTAGTGCAACATTGATTTATTTGATCATTGGCTCTGTGTTGGACAATACAGATACTGTATACCTGGATTTACTGTTTTGTGGCATGACTAAAGTTCAAGTTCTGCAGCTAACAAAGAAAATGTGCTTTAATGTTGCATTTTCAAGAGTTTCCTCTACTGTACCTACTTCTTAACAATTTTTTTCCCCATTGTATTTTGTCTGGGTTGGTTTGTTGTTTGTGGGGATTTTTCTTAAAAAAAAAAAAAAGTTGCACACATTCCTGCTGTATTGTGTGTGGATTTGTTCATTGGTTGGTTGTGGTTTTTTTTTTGGTTTTGTTTTTGTTTTTTAAATCAGTGGATTAGCACACATTCCTTCAGAAATCATGTATCCTCTACAACAGTCAGTTACTGAAGAATGTTTTAGATGCAGCAGTGGTCTTACTGCTTGTCAAAAGGTCTTTAAAGTGAGTTGTGTTTTTTATATAGTGCAAATTAACAGGTGCATAGTGTTATAAATGAAGCCTTAAAGTTAGTGCTATGCTAGTAAGAGTATCTTAGCCAGTCAGATTAGTCAGAGCTAATGGAGAGCTGTGTTAAATACTGATATGTTCTGGGGTTTAGCATGGAAGACACTTGAAAAGTCAATGGAACTGTCACTAACTACATAGCCTCATGCTTTTGGACTAGAAAAGCATGAAGTACCTGTAATAGAAAATCCTACTCAAGATCCAATGCCAGAATAGAAAGTTCTGTGTAAAAATAAACAAGATGTGACCAGTTGTGTTAGTGTCCTTGCTGGGAATATAATACTGCTGCTTTTGATGGTCACAAAGTGGGGTTTTTTGCCTCCCTGTCGGTATATACCAGAAAGACCTCATCCTACTGGACTGCCACTTCATTTAAAAATGAAAAGACTTTTTAGTTATTAGAACATTCCTAATATAGATGGTGTAAGTCTTAAGTATGTTATAAAAGAAGGAATATTTTAAACAATGACAAAGCAATACACTAGTGCTTAAAATGAATGATTAAAGGGAAAGCCCCATTCCCTAGTTTATAGCAATTCAAAAATCCCATTTACTGGGATACTGATTCCTCTGTTTCTCTTAGGAGACTATTAGAAAGGGAATCCAGAAATAAGTTCTAAAAATATAAAAAGCTGGTTCTGATCAAATCTAAGATGAAAAATCTACAATCATCTTTGTGTAGCAACTTCGTTTCACAAGTGGTTTGAGTAATTCCATAGTATCTTAAGTTAATAGATCAGAGACTGACCTCTGGTTTCAAAGCTTGCTGACTTGGGCTTTCAGGTTCTGATGTTATCTTGTAGTAAGCATACTTCTAATTGCCTTGTTCTTAAACGTGAACAGTAAAATTGTTGGGTCTATTGCAGCTTATCTGCTTGCATGCTTTTCCATTCCATGTGGTGGAATTTGCGTAATTGCACCTAATGACAAACTACATTTCCAAGGTCACTCTCTGTGAAAACATGTTCCTGTGCCAAATTACCAGTGTTACCATGACGTCTAAGAGCACAGTGTTGTGAACCACAGCTCTACTTGTTATGTCAGAGGTTTACACAAGAATAAGATAGGGCTGAATGGAATAGTAGCACATTTTGTATTTGAATGGGTTGCTCCTCCTCAAGAAAGTCCTGCTTTCCTGATCCTCAGTTTAGATACTCCCATGACTGAGATCTGCAATATGCATACTACAACCATTTGAGTTCTAAGATGTCTTCTTCAGTGTGAGCTCCTTTTGGAGCTTTAAAGGCCTGTCAGCCTCTTGTGGATTAGAGCAAGGGTCAGTATGCAGCGGGGTGACCCAGTGGCACTGTTGGTCTCAGGGACACTTGCTGTTACCTTTTTGGTAGCCAGGACTTGGAGAAGGCTGGGTAACCTATTGCAACACAATCTGCCTGCAGTCAGCTGATGTACCTCCTGCTAAGGTGACCGTGGCACTTGGACTGTCTGAAGCGTAAAGACCTTATGGGACTGTCGTGGTATAGGCCTGATTGGCAGCCAACCACAATGCAGCAGCTCTCTCTCCCTTCCCCTCCGGCAATGAGAAGGGACAGAGAGCCAGGCTTGGGGTTCAAGATAGGACTGGGATGGGGGAAAATCCCCCTTTTATGATCACGAGCAAAAGGCAGACTCGTTAGGGGAAGAAAAAAAAGAACATACATTTATTACAGACACTAACAACACATAACAGAGTAGGACAGTGAGAAGCATTGCCACCTTCCCCCCACCCCTCCCTTCTTCCCGGGCTCAGCTCTGCTCCCGATATCTCTACCTCCTCCCCCAGTGGCGCAGGGGCAGGGAATGGGGGGTGCAGTCAGTGCTGCCACTTCCTTCATCATCGGTGAGGGGAGTTCCTGGAACTTGTTCCCCCCTGCTCCATCGTGGTCCCCCTCTCACAGCAGACAGTCCTCCACAAACTTTCTCCGACATGAATTCCTCCCACGGGCCGCAGCGTTCCCCACACTGCTCCGTCATGGGTCACTAACTTCCTCCGACTGGATTCCCTCCCACGGCTGCAGCCCTTCCCGAGCTGCTCCGGCGTGGGACTCCCCCGCATGCTGCAATCCTCCCAGCACTGAATTACAGCAGCGGGGCTGCCTTTTCCCATGAGACCCCGGCCTTCTTTGGGCACAGCACCTTGATCAGCTGAGCAGGAACAACAGGCCATAATTCAGTGTCTGCTCCACCGTAGATCTCCATGGGTGGCAGGGGGGCCGCCCTGCCGTCTCCCCACAGGATACAGGGGGGTCTCTGCTCCGGCACACCTCCCCCCTCCTTTCTTCCTCCGTTCCTCCACTGACCTTGGTGTTCACGCAGCTGCAGCAACTCCTCCTCACAAGTCCCACTGCCCGTCACCACGTCCCTTCTTAAATACGTTATCACAGAGGCGCAGCTGATGGGCTCAATTTCCCAAACAGAAGTGGAGCTGGGGGAGCTTCGAGAAGCTTCTCACAGGGGGCCGCCCCGATAGCCCCCTCCCCTGCCACCAAAAAACTCCACCACTCACTCAACCCAGGACAGGGACTCACCCTTAGTAGAAATACTGATCTATATATTTATCCTGTGATTTATAAATTGAAGTGTTGAGCCTGACTAGTAGATTTAATCTGCCTCTAACTTGAGTACACTAGTCTTTACTCCAGACTGCAGTACTGGTGAAATATTTGTGTTCTGTGCTACCTTTACTCTTAACCTTAATTAGATACATGTCATTTTGCTTTCTCGCCCCCAGGGACAAGGCTGGTGGATATGGAATCCAGGCCCTCGGTGGGATGTTAGTTGAGTATGTCCACGGAGACTTCTTGAATGTGGTGGGATTTCCTCTGAATCACTTCTGCAAAAAGCTAGCAGAATTGTACTATCCGCCCTCTAAACATAATGTACAACATAAAAAGTATGACTCTATTCCTTCTGTGGACACTTTTGAGAACCTAAGTGATGGAGAAAGTGAATCTTCAAATTTCACAGAGCACAAAGGCACTAGTAAGTTGGACAGCAGTGGGATGTGTCCCTCGGGAGCTATTTGCAATTCTGAAAACAGTTCTACTGTCAGAACTGGTTTTATGGTACCTCTGGAAAATCAGAATGGAGTGTCGGAAGGTGCAGCAAAACTTCCATCTAAAATTCTAGAGCTGATGGATGGTTTTAGGGCTTCAAAGGTAAGGGAGAAAATAAAACTGTTCCTTACGTTGCTGACTGATACGATTGTTTCATTGGTTTTCAATATATGACAGCTAATGTGAAATACTTGAGTTGAGGTGAGAACGTATTAATAATTTGTAAAAAAGGACCACTGAAGTACCAGAGAATCTAAGATAACTGAAACTTCTTTTGCAGTGCAAACATTGAGATATTTTTGGTATTTGCTTTTATCTGTTGAATGAAATTTCAGTTACTCAATTTTTTTGTCTCGAGAGGAAAAAAGTTTGAACTTTTTTACTGATCACAAGAGCATGATCAAGTAGGAAGTTACCTTTATATACTCTGCAAAGAAAGCATTTAATAAGGTTAACTTATCTGACTAAACTGTGACCTTTCTCACTTTTAATGCTTAACGTCAGAATTCTGTGGAAGATCTTAATTTTTTTATTCCCTGTTAAGGAGATTATTTTTTTTGTGCCCTGTTTCATGTTTCAGCTATGTTTATCTGGTGTTCTCCCTGCAGTATCCGATGAAGACATAGGCATAACAGTTTTCAAACAGGTCGCATGCTCTGTGTAGCAGCCAAGTGTGAGAAATGAGTAGCTGGACACTCAGTACTAACAGGTTTTTTTACTCACAGTTCCAGTGTAGTGAAGACAACAGTGAGGAAGGTGAAGGAGCAGTGAACACCAATCACTTTAACAGATCACTGATCTCCAAGTCATTCATGTTTTAGGAAAAGGTGGAAAAAACTGCTAAAGTGGCAGTGAAATGACAAACTTGGAACTAGAGATAAAACAGATTTGAAGGGGGATGGAGGGAAACATGCAAGACGGGACAATGGTTTTGCTGAAACAGCGGAAAGTTGTACTGTGATCTGAAGGAAAACCATAGTGTGGTCGCTGTGGATCAGTGGGCATGTTGCTTGCAGGCATGCAAAGCAGTATTGGAGAGATTTGGAATAAAGCAGCCTTGAGATTGCTGTGTTTGAACTTCCTCGTATATCCATAGGGAGCAAATTCTGATGCATCTGAATGGGTGAGATGATGCTTAGCATTCCTTCAATTTAAGTAAAAAACATACGGAGTATCATCAGCATTATGTATGTTGTTTGCAGTGATGTGGTGCTGGATTTGGTTTTGGGCAGTGAAAGATGGTGATGCTGTAAACAGAAGCAGAAGCTTTCCTTTCCCACTAATTCAGTGTAAAGTCATAGTGTGAAGTGCTGAGTTTCATGCTGAACTCTAGCGGGAAGTTTTTTTCCTCAGGGCTTGGATCTTTGTGAAATTAAATACTGCTTGCAACGAACGTTTCCTGTGATCTGACAAAACTCATCATCTCTTCACTTGTAGAACAGGGATAAGAGCACAAAAGCTCTCAAGTTCTATTTCATTTTGATCCTTGAGTGTTGTTTCAAGGGCTTTGTAAAGTAGAGTGCAGTCTTCTGCAGGCGAAGATGTTGTTGCTGGTTTTAGTCTGAACAGCTGCTGTTGCAGGACAAGAGGGGATCAGGGTTAAATAGTATTTTCTCAAGCTTAATACATTCTGAATTTGTATAATCTGATCTGTACTCAGACCTTTGGGGTTTTTCCTTTTTTGATTTTTTTTCACCCCCCTTCCCCTTGAACTGAGAATTAGAGTGGTAGAGTGATTTGGATCAGCCAAGTTTTTGACCATATCTTCTCACCTTCTCTTTCCTGTTCTTAAAGTTTCCAGGTAGTATCAGTCCAAAGATTGGGCAGGTCTTGGTAGCCAAATGGTTGTAGACTAGATGCAGTTGGCTCAGTATTGTGACAGCCTGGATTATAATAAATCTCAGCTATATGTTCTTATTAGAATAAAAGAGGAAACTGTAAGAGGGTGAAGATGATAAAATATACAGACACACAGTAGCAGACCCTCATCTCAAAGTTAATCTCTTTTTCTCCACCTGATTTTTATTAAACAGAATGTCAATCCATTTTTTTTTCCTTGACTGCCTTTGATTTTTAAGTACACTATAGTTGCCTGCAGTTACAAAGAAATGGCTTCTGTGATTGCTGTGTGTGTTTCCACTCCTGTGCTCTACATAAATTCCTTGGGTTTTGTTTTTTTTTTTAACTATTACACAATACTGAAACTAAAGAATTGCAAATTAATTTCAAATGGGGAGCTATATATTATCACATCTCATTACCTTTCCTCTCTGGTTTGGTTAGCATATCTCTACAAGTTCAACTGAAAAACTTAACTTAGTTGCATTGCCCATGTTTTTTTTCTGCACTATCAGGCACTAGCTGTTCTCTCTTCCTTGTTCCATGTGTACATGTACTGTTAAGGTGCACATGTAGTACAATTGTGCTCTGAAGTTTTAGTCTTTTTTTTTTTCTTTAATTTTTATTTAACAAAGACCAGTATTACAGCTACTGAACCTGTTACACTGCCTTAGTGGAGCTTTCCAGTTCCATATGTTTTGGGTAAATCAAATTTAATTTGACCTTTTGGCATAGGTTCAGATGCTTAAGTATGTTTGACCATATGGAACAATCTTATAGATGGGGATACGCTAAATATCTGAATAAAGAGGTGATCTTCATGCAAAAGCTGTAGGCTGCATTCCAGAATATTTTGAGTTCCTTTCTCTCCCAAACACCTCTGTTCAAAATTCTGTTACTAGGCTAAGATAGTAAAACCCCCTGAGAGGGAAGGAAACATGATAGCAATTTCTAGGAGTTTTGTTAAACTGTGGTGCACTTCTTAAAGAACAGTAATTGTGTAGGATAAATCTAGGTAAAAGGTACAGTTCTTTTGTTTCTTGACTGCAGCCTTTAAACACAGCATGCTAACAGGTTTTTTTTCCTGCATGTAGGCTCTGTTTGTAGCTTCTAAGCTGAAGTTGTTTGATCATCTGAAAGATAAAGGTCCACTGAAGGCTGTAGATGTTGCAAATGAGGTTAGAACATCTGTGTGTGGAACAGAAAGACTTCTTGATGCGTGTGCTGCTCTTGGATTACTGAAGAAGACACCACAAGGTGACTAATTTCAACCCCCATCCAATTGCGTATAGTACTGGAAGACATGCAGGACTGGAAGAAATGCTTTGAAGTTAACAGGATCTGAGTTGATACTGTGGGTAACTTGGATTTGGGAGAAAAGGGAACGGATTGTTGCATCTTTGCTTTCATTAATAGTAGCTGGATTTGATTAATTTGGGGGCAGGCTTTATCTAATGAAAACATTCACGTCTCCTTTGAGGAATGCTTAGATTCTTCATGCTACACTGACCAAATTTCTCATAAAAGTTGTGTGGGTAGTCCCAGGGAACAGCACAATAGCTCAGATTTATTGTCTGCACTTGGGTAACAAGAACCTCATGCAACACTACAGGCTTGGGGAAGAGAGGCTGGAAAGCTGCCCAGCAGAAAAGGACCTGGGGAGGTTGGTTGGCAGCCAGCTGAATATGAGCCGGCAGTGTGCCCAGGTGGCCAAGAAGGCCAACAGCATCCTGGCTTGTGTCAGCAATAGTGTGGCCAGCAGGACGAGGGAAGTGATCGTCCCCCTGCACTCGGCACTGGGGAGGCTGCACCTCAAATACTGTGTTCACGTTTGGGCTCCTCACTACGAGACAGACACTGAGGTGCTGGAGCGTGTCCAGAGAAGGGCAATGAGGTTGGTGAAGCGTCAGAGCACAAGTCTTATGAGAGGCAGCTGAGGGAACTGGGGTTGGTTAGTCTGGAGAAAAGGAGACTGAGGAGAGACCCTATCGCTCTCTACAACTACCTAAAAAGAGGTTGTAGTGTGTGTGGGGGTGTCAGTCTCTTCTCCCAAGTAACAAGTGATTGGACAAGAGGAAATGGTCACCAGGGGAGGTTTAGATTGGATATTAGGAAAAATTTCTTCACTGAAAGTGTTGTCAAGCATTAAACAGGCTGCCCAGAGAGGTGGTTGATTCACCATCCCTGGAGGTATTTAAATGACGTGTAGACGAGGTGATGAGGGACATGGCTTAGTGGTGGACTTGGCAGAGTTAGGTTTACAGTTGGACTCGATGATCCTTAAGAGTCTTTTCCAACCTAAATGATCCTATTACTCTATCTAAAATAAGAACCAAATTCCATTCCCTGCTGCAGCAATGCAGAGTCACAATCTTCAGACGAATCACGGTTTTAACAAGGAGAGCTCTGCTGTGTGTCCCTCTTCATGGGCAACAGCTTAAATTTTAGTGCCCCTAACTGGAACAGTGCGTGAAGGTGTATGTAGGTGGAGTCAGTATCAGGTTTAATTTTTTCAGTCCACATTACGTAGTTAAAAGTTTCCATGTGCATCATTTACATAGTAAGACTTGAAATGGTCAAGTGCTAGTAAGAGAAAATAGAGGAGGCTTTCAACTCAGAGGACAAGACCAAGGAGGAGGCCCTAAAGGCAAAGCATACTGAAGACAGCTTGAATTTAAGGGACGGAGAAGCCATAGTCTAAAGAAAAAGGCAGTCAAGAATGAGGAGTTTCTGATACTCACCTTTGAATATTAGGTGTCTGAGGTACTCTGGTTTAAAAAACCTATCTATTTCTATATGCCTGTCTATCTTCCAGCATCTAAATTCTTTTTATAAACAAAGTACTTGCTCCTTTAAGAATAAGAAGACTTTTAGAACTATTTCATAGAATTTTTTGCACAAAAAAAATATGATCATAAGATTAGGATTTGCTAGCTATTTAACAGCTACACAGGAAAACACGCCTTCAGATTTTAAATGACAGTTGTAAAGTACTGAAACAAAGCTCATTACAATTGTTTTCTTCCCATAAGGTTACACTAATACAGATTCAGCAAATACCTACCTGACCTCAGATGGTGAATACTCACTTCATGGCTACATTATCCACTCTAATGACCACCTTTGGCCTCTCTTCACAAACTTGGAGTCTGCTGTCAAAGAAGGCAGCAGGCAGAACCACCGAGCCTTTGGAAAGAAAGCAGAGGATTTATTTAAGGTAATATCTTGTTAGTATCAAAACTGTCTTTGAGGAGCCCAGAAATGATCTAGGGGCAAATGGTCTGGGAAAGCTGGTTAGTCTCAGAAATGGTAGAAACACAATGCAACTCACTAGTCCCAGACTTCTGCTCCTTCGACTTTAGGCTCTGAAGTGCTGGAGCAATCACAGAATATATTGGGAAATTTGAGTGCTGATAAATTCTCCGGCAACACACTCTCAGAACAACCTCTGGGCCTGTTTCATTTACATTTTATGTGTCCTTTTTATAAACACCACATAGTACCTTATCACACATGCACCCCTTCCATATTGGGTGCCAGTCACTTGCTACTGATGTGCATCCAGTTCAATCTGTGCTGGCTGTGTAATCAAAGCTATTTTCAAAGTTGCCTTGCGTTGATGCAGTGGAGAAATGTTATAATCTCTTTTATGAAGGTTTGTAATTCTGTATGTGCTTCAAGCTGGTATACAGTGCTGATAAAAATTGTAATTCTTTCTTGCCATCTGTTTTCCATCTCTATAGCATTCCTTTTCCAGCAGTGCTGGCCTAGTGTACTTCAGACTACATCCTGAAGTTCTGAATTTGTACTTAACTTCTAGATGCTAATGAAGCCAGTCTCCTAAAGGAAATACGGGCTTTTGGAGACTTAAGAAGGTCCTGTTAGCCTAATACTAGTACCTGGTGGACAGAACCTCCTTTAGGAATCCTTCAAAGGCTCTTTTAAAGAGAGTTTAGATACTTTATTTTAGAGTAACTGCTGCAGTAGATGCTTAAATATTTGTGCAAATTAAGTGCTTTAACATAGGTGAACTGGATCTCATCCTTTTGTTAAACATCTGGATTACCAACTTGAGTTTGCTTGGGTGATGCTTGTGGCAGGAGTCACTGCCAGTTCAGGCCTGGGCTCTGTATGTGTACAGGATGGTATGTCAAAGCAGAATATGTGGGCTGGCTATGGCACTGCACATACCACAGCCTGGAGATACTTGCACTTCATGGTAGCAGTAAAGCCAGACATAGAGATTTCATCAGTTACGAAAGTGAGATATAAAGGGATTCATGCTTACATGTAATTTCAAAGGTTAAGGCATGAGATTCTGGTACTGAATGCTTGCTTCTCCCTTAATCAGAAAACCCAGTATGAGCTTTAATGTTTCTGGTTTAAGTTAGGGTGCAATCATCTAGTTATTTTTCCATCATGGGAGAATAAATGTCAGAATTAAATGAAAGCAATTTGAATATATCAAGGAGGAGCGCCTTAGGAGACTGAAAGAAAAAATTCAGTCTGTCATTTCAAACTGTTTAAAGTCTGGAGACATCTTGCTGTGGAGCAAATGCCTTAGTAAATATATATCAAAGGCACAGTGTATCTTTACAAAAGCACATACCAGATTACCCCTTCTTCCTGCTATGCTACCCGAGCTTCAGTGGGCAGAAGTGTTGAATTTAATAGCCCTTGGGACATCACCAAGAGCAGGTTCAAACCAGCCAAGTGTATGTCCTTTGGGATGCACTGCAAAAGATGTCTTGTGATCAGAATTTTTGAGAGAATGTAAAAATCTGCTTATCACTACAGTGAAATAGCAAAGGACTTGGATGAGTAACTGGTCAATGGCACTTTTAACTGATCTTTTAATTTTAGAATTCTGATGTTAATTTATACCTGCTGACTTGATTGTATATAGTTTTAGTTAAGTCATGAAATAAACTTCAACTGCTGTGCTTTTTCCCCTTTTTTAGGACTATTATCACAGCCAGGAGGTGAAGCAACGTTTTATGGCTGCCATGCACAGCATTGCCCACCTGACAGCAAGGGATGTGGCTACAGCATTTGATCTTTCACAGTTTAAATCTGCTTGCGATTTAGGAGGTATTGCCTCTAGTGGAACTTGTATGCAAGTCAAAGGGGAAAGCTTGATTTTTCAGTTCCATATCTTATTACTTAAAACATTGGGGTTTTTTACTGGAACTGCAGTAATTTTTACTGGAACTGTTGTTTTTCTGATATTGTAATGTCAGAGTAAAAGGACTGAGTGTAGTTAACTGAAAGCAGAGTTACTTAAATGGTTTTTAAGTACTTTGAAATAAGTGAATGTTTGTCACAATCAGTTACATACTGACACAGCTCAATACAAAAACCAAGATGGTTTGTGGTTCAGCTGATAGAATATTGGGCTTGGAACTCCATTTTCAGCTGTGATGTTACTGTCCTTTGGCCTGTCCAAGACTTTAAAAAGTAGTGAAGGATTTCTTTCTGAAGCCTTCTAAATTGGAGTGTCAAACTTGAAACACTGCACTGCTAGAACAAAAAAGTTTTGATTCTCTTACAATTCTTTTTTGTGTGTTTTTATTATTAATATCTAAGATGACCCCCAAAATGTTGAAGACCAGTGATATACCTGAAGAAACTCTTCTTGTTAGTGTTGTTTTTTGCCCTGTGTTTGGAGTTGCACAGAGGGAGTGTTATTATAGGGGAAGATCCACTGAAGAAGGAACGCTTAGTGCCTGGGGAGGTGGACAGCATGTCAGAGGATTTAACACAATACTGGTGCAACCTCTGCTTCTTGTGCAGAGACACCAAGACTTTACCATCCCTGTCCTTCACTGTGCTGGAGAGTATTTGTCAAACTTCATATACCAGTGCTTTGTAAATGGTCAATAGTTCTAGTGCTTTTCATCCACAAACTACAAGGCCTTGCCTTTTCACTAATGTTGTTCTACCTCCCCAAAAAAACCCTGAGGTCCTGGTATCAAAAGTCGTATTAGCAATTCTACAACAGTAAGGAGTCATGCCTGCATTCCCCAAACTTTAAAGCATCACTCTATCCACCAGGAACTGCTATTGTCCTTGTTAATTGTGGAGCTGACTGTCTAATTCTGATTTGATGTCTCTATTTTAATGTTATATACAGCCTTGACTATAAAAATGTCTGTAAATGCTGGGAGAAAAGACTTGTTTTTTTTTTTTTTTTTTTTTTAAAAAAACTTCCAACAGGTTGTACTGGAGCTCTGGCTCATGAATTAGTACAAATATACCCAGATCTCAAGGTCACAGTATTTGACCTTCCAGAAGTTATTGCAAACACCTCTTACTTTCAGCCTTCAGGACAACAAACGGCTCCAGTGACATTTGTGTCAGGTAAATGTAACACATGATCTTTTGTCTTACTTCTGTTATCCTGGAGCACAGACCAGGCTCTCTTGCTGCAGAAAAGAGTGTGCTACTGTGCTCCAACCCCAGACATCTGTCTTAATAGAAGGTAGTGTAGACTCATCCATGGTGAATGGGGACACTATTTCTCAAGCTTGTAGGGATAAAAACAAACTGGCTGTGGATGGAGAATGTGGATAAATAAGGGAGTATGAATTAGTCATTTTTGAGTACCACTGGCAGTAGAGCCTGCACGTCCTTGCCTCAGGCTTTTCTCTTCTAGGCAAGATCAACACGGTGGCTACAAAGGACTCTGTCTCCTTCCTTGCTTTAGGTTTTTTCTCCATTTTTATACGTTACAGAAATCTTACCTGTGATTTTTCTCTTTAACTACGTCTTCCTTATCTGCAAATCAGTGCATATCTCTACCTGTTCATTCTTGTTTCTCTTTACCTCTGCTGAAGCTCCTAGTTCCTCCACAATATTTTCATTTCATTTTATAGGAATGTAGTCTGTGGTTTCTGGAGGAATGTACTAACTCTACTTTCCAACAGGTGACTTCTTCAAGGATAATCTTCCAGAAGCAGATCTTTACATCCTTTCACGTATTCTTCATGACTGGCCAGATGAAAAGGTACACGTGCTGTTAGGCAAGATATCAGCTGTTTGCAAACCAGGTAAGTTTTTCATCTTGTGGGCTTAAAGGTACATGTTAATGCATTAACATAATGAGTAATCATAAGAAGTTCATATTAAAAAAGCGTATTTTTCTGTCCAGTCATAGTAGCCTTTGCTTGAATGTCTATGCTTGCATCATGGTAATACCTACTAAGAGGAAAAAAAAAAAGGAAACAAAGCTGCTAATAAAGCTGTATAAAATAAACCTTGACTATAGTTGAAGGTTTCACATACAACTATGACATCTCCCCTATCTCTGCCATGCCCAGTCTTTCTTACTAAGCCCTGTATCATCATATAACTAAGCATGTGCTTACACTTATACATACAAGTAGTCTAACTAATGTTCCTTTAGGTTAATCAAGATGAAGCAGTTTGTTTTGCAATCTCAGTAGTGCCCAGGCTATGGTAAACTGGAGTTCATCACTACTTTATGTGCAGATTTCATGAGAAATACATAGCCTCTTCTGCTTTCTCCTACGTTGGAATCATAGAATATCTCAAGTTGGAAGGGGCCCATAAGGATCTTCAATTCCAACTCCCTGCTCCTTACAGGACTACCTAAAACTGAGCCGTATGATTAAGAGTGTTGTCCAGGCATCACTTGAACTCTGACAGGCTTGCTGCTGTGACCACTTCCCTGGGGAGCCTTCTCCAGTGACCAACCACCCTCTTCTCAGTGGGGAACTTTTTCCTAATGTCCAGTCTAAACTTCCCCTGATGCAGCTTCATTCCATTTCCTTGTGTCCTATCACTGGTAACCAGAGAGAGATCAGCACCTCCCCTTCTGCTGCCCCCCTTGAGGAAGTTGTAGACAGCAATGAGGTCACCCCTCAGCCTTCTCTTCTCCAAGCTGAGCAAACCAAGTGACCTCGTAAGTCTTGCCCTTGAGGCCTCTCACCATCTTGGTCACCCTTCCCAGGACACACTCTAACAGTTTGATGTCCTTCTTAACATTGAGGTGCCCAGAATGGCATGCAGTGCTCAAGGTGGGGCTGCACCAGTGCACTGTAGGGTGGGACAATCACCTCCCTTTACCAGCTAGCTGTGCTGTGCTTGATGCACCTCAGGACACAGCTGGCCCTTTTGGCTGCCAGGGCACACTGTTGACTCGTATTTGGGCAGTATTAAAGATCAAAGGAGAAGACTAAAAGCAGAAAAGCCTGACTGCTAATATCAACTGATTCCTTAATCCAACAGGATTAACTGTAGCTGTGAAGTTTGTTTCATATGAGAACATTCAAAATTAGACTAGGCCATAAAGCATAATCCTGTTTATAAATTAAAAGAAAAGAGTGGGTGACCGTCTTAATCTTCTTATGCAAAGATTGGGGTATGACAGATGCTTACAGGAGTTGCTTGGATCAGATGGAAAGAAGACTGAGTTTAAGAGCGTAGTCAGGAAGTGATCTAAACTTCAGTAAAGTGGAGACCGTGCTCTAAACTCCTTCCTTTCAACAGTTAAACGGTTGCTTTCAGGAAGAGATAACTAAAAGTAAAGTTCTGTTCCTGGTTTCCACTGAGGACCATTAAAACACTAGTCTGAGGGACCTCTGTGATTGTTTCTGAACAAAGCACTAAAAGCTTGGAACTGGAAATGCTTTACTGAACCACTTTTAATTGTTTTGGAAATGCAGGAAGTGCCTTGCTAGTGGCAGAAATTGTGCTTGATGAACAGAAGATTGACCCTCCTAGAGCTGTACTACAGTCCCTCAGTATGACTGAAGGCAAACAGAGAAGTGGCTCAGAATATAAACAGCTGCTGGAGAAATATGGATTCACAAATGTACAACTTAAGATCACAGGAAACTTATTAGATGCTGTTTTGTGCTTCAAGAGGAATCTGCCACCCTAGTGTGGCCCACAAGGAAACTGGGATGCTCAGTTTTTATAACACTTGTGCCATATACACATCATCAACCAGCACATATTGTCAGTTTAGGATCATTTTGACCCTTTATCTGAGCATAACTGTTACAGGCCTTGAATAAAAGTTGGATTGCAGCTTCTGCAGGAGTGAGTTCTAAGCATTTAAAAAGTGCCTGGGGCAGGCCAAAACTGCTGTGTATTAAATACCTTCATGTCCAGTTCTTCTGGCTAGTTTACAGACCGTATTAAGCTTAGACTTGACGTAGCTGTATAGCATGCCAAGTTAAAACTACAGTCTTTTATGAGCCACAGTAATACCTTATTTTTCTTGGACCTTAAAAAGAATTCTCACTCTGCAGTTTATTCAGTAGTTACTACTCATTTTTATCAGAAATGAAAAAAGGAAAAGGAATACTGTACCATCTGTCTGAATGTGGGGGTGCCATTCCTCTTTTTCACCTTTCTGTGGGGCTTTACTGAAAAAAATATCTCAAGGATACCCTTTTTTAAAGCACTTTTTCTTCAGGCAAAAGTGAAAATAGGACGAAGCTCAAACATGTTCCTACAGCAGCTATAATGTCACAGAGAAACTTCAGCAGCCTCTGACCTCTAGCCACAGCATGAACCCATACAGGCTGCTGTTGAGAGCTGTTCCTATCTGTTCCTGTCAGTTTTGTTTTTTTCTGAATGTGGTTAAATGGCCATAGATGCTTTCTGTCTCGTTACTTGGGATGAGTTTTGGGATCTATGTATAAATTCTCTTACAAAAATTAAAAATAGAAGTTTCTTCATGTTCCAGTCTTTAATTATAGAAACACGTAATGTATCTCATCTTCTGAAGTAATTTGTCACTAATGTTTTTTTTTTCCTGCTACTTCATTGGTATTTATTTTTTTCTATTTAAAGTCTACTCTGTAGTAGAAGTCTTCCTGAGGATTAAAGTTGCATTTTCAAACTAGCTTTCTTTATCAGTTGTGAGTTTCTTGCTGGTCACACTTGTACATCAATAATTCCAGTAAGACAGGGCAAAAGAGGCTGTGCCTATGCTGATTAACTGACTGCAGAAAATTAAAGAGTTGATGAGCAAGATCAAGAGCTGCATCTGCATGGTGGACTCTGATGTTACTTAATCAGAGGTTACTTTGCTCTGTGAGTGCTGGGTAAAGCAGAAGTGCCACAGTGATTCAATTCATCATGAGAAACGTGCTTACTACAGAGCATTTCAGCTGCACAAAATCAGTGAAATATCAGACTTTTATCACACTGGGGTTTTTAATTCTTGGTAGGTTTTTATGAATGGAAATTTGACTGATCTCATCTGTACAGACATTTGAAGAGATACGGCACAATATTCAGTAACTGAATAAATACAAAATGTTTCTTTTCTATATTGACGTGAAGATTGACATTATCCTTACCAGGTTTGTATTTTTGAGAGAGACTCATTCTAGCAGTCAGGTGTTTCTAGTAGTTATTCATAAAGTTCGTAACGTTGTTCTTTAAGCAGCTGTAAGCTGCTTGAATTGGAAGATTTCAACACTAAAGTTGGTACATCTGTAACTGTCATAGACTTTAAAACTGTGCCTCTAAGTACTAGGTGTTTGGCTGTAAAATTTGACTAGAATGTGCTTGGCTACCACACAGCCTCAACGTACTCTGTGATTAAAGCGTAACACTCTACGGAGGCTGAGCATTAGTCCCTTGGGCACAGTGTCTGTGGTAACACTGTGGCTTTGCACTCTCAGGATCATTAAGCATTTGAGCAGGTTGCCCAGAGGTTGTGGAATGTGGTCCTTGGAGCTTTCAAGATCTGAGAACAAAGCCCTGCACAGCTGAGCTGACTAGAGCTGCCCTGCTTTGAGCAGGCAGTTGGACTACAGAGCTCCTGTGGTCCCTCTCAGCCTAAGCTGCTCGCTAATATTTGTCGTAGCCCACTCACCTGAGAAATGATAAACTTATCATCCCTCATTAATGTCCAAATTGAGTTTTTCAGTTGCTCTGGAGAAAGCTGGTATCTTTTGCTGGCTGGGAGAAGGGATGGATTTACTGACGTTACACTGAAAAGACTTCCTAAGCAATAGGCATAACTGAGGAAAACTTGGGCCAGTTCACTAATGAAGACATGAAGAATGATGGGGCTAAGTTTTAAAATCCAAATGAATTTCTGTCAGTAACATCTGTAAGTGTGTTGCTCCTTAGGAAGTGGCATTCAGCTATGCCTTCTTGAGGATGCTGTCTTTTACCCACATTCTGTCTTAACAGCAGTTCAGAGGAAATGTGATGCACAGAAGACAGTTTTTTGAGGTGGATAATTGTGGGGGTTAACAGCATGATAGATCAATAATAGAAACAAGAACTTCAGCACTTGCTCACTGAACGCTGAGATAAGAATCCTTGAGGAAGATAGAAAAAGAAGTTTGTAAGAGACACAGCTTGGTTGGCTGTGCTAGCTCAATCATTTTCACATCAATTTTTGACCTTGTTACAGCTATTAACAGTACTTGTGCCTCAAAAGGTAATGGGACAGACGTGAAGGGTAGTATGTCATCTGAACCGCCCAGCACAAAAGCTTGGGAAGCTTTTTTAACGACTAAGACCCTCTGTGTGCACTCTCAGTTCAGTTTTGGATGTGTTCGCCAACTCCTGGATCGTGGAAGTATTTAATGTGGGGTTTTGGTTTGTTTTTTAAAAAAGTTTTTGGAGGGCTGGAACTTTACTTTCCCCCCATCTTTTGGCTGGAAATGGTGTCCTTGCTGAACAGTGATAATTGGATTAAATTACTTTCTAATTCAGAAAAGATTGTTGCAACCATTAATTTTTATCTTCTATAAAACCACGGCCAAAAATTCTTTATCAGCGTATCCTTTCTGAAAGGGCTGGAAGTTAGTTGTTTCAGTCTCTCTCACGAAGAAATTTCAGTTACATTAGTAAGTCTTCATTAACTGTAGAGAGATTTTTTTTCCCTGTACTAACTTAATTTACTGTGTTTAATTTTTGAAGGTGTTCTTCCCACATTGTTTGTACTTTCTGGGTATATTTTTTCAGATTACCCTGATATTATCTGCATGTCCCAGATAACTTTCCATGGCAAGGTACAATGACCATTTTATTTGTGTCCTCCTTTTAGAGTGTACAGAATTTGGACACCGTCTTCCAAAGCAGTAATATAGTGGTGACTTAGAGTCCTGCATTAGCTCTGCCTAGCAACTTTTGCTGTATAACCAGGAACTGCAATTCCCAGATCATTCTGTTGAAGACACAGGAGAATCAGATGGAAAGGGGAATAGAAACCACTGAATCATAACAAATGGGCTTCATCACCCTAACTTTAGGTTTCCTAACATTAGGCATTCAGACCATCTAGTCACCTGGAGCTCCCTAATCAGTAGAAAAACATGGATTTTTCAGTGGATGATTCATCTCACTTATCTGTGAATTTCCTGGTTTTCCTAAGAGAAGTGATTACACGTTTCATAGTGGATAAAGCATATTTAAGAGGGCTGGCTGAAATATAGCTATCTAATCTATGGATGACTGAATTAGGGCAGAAGAGTCCCACTGGACAGATAATGTAGGTTCAGGCTCACCTCAGACATGCTTGCTAATCTTTTTTCTCTGTGAAGCAAACCTGTGTCATGTTCATCGCAGGGTAGAGAGCTTGAACTTGCATTTAGTCAAATAGCTGATGACACGGGGAAGAAACAGGGAATTTATTAATAAGCTGTCAGAAGGACTTTCATGACTCATGATAGTTAACACGCGAGGTCTCAGCAATTTTATCTGCAGATCTCAGTCTCTCCTCTAAGAAACTGCAGTGTTTAATTTACTTTTTGTCAGTTGTTAAATGACTGAGATGTACGGGTGGGAATGGCTCTGAGATTATCTTAAGGGTCAGAAAGATACGTGTGCTATGCCGCATAGTAGTACTAAAATCACTGTAAAATGCTGCAATTTTGATCTGAGTTGGTGGCTTCCTACCCACGCTGTTCCAAGAGAAACCACCACATAAGATGTAAGCCCAAAAGACAATGAGTAAAATAATGCTCGTTCTATCAGTAACCCTCTTTTGTCTTCACTTTCCCCTCACGGGTCTGAAGATGGAGGAAGAGGCTGTGTGTAAACAGGATCATTTAAGTTCTGCTTGCATCCCTAGGTCAGTCCCACCACAAAGACCTCAGTTCCTACGGAAATAATATACAACATTGATTTCTTCTCTGCTTTTATAATGCTTGCTTTCCACCCTTTTGTCTGCTTGGCACTATTTCAATATGAATGTGAAGCAGCGATATATCCCAAGGAGACGCCGCTACTATTCATGTCTAAGTGTTTTCCATAACCCTCATGCCAAGTCTACAGAAGTCATCCCCTCCTCCCCTGAAAACACAGACCTGACTTGACTTGTTAGTGCTCCCTCCCATAGTGTGGAAGGGAATTTCCTGGGTTTTGCGAGGGGAGTGGATTATACATTTAATAGCGGGTTAGTCATTTAATAGCAAAGCAAATCTACAAATGATAAATGAAATCACCCGTGTCTTGTAATTTGCACCCTTAAAAATGGTAGCAGAAATTCTCTTGCCAGATAATGGGTTGGTACTGTTGCATGCATCTGTTTTTAAATTAGGTTGTGGGATTTTGCTGGCTGAAATGGTATTAGATGATGAGAAGAAGAGCAGGAGCACAGCTCTGCTGCAGTCTTTGAACATGCTTGTGCAGACAGAGGGAAAGGAGAGAAGCGGCTCTGAATACCGAGGTTTACTGGAACAACATGGATTCACAAATGTCAAAATCGGATTGACAGGAAATTTGTTAGATGTCGTTCTCTGCATTAAGACCTAGGAAAAATGGATTTAGTAATAAAATCCGCATGTCTCTAGTCATGTTTGATGTTCTGTAATTATGCAAATACATTCTCAGTTTGCCATCAATATGATAAGCAAGAAATGTTATGTCAGCTTTCTGAAGTTTCTTTTAAAAAGATTTATTTTGAACTTGAGTAAAATACCAGAAGATTCTGGCATCGTTTGATGGCAGTGATACTGTGGCTGCACAGCACCTCTAGTACTCTCAGAAACAAGTCTCTAACCACAAATGGTATCAGCAGCCCTATGGCAGCAATCACATTCCTGAGGAATCAGTTTCTTCATACTTGGTACAATTAGAATTGTCTAGTTTTCAGACCAGCACACATTGCTTTGCCCCTGTTTCAGGAGGTCAATGCAGGTATCTTTTCAATACTCCATTTTAATATGATTTTATGTTACACACTTTACTGTAAATAAAAAAAAAAATTCTCTTATGAAGTCTGGAAACGGCTACTGCAATGGTGTAGTCAAGGCTGGAAACAAGAACTGAAGCAGCAGCTTCTCAAGAGAGTCAAGACAGACTCCTCTGCCTTCTAGGAGGTTTCTGGAAAAAGGCAGTTGTATAAATGCGCAAGTTTCATCTGTGATTATAATTGGAGATGAAATGTGGGGGCACCACATTTGGTTCAAGAACATCCTCCTCCTTTTTAGCCCTACTTAATTTGTGAGCTCTTATGAAAGTGGAGAACATGAGATTAGAATATGAGATTAGATAAAGAACAGAAAAAAAGGTGCAGGAACAGAAGGAAAAGCATGGCCCTAATGAGGAAAGAATTTCCTCCAGCCAGAGATATCTGAGCTCCCAAGGTGAACAGGACAGGCCAACTATTGACTGAACAATTTCCTATCACAAAAGTTATGTGCGTTTTACCTTAATTTTTCAAATCGACAACACTTCGGAGTCCCAGAGTATTAAACTCTTTTTTTAATCAATAGAAAATTGTATTAGGGAAAAAAAAATCCAGCCTTGCACACACTGTGTTATACTATGAGAGTACGAACATTCAGCTCTGAGATTTTTTTAAACGAAAAATGCCACACTAAAGTCCAAGTGCCTGCCTGAGATCGTGCAGTACAGCCTTTCATGAATTACATCCAAAATCTGGTCCTGTAACACTGTATGTGCCTAACCCAGTGTGGGCACAGGAGTCACTTCACTGTAACTGTACTATTATTTGGATTATTATTATTTTGTACTGTTATATAAGATGGCACGCAGTTTACTTTGGATTTTTGAAGTGCAGAAAAAAGGTATGGTGACGTGTAATCCAGTCTGTTGTACCACAGCAGAGACAGAGGCTATGTATGCCTGGCCCATCCCGTTCTCACGGCGTGCTGTCTCACAGATGCTCTCATTTTGAAATCCTGAAAAGTACACACGTATGTAAGCAGTGGTTACAGACACGTCAGCTACCCCAACTTTGTGGTTCACCAGTCATCTATTTAAAAAAAAAAAAAAAAAAAAGTTCGGTTTTATTTACTTTTGTAGGAAACATGCATTAAAAGTGAGAGCGGTAATAAAAGGTACGCATGAACAAATGCCCTCCAGCTAGAACAATCTCAAGGCTTGCTTTTAGAGAGAATAATTTCAGACAGAAGTTTGGCCATTAGGTGTAAGATTTCACTTTCAGCACAGAAGAAAATTAGCAGAAATTACTGACGGAGACCAGGCCTGTCTTTGTAGGGGGCAGAGGCCTTGCCGTGCGTGCCCGCTCGGGCAACCCTGCAGAAGAGCTTCACTTTGAGCGCCCAAACAAGAAGAGCCGTGTCCACGCTTCCCCACGGTCCCTCCAGGAAACCGCTGTTGCTTCCTTTGGCATTTATCTTGGCTCAATTCGGTGATGGGGACAGAAAGCGCTGGCGAGGAGGAGCGGGGTGGGAGCAGAACCTGGAAAGGGGGGGGGGGGGGGGGGGGGTGGGGTGTGCTTCCCGTCAGCGTCGCTCAAGGGTGGCGAGCGCCCCAAATCTGCTCCCCTGCACCCAAATCCGCGCCCGCTTCCACCCCCACGAACTCCCCCGTGGGGTCGGTCGTTTCCGCTCCTCGGCTCCCAAACCCGCGCACCCCGCCAAAGCCGGGGGCTCTTCCACCGCCACCTCACGCTCCGCTTGGCGTCCGGCCGGTTCGCGGGGTAACACCGGCTGCGGTGGGAAGAGCCGCCGGGGGGCCGGGCTGGGGCGGAGACAAGGCCTCTTCGCCCTTCACGGGCGGCGGGGCCCACGCGGCGCTGCGCCACTGGCGCCACGAGTGGGAGGAAGTAGGGGGGGGGGGGGGAGTGGCCCCGCCCCGCCGTAACCGCCGCCCTGAGGCGACCCGGCCCCTCCCGCCCCGGGCGGTGAGGCCCCGCCCCCGGGGCGGAGCGGCCAATGGGGGACCGAGGGGCGTGGCCGGCGGGGCCTGGCATTTAGCTGATGCGCGGCGGCGGTCCCGCCCTTTCGGCTTGAGCGGCAGCGGCGTCTCTTCCCCCCCCGGCGGCTCCGGCGCGGCGCGAACATGGCGGACCAGGCCATCTCCTTTCTCAAGGACTTTCTGGCGGGCGGCGTCGCCGCCGCCATCAGCAAGACCGCGGTGGCGCCCATCGAGCGGGTCAAGCTCTTGCTTCAGGTCAGCGGCCGCGGATCGAGCCCGGCGGGAGCGGGGAGCAGCGCGGGCAGCCGGGGCCTGTCCCTTCTCCCCCCCCCCCCCCCCCCCCCCCAACCTTACACCGCGGGCGCCCGCGCTGGCCGGTGGGGCTGAAGGAAGGACGGACCGTGGGCGCCCCCCCCAAACCCCCCACGGAACAAAGGGCGCGCGCGAGGCGGTGGCTGGCCGGGGGGTCACGTGGGCGGCGGCGGGGAAGCCGGTTCCGCTATGCGGGGCGCGGCGTTGCGGCGGGGGGGGGGGGGGGCGTGAGGGAGGGGCGATAGGGGGCGGCTCCCGGGGTGTCACTTCCTCCCGTCCCCGGGGCTGGCGCCGAGCGCGCAGGGCGGCGCCATCTTGGCGTGACCTTCCCGCGGCGGCGCGGCCGGGCAGCGCATTGGGCCGCCGGCGGGGCGGGGCCCCCTGTGACCCCCCCCCCCCTGCGGGCGGGGCGTGGGGCGGCCCCGCGCCCCAAGGTGACTCGCGTGACCTTCGCGGAGGTCGCGGCCTCGCCGGGCGGGGGGACGGGCGACACGACGGCGGCCGCCGCCGCTCCCGCGGGCCGGGGGAACGTGTCGGCGGGAGGGGGGCTCGCCCAGACGCCCCCTCCGCCCGTGGGACCCCCCTCGGGGAGGGCGCCCGGCGCTGGGTGGTCCCCGTCCCCGCGTACGTGTCCCGTAGGCACAGGCCCGTGTTGCTCACGGCTGGCTCTTCCCAGCTGGGCAAGGCCCGAGCCCTGAGGAAGCTGAGGAGCGCTTCCAAGCCTTTTTCTGGTTCTTAGGATGGTACAGGGCCTCGCGTGTCTGTGGTTCCTCCTACACATGCATCCTCTGGTTTTATGTGCGTGTAAAACCTAGGCTTTTAATTCTAAAGAGTTAGGTCAATCCTCGGGTTCTTTGTTCTTCACTGAAATATCAATCAATGACAGTTCTTAGTCTTAAGATTCAGGCAGACCCAGGAGCTTTTGCTTGGAAGTTCGCTATCGCACCTGGTTTATCAGAGGCTTAGTCTCTGTGCACAGCTGCCATCGGGCATACAGGCTTAACAGCTCTTTTGTTTTATAGCAAAAGCAGACTTAAGCCCAGCTGTAGTGCAGGCCTGTCAAGGCATATGGTCCAAATAGATGTTTTTATTTGCAGGTACAACATGCAAGTAAACAAATTGCTGCTGATAAGCAGTACAAGGGTATCATCGATTGTGTAGTGCGTATTCCAAAGGAGCAAGGAGTGCTGTCTTTCTGGCGAGGAAACTTGGCGAATGTCATCAGATACTTCCCAACTCAAGCTCTCAACTTTGCCTTCAAGGATAAGTATAAGCAGGTGTTCTTGGGAGGTGTAGACAAGCACACTCAATTCTGGAGGTATTTCGCTGGTAACCTGGCTTCTGGTGGTGCAGCTGGAGCCACTTCCCTCTGCTTTGTCTACCCCTTGGATTTTGCAAGAACCCGTTTGGCTGCTGATGTCGGAAAAGCTGGTGCAGACAGAGAATTCTCTGGTCTTGGGGACTGTCTAGTCAAAATTACCAAGTCTGATGGGCTGCGTGGCTTATATCAAGGGTTCAATGTCTCTGTCCAAGGCATCATCATCTATAGAGCTGCCTACTTTGGGATCTATGATACAGCAAAAGGTAACGTTGCAGAGGGGATTTGATAAACCTGTTTTCAGAAATGTATTGTTTGCTTGTGTCTGTTCTTGGACATCTAGGATGTCTGCCTAGTAACTATGTGAGCGTGGAGGTGGGAGGGGATGTTGGTGCCCACATCAGTGACCCTGTATGTTCAAGGCAAAACCCAGGCACGTGTTGACAGTAGCAGGCTACTCTCCAGTACTCCTGGTTATGTACTTAAAGGAGTTTGTCCTCGTGCCAGCAAAGCATGTTGGTACCAATACACAATTATAAGAAGTTCTTTTTTTCTTCAGTGCATTACTGTAGTTATATTGAGCCAGTTCAAGTGTGTTTAGCAGAATGGGATTGAACGATGCTTTTACAAAGTACTTGTTTGTTAAGCTCGACATTTGGGCGTAGAGGTCATCGGTACTAGCTTATAGTTTAATGTAATTCCCAGGGACAGTGACTTAGTTTAGTGGCATTTGTTTCTAAAAGGAGTAGGGAATAGTTAGATTTTTTTCTAATGGCAGTCTGAAAAGAATCCTGGTGCTTACATGTTAACTGTTTTGATTACTGAGGAGAATATCCTCTGAATTTCCTTAAATGTTTTTTATATTGCTTCAGCATGTTTCAGTTTTATCAGGTGTCTTGCTACAATGTCAAAGTATAGCTTTATAGTGTTTCGTAGTAGTTTGTCTAGTAAAGTAGCTGTCATACAGTGAGCGAACGGGAGGAGGATGCGCAAGATAAAAAGCTAATTACTACTTCTTTTATTGCAGGCATGCTCCCAGATCCCAGAAATACTCATATTGTTATCAGTTGGATGATTGCCCAGACGGTGACGGCTGTGGCTGGTGTGGTCTCCTATCCTTTTGATACAGTGAGGCGTAGAATGATGATGCAGTCAGGACGCAAAGGAGGTGGGCTGTTAATTTGTGCCGTTCTTTAAGCAGTACTATCAAGATGGAGTTCTTTTTTCCTAATGGTCATCCCTCACCCCTTAAGTTCCTTGTTCCATAAATCTGATTTACATTATATTACGTTTAAATGAGATGAGGAAATGCAGTAGGGCCTGACTTGTGGTGTTTGTCAAGAATTATGCTGAGGAATTTTCTTCACAGACCAGGAAGTGGGCAGATGGGCTACCTGTTTGCACTGAAAGATTAAATGAAACCAATTAGGGTACAGTATAATTTCCAAAAAGAAGGCTTAACATTTTTATTTTGTGACTTAGTAGTTCAGGCAATAGAAAATCTGCTTGCCTAGTTTCTAAAAGCTAAGTATTGTGTTAAAGTCTTAAATGTGGTTTGGGACATCACAAAATAGCTAGAGAAGTGAGACAGGGCAATTGTTAAAATCATCTTGGATACAATTATAGGAGTTAAATTACTCTTTGCTCTTTTTCTGCAGCTGATATCATGTACTCTGGAACAATTGACTGCTGGCGGAAGATTGCAAGGGATGAGGGAGGAAAGGCGTTCTTCAAGGGTGCATGGTCTAATGTCCTCAGAGGCATGGGGGGTGCTTTTGTGCTTGTGCTGTACGATGAATTCAAGAAAGTAATTTAAACAGCCTAACTAGAATTGGAAATCAAGTCGAGCAGATCATGTAGAATAACTACCATTATGGACCATTGACCTTCAAGAAATTCCTGTGAGTCTTATTTATCGGAGCCAGATGATGCTTGTAGATGGGGCTAGAAACTGACATAGAGGACTGATCCATTTCTCAGTAACATGCATGAAGACACTGAATCTGGCAATTCAGTGTGGTGTTTTGTTTTTTGTTTTTATTTTTTTTTTCCAGCAGTGAGGAATGAGTAATGTTGATTCTGGGTCCAAAGTGGCTGGGTCCAATTTAGGCAGAAAAAATTTGCCTGTGGATCAGTCCCCAGTTTCAAGTCCTATCTTCTAGGACCATAAAATTGTATTTGAAAGTACTTGCTAACAAATCATGTTCTTTTCCACTTGTACTGAAGCACTATGTACCATTTTGCACAGCTGAACATCTAGCAATTTTGTTCTTAAATTGGGGCATTCTGCTGTAAAACAATAAACATACTTACTCTGTCTGTGTTGAAATTATTACATAAAAGCTTTGGGAAAGCCTCTTTTGTTTGAAAACTTGTTTCAGATAATGGTTCCTCTGATTTGCTTACACTGCACTCTAACAGAATAAGCTTGATTTTAAAAAAAAAAAAAAATTTGAATGTGAGAACTTGGGGGGAAGGGGGAAGCATGGGTCATACTAATAGCAACCACTCACATTCTTTTTGCCTGGTAGTGTATGATGGGCTGCTGCAAGTGGCTTTTTGCATGATTCATAGAAAGTGATTTGCAACTTTTCATACGACTTAATATGGGGTTTTTCCTGTTGTAGTGCTAGGAGAACCCAAAGTCCCAAGGACAGTCAAAAACTACTACTCTCGCTCTTGGTAAAACAGCTTAAAATGAACTAATACTTTTTTTAAATTGATGTAGAAAGCGACATGGAATTCATGCAAAAACCCAGGAACCTGGTAAATGCCTTCAATTTCTGAGTAATTTATGTATTGTATTGTGGCTGCTATTTGGAAACGCTGATTGTGCCATTCAAGATACTGTTTGGCCCCTGATCTGTAGCAGTGGTCGGTAGCTCTGTGGAAGGTGACTTACTCTGAAATGAGGTTCATTCCAAGAGGTGATGTTGATGGGGTTGTGTGAGAGGCTACGTGTGCTTCTGTGTAGCTGTAAAATCTAGATCAAGGTAGGTCAGCCTTCAGTATTAACTGATTGATGTTTAGTTCTGGGGGTTGTCAGAAAACCAAAATCAGACTGAATCATTTCTCATACTGCAATCTGAGATAATGTAATACCTCTGTGCTGTTCTTCACATGTATGTAATTTTACTTTTGTACTTTGTAATCTGCAAAGACGTGGTAGAGGGACCAGTAAAGGAAAACCAGGTGTTTTATCTTCCAGTCACGGTTTTGAAGAACTCTACCTATATCTTGAGAAGGAAACAGTGTGTCACTGTATGAGTCATTGAAGGCTGACTGAGCTGTTTTGAGTTCTTTTGTGTGCCTTCTGAGGTTGCTATTCAAGATGAAGTATTTAAATTAACTACTTGGCTTTGGCTGATTATTATCTTCCTCTCAAACATAATTTACCTTTTTCCTTTCACTGTTGCACAAGCACTGCTTTCAACATCTGAATGTGAATGTAAGTACACTACACAGCTGCTTTGTGCACAGGCTGGTAGCAAACTTTGTGTACCTACTGCAGGTGTTTTTATCCCGTTTGGTAATGGTAGCTCCCTCGTGGTGTGGGCAGGTCGTTTGATGTTGACCTTGCCAATCCACTTGCTGTTTCGGTTGTAATTATATTGAATTGGAGGGGGCAGGGGGAGAGTTTTTGTCTACATCAACACACTGCTTAGGTTTATTTCCTACGAGTGGCTTGAAAGGTAGAGATGATGATAGGATACCTCACCTAACCTCACTGTGAGTGTATGATGGCCCAAGCTGTGTGAAGGAGAACCAAACATGACGATTACTTGAGCAGCCTCTGAAAGGGAGAGGACATTTTTCACTCCATTTACCCCCTCTCTTCCAGAACTAGACTTTCACCAGAAGAAATAGGCAAATCAATGCAAGTGTAGGTGTGTTTTTAAGCCGAACTGCAATTTACTTATGCTGTGCGTTCAGCATGTACTACTTGGTGTTCATTTTTTTTTTTTTTTTAAAGTATATGGCTTCCCTTAGTCATGCAGCAGCAATTTTCAATGTGTGATTATGCAGTGTGGGAACATGAGGCAAACAATAAATGAGACTTTTAAAAAACAGCATTTTTTTTTCCTCCCTTATTGAAACACTTGTTGAAATGTACTTATTTTGAAAAATTAACAACAGGAAAAGATCTGGAATTTGTGGAAGAAAATTCTGGCATCTGAAGTGTATTATTTTTAACAGGCATTGCAAATAGGGCTTGTATTTGAAGGGAATAAAGAAAATGCATTGGTATGAGGAGATCTTTACATTTAAAATCCAGTTATTAAATCTGATTACAGATTTTATTCCAATTCTCACAACTGTTAGTGTTTTTTGGTTTTTGTGGTTTTTTTTTATGATTTAATATCTGTGACTTAATTCCGTATTGTAGAGGTTCACATTTGCATTGGAAATACCGAGCTCATGAAATAGCTGACTGGCAGCTCAGCATTAAGTTACTTTTGGCAAATGTCATTTCCAGTTTTCTGTTTTGCATAAAATTTATTGAATATATTATGACAGTTTGGTATTGCTGGTTGCAAGGTTGAAGGGCAATTTTAAATAGCAAGTTATTCTATTTAGGTTCAGAAAATATATAAAAATTATAAGCTGGGAAAATTAACTACTCCGGCATTCTTAATGAGTCCTCTTGTCCTATAGGAAATGAAATTCAGAGGAAAGAAGCCTCATAACAGTGAAGATGGGAAATAGCAAGTTTATTTGTTTTTGATGAGGAGCTTTGTCTTGTGAAGAAAATCTCAGCAAGGTTTAAGCAAGTCTTCACAGTAGGCATTTGCAGAAAAGCTTAGCTACCGGGTGCTGTGTCTCCCAACAAAGGGAAAAGAACAAATTTTACTAATTTTCTCCACTTCTTTCCCCTGCTCCGTTTTAGGTGGATTTTGATGGGACAAATAGTTTTACAGGTGATTATATTAATTTCTAGTGTGGTTTGAACTACTTGTCAGGAAGATCCATGGTTTCCTTTCATGTTGGGGAATCCAAGTGTGTCTTTTTGGAAAGTTAGGTCATCTCTTCAACCATAGTTATCTCCTCAGTACAACTCTTTTTTGGTAGATTTACGTATTCTGCCTAAAGAGAAAGAAAATTCTGTAACGTGAGGTAAGTCGCAGAGTCACTGTTGACCAGAGAACATTTCTAAACATCAGATACACCAGAACCAAAGTCACCCCGTCTTCCTATTTTAATAGACCAATGTCTGCAAAGCGGGAGAAAACAGTTTGCAGGACATTCAAGGACTGTTTTAACATGTACTGGCTATTTGTCAGCGGAAGGAAAAAGAATAAAAGTAGGTTGAAATGCTGGACAACCTTAACTGAGATGGTAGAAGAGATTTATTCATAAGTATTGATGGAGTTTTCCGTAAGTAGGCATTAACTACACTTTATTGCTATCGTGTGTTTACATTGGTTAACCTAAAGTTCTAGGGGAGTGGAAGTGGCTGGGTAAGATCATAGTACTGATACAGGACTTGAAGCTTATAATATTGACAGGATAGTACTGGGGGGGAAAGCAAGCTTGCTGTCACTGGGGGTCTGTCACAGAACATCAAACCAGGATGTTTTGGTGGGGAATTTTGTCTAGGAAATCTGTGGGATTGACAAACCCTGCAGGGCTTCGTGGTCGTGGTGTTTTGTGCTACTCGGCCAGTCTCTGAGGTAAACCACACATCTGCACACAGCATGTCTTATAGGTTCTTGGAATATATTTAATGGAGGAAAAGAGGAAAAATGTTAAAAGTGAGGGTGAGGAATGACCAAAAAGTGAAGGAAGATGAGTAAAATAAAATGGATTAGAGGAATGCAAGGTGTCTGATGCCCTGAGTGAATTGGTTTGTGGGATCTTAGCCACAGCAAATAGGAAAACTGGCAGTTCTTTGACATGAGTTAAGGATACAAGTGCAAACTCAGTGCAGAAAGGCTGAGGTTGTAGATCAGGTTTTTCAGTGAGCTGAGGAAAAGTTGTATTGTGAAACAGGACAAATAAGGAGAAAACGTGAAAAGTTGCTGGGTAGGGACAAAATGAAGAAATGAAAGCTTTAAAAAGATGGGATTAGCAAAGGCCAGTACAGGTTTCAAAATAAGTCGTAAATATCTTAGCACTAAATGGCAGGAAGAGATAGTCCAGCGGAGGAGAAAAGCTCTCCTGAGAACCTCTTTGTGCTTTATTACCTGCTTGGAAGGATGACAGCATTCAATCAGTGTTAAATATAGCTGCGTAGGGACAGGAGAGGCAAAATAAAACCAGGCTTTAAGACTAGATTAAAATAGGCAGAGTCTAGAAACTGTTCAGGCACGTCAGAGACTGACAGATTTATCTTCACGGTGACTGTTGGCAGGTATGAGGCAAGGTGGGCCGAGGGCTTCGCTTGAGCTCTGACAGTTATTGCTGGTAAGGTGCTGCCCGTGCCACCACTTGCGAAGTCTGCCGGGTTGCAGCCGAGTGGTTTGAGTGGCTGTGATAGTACCCGCACACAGGAATTTGGAAGCCCTTCAAGCTTAGTCAAAGCAAGCAATTGGAGGGTCCGCAATTTTTAAAGGACTGCTTGTGACTTCACTAGCAATTGCTGTTTAATAATATGACGGGCTATGGACTGCTGCTGCTCTGTAGCCTTAGCTCTGGCAGACTGATACGAAGTGAGATATCCGCTTTTTAGGACTTCAGGTGTATGAGGAAACTCAACCGAGTTAAAGTGCCACCTGCTTTCTATTAAAGCCAAAGATGATAGGACCAAAGACAAGTCAGGACAATGTGCTGGTATATAGTTACCAAGACTAGAGAGTTTTAGTAGTAATAGCTTTGAGGCTCCTTTGTAAAAGATTGAAGGAAAATTTCTGTGTCATTTTTGAAAGCCTCATTGGTGTGGCCCACTGAAATGTAGGCAATAAACAACTGGCCTGATTTATTGACTTAAAGTGCATCTCTGCTTTAGCCAGCTGATACAAAGCGTTCCCTCACTGTGCAGACACTATACAAACCGCTGTTCAAATGGACAAATTAGAAGAGACACATGAATAGCTTGAAGCCTGGTTGTCCTGCCATGTGAAGAAAGACTGGAAGAGTTAATTGCTGTTTACAGTTGTGCAAGTGTGGAAGATACTGTAAACATGAATAAGGATAAGAGGTATTTGATTTTAAGAGCAGTAAAAGAGGCTATTAAAAAAGCTTTCTAAATGCAAGGGTAATTAAACGTTAGAATACACTGCATAAAGATGCTGTGGAATGCAGGTCAAACGCAGTTTGCATAAAACATCAAAACTCTCATAGCTGTTCCTGTGCTGAAGCAAAGAGGAAGGCTAATTAAGCTGTTGAGATTTTCCAGCCCTGTTGGTTTTCAAGATTCAACGCAACGGGATTTTTACATGGGTATAGGTCAGACTTAAAAAAATATATATTCACATTGTATTGTGATCGTTGATACTTGGAAATACTTCCTCACTTAGGTTATTTTTAAAGTATGAACAGCAACCTAGCAAAACTGGTACACGCAGAAATTACCAGTGTCAGTAAAAGTGATAACTCTGGTCTTAAAATATGGCTGCAAATACATACAGGATAATCACTGGTCTCAGCACTGGCATAGAGCTTTTCTAGTTTCAAAACAGCATACTTTGCAGGAGAGCAAATGAGGTTTTAATGGACCAAATTTAACACTCATCGTTATATGCCGATTCTTCTTGTCTTGGCCTATTGTAGTTTATAGTTCGCACATTTGACTGAATTGAAAAGAAAGCGTACCTGGATATCTTCATCTGTTGATGCATTAAATTTGTCTCTCGGTTGAGGTATGGGAGAAAATATGTTCTTCAAACTGCAATACCTTTGGGTGGAAATTAGGATTGTGAAGAATTTAAAAATAATGGTAATATAACTGACACAAACATTTTGTGTTGTACCTCAAGGACAATTTTTCACTTTCAATATTAAATACCTACTGGTCTACAAATCACTAAGTGAGCAGTAAAATATTTTGAGTGTAGACCGATGGGTAACTGTTATTACATGTATCATTTCAGAAACTAAAATTTATTTTGTGACAAGAGTCACAGTAAGTGCTTTATTCAGCAATGACTTTCAATAAATCACGTCATAACTTTCTTCCACCACTAGGTGAGAAGTTTTGTCAAAATAATGACGTGTTCGTTTGTCCTGATTCCTTTTTGTCTGGTACTGTATGAAGCCAGTGGCTTCAAAGTAAAGTGGATGTTAAATGCTTAAAAGTAAGAACAGAAATGTTTTTGCAGGATCTGGTGGAATCAATCACTTTAACATCCTTTCACCCTTTTTCACCTGTGATTTTGCATGCTAAAGTGCCATCCCCAACGACGCTGGTAATAATACTTCATGACACTGATAATCAGATTATTTAAGTTTGTTGGTAGGAAAGTAGGAGACAGGAGGAATGTGTTTCATAGAAATAGTACTTCATTAATAGTTTCTACATCAATAAGTTTGATTTACCTCTTGAAAAGACAGTATGGGAGCAGTGTCACTGAGATTGTTCCAACTGCTATCAGGAATAAAATCACAAAAATAAAGTAATCTTTCCCTCGACCTGAAACATCCAAGAGAGAGAAATATCTTAGCATGCCAAAATG
This sequence comes from Tyto alba, assembly GCF_018691265.1. NCBI lineage: Eukaryota > Metazoa > Chordata > Aves > Strigiformes > Tytonidae > Tyto > Tyto alba. Next base: position 3,698,220 of record NW_024881276.1, on the reverse strand, counting down.
CTATCTTTGTGACTGTCAGTAAGGAATGCAAATTTCACCTAATTTTTGCAATGATCTGAAGGACTTTAATTTGACCTCTTACAGAACCTTGACAAAAAGTACAGGTACACTTGATGCATTTTAAACCATTTCAAGCATTTAAAAGGTAGAGAATTAAAAAAAAAAAAAATAATCCAGAAAAGAAGAAGGATCACAGAGTGAATAATAGAGCAAAAGTGGTGGAACTGTGAAAAGAGTGTGGGGAAAGGGTGAAAAGGAAGATGTGGAAGAAAGGGGAGTATATTCACGGCAAAAACTCAAAGAACTAAAAGGCATCCTCAGCGCTTTTGACCCAAAACAGGACTGGATCTATCTCAGCCTGTTCCTGTAGCCCTGGAATCTGAGTAACTGTTGCTTTCACAAATCCCAACTAATCAAAGATTGGTATCAGCCTCTGTTGCCATAGTACTGGAGCTTTTCTTCCACATTAATAATTTCCAACCAGTTCCTTCTGTGTCATTGGGTAAGAATTAAGATTTTATTCCTGTTTGTGAATGTGGGGGAGAAAGGGTGGCAAACATGGCAATACTGAGGGGGGGAAAAAAAAAAAAAAAAAATCAGTCTTACCAAATTCAATGGGTTCACTCCATTCCCCCCAGTTTGAGCTTATGAGACAGTATTTTCCGCGTGCTCTGATTTTCAGGATGTATTTTTTTTTCTCATTGTAATTTTGGAATTCATATCTGTTGCTCCTTACCTAAAACCAAAGCAAGCAGACTGTGCGTTTCACCCCATAGGCGAATAGAATTTGGGGATTAATTTCCTGATACAGTTTCTGTAAAAAACTAACTTGTATGATTTTTTAGGTATGTACTAGTTAAATGTTCTTCTCTCCAAATTTAAACCCATGATAAATCAGTTCATCCTGCCACTGAATCCGTTTTTTGAAGTTTAAAGTTGGATTTTGAACTTTACTGGCTCTTTAGTTTGTTTTATTATGCTTTAAGGGCACTTTTTTTTCCTGTCCTTGTTTATGGTTCCTAAAAAAAACAGAAAGATGGAAAGCTGAAACGGGAGAAGCACCCTGTAAATTCACCTCGCAATCTTTACGGGGATTAATCATGCAAATATTCCCTGGATGGTGTCTGTCTTTCCTAAACAGACTTAATGTTTTTTGAGGCAAACCAACACAGATATGTATCATCTGGCCTCATGATACGTTATACAAAGTCTGGAATCTGCTAAACCTTAAGGTGCTTCCAGGGCTGAGAGGACCACTCGTGTCAGGGGAAGACTGACAGTGTGCATTAACTTCCACAGATTTTGAAGATCTCGGCATTCCCTCTGTCTAGCTGTCCTGAACTACAGTGGTATTTTTCCACCAACAGATATGAGAAAGAGAATGTTTCCAGTTTTTCTTAACCAAAATGTCACATCTGTCTTAAGCAAAATCTATTTGTGCCATAAACGAAAAGTAGGAAGTTTTGTGAAATGCATAGAGGATTCTGCCTAGTGTAAGCTACTCCATCCAAAAGGGACATATTAAGTTTACACATAAAGTTACCACGGGAATATATTTCCTGAATTTTCATTGCTATATTGATACAAGGACTGTAGTTCTAGAAGTAAGTATATTTTATGTAATGGTTCTATACGCTTAAGTGTGAAAAGCACAAATCTGTATGTGACAAGGATACTTACTCTTACAGGAGGATCCTTTTTCTCTTCTTTGGGCTCATCCTGCAAACCAAAGACAAATCTTGATTTTTATTACTTTCTTGTCAAGTAATCAAATGTTTCTCCCTCTTTTGTTCTCGTATTCTTGCTTATAAGGATCATAAGTGAAACTGAAAAATCAATCGGATATTCTGCTCTAGTAATGTCCCATAATATAGCACTTCATTCTGAGTTTTGCCTTCCTCCACTTCATTTTAGAAAAGGAAGGAAACATTAATTATCTATCAGTGGTTGTGAGAAGCTGCATTTACCTCTAAGGGCATATTTACACTGTGCATTCTCATCCAGCAGAAGTATATTCAAATTATGCAAGCAATCAAATCATCCTCCAAACACAGATGTGGAAGCTGTGTTTTCACAATACTCTGGTAACATGGGGCAGAAATTTCATGTGAACAGCAAATTCACCCTTCTTCCAGTTAAAGCCTCTGTTAGATATCTGAGTGATCCATACTCGGGGGCTTTCCTCGAAGTACTGTGAAGAGCTATTTACACATCCCATACAACCAAAGTTTAATTAGCTGGAATTGAACATTGACCTGGATCAAAGAACCTGAAAACTTTGAAAAAAGGATAGGTTAAAAAACGAGTGAAGAAAATCAACAGCAGTGGATTTTGCAAGGATCGCAGAGAACACTGAAAAGCTGGGGTGCTGGAAACGTCTATCACATGTAATGTCAGAAGGATGTTATTGACCAGAATGTCTCATTTCAGCAAATACACCCGCTGTGTGTGTTGCATCATAGAGCAGACTAGCATTTCCCCGTTCCTGGTGGTCAGCTGAGCTCTGTCAGCTCAGGACACGGTAGGAGGCATCAGCCTGTGCTGTGAATGGGGAAGGTGAAAATCAGTTAAATTCAGTTTTAGGTGTGCGGTGCCGTTTCAGCTACCTTTACCTCTGGTGGCCCCTCCTGAAAGGTGTGAGTTACATCTGCCATCTCCATGTGGGTACCTCTGATACCTTCGGTACCTGTAGCACCTTCGGGGGAATGAGGCACCTACTGCTCGGCTGCACGAAGCCCTGGGTGGACATCGACTATTATGGGATATCCGTGCTGCTTCACAGACACCTACGTTAAGGTGTCTTACTACGTGAGATGAATTCCACACCCAAATGTAGGAATCTACTGAACCCCACCCATTCTGATTGCAGCACGGGAAAGAAGCAGCAATGTGTATTTGATAGTATTGCATTTGATAATGTGTTGTGATAATATTGCTTAAGTCATGTGCTGTAACCTATATCTTGATGTAAAAATGTTCTAAGTATTTCACACAAGATCTTATTGCTAAGTGATACCAGCCATTTCAAAAGCTATATGTACTGAAATTGCTCCTTGAAATAGCCACCAAGGTAGATATTATTCATGCATGCAAGACACAAAATCCCAACGATCCAAAGAGCCTGCAAGATGCAGGCCTTGTTTGGAATGAATTATTGAGTTTTAATGATGTATTGCTTTATTGCAGTTATATATTTATGTTTAACCCTCAGCTGATCTTTCCCATAATACTCTTGTTTTACAAATGCCTGAGGAATTACCACTATGGTAAGCTTCTGAGCTGTGGCTGGGAAATGGGGTAGGTAGGGAGCACTAATTTGTCATGGATGTCATCCATGCGTGGAAATCACGTAATGGTAAAACGGATATCCCAGGAAAGGGGAGACAGAGTGCTGTTCCTTGCATCCTTGTCAAACTCCTGGGCTCAAAGAATTTTCCTGCCGTTTGTCTTTAGGGGTGCTGAGACCAGATGTTTTAGGCACTGAGATCCGTGGAGGAGGATTTGTCACTTCAGCCTCTCTGCCCAGTCGTGCTTGGTGGAAACCAGCCGTACCCCAGCCGTGGTAAAGCGCACACTGTGTTGTCCTACGCTTTTCCTGTGGTCACTACGGTAAGTTGGCAGTGCTCTGCCTATAGCGTGGGAGACGACTCACTTTCAGTACATGCATACATGTTTACATCTGAGATAGGCCTTTTAGGTTCCTCTCTTATAGCCAGCAGAAAGAAGGAAGCACTTTAGGAACGTGATTTGTCTGTGGAAGGAGATGGGTAACACCCCATCTGACTGCAGAGGGAGTTGACAGTGACTGAAAATCAAATGCATCCATGGCAGATGTCTACCCCAGGCCTGTGTGAACTTTCCCGTGAGTTGCTGGTATCTGATTTTTCAAAAGAGTGGCTTCTATTTCAGCACTGGTTTCAAAACAGAGGTTTTGGCGGACACTGTAGACAGGCGGGGGTCGGGTTGGCTCAGCCAGGCTCCAGGGGAAGGATGACATCTGAGGGAAGGCTGCCAAAAGTCGACAGAGAGCGGGAGAGGATGGTCGAGGAAAGGTGGGGAGGCTGAGGGGGGAAAAACAGTCCCGCGTGTTGAAATTGAGGGGCGTCTGGGAGCTTTCCAGCATCTGCAAAATGCCGTCAAGGTGGCCGAAGGTTGAGGTGCCCTGGGAAGCAGGGCGGGCGTGAGGGGCCTGGAGAAGAGCGTGAGAAGCGCTCGTGCAGGACACCATCTCAGGTGCTCTCCCAGAATTTGGACAGAGACCCCTCATAATGGTTCCCTGCTCTCCTCTGCTTTTCTGCTTTTCACTTCTGATTAGTTTGAAACAAGGTCACGAGTGGTGGGATGTAAGACCAGCAGAGCTGAATCAGGAGAACATCACAGCTTATGAGAGAGGAGTTATTAAATAAAGGAAACATACGTTTCTGTGTTATATATATGTGTGTATGTAGTTATGGTGCCAAATGCAGTTAAAGAAATTGTTTTTACCTTATTTTGTATGCTAATTTCATACTGAAAACACTCTGTATTTTCCACATGACTTGTAAGAGGTGGTTGCCATGTAATTATGCAACCTGCTGAATCTCTGGTACAATTGACAGTGACATTTAATGGAGGAGTGAGTGTTTCTGGAAAGAAATAAAATAATGAATGTAGGAGCATAAACACTTCGTTCACACATAGGTACCCATATATTTAACTAACGAAGTTTTAATTTGGAAGTTGAGCCCTCCTCTGGTTTTAGGACATGTAGCTCTTGTGGCTCTCAGAGAGGTGTGGAATTAAGGGATGGCAAAGTTAGCTCATCAGAAAGGTGGCCTTGAAAGTCTAACCATTGCATTTCATCACTTGGATTCCATGGATATATTCACACCACTTCTCTGAGAAGTTATTTCAGGCTGCCTCTGCCTTTGCTTGTTTTAGTTAATTTTTGGAACTATTCTGTCAGCTATCAGAAGCAAAGTCTGTCCTGCAGTGCAGGATCCTGCAATGGCTACAGACATTGTTTCATTCTTCTTTTCTCTTCAGAGAAAAATTCCCCACTCCATTTTATAAAACAGCAATAAAATAAAAATTTTCACTTACCAATTTGATACAGTTCAACATACTCATCATAGAACTGGATCGGTGTTTCTTTGCTAGACCCGTTCACCAGGAAGTAAGCTTTTTCAAGCTCTATTGTCACATTTTGGAATCTACATCCCATGTTTCTTCCATTTTCATCTTTAATGTAAAGCTCACATTCCATCACATCACCATCTCTGTATATAGCAAGGTATTTTAGTGAAACGTGAGCAGTATGATGTGTTGAATGAGAATTCAGACTTCCCTCGACTCAAGCAGACCTACTTACCTTGAGTTCTTCCAGTAGAGAAAATATTGGGTATCTCCTGGAGCATCCCTGCCTGCCTGCCAAGAGCACTTCATGAGGGAAATGTTATAAATCACACAGGAGAAGTTTTCAATGGCTGACCCATTCATGCCTGCAAACACAGAAATATCTGTGATGAGGAAAAATTGTGTGTCTGCTCCAAGCTGGAGGATCTTGGCACACACCTAGATATGTTAGACACCTGCAACTTCAGCTGGCTATTGCTTGGGTTAGGAATGACAGCTGAGAGACAGACTCTCACCCTATTTTGACTGCCTCTGAACTGTGAAACCTGGGAAGGAATAGAACATCCACACAGGTAAAGGAAGGCACGATGCCTTTTAACACCATCCTCGGTGCTACAGAGAGAAGTATTCCTCCTTTTGCAATTAATGCCCAGGAATCCACTCCTGAAGTGTTTACACACAGCATTTTAAAAGCTGCGACTTTTAAAAGTAAGGTTGGGCTTTTTTGCTGCCCTCTGATCAAATAGCTAGATCTTTCCACCCTGTTGTGGGTGACAGCGACTTGATCTCTTCCTTTTCTGGAGGACACTGAAGTGGGAACCTAATTTCTTTGGAAGCGCCCCTGTGGCTGGGCTCTGCAGGCATGCTCAGCCTCCTGCTCTCTTCTCCTTCACTCAATTTTCTGCTGCTTCTTGTGGCATGCCCCAACTTCAGCAAAATGGTGGAGGCTTCCTCTGCTACTGCCTCCAGTGCCCAATTGAGGGCACTCTTGTGGAAGCAGGGGAGAAGCCGCTGGGGAACCTGCATGCTTGGAAGTTAGGGCCAGCTGAGGAGGAACACCAAAAGCAAGAGGTTTTAAGAGGCAGAGTGCCCTGGCTTGTATTTTCTGGGTTACCCAGAGAGTGTTTCCTCTGTCAAGTCCCTGGGAAGAGGTGAGTAGGGAGTACTTTCTCTGCCCAGATATTAACGAGCTGCTGATCTCATCACCTCTGCCAAGTCTGAAATACCCCGGTTACACAGAGCTGCAGGAGCACTGGTGACTGGGCTGTTTTACTGGATGAGAACTCGGAGTGGAGAAGGAAGGGGAAAACGTGCCGTAAAAGCTGCAGGTTTGGAATTATGAACCTAGGATCTGCCTAAATCCCACTTTTATTAACTCCCAAGTGCGGCAGGCTCAGGATATCTTTGTAAGTAGTTGCCCCAGCTCCGTGGGTGCAGGGCAGCTGAGGGAACCCACGCATGTGTGCGTGTGAGTGTGCACATTCCATTTGCCCCTAGCTGCTTATCACCGGCATTCCCTTTCCTCTCCTCCTCCCGTTTTATGGGTTTCACTGATCTCCAGACTGTGCCTTTAGCTAGCTCTGTGGTCTGGCTCCTGAAAACTCACCAACAGCCTACCAAAAAAGCATTTAATAAAGAAAAGTGTGCTAACGTCTTATTTTGTAACATCCAGGACGGTTATTTGAACCTTAACCCTTAAACCACTATAATTTAGTGGCATTTTGGAGCCCTAGGATGAAAGAGAATAATGCAATTGCTTATACAATTTGTAGTAATTCATGTCTTGCAGAATTGTGGAAACATTCATTACAGAGCAAATAACTTTATCAGATTTACAAAAAATAATTTTTAATAGTTACCTACCACATAAGGAATTTCTTTCTAAGGCAATGTTTACCTTTAAAAGACTGCAAATGGAGAAAACCTTACCGAAACCATAGACATTACCTCCAGGGATAAAGATGCAGTTTTCTGAGATGTTCGTGTCTGGCACTTCAATGGTAAAGAATAACCCTTTGTGCAGAGGCACGTATTGTTTCACTGGAAACCTGCACAGTGAAATATTCACCTGAAAAGGAACATGTTGATGTTTTATTTCTTGTTTTTTCCTCTGCTGGTGCTAGGTGATGCTAGCTATGGAAGTGCAACTCAGCGACTCAATTTTTAGGGCCAAAAATCTTGCTTGTATATGTATGTGTTTTAGGCTCAAGAGCTAACTCCCTCCTTCACCACTTGAGGATGATGTAGAGTGGAGCTGAGTGATCAAAAGCATAACTACACAAAAAGCTTTGCAGCTCAGGAGTTGGATGCTACACTAGTGTGCAAATATTAGAGAAGGCTAATAGGACCCTAGTGGCATTATTTAAGATGGTTAATAAAGAGAGGAACCACAATGGAATTTAATCAAAGGGCTAGGCAAAATAGAAGTCCTCATCAGACCTCTGCAGGGGTCAGAAAGGTGTCTGTGGCGTTATATTCATAATCTTCAATAAAGACGGGATGTGTTTTTGTAATATATATTTCTAAGGTATCTGCTTTGCTAGGCCAAATAAGCCATCTGTATCTCTCTGTCCAGCTTCCTAGTCTTCTCTTTGGATAATGTTGGCTTACAACATAACCTGTGCTACAGGCATGTTCCAATTTACTGGGAAACAAGTGAAAAACGTGAAATAATGAAAATCCATGGCAGAGTTTGGGGAGTTCATTTTTGTATTGGAAGAGTCTCTGGCTCTGTCTCTCTAAATTTTCTAGGAGTGTCACTTAGTCTCACAGCCCCCTTTTTCAGAAGCTACCTCCCTATTCATGATTCAACGTAGGTACAGTTTGGAGCACCGCCTCCTTTCCATTTTGGGGCCAGAACTTCAGTTCTGTGGTATGGACAGGATGCTCCTCCTGCAGCAAATGCACCCTGGCATTGGTGACAAATTTCCACAGCCCCAGACAGATCAAGCTGTAGACTGCAAACAGTCACTGATCAGATTTTACCTGCAACTGATTAGCTTTTTCAAAGTAAGTGAAACAGATAAAAGGTAAATTATTTATATCAATAAATAGCAAGTTTACCTCTTTAACTATAAATTCCATGTCCCTGTCCATGATGGTACATTTGTACTTAGAGAAATTCTGGCTGCTCTCCCAGGACAATTCCATTTTTCTCCAATTCATTTTCACATTTCTAATAGGTGATTCTCGTGCCTCTGCTGCAAGTGCTATAGAATAAGTTCAGTAAAGATACGCTATTGTTACTGTCGAATGCAGAGGATAGTATCCATCAGGCCTAAAATGACAATTGCCAGATTAATTACAAATATCTCTGATAAATGAAGCATTAAACCCCGTTTCTCAGGTTATATCTGCAAAAACATACTTACACCTCGTACACTGGATGTCAGCATGCAAGGGATGAAATAGCATCATATACCACCAAATCATGCAGATGAGTCCAAGAGTATCAAACATCTTTTCTTCTCTGGAAAGAGGCAATGAGACCTTCAAAAAAAAAAAAAAAAAAAAAAAGGTAAAATTATGCCAAAGTGTACTTTGGTTTCTACAAACTTCTTTTTTTTTTTTTTTTTTTTTTTTTTATGACAAGAGTCAAAGATGTCATCCAATTTAACCCTAGAGAAAATTTTTAATAAAAGTCAAGAAGAGGGTGTACTTCAGGACATCTGACAGGTACCTCTTCTTTGAAAGAACTGAATAAGCTCACTACTGTCTTTTACAACGTAGTGGTTTGAGATAGAGAGGCCCCAGACTCTCATTATGATACACTCATATTCAGTGCATGATGCATACACTCACTGTAGTTGGTGCAGAGACCATGATCTAGGATTACTGTTGTCCCACATATCTACCCTAACCACACCATCAGAAAATCAGGTTTTCTTGCTTTCTGATCCCGGGAACGTCACTGCAGATTTTCCTACTCAGTGCTCCAGCTTCTGCTGCAAGGTGGGCATTTAGACTGGCTTTCAACCACCTGAAGGCACTTTTTGGGAAGTGGATGGTTTGGCTTTTGGTCCTGTCAGGGTGTGGGCGACTCACTTCCCTGCGAGTGCTCTGTTAAAGTGAGCATCACCACTAGGCATGTTCAGAGCCTCTGCCAGCTCCTGCCAGCATGTCTTAGGAGTGCATGGAAAATGTCCATGAGATCTGAACTGTTCAAGCAAAGCAGGAAGAGAAGGGTCTCGATCTCCATCAGGTTTTAGCAGGAAGTAAATGCTGACCTGCTTACCTTTTTTTTTGACTATGGCAAATCTACAGTTTTACTTCAAAGTCTTTTGGGACTGATTTCAGGACTTGATGTACTAAGGCCTTAAAAACCCTTAAAATAATGTTTAGAGCAATGCTCTGAATCACTTCTCATTCTTTTCCTGGAGGCAAAGATCAAAGCTGACTGTGGACATTATTACTGGTTTTGTATATGTTATTTATCAATTTCAGTACTATTTCCAATCACCTTTTCTTCATTTCTGACCACAGACCAGCTAAGAACAGCTTTCCATTCAGAAAGGTACCTTAGGAGCTGGAATTTTCATGGGCCTTTCCAAAGGCTATTAGGTACTGCATAACCCTGCTTTCAGCTGATTTTCCATTGTCCCGAATATCTCAAATAGAAGCACTGATCATAAACTTGATGACACTTATGTCAGTTCCTGACTAACCTGAATGATTTTTTCATTTTTATATGTTGTCACTCACTTCTCACCTCTTTTCACCAAAAACTGAATATAATAAAGAATTCCTGTTGTTAGGTATAGTTTACTGTATCTCACCATTAAATATTATACTTTTTTCTACACTTTCTTTATTATCATAGAATCATAGAATGGTTTGGATTGGAAGGGACCTTAAAGACCATCTAGTTCCAACCCCCCTGCCATAGGCAGAGACACCTTCCACTAGACCAGGTTGCTCCAAGCCCCATCCAGCCTGGCCTTGAGCCCTTCCATGGAGGAGGCAGCCACACCACCCTTACAGTAAAGAATTTCTTCCTTATGTCTTATCTAAATCTATTGGCTTCCAGTTTAAAACCATTACCCTTCATCCTATCCCTACATTCCCTGATAAAAAGTCCCTCCCCATCTTTCCTGTAGGCCCCCTCTAAGTACTGGCAGGCCTCTATAAGGTCTCCCCGGAGCCTTCTCTTCTCCAGGCTGAACAACCCCAACTCTCTCAGCCTGGCCTCATAAGGGAGGTGCTCCAGCCCCCCGATCATCTTCATGGCCCTACTCTGGACTTGTTCCAAAAGGTCCACATCCTTGTTATGTTGGGGGCCCCAGAGCGGGACACTTGACTCCAGGTGGTGTCTCACCACATCAGAGCAGAGGGGCAGAATCCCCTCCCTCGACCTGCTGGCCACACTTCTCTTGATGCAGCCCAGGACACGGTTGGATTTCTGGGCTGCGAGCGCACATTGCTGGCTCAGTAAGATTTCCATCCACTAATACCCCCAAGTCCTTCTCAGCAGAGCTATCTACTCATCGTCCAGCCTATATCTGTGCTTGGGATTGCCCTGACCCATGAGCAATACCTTGCATTTGGCCTTGTTGAACTTCATGAGATTTTCACAGGCCCACCTCTCAAGCCTGTCAAAGTCTCTCTGGATGGCATCCCTGCCCTCCAGTGCATTGACCACACCACACAGCTTGCTGTTGTCGGCAAACTTGCTGAGGGTGCACTCAATCCCACTATCCATGTCTCCAACAAAGATGTTAAACAGCATCAGTCCCAATACTGACCCCTGAGCGACGCCACTTGTCACTGGTCTCCACCTGGACATTGATCCACTGACTGCAACTCTTTGAGTGTGACCAGGCAGCCAATTCCTTTTGCACTGAGTGGTCCATCCATCAAATCCATGTCTTTCCAATTTACAGGCAAGGATGTCATGCAGGTCCAGGTCACTTGCTCTTCCCCTGTCCACCAGTGTTATAAACCCATGTAGAAGGCCACCAAATTTGTCCAGTATGATTTACCCTTAGTGAAGCCACTCTGGCTGCCACCAATCACATCCTTATTTTCCATGTGCCTTAACACAGTTTCCTGGAGGAACTGCTCCATGATCTTGCTGGGCACAGAGGTGAGATTGACTGGTCTGTAGTTCCCTGGTTCTTCTTTATTTCTGTTTTTTAAAATGGGGGCTATGTTTCCCCTTTTCCAGTCAGCAGGAATTTTACCCAACTGTCACAACTTCTCAGATACGAGGGACTGTGGCTTAGCCACTTCACCTGCCAGTTCTCTCATAACCTGCAGATTCATCTCATCGGGTCCCATGGACTTGTGCGCCTTCAGGTTCCTTAGATGGTCTCAAACCCGGTCTTCTCCTGCAGTGGGTGGTTCTTCATTCTCCCTTTGCCTTCTGCATCTTGGGTGGTGTGGCTTATGCACTTGCTGGTGAAGACTGTGACAAAAAAGTAATCAAGTACCTCAGCCTTCTCCATACCCCGGGTAACCAGGTCTCCCGTATCCTTCTGGAGAGGGCTGACATTTTCCCTAGTCTTCCTTTTATCACCAATGTACCTATAGAAGCTTTTCTTGTTGCCCTTGACATCTGTGGCCAGACATATTTCTACCAGGGATTTTCACTTTCCTAACCTGATCCCTGACTACTTGGACAGTTCCTCTGTGTTCCTCCCCAGCTATCTGTCCTTGCTTCCACTCTCTGTAGGCTTCCTTTTTATGTTTCAATTTGTCAAGGAGGTCCTTTTTCATCCAGGAAGGCTTTCAGGTGGTTTTTCTTGACTTCCTTTTTGTTGGGATGCATCACTCCTGAGATCGGAGGAGGTGATCATTGAATATTATCCAGCTTTCATGGGTCCCTCTTGCCTCCAGGGCTTTATCCCATGCTAACTCTGCCAAACAGGTCCCTGAAGAGGCCAAAGTCTGCTTTTATTTTCATTTGAATGAGTATTTACATAATTATAAACAGTACACACCTTCATTCTTGGTATTTCTGGTCATCTGTGCCTACAAGTTTTTTTCTGTAAGTTGGCTACATTTTCTAGAACATACTTCTGTCTTTGTGTGTCTTTCAGTCCAATTTCCTGAAATGAGATAGTGTGTGCTGATGATCCTTTTCAATGAGCAATGCTACAAAAATTAAGATATTTTTCAGTGTTTCTTTCCCCCCTTGACTTGCCTCCGTTATGCCTTGTTAATGAAACAGACCTATTAACATACCTGCACATATACTGTGTGGGATGAATTTTGATATTAAGACATCTAAAAGTATCTACAAGTAAATATTTACATAAGCACAAGTTGTTTAAGCTCCTGTTATAGTCAACGGAGAGCTTGTTAGGAGACAGAGGATATTAATTACTGAGAATGTATACATCTGTATGTTGGATATAAAGGTGGTTTAAGTATGTTAAATTGTAATTGTTGGTAAGGGAATTTCAGGAATGAGGAACAGATACAATGGGATGGTCAGAAAACATGTGAATGTATCAAAGTATGTGGGACCTGAGCATGACGCAAATAGTATCCCCCCTGTATCCTGTGGGGAGACGGCAGGGCGGCCCCGCCCTGCCACCCATGGAGAGCTACGGTGGAGCAGACATTGATTTATGGCCTGTTGCTCCTGCTCATATGATCAAGGTTCTGTGCCTGAAGAAGGCCGGGGTCTCGTGGGAAAAGGCAGCCCCTGCTGCTGTAATTCAGTGCTGGGAGGATTGCAGCATGCGGGGGTGTCCCACGCCGGAACAGCTCGGGAAGGGCTGCAGCTGTGGGAGGGAATCCAGTCGGAGGAAGTTAGTGACCCATGACGGAGCAGTGTGGGGAACACTGCGGCCTGTGGGAGGAACTCATGTCGGAGAAAGTTTGTGGAGGACTGTCTGCTGTGAGAGGGGGACCACGATGGAGCAGGGGGAACAAGTTTTGGACACTCCCCTCACTGAACATGAAGGAAGTGGCAGCGCTGACTGCACCCCCCCATTCCCTGCCCCTGCACCACTGGGGGAGGAGGTAGAGATATCGGGAGCAGAGCTGAGCCCGGGAAGAAGGGAGGGGTGGGGGGAAGGTGTTCTCAAGATGTGGCAATGCTTCTCACTGTCCTACTCTGTTATGTGTTGTTAGTGTCTGTAATAAATGTATGTTCTTTTTTTTCTTCCCCTAACGAGTCTGCCTTTTGCTCGTGATCATAAAGGGGGATTTTTCCCCATCCCAGTCCTATCTCGGAGCCCAAGCCTGGCTCTCTCTCCCTTCTCATTGCCGGAGGGGAAGGGAGAGAGAGCTGCTGCCTTGTGGTTGCCTGCCAATCAGGCCTAAGCCACAACAGTACGGTGGAGATTGCGTTGGATCCAGCTGAGCTGGAGTTAACTTTCCCCAGAGCAGCCCATATAGTGCTGTGCTTTGTATATGTAAGTAGAATGACATTGATAACACATCAGTGTTCTGGCTATTGCTGAGCAGTGCTCACACAGCATCAAGGCTGTCTCTCCAGCCACAAAAGCCAATAGGCTCGAATGGGCAAGAGGTTGGGAGGGGACACAAGCGGGACAGCCAACCCAAAAGGGAAAAATGGATATTCTATACCATATGATGTTGTGCTCAGCAATAAATGCTGGGAGAAAGGAGGAGGGGTGTGTGAGGAGGCATTCGTTATTAAGGCAATTGTCTTCTCAGGTGGTTGCATATCGCCTGCTGGTGGGAAATAGAAAATAGAGAAGAAACGGATCGAGAGAGTGGCTTGGTGGGCACCTGGTGGCCAGCCAAGTTCAAACCACCACAGTATTTTTTTCCTGTTTGCTATCACAAATGCCTCCACTTTTTAAACTAGATTAATTCCCTCTGTTCTTAGCATTTTACATCCCTCACCCCAGAAAAGTCTACTTCAAATTTTTGCTTGTTGCAGTGTCAGAAACTAAGGAGTCAGATGTTATAGATCACTGTAGGAAATTTAAGTTATTAAGGAAGTGTGAATAGCTGCAAAGGGTGAATCCACTTTCATTTATATGGCATGGAGGTCTGAGCAGAGCTAATCAAACACTGGCACCAGCTCTTGTCAAACACATCTGTATGCTAGATACCATTTACCTTTTCTCAGAGGGAGTTAACTCTTTGCAACAGATTTCTTTATTCCCAGCATTTGTTCTTCTGTTTTTCTCTACATGAGGAAGCAACACTGGTTAATGGTTTTGTTTGTTTGTTCTAGTATTTCCTAGTAGTGTAACTTCCTAGCAGCAATTTTCTTGATTGTACTTTTAAGGTTAATTCTAAGACTGTGAGGTAAATTCTTACAAACTCAGGAGAAAGAGAAACATGGTAATATTTTGCTACTCGTCTGTCCTTCTATATTCATTTTTATGGTAATTTCGGAGTGCTGATTCCAGACTGACTTAATTTGTGGTGAAAGTAAAAGCCTAGTCAGACCATCCAAGCAAGCTGGAGTCTCAAATATTTCTAGGAGGCACCTCACTTTTCATGGAAATTGGCTCAATGTGACTGTCTGTCATGGACTTCAGGAACCAAGCAGGACACCATGTCGGGGTTGCAATGAAGACAGACTCTTCACTGTAGCCTGACTCTTCTCTGCTCATCTCCTGCAGCATCAATCTTTTCTTTGTAAATCATCATGATACAGTAAGGATGTGGCCACAGCTGCTGGGAAGTGATACTGTAGAATCTTAAGTACAAACAGTACGGAGGACTGGCCGTGAAATGCTATGTGAAATATTGGTCTCAACAGTGATGTCCCCAGTAATGCACACAGGAACCTCGAGACTTCCTGTCCTTCTAGTCTGCCCCTTTTCATACAACGATAATTTTCTCAATTTTGTGCTATCTGTTCAGTCAGCCTTAACCTTTTCACCTTACTTTCCTCATCCTATGTTCCTGTTTCAGACATTTATTTTCCCCTTCTCTGGCAACTGTCTGCTCACCTTCCTTTATAGTCTTTGCTTCATTCTTGTTGTCTCCCTCTGTCTGCTCCCATGAATCTTCTGTTTTCAAAATCTCCCTCATGTTTCCTACACATGACAGTCCCATTCTATAAGCACTCTTCATGTTTTCTTATGGAAACACTTGTTTGGAGCACTGCTGAAAGAGTTATGTTCAACCTTGCCTGCTTAGAGGAGTGCTTGACGGCACCATTGCCTCCAGGACCTGGATGTGTCATTGGGCTTGCAGTGGGAATAGCAGAGGCTGTAGGCACTCACTTTCCTCATAAGAAACGTGCATTTCCATTGACCACAACACTAAGAGGGTTTGATTCCCAAAGAATTTGTGTTTCACAGTTAACTGACTTTTAAAACAAGTTACACAAGAAAGAACTAGTGTTGGGCTGTGTCTGTGTTCTCTCTATTGCCCCAGCTAAATGTACCAACACATAGACAAATCCTTTGACTTTTCTCTGGCCTACAGGAAAGATAAGAGATGTAGGAGTGGTGGTGAACCCTAAGCCATTTACGTGACTGACCCATACCTTCTGCCCGGTGGCCAGGCAAATGGCTTCAGCACCACATCTGTAGGAGCTTTATGCCTCCAGGACCTCCACACTCTCCCAGATTGTTTTTTTGCAAAGAAGTGTGGTAAAACTCCCTCTGATCTGAACAGACTTCAGTATTGAAGGTGTCAGGACGAACACATTTTTATGTCAGACTGGTTGGGAGTGTTATTTGGAGGATCAGATTGGAAAACACATATATAACCTAGTCTAAGTTATTTCAATTATAAAGGAGTTAATATAGAATCTGTTAGGATGAAGACCTCCATCCTTAACTCTATGCTTGATTCTGCTTTGCCTCTTTCCTTTTTCTTCCATGGCCAGCTTCATAAGTGTCTTGACCTCTCAGTGTGTGTCTACCCTGCTATGTAGGGGAGGGGCCCAGGGAGGACTCAAGCACTTGGTTTCCATACTCCTCAATCCTTAGCTGATTCCCTAGCTCTCTCCAAGACAGGTTTGCTATAAACCTAGTCTATCCACCTAAGGTATGGGAATATGAGCCAGCCAATGATACTTGGCCTTAGAATTTTCTTTTGTTTAGAGGTATGTGCATAACCTGTATGCTTAATTTTTTCCCTAGCAAAATGTTATCAAAGAAAACATTGCTAAACTTATTATCTAGTGTTACCAGATGTATTACGTGTCTTAGCAGTAGTGATCATATCCCTGGTAAGGAAACATGAGTCTGTTTGGTCTTTTGTAGGAAAGCATAGTGAAACTCAATCTGCTCAGTGTGTCAGAAGGAAAATACAATCACATTTAAAATTTGTGCTATGCCTGTAGTAGTTTTTAAAGAAAGCAACCATTAAATACTGACTTAAGCACTTTAAATTCCTACACTCTTAATCTGTACAGTCTACTGTCTTTGCTCTTAGTCTGAGAGTACAGGATGCTACCAGAAAATGTCACCTGAGACCAAGGTTCCTTTGTTCTACTTCCCAGTTTTGCCAATGACTTTATTTTCTTGAGTGGCTCTGGGAAAGTTACCGCTGCTCACTTCCAGAAATGAAAATTTGGATTTTACTCATAGGATGATGTGAGGATAAACTGGTGCTTATACATTACAGACAAAATGAGGCTTATATGTTGCAGATGTATGGAGAATACCATACACTTGCTAAGCATAGCAGGAGGCATAGAAATAGGGATAAAAACCTTACAATTCATACCAGGCACTGAAATATTCCTCTCAAATTGCTGCCTAAATGCAACTTTCCCAGATTCAGTTCAGTCCTTAGGTTGATATTTTGATTTCTGTAGGTGATAAAACACTGGAACAAGTGGTTGGTGTACCACTATTTCTCTTCAGATGGACCTGGACAGGCTGGAGAAACGGGCTGACAAGAATCTCATGAAATTCAGCAGAGGAAAGTGCTGAGTCCTGCACCTGGGGAGGGACTACCCCCGGCACCAGCACAGGCTGAGGACAACCTGCTGGAAAGCAGCTTTGCAGAGAAGGCCCTGGGGCTCCTGATGGACAACAAGCTGATTGTGAGCCAGCTATCTGCTCTTCCAGAAAAGAAGCTCAAAGGCACTCTGGGCTGCATCGGGCAGAGTGTTGCCAGCAGGTCGAGGGAAGGGATCCTTCCCCTCAGCTCACCACTGGTGAGGCTGGACCCGGAGTGCTGGGTCCAGTGCTGGGATCCCCAGTTCAAAAAAGATATAGAGCTACTGGAGATAGTCCAGCGAAGAGCCACAAAGATGATTAAGGACTCTGACATACAAAGAGAGGCTGAAAATGCTGAGACTATTCAGCCAGAGAGGAAAAGGCTCAGGGATATCTCATCCATGTGTATAAATACTTAGCTTTGGGGAATAAGGAAGAGGGAGCCAGACTCTGCTCAGTGGTGCCCAGTGACTAGACAAGAGTCAATGGGCACAAACTGAAATACAGGAAGTTCAATTTAAACACAAGAAAACACTTTTTACTACGAAGGCAATCAACCACTGGTACAGGTTTTTCAGAGAGGTTGTGGAGTTTCCAATGTTGGAGATGCTCAAAACTGACCGGACAGAGCCTGGAACAACCTGCTGTAGCTGGTACTGCTCTGAGCAAGGGGTGGGACAGGACAATCTCCAGAAGTGCCTTCCAGCCTCAACCATCCAAAGATTCTATGATATATTTTTTTTTTTTTTTCAAGAAATAGAAATCTACATATTTCTAGTTAAATTAATTTATAGAAATGGTACAAAAAATAGCATTTTTTTATTGCAAAATAAGTGTCTGACAACAAACGTCAAATAATGCAACAGACATCACAGACATTTCATAGTCTTCCACAAATCTTGCAGAAAGCTTTAGTAGTTTTATATATAGACAGATTTACATTTTTAATAAAATAGGCTAAAGCTTCACCAAAATTTTGCTTAGACTTTCTTAAGCAGGAAACTAATCCAGATTTTGTACATGTGCTAGCATAACCTAACACTGTTCTTGTTAAACATTTGTATTCTGCACAAAATCTTCTGTGGCATAAGAAGAAACAATAAACAACATAAAGAGACATACCTCCTCTTGAAAAAACTCTCCTCCTTTATCTTGTTCAATTTTGGATCATGGAAGCAGGGACACTTGAAACTGTAGATGGGGTCATGCAGGCATCAATAAGTGTTTTACTCTGGCAGTTAACTTTTTTTACTGCATGCTGCAAGTCAGAAAGTGACTCAATTTATCATTTCCCTTACTGCTTTTGAACTTCCTTAAATTTCCTATTTTGCAGATGTTAATGATTTCACATGAACTGATGATGCAGCTAACTCTTCCTTCCTGCTATGTTGGATAAACTAACCATTAATAGTCACAACATACAAACTCATTGTATAAAAATACATAAATACTCAGTAGTATGTGTATTCATGCAGTATTTGTACTCATTTATACTCAATACATGAATATGTTCATAGAAATATCTCTCCTACAAATAAACACATTTTCGTAAATTATATGTTCTGGGTATAACAGCAGTGTTGTGTGATTAGTCCATGTTTAAAGTGCTTACAACATAGCCACTTATTTCTGTCAGGACCTGACTGGCTGTATATGTTGTTTATGGCCTCTGCAACAACCCAGGTTTTTCTTTGAGGAAGATTAATCTTTAGCACGCATTTGAAAACAGCCAACAAAATTCTGTCTTGCATATCTGTAGGCAAAGAAGTGGCAAGGAAAATATCAGATCCAAATTTCTGAACTTTCTCACTGCCTAATTTTGGGTTGGTTTTGTTTAATTCATCTTAGGGTATAATTTCATGGGTTAGATACAAAAGTGTTGGAATATTCAAATTGAAAGAAAATATCCAAAGCATTTGATGAATTTAGTAATGTCAAGTTCATAAAAGACTTTGCAGTCATATAAATATGAAAGTTTAAGCCGCAGTGTTTGCTTTAACTTCCAGCAACTTTAGATGTGGCTCTGGGTCATGCTGAGCGTTAGCCACTTCCCACTTTGTTTTACATGAGATATGTCATACAGATATGTAATCTTCATGTAATAGATTCTTTTTATTTCTTTCTGTTCTCAAATGCTTATAGCAAGAGTGATTTGAATGACTCCCTGATTTCAATTCCCAGCACAAGGACAATAGCAGGAAGGTGAAGAATTCCCCAGGCTTCTTAGTAGTTAGTCTGCTCGAGGAAGAACTACTCTCAATGCTGCTTTCCTTCTACCATTTTTTTTTTTTTTTCAAGTATGTGTGGTCAGATCCACCAATAGCAAATTACTTCACAGACATTTCAGATTTTATAAGTCTTTGCTTTTCAGTCCATACTGCTCAGTCTTGCCCACTTTACTCAGTGATTTCTACCAGAAGGACATGTTAATAATATTTTCCATTTTAAAACCTTAAGGTTAAGGATGAAAAAAGCTATAGATAAGTTAAATGAGTAATACTGAAGGCAGAGTGCATGTGAGGCAGTGGCTCAGCTGCAGAATTTGGTCTCCAGAACCATGTACCTTTCATTGACTCAGCCCTTGCCAGCACTTTCAGTACCTTGGGAACAGGACTGGCATGTTTCAAATCTTCTCCTCACCAAAGGTTTTAATTTTCTTATTTTATGTAGCCTAAAAAGAATACAGTACATGTGTCAGTGTGGTCTGAAATTGCCTGTTCACCAAATATGCTCTACTTGGGTACCACCAGCCACCTCAGTGACCACTACCACCTTGCATAACTTTTCCGTAGCACCATCATCCTGTGCCCCACATATTTCTGATGCAAAGTGTGTGTCAGTATGCCTGATTAATTTTGATGAAGGGATTTGCATCCTCTCGTGGTGACATGTTTGGTCAAGTTCTGGGTAACCTGAGGGTGGTCTTACGGTGTCATCTGACTAGTACCTTCAGGCTGCCCAAACAGTGGCTGAATTAGATTTAACTGATCCATTTTAAACTCTGATTTGGACTAATGCATCAGGGCTCTGTGTGCACCAGCTGGCACAGCCACCCTTCCCCTCTTTTCGAGGTCTGTGCTCCCTCGCTGGGTGGAGTGGAAGGGCCCTGGTCGGGGAGAACACGACACTTCTGGCCCCAAGGCTTCCTTCTGGTCCTGGACAAGCCCAGGATTCTGACTCTCCTGGAGACCAGCTTCCTTCAGGACATGAAATCTTTTGTGTTCCACTTCAACAGGCCCTGCCTTCTTCTGAGAACAGTCAACAGCTTGTGAACTGTCACAACCTACAGCCTGGTGCTTATGGTAAGCCAGCAATTATTTGGGTTTTGTTTAATATACTGTTCTGTGCTTTATTCTAGTTCAGTATTGACAACGTGAGTGGGTAGGACTCCTCCTAGAGTAGTCAGGGGTGGACAGAGACCTCTCCAGTTCTCCCAAGACAGTCTCTTCCAGCACCAGAGCTCTTGGTCCACAGGTCTGCTAGGATCTCTTGCAGGTGGTGTTCCACACTGTTGATGTAGAGGTTGCTAGCCAACTCATGAATAACTTGTCAGAAATGAAAGACACAAAATTCACTCTACATGGCCTGCAAAATCTTCTAATAATAATGTCTCGGTTTAGCATTAACATCTGCAGCATTAAGAGGAGGTCTGAGAAAAACACCAGGCTAACAAAAGCTTCAGAAATGTTACCAAACTTTCATAAGAAAAGAGTAGATGAAACAACTGTGTTCAAGACGTTGGCAAATGCATGAAGCTGTTTTGTGGCAGACTAACAAGGGCTGGTGTGATGCACGCAGTTCTGTGAAATGCACAGTACAATTTTTCAAAATTCTATTTTAAAATAATGTTGTATTTTTTTAACTTTTCCTCTTCCAGGCAATGTAAATTCAAGTGAGTAGTGGATGATTTCATGGTTCCTTTTGGATTATTCCTTCAACATGTCTGGGTCCCTCTGGATGGCAGCCCTCATCTTGAGCAAATCAGCTGGTCACCTCAATTTGGTGTCATCTACAAACATGTTGACAATGCATTTCATAACCTCCTCCAGGTGATTGATAAACCCACTAAACCAGATAGGTCACAGGATAGTCCCCTCTGGTACCCCACTTGTCATACCCTTGGTAAAATCATACTGACTGTTCCCAATGACCTTCTTAATGTGCCCTGAAATGTGCTCCAAGAGGACTCACATCATGAGTTTTTCAGGTTGATAAGCCTGCCATTCTCTGGGTTGAACTTTTGGCCTTTTTTTTGATATGGGTGTAACAACTTTCCTGAGTAAGTCGAAGTATGTTATCCCTTTCCAGGATAAAACAGGAAGCAAATGATGAGGTTATTTAACATCTATTTAACAAGACCATAATGACATCTCCTGAATGTCTCAATATTATCTTTGTTATGCTTTCCTATTACCTTCCCTACAGAGAGACAATGAATAGTTCATAGCTCATGACTAGGTTTTGGTGGATTAGAGCCAAACTATGCTTCACCCTGGCAATTTTGCCCAAGAGGAAACATATTGTGAAAGGTTGTATAAACTAGTGCAGTCTACTACAATCCCATCGCTCTTTTAAGAAGTGATTGTGAGCATTTTAGCTCTGCCCACTGTGATATCCTGAGAGAAACACAAAGATGATTTGCATGTGTGTCCGTCATGAACTCAGACTCGTTAAGAAATTGGTCTTGCTCTGATCTGCTGCAAAAAGCTTCCCAGGCGAGTCTTTGACCAAAGGGCAATCATTAACGTTGTCAAAGGCAGTAGGTGTGCCAAGAGCTGTTTACATCCAGCTACAATAGAACCTGGACCGTGTGTGGGATCACCCTTGGAGGCACTGGTAACTGGAAGGCTCCCCAGTGCAGCAACACATCCAGGAACAACTGTTCCCAGCACTGGTTTGGCCAGGATTTGCAAGTAATGTCCTGAACAACTCCTGGACACAGTCCAGAGGTTAGCTCAGGTCAGGGCTAACTTCTAAATCAGTTTGTATGTGTCCACCTTATTTAAAGGTTTAATAAAATGTATCTGGGCTCTTACATGGAAATTGGCCTCAGTGCAAGAAAGTAGCTCTGGGAATAATTAGTCTAATAATCAAGTGTCTAGTATCATTGTAAAAATTGTCTAATAATCAAATAACTATGTTCAAATATCTAGTATAGAAATCTGAGCCTTTGAGTCTCAAAGCTAAAAACAATTTTACACCAAAGCATAAACCTGATGTGTCAGTGATTCTTCACCCAATTATGAAAAATATTGTGAAACCCCCAAAATCTGAATCTCAGAGACCAAAAGGAACAACAATGTACATGAGTTATCAAAATTAGTGGGGCTATTCAGAAGATAAAGTTCTTTTTCTTGTGAATGAAGGTGTTCAAAAGCTAATTCTGTTAAGGGAGGAAATCACTGAGCATTTTCTCTTTGAGTCTTAAGACCACCTTAGAAGTCATGGTGAGCTTCCAGCATTACATCTTTAGGTAGAAACAAGTAGATGGTTCACCAACCAACAATCCAAACTGGGGAGTCAGATGATAAGACTCTCTTGATATAACTAGTTCAAGGCTGAGCCTTGAATGGAATTAGACTTTAACCAAAGATGGAAGTTTTGTCTGTGCTCTGGTATTACCTGCTCAAATTCTGACTTCCTTGCTGGAATATGCTTCTTTCCCAAAGAAAGATGCCCAGGAATCAAATTATACCAGTAAAATAGTTTGTTGCTGTGCTCCTGGTCCCTCTTAAGGGTATCGGGAGACACCCCAGGAGGTGAGGGTATTTGTCTCTTTTTTGTGCTGACCTCATGGTCTCTACTCTCTACTTATCTCTTAAAAGGGCTTATCAAGGGCTTATATCATCAGCCCATTGCTACACTTCAAAAGAGATGTAGAAATTAGGTTTTTGGCAAGTACTGATAATACTTTATTCTGTAAAAACATTACCTAATATTCTTTGCTTCTACAAAGCCTTTATATGTGGAGCCATTATAGCTGTATGTGATAAAGACATAGCTATGCCCACTCTGGTATCTACCCACACCGTTGAATCAAACATTGAAATGTGTTCTTTGGATCCCATTCCTAATAGTAGAGGGTTTTTTGCCTCTTTAAAAAGAGAAATCTCCTTGATCCTGGCTTAGCAAAGTCAAAGGATGAGAGAGGCTGTACAAAATAAGAAAGCATTTGTCAAAAAGCTGGAGCCTTCGCCACAGAAGGAAAACAGGAAAGTGTGTGAACTCTGACAGGATAAATACAAGACCACAGTAAGTCAGGCCAAAAACATTTTATTTTTTTTTTTTTTTTGTTATGGAACAACCTGTAAAAGGAACAAAAGATATCTAATAATAAATAATTTCCCAAAGTAGATTCTTATCAGACTATCTTATTGCATTGAGCAAATAGATGATTAAGGTATATTAAAAGATTCATTAAAGAATGTGATAGCAGAAAGTACTGGTGAGTATTTGATACTAAAAATTCCCTAAAGGATGTTGTCACGCTGGGACTTTTCTTCAAGAGGAATGTAAGGGAAGATCACGCTCAAAATGAAGTTCCAAAGGGATTAGAGAAAAAAATCAGCATTGCATTGCTAGACCGGGAGAAATGTCCAAGCTGCCCTGAGATGAGAGAAGGATCCTTTTATGGATAAATAGTTACAAGTAATTTGGGATAATAGAAACCAAAGATGACTGTTAGAAGGTTCAGTAAGCTGATAATAGTGAGTTACTGAATAATATTGTCAGATGAAATGTCAATTTTATGTATAATGTACAAAAATGTGAAGGTGCACACAAGATAAAGAAAAATCCTAACACGCTGAAGTGCTGGATTGGCTGGCTGGACGTTTTACTCTGATATGGTATGGCCTTTATGACCCTGTGTATTTCTGTTGCTACATGATAAATTCCCAAATGTTTTTCTGTCTGATCTAAAAATGCTTGACTTGGGAGGTTCAAATTACTTTCCAAACACATTTGTTTGCATCATCTGAACATGACATAACTCCACCCATCCTCTGCAACAGGGAAGACACCACCAGCCGGACAGAATCTCTTCTGAAACCACTTATGCTCATAAATCACATGAGCATGTAGGGATCCAGCACAGCAAGAGTGTAAAGTAACCCAGCAATCTATCATTAGAAAGAGTAATGAATTGTGAGTTAGCGAAAGTGTTAGCAGAACCTGGCCCCACTGTTATTAGGAAGAGAGGAGAAAATTAAGAGCTGAAGTGATAACAGTTTTCTAAGGCTTACTTAGAGAGATTAGCAGCAATGATCAGCTAAATCTAACATTTAGTGGGGAAATCTCCCAAACCTGCCACAGTTAGATGCTATTGCCCTAAAAGGAGAAAACAGGCCATAGGGCTTTGACAGTACTCTGTCGAACAACACTAAAGCAGGGCCTTTCCTGCAGAAGACAATCTCAAACTTGAAATATGGCAAAGTAAGCCTCCCAGGTTTCTCAGAAGATGGCTTAACAGAACCTACATCAAGAAGAATATTCCAGAAGATATTCCTATTCACATCTCTTTGGAAATGGTTCCCATATCTTTATTGCTTGTCTGAAAAAGCTGTTGCTAGTCCTTTCAAAAGTGCTCCATCCATACGAAAGAATTTTTGGCAAGGTAAGGCCATGTCAGACACCCATGACCAACAATAGAAACAGAAATAATTTTCTGAAAACTTTTGACGGAGCTTGTATGTTTTACAGGAGTGAATAGAGGTAGAGTATATACTTCCCATAGAAAACGAAAGGGGAAAGAACGGTTGGTCCAAATATAATGTACCCTTCCTCCAGGATGAACCATTGCTCTGGGCACGAGAGTCTGATCTTTCTCAAACTGTAATGCAACTCTGTGCTTGTCTTGAAGTCTCAACAGTAGGTATAGCCCTTTCCAGAGATTACATGTATTTGTCTTGTGCAGGTATGATATTTTTTCATAAGTCTGAGAACCCTCCAATGTTCAGAAGAATCCAGGCCTCCTCAGGCTGCTTTCTCTAACTGTATCTCACCTCATACCGGGAACTGTAATGGAAATGTCCGAACCTTAAAAAAGGACAAAAGTTCTCATCAGACTAGTGCCTTTCCATTCCCATTTCTGTTTAATATCTTTCTCAAAACTTGTGGTTTGAGCTCAGCTTGGAGGGCAACTGGGCACCACACAACCGCTCACTCTCCCCTTCCCCCTCAGGACCAGGATAGGAGAAAATAAAACAAAAAGCTCAGGGATCAAGATAGGGAAAAGAAGGGGTGAAACACCCATTAGGGTCATGGACAGAAGACAGACTCATTAGTGGAAGAAAACAAAGCATAAATTTAATACAGACACTAACTATGACAACACTGAACAGACAGAATAGGACAGTGAAAAGCATTACCACGTCTTGAAAACACTTACTCTTACCAACCCTCCCTCCCCTCCTTCCCGGGCTCAGCTTTGCTCCCAATCTCTCTACCTCCTCCCCTCAGCAGTGCAAGGACAGGGAACGGGGGGTGCATTCAGTGCTGTTGCTTCTTCCACTTCGGAATGGGGTGGGGGTGGAACTTCTGTCATTCACCCCTGCTCCAGCGTGATCCCCCTCTCACAGGAGATGATCCTCCACAAACTTTCTCTGACATGAATCCCTTCCACAGGCCACAGCATTTCCTGAGCTGCTCTGGTATGGATCCCCCCCACATGTTGCAGTCCTCCCAGCACAGTGGGGGCTGCTTCTTCCCTCAGATTCCTGGCCTTCTTCATGCAGAATCACCTGCTACAACGTGAGGTCTTCCACAGGCTGCAGGTTGGCATCTGCTCCACTGTAGACCTCCATGGGTGGCATGGCAGGGGTGGACCCTGCTGTCTCACCACGGGCTGGGTTTGTGTTTGTGGTGGGGGTTTTTGGTAATGGAGGAGGAGGCTACAGGATTGGCCCCCTGTGAGAAGCTTCTCGAAGCTCCCCCAGATCCAAGTCAACTCCACCTCTGCACAAAAAGTGAGCCAATCAGCTGCGCCTCTGCGATAATGTATTTAAGAAGGGGAACCTGAGAGGGTGTTGGGACTTGTGAGGAAGAATTGTGAGAAGGGCGAACACCAAGGTCAGTGGAAGGAAGAAAAAGGACGTGGGGGGAGATGCGCTAGAGCAGAGATCCCTGTATCTTGTAGTGAGATGGCAGGGCCACCCACCCTGCCACCCATGGAGGTCTGTGGTGAAGTAGAGGTCGACCTGAAGCCTGAGTAGAAAGCCACCCCAGGACAGGCGTCTGTGCTTAAAATAGGCTGGGACCTTGAGGGGAGAAGAAGCTCCTACTGCTGTGCTTCAGTGGTGGGAGGACTGCAATATGTAGGGGTGACCCACGCCAGATCAACATGGGAATGGCTGCAGCCTGTGGGGAGGACTCACACTGGAGAAGGTTGGTGGATAAGTGTCTGCAGTGAGAGGGGAGCCATGTGAAGCAGGGGAGGAATGTGCGGCGTTCATCCCCCATCCCGAGAAGGAAGGAGTAGCAAGCTGACTGTGACCCCCACTCCCTGCCCCCTGCACCTCTGGGTGAGGAGGTAAAGAGATCAGGAGCAGAGCTGAACTGGAAGAAGAGAGGGATGGGGAAGGTATTTTTTGGATGTGGTTGGGCTTCTCATTGTCTCCACCTTGTCTGTTAAGTGTTGCCTTTATTAGCATTTGAATTAAAGTGATGTTTTCTTTTTTTTTTTTCTTCCCCTAATGAGTCTTTCTTTTGCCTGTGACCATAACGAGTAAGCTACTCCTCTTGGTCCTTAGATGTATTCTTTAAGCCGTTCCTGATCCATAATCTTCCCGCCCCATCTCTTATGTGGGAGGGAGTGAGTGAGCGGCTGCATGGTGCTCAGTTGCCCTCTGGGCCTAAACCACAACTCCCCTTTTGCTACTACACCTCGGTTCTTTCTCCTTTGAATAAGAATCACAGTTTATGGTGCTTTCTAACTTCAAAGACTGGTATTCCTTTTGAGATTCATAAGAGAGAAGGCCCTTCCAGTCGGTGAAACAGAAAACGAAGAACTAGCTTTAAAGGACATTATTCCTTTTCCTACCTCACAGGGACTACCAAAACACGTGAGTTGCCTGAGCTTCTACTCTTGTCCAATACTGGGCTTTCCTACACTTTCCCATGCCCTAGCCCTAAGGCTATGTATTAAGCGCAGAATGCTTCAGGAAATGAAAAAGAAAAAGAAGTGCTGGTGCAAACAGGCAGCTCAGCACTGAAAAGAGACAAGAGGATCCTTTTGAATCAAGCCCTATTCCCAAGTGGAAGAGGCATGTCTTACACTGTAATTGTCTAGACAATTGTACGACTCCAGCTCTCCCAGTTGCTTTAAGTGTGCAAATGGGTACCATTCTTTCAGAACAGGGAATTAGAAAGGTTGACCAGCTTTGACAAGAACCATTTAGAGAAATATTTAGAGAAATACTTGTGTTGGAATGTACATCTGAATGTTGTTGAGTCCAACCTCCCACTTAAAGCAGAGGCAACATCAGTGTCAGATCTAGCTGTTTGTCCACTTGTGTTTTGAATATATTCAAGGACGGAGATTTCACAGTCTCTCCAGACACCCATTCCAAAGAATATCCAACTACTCTCACCTGTAAATCACTCTTTTTCGTTATAGAAAATTGGACTTTCTCTTGCTGCTGTTTGTGACTGTTTCCTCTCACCCTCACACTGCATACTTCACAGACAAGTCTGTTCTGTCTTCTCTACACACAGTGGAAGACAGTAGTAGATCCCCTTAACTTCTATTCTCCAGGCTGAAAAATTCCAGTTCCCTCAGATCCCCATAATCATCTCTGTGCCCCTCTGCTGAATTTACCCAGTTTGTCAATGTCTCTCTTGTAATAGAAAGCTGAAATCTGGACATGGAACTCCACATGCAGACTCGTGAGTGCTGAGTAGGGGGAATAATCACTGCCCTTGACCTGCTGGGTCCACTTCTCGCAGTATTGCCTAGTATGTAGATAGTTTTCATTACCATAAGGAAGCACTTCTGATTTGTGTTCAGTTTGTTGCCCACCAGGGTCTCAGAGCCTTTTCTGCAGACCTATCAGTCAGTCATTCTCTATGATACATGCAGTTAGTTTTTCCCAGGTATTTGGCTTTGCATTTGCTTCAGAAGATTCCTATCAATACATTATTTCAGCCTGTCAAGAACCCTTTGAATTACAGGCCTGCCTTCCAGTATATCTGACAACATGCTCAGTTTGCTGTCATTCACATTCTTGTTAAGGCTGCATTTCATCCCATTGTCCAAGTTAGTTAGTACTAAATGCTGTGAGTCTCAGCATTGATCCTTGAACAGCATCACTCACCACCAGTCACTACATTCTACAACAGCCTGGGCTGTTTTCCCAATACCTTGTTCTAACCCTATGTCTCTGAAAACATTCAGCTCAAGAGTAAAGCCCTCTATTTGAAAAAACCACAGAGATTAACTGAGTGATGCAATCAATATTTTAAAATACTAAATTAAAGTAGTAGGAAGGCAAGTAAGCGGTAAGAAGATAAAGAGCTAGATACCTACAGAAGTAAATTCTGGGCTGATATCAAATTAATGGTGGCTGATCTCTTAACTTGTAAGTAACATACATAAGATCTAAAATTAATTAGGGTTTTAGACATACTCCTGTCCTTTGAGATTCCTGTTGATTACAGGCCGCCACTCAATGTGACAGCCTGGTTTTCAAACCCATTCTCAATTTTCTAGTTGCCCATGTGTACTTTAAGAGATTTGAGGAAACTTCAAGTGTGAATAGGCCCATTCTGGACAGTAGAGCAATGGCATTGAGGCACCATGGATTTTTTAAAACATTTTTTGTTCACCTCAATAAATTAATTCTTATTCATCCTAATACGAGACAAAATCATTATTTTTCCTTGAACAAATTAAAATGTAACTAAAATTTCTTGACTGGAGTATTCCAATCATATTCACAAAATGGAAGATATCCAGTAAGGACACGTTACCCAAATGGTTAAATTTAGCCAAAATGAAAGGCAAGTACAATGGCATTTAAAATAATTACATGTGAGGTATAATCCTCTCTTGGCTGCACTACTATTTTTGCCAAGAAAAGGAAGAAAATGAAGAAAGTCTATATATTATTGCAGATTTTCCACAGCAATACACAGTCGCTTAAGCTAAGAAATGCATTTTCAAATTCCTCAGTTTTTATTGGTTATTTCATTACATCAGTAACTAATATTATCTCTTCATTTTCAGATGTTATTGACTGAATTTTGCGCTCCATCAGCTGAAAGGAAAATAAAAACTTCCATTAGCTTTATACATAAAAATAGTCTAGCTTTTACTTATTTATGCACAATTATGAGAGTATTTCAACTTTTGTTGCATATTTTATAGAAATATTTCCCTCTTTTGTTTCTTAGCTGATAAGTTTTCCTCAGCTGGATGTAACAGTGAAAATTCAGCAACTCTGTAATGCTGACACATAGTTGTTGACTCACCTGGAAATGGATAGGAAGAACATGTTCTTTTCTCCAATGTACCATGTAGATTACCACAAATCATCTCAAACAAATTAATACAAAAGGATTAACTTCGCTAAGGTGTGAAAGTAGATAAGTAAACATTGGTCTGAAGTTTAGCTAATTGAACAGGCCATGAAGAGTTACTGGTTGTGGTTTAGACCTGGTTGGCAGCCAACCACAATGCAGCACCTCTCTCTCCCTTCCCCTCCGGCAATGAGAAGGGACAGAGAGCCAGGCTTGGGGTTCAAGATAGGACTGGGATGGGGGAAAATCCCCCTTTTATGATCACGAGCAAAAGGCAGACTCGTTAGGGGAAGAAAAAAAAGAACATACATTTATTACAGACACTAACAACACATAACAGAGTAGGACAGTGAGAAGCATTGCCACATCTTGAGAACACCTTCCCCCCACCCCTCCCTTCTTCCCGGGCTCAGCTCTGCTCCCGATATCTCTACCTCCTCCCCCAGTGGCGCAGGGGCAGAGAATGGGGGGTGCAGTCAGCTCTGCCACTTCCCTTATCTTCGGTGAGGGGAGTGTCCGAAACTTGTTCCTCCTGCTCCATCGTGGTCCCCCTCTCACAGCAGACAGTCCTCCACAAACTTTCTATGACATGAATTCCTCCCATGGGCTGCAGCATTCCCCACACTGCTCCGTCATGGGTCACCAACTTTCTCCGACTGGATTCCCTCCCATGCGCTGCAGCCCTTCCCGAGCTGCTCCGGCGTGGGACTCCCCCGCATGCTGCAATCCTCCCAGCGCTGAATTACAGCAGTGGGGCTGCCTTTTCCCATGAGACCCTGGCCTTCTTCGGGCACAGAACCTTGATCATATGAGCAGGAGCAACAGGCCATAAATCAATGTCTGCTCCACCGTAGATCTCCATGGGTGGCAGGGGGGGCCGCCCTGCCGTCTCCCCACAGGATACAGGGGGGTCTCTGCTCCGGCACACCTTCCCCCTCCTTTCTTCCTCCGTTCCTCCACTGACCTTGGTGTTCACGCAGCTGCTGCAACTCCTCCTCACAAGTCCGACTGCACATCACCATGTCCCTTCTTAAATACGTTATCACAGAGGCGCAGCTGATTGGCTCAATTTCCCAAACAGAAGTGGAGCTGAACTGGAGCTGGGGGAGCTTTGAGAAGCTTCTCACAGGGGGCCGCCCCGATAGCCCCCTCCCCTGCCACCAAAAAACTCCACCACTCACTCAACCGAGAACAGCATAACATGATAAACTGCTGGACAAGGAAAGACCACCGGTGAGCTTTTGGTCAGTATGATGGTCTGGTCAAATGCTCTGTGTGACCATTGCAGTCTGTCCTGTTACCTTACAAAATCCTATTTTGAAATGTATCACCTTGCTTTCTATCTTGTGTGTTTAACTTGCTAGAGAACTTTAATGAGTCTGGGCCTAGTGAGTGAGTAGAAAAGAACTGCATCTGGAGAAACCCAAGATGAGAGTTGGTGGCCTGGTGGGGGGATCCAGGGTCTGGGCACAGAAATCAGATGTGAGGAGCTTGCAAATTTATGTGTGTCGTGAATGAAGAGAGTGAGGGTGTCTGAACGTCTCACTGGCAAACTTCAGCCCTGCTTGGCTGGAGAGGAGCAGGAGGACTGGGATGTCTGTGACCCTATTTCTGTGACTGCTGGTGGTGTTGACATGGTGCTGGTAAAGGCACCTGTGATGCTGTTTGTGGCTGGCTACGTTGATGTGTGTCATTCTACTTGCGTGTGCCTCATGTTGGGAAAACACACAGCCCTTGCTGCTCTCTGGACCTACCGGACAGGTAGTCAGGGAGCATCAGCCCCTGCACCTCTGAGACTGGAACAGGAAAACCCCCCTGGTTCTGGAAGAGCACTGCATTTGGCTTCCCTTAACAAACTTGACTGCTGATTTTCTCTTTTTGTGCTGTGTTTCTGTGAGTGATGGGGTTTTTTGGTAGCAGGGGAGGAGGCTACATCAGTGGCCCCTGTGAGATGCTTCTCAGAGCTTCCCCTGCTCCAAGTCAGACCTGTCTCTTAACCAAGGCCAAGCCAATCAGCTGCACCTCTGTGATAACGTATTTGAGAAGGGGAACCTGGGATGAGGAGTTGGACTTTTGAGGAGGAGTAGTTGAGAGGAGGACACCTATGCAAACACATAGGTCAGTGGAGAAAAGGAGGAGGAAGAGAGGGGAGGGGGTGTGTGTGCCGGAGCACAGTCTCCCCTGCAACCCACGGTGAGACGGCAGAGGCTGTCCCCCCCGCCACCCATGGAGATCTATGGTGGAGCATATGCCCACCTGCAGCCTGTAGAGCATCCCATAATTGGAGGAGATGGCTGCCTCCGAAGGAATCTGGGACTCTGTGGGAAGAAGCAGGCCCTGTTGTTGTAGTTCGGTGCTGGGAGGACTGCAACATGTGAGAGTGACCCATGCTGGAACAACTTGGGAAAACACTGTGGCCCGTGGGAGGGACTCATGTCAGAGAAAGTTTGTGGAGAACTGTCTCCTGTGAGAGGGAGACCACGATGGAGCAGGGGGAGAATGTGAAGAGTTCCCCCTTGACCCGAGGTGGAAGAAGTGGCAGCAGTGACTGCACCCCCCATTCCCTGCCCCTGCACTGTTGTGCTGGGGAAAGGAGGTAGACAGATTGAGAGTAAACCTGAGCCCAGGAAGAAGGTGGTAGTGGGAGAAGGTGTTTTCAAGATGTGGTAATGCTTCTCACTGTTCTATTATATCTATAAAGTGTTGTTGTTAGTGTCTGTACTAAATGTATCTTCTTTTTTTTCTTCCCCTAATGAGTCTGTCTTTTGCCCATGACCAAATGGGAGAGTCATCCCTCCTTGTCCCTATCCTGATCCCTAAGCCTTTTGTTTTATTTTCTCCTTCCCCCTGAGGGGAAAGGAGGAGGTAAGCAGCTGTGTGGTGCTCAGTTTCCCTCTGAGCTCAAGCCACGACACTTGTAATTCCTCAAAATATGGCAAAGAGTTCTTTGTGTTAAGTTCCTTATAATTTAAAAAATACCTGCAGTAGAGTCTTGTATGTACTTCACACATTTAATATAAAATAGAAAGAGAACATACCTCTGGATTTGTATCAGATAGGCCATGAAATGCATTTTTTGGCTCTGGGATTTGTGAAAATGCAGCTTTCCAACAGCCAGTCCTGGAGATCAAAAGGGATGGTATAGAAAAGAAAAATTAAGTAATTGTCATGTGTCAAAACCATTACACCCTTGGAACAGCTTTTAGCTTGCTCTTCCAGCATAAAAGAGAAATGAAAAATATACACAAACTCAGCACAGAATTAACATGTATCAGGAAAAAACTAAGAATTTGGATGGTGATAGTTTCATTTTTGGTAAAAGATTCACTAGAGTTATTTTCTTCTTTAAAAGGAAAAGGAATTTTTCCTGCTCTTTAAGTCACTACAACCAGTGAAGAATGGATGTAAAAATTTTAACTAGTTGGAAGAACAGTATCTTCTCTGAATTATTGTATATTTCTATACAAAGTGCATGGTACAGCAGAATATTCATTTTTTTTTCTGTTTCATTTACATGGTTTATTTCAAGAAACAAGATGTTTAGCTTATGTTCTTTCAGACACATTCAGTTTGCTAGGACAAGTCTAGTGAATGTTGCAAAATCTCTACGGTTAAGTACAGTCAACCTGTATGTTTGCAATAAAGTCAACTGTTCAAAAAATCAGAAAAACTAGTGCATAGATAGTCTACGTTGCAAATATTCATAGCAGCTGTACTGCTAATATAAGTAATTGCATATAATTGCTCTCCTTGCCCTGTTGACAGAAGAGGCCCTGGAAAAACTTGTGTGGATCATGCAGGGAGGGACTCCGGGCATCACCATTATAGTACTTGCCACAGGATCACTCATTTGGATTGATTTCTACTACAGTGTGAGTGAAAAAGTTTTATGTATACTACAGAGACACCTCTACTTTACTTATTTAAGAACTGCAGATGTTTCACACACCCACACAAAATGAAATAAATGCATAAATTAAGTTTACCTTTGGCAGAACAAAATTGTGGCGACTGCCACTAAGAGCGTCACAACTGCTACCACAAGTAAAATCCATACTGAGTAAGAAATAATTTCTTCACTTCCTGAAAGAGAAACGCTCATAAAATATTGTTGTTAATAAAGAGGAATAGGTGCATAACTGTTTCAGATGTCTACCCTGGTGACTAACTGGTGAATGTCAGCCTCAAAAGTTTCACTTGGTATCAAGATCAATTCTTTAATTTAAGCACCTTAGCAGTAATGTCTGCTAGGAGGGATCAGCATTGAGACTGTTTGTCCATCCCCTGCAGTAAGCAGGCATGCGCTTCAGTTGCAAATGTGTAAGTTTTTACATATATTTCCAATGTTAGAGTGTTAAGAGATTTATTATTCCCCTTCTTTTCTTCAGCGTGGAGTGAAACAAAATGTTTGCCAATCCTTTACTCATCTGTGTGTCTGTAGGCTCACAGCAATGTGTGAGGTAGACATGACGTCTCTGGGGGAAGAGTAGCCCAAGGCATGAATTTGTTCTTACCAAACTCAACAGGTGCACTCCACGCCCCCCAAGCTGGGCTCACAAGGCAGGCACTGCCAGCTGCTCTCATTTTCAAGAGGTATTTCTTTCTTGTATTGGATCTTTGAAATGTGTGACTATTTCCCCCTTCCTAAAAGCAAAGCAAAACCGAGTTGTTTTCCTCTGGTGCGTATCTAGGTGTGGATAATATGCACATGCCATTTGCCAGTGAAACTTTTACAAGGCTATCACATCATTACTTGTTAAAGTAGATTGCTGTTCCAGAGCAAAAAATAAACATATTCATGCTTATTATGTACATATTTATGTATCTCAAAAATAGCCCATTATTCAGTAAACTTTTTAAGTTTAGAAGCTTTTTGTCTTTTACACTATATCCTGTAATTTCTTATGATATAGTCTGATTTATTGATAATTTCTCTTGACACACTGATGG
Organism: Tyto alba; assembly: GCF_018691265.1. Classification (NCBI taxonomy): domain Eukaryota; kingdom Metazoa; phylum Chordata; class Aves; order Strigiformes; family Tytonidae; genus Tyto; species Tyto alba. The sequence goes on along the minus strand of NW_024881276.1, from coordinate 3,663,805 downwards.
AGGCAGAAAAATATCTTGACCTGTCTCATTTCAATACTGCTAGAATTGAGTGATTTGAGAAATAGAGTGTCTGCATGCACCCCATCTTCCTCAGTCTTTGCATTATGACTTTTCAGGAAAAGCGTAACTTTATAGCCAAACCTGTAAAATAAGTGGAAGACTGCAATACTTAGTGTTACTCGAATTTACTGGAACACACTTGCTCTTAGAGACTCTCAGGATAGAAGTGGGATGTGCAAGCTGCACTGATTAGGAGGAGGTGCAGCGTGCCTGGAGGACAGCCTACATCCCAAAGGGCTTTTGTGGTTTTTGTTTTTCACAAGCAAAATTAAATTCCTATGAGGTGTTTTCTCTGTGTTTCTTTACTCTGCTGTCACTCATGTAACTTCAAATTCTGTTTCAAATATTTGAGGGGGTCAGGACAATAACATGTAAAATGGAAGGTTTTTCAGAATACTTTCAGAATAGTAATTAAGTTCTGTCCCTGAATGTGTAATAAATGACATATCATGATGTTTTTAGCAGTTTGACGTATTCATGAAATTTACAGATAAGGATCCCATGAAGCATAGGACATTGAACACATACTCATTTAAAAGTATTTGCATACTATTTACTTTTCACAAATGACTATGGAAGTAACAAGTATTGCTGATTAATAGAAAAAACAGACTTACTTGTATAGATGTATATTTGTTTTTTCCCTCAGGATTATCCTGTAAATTGAGAAGAAAATTCTTATTTTTATGATTGCATGTTTTGTGTTTAGATAATGACTAATTTTTGTGTAATATCCCCTTGTTCTGCATTAGTTTTTCCTATCTATTTGACAGGTTGTTCAGAAAATCTAGTAGTTTATCTAACATTTAGTATCTAATATATAATTCTTCTACAATGCCAAATTTATATAGTAACTAATTCTTCTATGGAAAAGTATTTGTTTCCCTTACCAGCAGAGTTGAAAAATAAATTTTAATTCAGATTGGTGATTAAACTGAAACACAAGCAAACTAGACCTGAATGAAATCTATAACTTTACTCTTACACACAGCAGGGATAAAAAAAAAAAAAAAAAAAACCAAAAAAAAACCAAAACAAACAACAAACAGATAAAAATCTACGAAGGAAACTTTTTCGTTTACATGTAGTGTTTATATTTTATAATAAATGTTGCTATATTTAAATGCAAATACTATGTAAATATTATTTACTTTTCTGTCAGATGAAAATATTCAGGATTGACACGGATTCACAGATATTTTAGGTTGTTCTCCAACTGCATTTTTGATAGATACAATAAAATTCACTCATTTCTTCTGAATAGCCATCATGACTACCACGTAAGGTAGTGACCACATACAACTAATGACTGCAGACTATACCACCCCTACTAGCCTGCCAGAGTTATGTATTTTTTAAATTATTTTGCATGCTGTATTAGTCCATTTTAAAACAAAAGGAAATGAATTCAAACCTGTTTTATTGAATAACTGCATGCATGCTCATGTGGCACCTGAACATGAGTTTGCAAGGCATGCTGCTGTGCAGGACAGCTTCTAGAATCGATAACCACGCTAGCTTAAACACAGGGATCAGTCTAGGAGAAAGTGTAACAATATAGTCTCCCTTTTTTTGTGTTTATATTAAAATATATGAGAAATGAAAACAATGAGGTCATGGAAAACTTCAGAAAGTGGAGTTCCAGAGGGACAGCTGGTCTTTTGTAAGTTTTGGAAGAAGAGATGCATTAAATGGCACTGCGTTTTAAAAAAATGGAGGAGAAAATACGTGTGATAGTTAAAAGAGACTCCCTCCTGCATGGGATGGCAGCACCAATCTCCTGACCTGACCTGATGGAGGTCTGTTGCTTGCCAGGGGCCAGGATCCAGGATGCTGCAGGACTGCCAGATTTGTCTGGCCATTGAACTATTACCCCTCCCTGCTCTTCTGCGGGGGCACCGATGATACGGCTGGGGATAACCTAGATTTTTTCAAGGGTGATTGCAGAGCACTTGGGGGATGGTGTCTCCTCAGTCCTTCCAGTGCGAGGGAAAGGCTCGAGCAGAATTGCACTTATCCAGCAGGTCAACACTCGTCTGGGTGACTGGTGTCACAAGCAGGGCTTTGGATTCTACAACCTTGGGACCCTTTTTGAGAAACAGGGGCTACTAAGCAGGCATGGGATGCACTTCACCAAGTGGGGCGAGAGTGTCCTTGCAAACAGGCTTCCTAACCTGGTTCTCGTTCTCTGTGTAAAGGTGTGCCTTGAATACCTCTGTGTTGATCTATAGCTCTGTTTTGGGACAAATGACAAACCAGTAAAAGAGCTTGTGAGTAGGCATCAGAGGAAAGACCATCAGAGGTGACAAGTTGTAGGTGTTTGTTCCAGATCTCCCAATGAAGAAAAGGAAGCAGATGAGACCCTCTTCAAGCAGCTTCATAAAGCCTCACAGCCACAGGCCTTGCTGCTCAAGGGAAACTGCCTTGGAGGGCAAAGCTGCTGGTTGAGCTACAAGAACAGCCTCCTCAGAGCACAAGAATGGTCCATTCTGGTAGTCAGAAAATCAATCAAGTGTGCCAGGGGAGCATGGCAGGACATGACGCTTGAGTTTGAGCTCAGAGATCAAAAGGAAGTATGCAGAAGGTAGAGTAAGGGATTTGGGAGGAATACAAAGGTATCATCTGCACATGCAGGAATGGAGTTAGGAAAGCAAAAGCTCAGCTGGAGTTGAGACTAGTGAGGGAGGTGAACACAAGAAAGGTTTGTATGAGTGTAATGGCAGCAAAAGGGAGGTTAAGGAGGATGCAGTTCCATTGCTCACTGAGTTGGGGGAACCTAGTGACAAGGGACAAGTGAAAGGCTGAGGTATTTGGTGCCTTTTTAGCTCAGTTTTAACCAGTAAAAGTTGTTTTCAAGTTTTCCAAATACTCTGATCTATAGAGTCTTAACTCAAATCAGTTTATCAGTGTCAGATATGAAAAAATGTTATTGAAATTATGTTACTCATGGTGTTATCCTTTTTTGTTTGTTTGTTTGTTTGTTTCATCCCAATGCATGCAATTTCCAACTATGAAAATAAAGTTTAAAGGCTGACTGTATATGTTGGTCATAGCGTATTAGTAAAAAAATACAAGTTGATGCCTGGCAGTGGTAAAGCAAATTTTGCAATACAGTAATTGCTGGACCTTGACATAATTGGTAACATGAAAACTGCCAATGATTGTTAAAAAAATGCTAGATAATTCAGACTACATGTGAATTGAATATTCTTCATCAACCTAATATTTGGCATATTGAAATATGTTAAGAAGTATGTATTGCTTTACTTCAGTGCACTTTTATTTCAATGTCACACAGAATTTTCTATAAGCTTTCTTACAGAAAGCTTTGCTACAATGGCCAAGGGATTCACAGAAGTAATGTAGTTTTGTAGAAGTTAGTTGGGCTTGCAAGAAAACTCATCTGTTTAATAGCAAGCCTGATCCAGGCTACAAAGTTCCAAATAGCAGAAATCTATTGAATGCCTTCAACCAGCCACTAAGTGGCCCAATCTGGCTGTAGTACAAGAAGGTTTTCCCTTTGCAGTCACTATCTGCCACCCTGTGACCATTTGATGCAATTCTGCCACAGTTACAGTAGTTTCAGTCTACTCCTCTTGCAGCAGAGCAACAGCAATCTCACTCCTTCCCTATTCCTGCAAAAGGACTTGTAAAGCCAAGATCTGAATTTGACTTTTGGTATCATTCCCTCAGTAGCCTGTGCTTATTCGCACTGCCTTTCTACTTTCTCTCACATTTATTTCCCTTTTATTTAACATTTTAGAGCTTCGGCTTTCAGACCAACAAGTATGTTGTTTATATATGCTATCTGGTTAAACATTTCATATATAGAGAAATTTCATCCCCCTCCATCAGCTCACACTTGTTCAGTGGATGCACATTTCTCTATTCAGTATTTACAACCCAAATCTGCCCTTTCACAGAGGTACAGTCACCACTGGAAGAACTCCAATCCAGGACAGGTCCAGCAGGTCTCAGTGAAAGAAGTGACATTTCTGAGTTTTGTCACAGCTGTGATATGTTCAAGTCTTGATTAACCATACTTCTGCTCTCAGTCCCACACAAAGTCATCCAGTGTCTCTCCAACAATATCTCACTCAGGGAATTAAAAATATGGGGCAGTATGGCATAATAGGGTTCCTGAAAGGCATAGCCACAAGGGAATATGGTGGTACATTTGAGAAAGACTACACTGTCCGAGAGAGACTGATCTTCTTTTCACTCATATGTATTGGTAAATGCAAACATATGTATTTATGTTAAATGTTGATGAAGAAATTCCTCTTACCTTATATTTTATGTTGATTTCATATTTAAAACACTTGTCTTTGTTAGAATGACTTATTTGAGGTTGTTGCCATTGAATTATGCAATTATTGTTAATTTCATCACAGCTGACAGTGATATTTGATGGAGGCATGAGCTTTTCTGAAAAGATATGACCAAAAATTCAACTAATCACAATCACCTGATATCTTTTTGCTTTGATAAAAGAGAGTGCAATTGCAAGCAACACCTCTATGAAGAAAGATACTCATTTGTATCTATTTTTCTTAGGAAGTCTGTTAGAAATAGTTGAAAGACCAAAGTTCTTTAAATCCTGTCCTCAGAATCAGAAAAAACAGGGAGTAAGCCACAGAAGGTGACTTAGGGGCATACAAAGATACAAGCCCCCTCCATTTATTTTTCAGGATAAATAAAATACAGTCCTCTTTTCTTTTATAAGGATGATTTTCACTGCAGAAGAACAAGCTGATGCTAATCCTAATGTACGAAATCCAAAGGTCATTTCTTCAAGCCTCGTCACAAGATGCTTCTGTGACACAAAGGTGTTGCTTGCTCGGTGTTATGAACTATGCAGTTTATTTCTCCCTTCCAAAAAATTAGTCATACAAATTTAAGACAGACACTTCAGTTTTAAGAATCTAGCCAGCTTCTTCACATATGTCCCCTAATTTCACAGGTGTGAGCAAAAATGTGAAGACCTTTATATTTTGATCATCATTAAGGACCTGATTATTGTAACAGTAAAAGACAGTCACTCGTTACAGAAATGGTGGTAAAAGGTTGATAGAGGATAGCTTAATTTTAGCTAGACTATTACTTTACATCAGTCTTTAGATGCAGGCCTGGCCTATTTGTAATGGGCTGTTTGGTCAAAGAACAGACTTGTTTCATCTGCCATGGGTGGTATTACAGCTCAATTCCTTCTCATAGAATGAAGCCTTGTTTGCCCATTTTTTGGAAACAATACCAAAACCAGCGGGACTTTGAAAAAAAGTCTGCCACCATAAAATAATTGCACAGGATGCTTCCAAGTAGAGCACCACATATGAAAAAGTATAAGAAAACCTGGGGTATTTTGTACAGATATTAATTTCTTTAATCAAGGATATGGGGTGTGTGTATGCCATCCCACTGGCAATGAGAAGCAGAAATCAGTGCTCAGATAAAATTCTGAAACGTCTCCTCTGTTGAAATGTATTGAGTCATCAGTGAAAGGACAGCAAGGGGAAACAATCTCTTAATTCCTGTGGATATTGCTGGAGAAAAACCTAAACCCAATAAGGGTAGATAGCTAAAGGATCTGAGGCAGGCTGCAGCTGTGGAGCTTTCTTGCTTAATTTCCCTCATTGCTCTTTTTCTTGGGCAATAGGTTTCCTTGAAGAGGCCACAGTCTCTTTCAACTCTAGGTGAGATAGGGTACTCGGCTCCTTCCTAGGGATAAATGCTCTACTACCCTCATAATATAATGAAAATAAAACAGCAAGAAATTACTTACTTACCAATTTGATACAGTTCAACATACTCATCATAGAACTGGATCGGTGTTTCTTTGCTAGACCCGTTCACCAGGAAGTAAGCTTTTTCAAGCTCTATTGTCACATTTTGGAATCTACATCCCATGTTTCTTCCATTTTCATCTTTAATGTAAAGCTCACATTCCATCACATCACCATCTCTGTATATAGCAAGGTATTTTAGTGAAACGTGAGCAGTATGATGTGTTGAATGAGAATTCAGACTTCCCTCGACTCAAGCAGACCTACTTACCTTGAGTTCTTCCAGTAGAGAAAATATTGGGTATCTCCTGGAGCATCCCTGCCTGCCTGCCAAGAGCACTTCATGAGGGAAATGTTATAAATCACACAGGAGAAGTTTTCAATGGCTGACCCATTCACGTCTGCAAACACAGAAATATCCGTGATGAGGAAAAATTGTGTGACTGCTCCAAGCTGGAGGATCTTGGCACACACCTAGATATGTTAGACACCTGCAACTTCAGCTGGCTATTGCTTGGGTTAGGAATGACTTGCTTCATTTTAGGTAGTAACATCAGAAGATATTTTCACTGACAGATTCAGTGAATAATTTGTCATGCATAAATCCTCCAAAGATATGGTTATAGCTGCATCTGATAGAATAAGTCTCAGGGGAGTCTATACTGCTCTAGTATAGGCTGACACCTAAAGTGGCTAGCCCTGTGCTTTGAATTGTTCCTGTTGAAAAAGAGACACTGGTGCCAAAATGCCACAAGGTGAAACATTTGCCTGTCGTCCTTTAGTACCCTGCTGTAGCATTTCTATTTGAAGGATGTTCTTCAGCCCCCTATCAAATGAGTGGAGAGCATGAGGAGCTTCCCTGTGGACTCCAGAAAGGGAAAGAAACTCAAGTGCAGAACTGTGAAGTTTTTCAAGACTTCTGAGAGGTGTAGGTGTAAACTTGTGAGGTGTTTGTGCTCTGCAGAGATACCTTCTTCCATCTGGGATTAACATGAGAAATCATCTGCTTGATGAGGCAGGAAGTAGTGTCATTTTGTATATGCCAACTCCATATTGCTTAAACGAGCAAATCTTGTACCTCATTCACTTGACAGTCTTATATATATTACCCCCCTCATACAAAGAAGAACAGACTCTCTCAGACCTTTCATTATTGTGGATGGGACACTGCAAAGTGTTGAGCATTACACCATGAGTTGTGCCATAACAAAATTCAAGGTGTCACAGATTTCTCAAGGAAGAATTTATGAACTACAGCCACAAACCTGTTTCACTTGGATTTTTAAAAACATTTTAAAGATATTTCGAATGCAGTCAATAAAATTTTAGCACAAACAATTAAAAGAGAATTGGCAGTTAAAAAGATGGCACCAAGCAAGGTGGTAACTGAGGGCTAGAAAATTACTGAACTAGTTGTAGGAACCTCCTTTTATTTTCACAGAAACAGTGTCATAGGACTGAGAACAAGAACCTGTTCATCCTAGAGGAAACAAATTAATTAAGGAATTAAAGATTTCAGTTTTTCTTTTATCCCCAGGCCACCTGAAGTAGGAAAATCCTTCCCCAAAGTCTAGTATATTACCTTGAGGAATATATCTGCATATGCTTGAGTATGTGCCATTCATGTTCACTGCTGTGACAGAAAAGCTTGCCCCATTGTGCAGAGGAGGTGATATATTTCCAAACATGCACTTCATATTCTTTGCTTGGAAAAGGCCAGGCAGAATGTTTACTTTTTAGTTGTTCAGCTATTGCTTTATGCAGTGTTATTCCCTGTAGAAAGGGCTTAAGCTTGTGCTTCATTTGTAACACTGAGACCACAATAGTGAAGTGGGGACTGATGACTTCCCAGGACTGATGTCTTCCCAGGCTTGAGAAATCTCTTCCCAGAAGTTTTGTGTAATTAGCCTTTACCAGTGTAAGGTGAAGAGTTCAGTGCTTCCCTCCAGTAAGTGTCATGGCAGTGTTAGAAATAGCAGTTCCTCCCCTCCTTCTACCCATAGTCCACCAAATCAGTTGAACTGCCTCAAAATAGAGCGTATGCGCTTTCATAAGAATCAATAGATGGCTGTAATGTGCTATACACTCCTTTGAAAAACAAAGGGAGATATCGCACAAATGACTGCCCGAGCAAGGAGCTGGCTTAAGGTTCATCTCCACTAACATTAGCTTTCTAAAAACTAACACCGAATTTGGGAAAGTCATATAGATGCCTTGTCTGTGGAGTGGTGAAGGAAGACACAGACAGTGGCATATCAGATGCATGGGATACACTGCCTTCGGGCAGGGGCTGTACCTGTCCAGTAGCTCCCGACAGAGCTTAGAGGACTATAATTTCCATGCTTATATAGTTGAAATAAGGGTGACGTGAATCTACTCAAATCCATGATTACTGATACAGACGATATAATTGCATGAAGTATCAGTGGTGTCCCCAGATGTCAGATTTTTCTAGAAACTGCCTATAGAAACATTAATGTTGTGGCATACAACTTGCTTGACACAGTAGCATAACATAAAATGCTCCCAGTATATTCATGCAAAATAAAGTGTCAAAACAAATATCTTCCTTTTACAGTTCCTATTCAACATTATTTTGGAGATTACCTACCCACAAGAAATATTGGCCAAACAGATAGAGACAGATTTGAGCTCTACAGAAAGAGAATTTAGTTAAGGCAGGAGTAACACATGTATGGGGAAAGGAATAATCCCAAGACTGAAACTTCATGCTTTGCTTTGAAGTATCTGTGCAGCTTGTAAAGGCCAGTGAAAGAGAAAACTATTTTTCTTAACAAACAGTTACAAAATAGGAAATGCTTAGCTTGCTGTCTTCTTTGCATAAGAACTGAAAACAGAATAAACCAGAAGCAGAAGTTGCTTTTTCTTAAAGTCATGACACTTCTCATGTAATCCATTTACACAAGATCTTAGTTCTAGACCTCCTGTCTGCTATCAAAAGCTTGGATTTGAACTGGAGCTGAAGTTTGGATCTCATATGGAAATCAATTTGACAAGGAATGTGAAAAATAATAAGGGCTTCTACAGGTACGTTGGTCAAAGAAAGATTAAAGAAGGTGTACCTTCTCTAATAAATAAGACAGGAGAACTAGTGACAGCTGACATGGAGAAGACTGAGGCAGTCAACAGATTTTTTCCTCAGTGTTCACTGAGAATCACTCTTCCCACATCTCTCAAGTCCCTGAATCTCAAGGCAGGGACTAAGGGAATGAAGTCCCTCCCATTATATGAGAGGATCAGGTTTGAGACCACCTGAAGAACCTGAGCATACATAAGTCCATGGGACTCAGTGAGATGCATCCTAGGTGTCCTGGTTTGGGATGAAATAGAGTTAATGTTCCTTTTTGATAATTAGAATAGTGCTGTGTTTTGGATTTAGCTTTGGGTTTGGTATGAGAAGAATGCTGAGAGCACACTGAGGTTTTCAGCTGCTGCTGAGATTTCAAGGACTCTCCGACTCCCCATGTCCTGCCCGTGCACAAGAAGCAGGGAGGGAGCACGGCCAGAGCACCTGACCCACATTGGCCAATGAAATATTCCATATCATGGAACGTCATGCTCACTATGTAGAGGAGGGGTGGTTGGGAAGGAGCTCTCTCTCTCGCTTCTGGGATTGCGATTGAGGGATCTTGGTATCTCGGGGTCGCTGGCCGGGAACGGGCTGGGGACTGGTCAGTGGGTGGTGAGCAATTACATTGTGCATTGCCCATTTATATTTTTTTCTATTATTGTCATTGTTCTCATTTTATTACCATTATTAAACTGTTCCTATCTCAGCCTGCAAGTCTCCCTTTACCCCTCCAATTCCCTCCCCCATTCCCAGGTGGGGAGGGGGAAGAGTGGGTGACCGGCTGTGGGGTAGTTGGCTGCCGACCAGGCTCAAACCACAACACTAAGGTCCTGAGGGAATTAGCTGATGTAGCTGACAAGCCACTCTCCATCATACTTAAAAAGTCATGGCTGTCAGGCAAAGTACTGGTAACTGGATAAAAATGAATACTGCACCCATTTTTCAAAAGGATCATAAGCAGGATCTTGGGAACTACCGACCAGTCAGCCCCACCTCCATGCCTGGTAAAGTCAGACAACAGATCCTTAGAAGTTTTCATCTGCACAGCATGACATGCCTTTCACCAAAGTTCCTCCGAATCCAGGGAAAGAGGTAATCTTACACTTCAGTCCCATCAATGCCCTGATTTCACAAAGGTCGTCTGAAGGCAAGAATTTCACAAGAATGGCCAGAGAAGGCTGATATGCCTCAGTACCAAAATAAGTCTCAACAAAAACTAGAAAGGACTACTAAAAGACAGACTTTTTTCAATGAAGGATACTTTTTTCAGTTACTGAAGTATATGAAAGAAAAAGAAGAAAGTGTAATGATTTATTGCTGTTAAAACTTTACATGGCAAGTTTACCATTATGGTCTCAGTAAAATCTCCTACAGTCTCTAAACACCAGTGCTAAGTGAAATTCATGCTGCTCATCCAATTCAGTTCAATTTTCCACTGATTCAGCATCAAATTTCTAATAAGTGAGTCTGGCATCTCCACTGAAAGTGTCACACAATAGGATTAGTAAGGTGCAGAACTGATTCCCAGATTTTTGGAAGCAGAAGTTACTACTTAGCACATCCAAGACAGAAGGCAACTTAAGCACAGCTACCCATGATGAGAAGCACATTACACTCCACCTCAAAGGATTTCCCCATGGAGGTGTTCTACTCACAGTCTGTGTAGTGCCAGCCAACACACAACTGCATGATTATCAACATCCACTGGGTCATGAAGATGAGTGGAAGAGCAGCAGACATCTTGTCCTCCTTGGAGACAGAGAAAAGTGAAACTTGCTCAGTGTGAAAAGTGCCAGTATGAACCACTCTCCTCTAAACCTGTGTAGTCTGACCTGCTCATATGCCTGTTTCTACACTATATGACCATCTCTCAGTTTTGGTGGGAGGAAAGATTATACAGGCTTCTCAAAACGTCAGAGAAATGTTAAAATAAACAGTAACAAAGTTAAAGAAATTGTCCTAATCTGTAACAAAACAATTTGTGCGATGATTCATAAAGCTGGTGATCTTGGGAGCACTGCATAGATGTTACATACATACATTTGGTGACTGCTATCTTAAGGTCTAAAGATTATTTACCTCTCTGCTATATACAAAGGTTAGGATGAATAGACATCAAGCAGGCAGGTAAACAGCTGCAAACAGAAAATATGAAAACATGTCACAGAAATATCAATCAGCTTGTTACCTAATGGTGAATATAGTAAGATTGGTGAGGACGTTAGTTCATGTACTTTCAAAGATATTTTTGAGTATCTGCTTAAAAGTGGATCTATGAGTGATGCCTAATTTCTACAAATTCAGTACCAAATCCAGTAAGAAAATCAAAACTGTGTCTAACACCTTTCTTAGGAGGCAGTAAGCATTTTATTTGCAAAAAACTTAATTCAGCTTAGCCCCATGTATTCCTCTGAGAGCTTTTTAGATTTTACCTGGGACATCACCCCTCCAGCCCTGCACTTCCTAGAGTCTCACTGAATACTTCAGCAAACAAAACAGAAAGACAAAGATAGACCTACCTTCTATTTCAAAATGTCTTTATCATGTTTATCTTTCTATCATAGTCTTCAGGCTCAGAGAAGATGGAAATATTTGTATTTTAAATGGTTGTATAGCTATAAATAGGGCTGTCTCCCTTGCCGCTGGTGTTTTGGGGAACTGTCATACTGTCGGAAGTATTGCAAGACACAATGTTCATCACTTCCCTCCTGATTCTTGCCAACTTCACGTAATTGTACAACTCGTGATTTCATATAACATGAACAAGCAATTAGCTGCTTAAATTTTCCTTTCTGTTCTACAGAGTCCACTGGTGCTTGGGAATCCAGTAAGTGCATAAAAATCCTTTCTTTCACAGGTATTTCTCTCTAGCTCTAAATAATACTAAATAGCACAAAGCATCTCTCAGTATAAACCAGCTCTGGGGGCTGGGGTCAGCGGGGGGTCCCCGTGATGGGTCAGGGCAGGGCCCCAACCTGGATCAGGGCAGCCCCAGCCCCGGCATCGGGCACCTCCCTGGGGATGGGGGTGGGTCACGGGCCTGCGGGGGGGCCCGGCTCGGCGGGGCCCATGGCCGGGCAGGGCAGGGCTGTGGGGAGCTGGAGACCGGCCCTGCTGGGGGATCGCTGGGGCAGGGGCTGACGGCCCCGGGGGATGACATGGGGTGCTGGGCCATGGTGTCCTGGGTTGAGTGAATGGTGGAGTTTTTTGGTGGCAGGGGAGGGGGCTATCGGGGCGGCCCCCTGTGAGAAGCTTCTCAAAGCTCCCCCAGCTCCACGTCGGCTCCACCTCTGCACCAAAACTGAGCCCATCAGCTGCGCCTCTGCAATAACGTATTTAAGAAGGGACGTGGTGAGGAGCAGTCGGACTTGTGAGGAGGAGTTGCTGCAGCTGCGTGAACACCAAGGCCAGTGGAAGAACGGAGGAAGAAAGGAGGGGGGAGGTGTGCCGGAGCAGAGACCCCCCTGTATCCTGTGGGGAGACAGCAGGGCGCCCTCCCCCCCCCCCCCGCCATCCATGTAGATCGATGGTGGAGCAGACACTGATTTATGGCCTGTGGCTTCTGCTCAGTTGATCAAGGTTATGTACCCGAAGAAGGCCGGGGTCTTGTGGGAAAAGGCAGCCCCGCTGCTGTAATTCAGTGCTGGGAGGATTGCAGCATGCGGGGGTGTCCCACGCTGGAGCAGCTCGGGAAGGGCTGCAGCCGTGGGAGAGAATCCAGTCGGAGGAAGTTGGTGACCCATGACGGAGCAGTGTGGGGAACGCTGCGGCCCATGGGAGGAATTCATGTCATAGAAAGTTTGTGGAGGACTGTCTGCTGTGAGAGGGGGACCACGATGGAGCAGGAGGAACAAGTTTCGGACACTCCCCTCACCGAAGATGAAGGAAGTGGCAGCACTGACTGCACCCCCCATTCCCTGCCCCTGTGCCCCTGGGGGAGGAGGTAGAGATATCGGGAGCAGAACTGAGCCCGGGAAGAAGGGAGGGGTGGGGGGAAGGTGTTCTCAAGAGGTGGCAATGCTTCTCACTGTCCTACTCTTTTATGTGTTGTTAGTGTCTGTAATAAATGTATGTTCTTTTTTCCTTCCCCTAATGAGTCTGCCTTTTGCTCGTGATCATAAAAGGGGGATTTTTCCCCATCCCAGTCCTATCTCGGAGCCCAAGCCTGGCTCTCTGTCCCTTCTCATTGCCGGAGGGGAAGGGAGAGAGAGGTGCTGCATTGTGGTTGGCTGCCAATCAGGCCTAAACCACGACACATGAGCAGGGTGGGGGGAGCCCCGGGGGCTGACATGGGGTGCCAGGCCATGGGCAGGGTGGGGGGAGCCCCGGGGGCTGACATGGGGTGCCGGGCCGTGGGCAGGGTGGGGGGAGCCCCGGGGGGCTGGGCAGGGACGGTCTATGAGGGCACTCAGGGAGATGAAAATGCAAATTGTAAAGGTTCCTTAAGCCTGTGGAAAAAGAAGATTTCAAATCTTGGATATGAAGTCTTCAAATAAGGTATGTCACTATAAAAAGTTGCGATCTGGATTTGTTCTCAGTCCATACCTCACAGTGTCAAAAAAAACAAACCACACACCACTGCAAAAAAGGACAAAAACTTGCAAGTAGTTAGCATCCAACTACAAAAGCCACTCCAGGAATGAATGATGCTGAGCATTTGTCCCTTTCTCAGGCCAAAGCCGTGCATTTTCTAAATGAAAGGATCATTAAAAAACAGTATAAAACATCAAAATCTCCCTTATACCCTAAAAGGCTTTTCTCCACAAAAGACAATGTAATTTACTTAATATGTAGATTTAGAATCCATGTAAAGCTATTTAATTTCTTCACATGTTGAAAATGAAGCGTCATTAGAAAATAGGATATTTTTCAAACAGCAAGATATGTCAACATTTTCCTCTTAAAAACAGGCAGTTCTATTCTGCTGGAGTTAAAAATCTGTAGGAGAGAGAACTGTCCACATGCTTCTCTACCATTCCCATTTCTTGTATACTATATTTGGAAAAAGTCTCCTGCTGCCCAACACCCTTATAGGATGCTCCAGGATTCACCTTTATCAAAATCCCAAGATCATTCTTATCCTACTGCTTCTTCACTGACAGATGAAGTGATATAACCATATCAGCAATTCGTACATAACTAAGATAAAGTTATTTCCAAAAGAAAAAAAAAAAAACCAAACCCAAAGACAGTGCAGTGCTGACTGTCTTTGGGGACAGAGGGCTTACTTTCTAGAGACCCAGAATTTCCTAGACCCATGAGCATTTCTGCTTCCTAGATTCCTGATAGAGTGTGAGATTTATGATTGATGAGCTATAAGTGGACCATCATTTTCCAGGTTCATTCACTTATGTTACTTGTAAACAGGAATAATACTGAGTTGTCCCTGAGAACAGCCAACACCCCAAAGCAGATATCTAACCTACTTTTTTCTCCGCAACTCATACGGTGTAAAGGGAACAGGTGTTGTATAACAAATCTATCTGTCATATTAGCAACTTCTTGACTGCAAAATTATTTTCTACACAAATAAAAATTGAACCAGCTCACATGCAGTACTAGAAGCATAGAGCAAGGCATGAACTGCAAAACAATGTGTCAAGTGACAACCTATAACTGTGTTCATGCATTTGATCATGTCTGTCAGTAACATGGTACTGGTTGAGAAGATGAACAACTCACCTTGAGCATCCAGAACTTAAAAAAAACTGCAATCATCCCCAGAAACGGTAATCATGAGAGAATCAACAGACCCTGGCCTGGTCTTTTGCGGTTTCAGAGGAAAGGTCTAATGCTATGGTGGCTCTATAAGGACCAATTAATGTGAGTTCACTTTCTTCATATAAGACACAATAAAAATGTGACAAAGTTTTTTTGAGGTGTAGTTATGAAGCAAATAGTGGGAATGAGGAGCAAATAAGAATAGGTGGATATTCTACCAAAATGCAGGTTTAGTTACATAAAAAGTTCTTTTAGATAAGAATCACTATGACTATCTCTATCACATTGAAGGTGTCAACAGACAAAGCAACTGACAGTTTAGACTTCAGGTCTGGGCCCATGATAGTCATTCAGAGGAAAAAGTAGTCCATCGTCAGAAATTTCATTGTATTTCCAGATTAAAGAAATTCCATACTTATCCATGTAGGTATTTTTTGAACACTTACTGAGCTGTAAAGGGGTTATAAAGGACTTCTGATCACAAAGAATGTAAAAACTCACACTTCATTTTAACCTTATCTTTGGAAGAAAGCACTTAATTTTGTGGTGGTAACAGACTGCATTTCATGGAGAAGGGAGGAGGGGAAGTGACCAGGGTAATAAAATTAGAGCTGTAGGAAATGTCACGGAGAAACAAATGGGGTTCAAGGAATGAAGAAAAACCTTGCTTCTGTGCATCTGCCTTTCTCTCTGCTTTCCCCCAGCCTTCCACTTCCCTTGGTCTCCATCCTCCAATAGGTCAGTTACGAGAGGGTTAAGCAGTCTCCCACCCACTCCATGAGCAGACATCCAAACCAGGAGCTCTGCTCACCCACTGGCACCTCACACTGATGGTGCGGAGAAGGGAGGGAGCTGAGGTGAGCCATTGGGCTGGGGAGGAGAAAGGCTAGGATCAGTTGTGCCGAAGTTGCATTTACTGATCCTGCAACACGTTAGGGACAGTGTTTATGGGCAGCTGTTTCTGTGAGGGAGCTGTAGCTTCACATTCTTATGGAGATGTCTTGGCAGAAGCAGTTGGACCTCAAGGCTGTACCCACTGACGTCTGTGGCTGGATTGCTGGGCAGCGTCTGTATCTTAGACACCCTTCCATCACACTGCTTAGTGTTGATGCAGTGGGATGTTGACCACCCTGGGCAACTGTGTGTTTTTTTTCTGTGCCTAAATCTGGTCCGGGGAAGTGCTGTCAACTACCAGCCTTTGAGTCATCCCAGTTATGCATCTTGCAATGGGTGGAAAAGGACAAACACATGTGTCCAGTGCTGGGTTCTCTTTCTCCAGTTGAACTGTCAACTGTATGGATACTTGTGCACCCCAGGCAAAGCCCCATGCTCCCACTCTGAAGATCTCCCCAGCCTGTAGAGCAGGCATCAGAGGAGCAGTGTGCTCTTTGGTGCTGTCTCAGATTATGCACCTTTGTAACACAGTGAGGAAGTCTGGGTTTTGAGGTTTTGGGGTTTTGGTATTTTTTGGTTTTAAGATGAAATATACTGCAGCACAACAATCCAAACAGCCCACAGGGACAGCGGTGTTACCACAGACAAAGGAAGTATCCTGTCCAGGGGATTTCTTTGCTTGCCTATATTTAGGGCTAGACCTCATCTGAGGCTTTCATAAATGAAGATGAATTAAAAAAAAGAAAAAAATCTCCAAGCAAAGATGGTGCTATTGATGGTGCCACCAAAGTCAGTGATCTTTTAGAGGCCAGAAAACTAGTGTCGAGTGGCCTTGTTATGATCCAGGAGCTGGAAAATGAATTAAAAGAAGAAGAGAAAGAGAAAGAAGAAGAGAGAGACAAGAGAAATCTGGGCAGAGACATTAGGGCTGTTTTTTCAATTTTCACTCTACAGGGAGTAGAGTCACTGTAGGAACAGGATTAAAACCAACTTTTTTCTGTCTTTGTGTGGTACCAGCAAGGTTTTACAGCTCTAATGCACTGATGCAGTGTAGGACTGGATGATGGTAGAGGCTTTTAGAAGTGGAGACACAGGATAGGATGTAGAGGTATAGAGGCATGGGGCTGGATAAGAGATGGGACACAGGCACGGCGCTGGGGACTTCATGGCTATAAATGGCCTCTAACCCCTGGTTTTCCCAATCCAAAAAATCTATCCACAGAAGCACAATGTGTAGTTAGACTCCAAATTGATGGTTTTCTCTCATATCTCCTCACTAATTGGAGGATTCAGGATGTGTTGCTTCTGTTTTGTCCAGGTGTTATAAAACCCCACAACTGGCCAGCGACATTTGCAGCTGGCAAGTGACAGGCTTCTGCTGCAGAGTTCAGAAGTTCAATTTCCAACATTTCCCACCCCACATGCATACACATAATTATCTGCTACTTGTTAGCAATCACATTTTAAGTTATTTTTTCATCTACCACAGATATGAAGTGGTGAAAAGTGGGAGGAAATTTTTGGGTTTGTAAAATGCTGTGAGAAACATCTAAGGCATGCTGTGGTGAATGATATAGCAACGTAGTTTGAAGGCAACAAATAGATTTATGAGAAAATTGTCTCTTGAACTCTTTAACAGTACTCATTTTGTATGAACAAATGATAATTCTTAAGATGTTTAATCTTTGATGGTTTCCTGTGGGTGTTCATACAGATGACAAATGTATATTCATGATCACAGTCTCAGTATGGCTGTACCTTTTCCAAGGTACCGTACCGCTAGATATCCTGAATAATCCCTTTAAGTTTGGTTTTTCTTACTTTATTCTTTTGAATGGTATTGAAAAGCAGTATAATAACTTACAAATCACTACTGAAATATTTTTGCTGAAACATTGCAAGAATATTCATCATAAGAATAAACAAAAACAGTCCAAACAACTCTATTATGGAAAATGCAATCAAATACAAAGAGACTTTTAAAGATAGGCTCTTGGGGAATTGTTACTACAGGCAACACCATTTGCTCTTCTCACAAGAAGGAGAGAATATGAAGAACCTGTAAATTGCTGTCAACAAGATATATATGTTTGAAAAAGTTCAAGTTGCTCATTTCACTTGCATGTTATTACATCACTTCTTCAACAGTTATTATTTCTTCAGTGTCATGCTTTATTAATGGATTCTTGTATTCTGTCTATTAAAGGAAGAATAAAACATTTCATTAGTGTTTCACGCGTGAGATTAACCATGAGTTTACAATCTATGAACCTCCTGTCATTCAGAGAGTTGTTATTTATTATGTAGAAGCTGTAGTGTAACTCTCAATGAGAGGACTGAACTAGACGTGTCTAGATCTTCCCTCCATGATGAGGTCCCCAAAGAGGCACAAAAGTTTTTTCAATTCAAAAGCCAGAATACTCATCTTTTTAAACATGGAAAAGTTAACATGATGAAGGAATAAAAGGTAAAAGGATTTATAAAGGCTCACCAGTGATCCAGTGTGTCCTTGCAGACACATTCTTGCTTCCAGACCTGGCTGTAGCCAACTTAAAGACTCTGCAAATTGCAAATTGCAGCAAACTGCAACATGCTTTCCAGATGGGCAGTTCCTGCAATGTCTGTCTGTCTGTTCCTTCTTCTCCTGAGTTTCTCCAGCTCTCTGCATAAGCTAGAACCTCTCAGCTCTCTGCTATACTTTCTTCCTTTCCATACCTTAGAAACTTTTCATCCTTCATTATCGTTGCCAAATACTAACATGAGTCTCAACTTCTGCTATGGCACAACTATTTTTGGCCAGCAGTAGATTCTCCCTTCTCTCCTGATTGCTGGCCAACAGTCTGATTCTGTATCATTATTGTGCTGAAAAGTTCAGGCTCAGCACTATTCTAGTGATAGCATATGGCTTAAAGGGAGAGCAGGGTGAAATTGTGTATTTTCTCCAATGTTCCTGTTAGATGGATGACAATTGTTTCAGAATGGAAAAGGAAACATGGACAAACTATTTGCATATGGACCTTCTCTTTAGATACCCCAGGAACAAGAAAAAGAAAGAAAATTTACCCTTGCTCCTGTGCACCTTTCTGACACTTAGGTCATACTTTTGAGACTGCAATGGATCTTTATTTAAAATAAATTTCAGACAAACGGAAAGAAAACATACCTTGAAATCCATTGAAGAGAGCTCATAAAATGTGTCCCTTGGCTGTGGTACTGTAGCAGATGTTTTTTTCAAATAAATGCTTCTACAGTGACAAAAAGAGTAGGTGAAGAAAAGATGTAGTATACAAACATATGAACATGTACTATATAATAATGCCTCTGAGGTATTATTTTATTCCTCTAAGACAAAAGCATTGAAATAGTAACTATAAATTACATAGGCTGAATACAATGGTATCATTTAATTGTTCAGAAATTGGATGATAGCAATTTATTTATGACTTATTAAAGAATCACAAGAAATTGGCTTTTTAAGTATCTGAAAGGGAAATATCCTCAAAACAAGTAAACAATTTCATGTATCACCCATCTAAATTGCAAGGCCTGATGGCAGGAAAGCGGCATTGATGTAAGGCCTTGTCCCAGTATTGGAAAGTGTATTGTATTGATCAGGTGGATAAGAAGGTGGGAATCAGAAATACAGAGCCCACCTGAGGAACATCCGGCAGGTCATGATTCCTACTATAGTTTAATGTCAATTTTCCCTTCCCTCCTCTCCTTTAAAAGGAGGCCAGAAATTTTCTGTTGGGGAAAGAGGTGTTGTTTCAACTACAGCATAAAAATTTTGAACAAGATATAAGGCTTACACTGTGAAGAGAAAAAGTACAAGATTTGTTGCCAGCACTGATACCAGAAATAACATGTATGATGAAGTAGATGTAAGTTGCTCTTTCCCTGAAAGACAAGCAATCATCAAAGTGTTGATTAGTATCACAGAACGGGAATGATTGCACAGCTCTGTGCAATCTGTTTTGCATGATAGTGTGAGGCACCACTATGAGGTGTCTGCTTCTTTGGTTTAGTACCTCATTGCCCTATAACATGTGAAGGAACGGGGTGGCTGACAGTATGTGGACTGTCTATGGTAGCTTGAGACCTTACCAAGCGTTTTGTGAGGAACTGAGACCTACAGAGTACTTCAGAATCCAAGGTGGCAGAGAGTAATGGGGGAAAAGATAAGTTTATAAAGCCAGAAGTAGAAATGGAAGAAGGAGAAGACCTGGCAGCTGTCCTCAAAAAGGTCTGCCTTATTCACTATCTCCTTGCATGAAGCACCCACTGTCACACGAGAATGCTTGGAGGCCTCCCCCATGTCAAAAGATGCCAATTCCTTGCACCTTTTCAGCCTGGAAAATTAATGTGTAAATATCGGTGTTTTCGTCTGTAGGTATGAAGTCATAAATGAGGCAGACAAGTAATAACTGAGGGAAAACTAGGTCAAGGAAGTGATTTTCATTCTTACCAAACTCTACGGGTGTACTCCACTCTCCCCAGCTTGTGCTCACTAAACAGCCATTGTCAGTTGCTCTGATTTTAACGCTGTACCTTTTTCCTGTGCTGAAGCTCCCAAATACGTAGGAGTTTCCTGTGATGTTTCTTTCCTAAAAACGAAACAACTAGACTGAGAACTTTTTATTCATTGGTTGTACAGATGCTAAGAATGTGTCAGGTTCATTTAATGCTTCAAACAATTACAAAAGAAAATTATACATATACTTCCCTGAAGAGACTCTGGTGAAATAAGTAGAAAATCAGTCTTTAAAAAGTTATCTTGTTCCATCCTAATCCCCTTTGTTTGAACAATTTTGTTATTGGTGATACGAAGATGAAATTTGCAGTATGCTTCCCTACTACTTAGCCTCTGCTAAACAACAGGACTTTGCGAAAAAAATAACCAATAGTTTATTTTCAGTCTGTAAATTATTTATTTTACTAGAAGGTCATTTTTTAAAGATCTGGCATTCCCTTACCATAGATGTTTTCAAAACTGAAGTAGAGTTTAACAGCCAGATTATACAGAAGGGAAAATTTTGACATATATTGAAATCCTTCTCAGAAGAGTATGGAGCCTTCTTGAAAACTTATTTTTTTTTCCTTCTTCATAGTGGCTTATCTTTCAGGTGATATTTTCTTGCCTTCTCCATCTCAACTCCTTCCAGAGGCCATTAATAAATAAAAAATAATCCACATTTTGGGTGTCTAAGTGTAATGTGGAATTATAATCCATATTTCTACATATATGTGAATTTGGTAGGAAGTACAAAAGACTGTAAAATGGAAGATTTTGTGACTTGCATAGAAGTAGTATAAAGTTCCACATGTGCAGGTGTTTTTTGTACCATGTTTATAAACAGCAGTTTAAAACAATGAGTTTAGAAAACTTGTCAATAAAGAGCATATGGACTATACTGAAACTGGTAGCGTGCAACCGAAATAATTTGGTTGGAGGATGTTCCAATATAGATAAAATTTCAACCCAGCATAAATGTTAGATTAATATGATAATGAAAACTTACTATTTTAGATGTGGTTTTGATGGTTTTCTGAGGATCAGCCTAGTAACAAGAGAAAAATTTAATTTTTATTATTGTTCTTTTTGTTACCATATAATAAAGGGTCTTGCCTTATAAATGTTTGATTTTCAGGAATAAAAAAGTACATCTAATATTATAAATGCCTTCTTTGAAGACAGCGAAGTTAAGTTGTTCTTCCACTGAAAGGTTTCTCCTCACCACTGGTGCTCTGAAAGTCTGTACGCTTTAAATTTGATTGCAGAACCGAGTATCAAAGAACTAAAAAAAAATGCTCAGGTTGTCCATCTGTTAATATTTTACGTTTTACTTGTACAAAACAAAGTAATTTAAAAAATGCTAGTAAACTTGGACAATGTTGTTTCCATTAAATATTTTGTCTGTGTAGTTCTACATTCTTAAACATTTAATTTAGCTATGTTATGTCTCTATTTTTTTTTATTTTTTAATTGTGTTTTTAATGGTGGAACAACGTACTCACAAATATTTCTGCAAATATTTCAAGCTTTGTTTCTGATGGATGTAATACTACTTTTCATATTCATCCAAGTCTTCAAAATAGTTGCGATTACTGAAATGCATAATAACAACGATAGACCAGGAAAACCTGGATATTCTGTTCCAATAACCTGTAAGAATATTTCTTTTTATTCAGAGACGTGTATGGCTCTTTCCACTTTAACTTAAAAAAAAAAAAAGGACACAGAACTTAATAAAACCCCACAATGAACAGCTGCTGTATTACTGTCCCCCACACCTGATTGTGACAGTTTTGGTGCAACCGTCTTGACTGTCTATGCTGCAGAGCTACTTTAGATAAACCTAAACTCCTAAATTCCCTCAGCTGGTGTCAGTAAATGGAGGCAATAGGAGACGACAGCAACGTTGGATAAACAGAGAGCAGGATGGAAAGCACGGTGATCCAGGTGGAGATGCCTAAGAGCTCTTGCAGCACATCCTGATTTACAGCTGTGCCTATGTAACAAATCATGTGTTTCTTCTTCAGACCTAATTTAGCAATACTATAAACCTGATGGAGCAGTAAGGATGACCACAAGAAGCAGGAACAAATGCAGAATGAGTTTGTGAAAGACAAGATAAAAGTGACTGATGGAATAGGAGGTTGCAGAGGGGAAAACCATAGTATGAGTGGCAGTGGTGCTCATGTGCAAGTGGAGAACTATAGATCAACAAGGAGAGGTTAGGTAAGTAGGCAAGAGAACAGGGTATTAGTTGTATGGTAGCGTGTGTGGAAATACAAGCACACAAAATACTGCTAAGAGTCATAATTATTCTTACCTGGTTTTCTATAACAATTTCATACTTGAAACAAGCACGTCTTTTCACATGACTTGTGTGAGGTGGTTGCCACCGAATTTCACAGCTATGAAAAGTTTCTGTACAGTTCACAGTGACATTTAATGGAGGAGTAAGTTTTTCTACAATAATGTGATTAGAAATACAATTGATTAATAATCAGTTCTCTTCGCTCTGGCTTTTTTAAATATAGGTAGATGTTCAAGCAAATGGTCTAAAAAGGTGTAATGCAACTTTACCATAATTATTATATTCACTCCATATTCTGAAGCAGGACTCCCTGATTTAACACTTCAGTAGAGGAGCCTTCCATAACAGCAGGTAAAATTTAAAAACACAAACCATTTGTTAGATTTTACTGATTTCAGCATACAATCTGTGCAGGGTTTTTGTTTTGTTTAAGTTGGTTGGGGTTTGTTTTAATAGTGTGATCATATTAAACAGAAGCAATTTTTTTTTTTTTTTCAATTTTTGATTAGCAAAATTCTTCCATTAAAAAAAAGAAACGTTTTTGCTCATAGTGTTAAGGTAATTGGTTCTTTTGTATTGTGTGGATGAACAGAACTACAAGATAATGATGCAAGACCAACTTCTGGGTAGTCTCGCTCAGGCTTCTTTAGCTAGTTAATCCCGAAAGATAACACATTTCTTTCAGAGAATAAATATTTGACTGAAATATTCACAATTCTCTAACCTATGATTTCAGATTGTCTCTGCATTCACTTGGTTTTGTTCATTCTTGTACTTTTGACTTTTCAGCCATCAAGGCTGGGGAAAAAGAAAAAAAAAAAAATTGTCTGAGGAGCAGTATTTTAAAAATGTACGTTTTTTCCTTCATTCCCTTTACATAAAACTGGAAATAACATTGAAAAAAAAAAAATCCCACAAAAAACAAACCTTACCAATTTTGTACAGAAAAATCGTCTTCTTATATGATTGAATGTTTTGTCCACTTCTAGACCCATTTACCAGGAAACAAGCTCTCTTATTTGCTATTGTCACATTTTGGAATCTACATCCTGTGTGCATTCCAAAATTATCTCTGATGTAATTCTGGCATCCCGTGTAATCTTCTTTCCTTTACATGACATATTGCACTAGTTAAATATTGACAATGTCACATGTCAGACCAGAAATCAAAATTCCCTGGATTTCAGCAGACCTACTTACCTTGAGGTCTTCCAGTACAGGAAATATTGGGTATCTCCTGAAGCAGTCCTGTCCACATGCCAAGTGCAGTTCATGAAAGAAACATTAAAAATGACACAGACAAAATTTTCAATGGCTGTCCCATTCATGCCTGTAAACGCAGAGAGAATAGCTTACGTTTGCTCTGTGGGAAGACTGTATAACTGCTCAAATTACGCAGATCTCTTCAAGCTCATTTAGCGACCTGATTAGTAAATCCAATTGCATATTGTTTGGGTTTTGCAGTTACATGCTTACTTTGAGATAGCAGTGATTTTCTTTGTGTTGAGCCATGAGGATTATCTAACATAGACACATCTCTAGCATCTGTAACAATGTCATGCAGCTGACAGCACTGATTCCAAAAGAAATGCTGTTATTGAGTGGACCAAAACTTTTGACATCATTAGATGCTTAGGGAGAAAAGTATAAGGAGAGAGAAAGCACCAAGCAAACCTTCACCTATATGCTTTCAGCTATCAGCAAGCAGTGCCCTGTGGGCTTCCAAAGTTAAAGGCTACCTCATAGATTACCATGTTTAGCAGTCTGAGAAAGCCTGATTCCCCCATTAATTTCCTTCATACCTTTTAAATCCTTTTTTTTTTTTTTTTTTTTTTTGTTCTCTACCACATCCCTTGCCAATAGGATGAGCAAAGGGAGAATTCAAAAAGTGTCTTTTCCTTCTGTCTTCTTTCCTCTCTTCAACTGTAACATGATAAATGGCATGTTTTCTCCAGAAGATAAGGAGCTCAAACACACTGTTGTGTCTTTCATGGCTTGCTCCAGGCAGCTAATGTGCTGTATGAAGACTTTGGGGATGACTCTATAGAAGAAAAATTCTTTCATTTGGGTGTACTACAAGTGCAGGCACATAATAAAGGTGGTTAAGATCAAGGTTTCCAGAGGGAAAGGCTGTTACCTAGGAGACCTGACCTAATATGATGATGTGTAGCTTAGTTACAAATAGAGCTGGACAAATTAAACCCCATCCCTCAAAATACTTCAGTGGAAACTTTTACTTCATGCTCACCAAACTAAGAGTCAGAAATGCACTAGGGGAAATGTTGTCAGGGACAGGATTTTGCAAAGGAGTCCCAAGAGTAGCAACCATCTGATTCTTAAAACTTTGGAAACAAAGAGGAGTTGTTCAAAAAACAACAAAGGTCTCGGAGTACTCCTGGATTTCTGGAAAAATTCCCCTTTTCCAAGGGGAAGGTTGAAACTGTTTTAAGAGCTTGGTTCAGCAGCATTCCTTTTGACAGTAGTGTTGGCCTAAGCATCCCCATCCTCTGCGGTTCCTTCTTGATTCCATCCTGCCTCCCTAGATGTCCTAGTGCTGTCCTTTGTAGGGTCTCATAATGAATAGTTCTGAAGGAAGTGGTCATCATTAAAGCTAATGCTCCTCCCACCCCAGTAGTTTTTGTTTCTTCTTTCTTCATCTGGCTTATCATCCTTTACCAGAAACAATGGAACAAGCTCATCTAAGATGACACTGTGGGTTAGCAATAAAGATCCAGAGGAGAGCTGTCGAAGCTATTTCTGCTGCTGCAAGAAACGTTGACCTCTCTCAAGTCACTAAAGGTATCTAAGCTCTCAGTATAGAGTTGCTTATATCCAGTTTATGTGTAATTTTATCTATATATGTATAACAAACCACTCCCAAGCATCCAGGATTATGGTACTGTACTGAGGTGATGGAGAGCTTTGCTCAGTTCTCTGGTCTGCCACAGATTCAGTTTATGTCCCAGGGTCAATCAAATCTGTGTACGTCACTTCCTCATTTACAAAAGAAATAGAGAAGTTTTCTTCCCATCAAGAAATTGTGAGGTCTTGCAATAGTCTGAAATATGATCACAAGTGCTGTGCAAGAGTCTTAGAGGGATGGGTTTTGTGAAATCTCTGGCAATGATGCAAATCAAAAGAAAAAAGGGTTATTCTGATTTTGAATCTGATCACAACCTGACTCACCTGTGGCTGAACAATCAGGTAAGTTGTCTGGTGACATAGGAAATAGGGTGAAAGAAATTCCTAAAATGGCATCGTGGTCAAGGAAAAGACAAATGAAACCACATCCTTCACCTCTTCAGCAGTGGCCTCAGTTTTTTGTATCTGAGAGAAATGCATAGAAATATACTCAGATGTTCTTTAAACTAATTAAAGTTCTGCAGCCAGAACATTACTCCACCTACAAAACAAACATGATCAACTGCACAGTGTCATATTCATACCAACATCAAGCACAGGATGGGAAGAACACTTAGACATCTTTGAGTCACTATTCCCTTTGCCAACATGACTTTTTTTCCAGGTTTTGAGGGGATTTATTTTTCTTTTTTTTTTTTTTTTTTTTTTTCTTTTATTTATTCACCTTTCTATGGGTATGGCAAAGAAAAATCTAATTGAGTAGGTAAGTATGACTACCCATCCTTTAAGGTTTATTTTTGAGCCTATAGTATTCATTCGCAGTGTAAGTGTTATAGTTTTACTCCTATTTTTAGCAACACCTGGAATGGAGCTAAATCTTCACAAGACAGTTCTCCCATTATCTCCCAATTTTTCAGTAAGAAGCTGAAATTTTTATCTTTCCAGTTTATACTTGAAGACTATTTAAATTGTTCTAGTGGCTTCTTGCTTAACTGCTCCTCTTTTAATAACCCCATATTTGTCACTTCTTTATCAATATTTCCTTAAAAAAGAGGTAAGATCATACTCTTATGATCATTTTCTGTGAGATGTGATACAAAGAACAATTTAGTTTCTCTGTAGTACACTCTTCCTTCTGAACTGCCTCCTATAATCTTTGATAACAAAAATAAAATACATATTCAAGTATACTAATATCCCCACAAGCATCCTTTTTTTCATATGTGAATAACTTATTTTCCCATATTTTAATGTCTTTATATTTGAAATCTTTCTTGACATTCTTTATATCTTTTTATGAAAGAGGTAAGGTACTTGGGACTGATGATCATTGTGATTGCAACCAACTGCATAATAACTCACTGTTTTAAGCATACACAGTGCTTCTATTTAGTTAGTTTGTTAGTTTTTTACTTGCTTATATACTTTTCTTGAGTCAGTTTAGGTAACCTCCATCTCTTGGGCAGGCGCTAGAAACTGTAGGAGTAGTAGTTGCAGAAAAGTATCAGAGAAAAGAAAAGTTGGCTCTGCAATGACTTGTGGTAATCAGAATTGATAACAAGGAAGGACAGGATCTCACCTCTGGGTTTTGAGCCCAAGAGAATTTTTATTTTTATTCAGTAGTTCTTGAATAGAAAATGCATGACCTGCTCTTGACTCTTGGACACAATGAATCAGTTAATTTGTGAAGGAGTGTAAATAACATACTTACTACTGGAAATTAATAAAAAAAATTAAATTGCTTTAACTTTTTAACCTAACTCTGAAGATGCTCTTAAATTGTGGGTTGGAGTTTTTCTCCCCTAAACTTACCCAAGCGCTCTATAGATATGCCCACAGGGGAACCAGTAATCCTACATTGCCTTAATACAGGCTGGAAAGAAACAGCTACTCAAAATAACAGTTTGTTCAACTTGGTCTCAGACAAGATGAATGAAGGCTTCACTGTGTTTATTTCCTGTCACTCACTGAGAAGATATTCCAGGGTGACCAGCCCAGAGGGATGCCTAAGCTTTCCACCTTGGTTAGGTGAATCCAGGAGGATTCATTCCTTTCCCCTCTTACATCATCTGGAAATCACATGTAAGTACTGAACAGAAATGCTGCCACTGTTCTTTTCATACAGAAAACTGAAATCTATTTCTGAAAATGCCTTTTCCTTCTCTTTCTTATATCTGTGTTAGTATTATGTGCTGCTTCTCTTTAGAAAAACAATTGTGGTAGAAGAATAATACTGTTTTCCCCAGTGGTGGTCCAAACTTTCTTTCACATCTCAGATAATTCATGTGCAGATTATTGATCAAAATTTTAAGGAAACATAAAGTGTTTCTATGTGAAGTGGTTTCCTTTCTGCACTGTAATTTTTAAATTTTCTGTGAAAATTGGCTACTGTTAGACAATGTGTTATAGCACAAGCCACTCTCAGTTACCTCTCAAAGCATACTGAATCCTGACACATGTCCAGAGGAGATAGTCGTGTTAGGAATTTGGAATTATCAGCAAGGTTGAAATCCTGCTGCAGTGGCTATTCTTATCCAGATTCACTAGAGAGTTGATTACATGAGAAGAAAAGCTGCCCAAAAACCTGCTGTTTATAAGTAACATATAACCATATAGCTCATCATGTCTTAATATTACTATGATTTTTATAACTAATGAAGGTTTGTAATTGAAAAAAAAATAAATAAAAATAAAATAATAATAAAAAACCCCCACCAAACCCTATGGGGTTTTTTATATCATTACATTTTGTTAAGGGAAATACCTTACCTGTGATGAGTACAGTACTTAAGACTAGACCTCTGAGTTTTATTTCCCAGCTTTGTGTCTGAAGCACTTGGAAATTTATTTTTGTCTGGGGGAATATATGAAATAGAATTACTGCTTACATGTGCATGTGAGGTGTGCTATCAGGGTAAAATTAAACTTACAGTCCTGTGACATTTTCAGAGAACTGTATATATGTGAAATCTACTTCAGTATTAAAATTGTATTAAGAGAAAAGACGCTGACATACTTCCATTCTACTGGTGTCTAAATGTAGTACTCCTAAAAGGGGTTCACTCTGCATAACAATTTTGCTCTATGGGTGTGAAGAGCTAAAATCTGAACATTTTCAGTTCGGCTGTGTTTTCAAGAGAAAGTGACATAGGCACTTTTCAGTGCTGTAATGCAGGTTTTAACAAGCAAAATACTGATATGTGGATGAGGCCCCTTGTACTGGAAACAGCTAATTTAAAAATATTTTTATATAATTATTTTAAGACTGTAATAAAAATATACCATCAAATTTTTGTATAAGACATTCAGCAGACAAAAGTATGCATTTGCAGGTGGTGTCTATTCACACCTCACAGTTACATGAGCAACATTAAAACTAGCACACATAAAAAAAAATGCAGTATTTCTTTGCCTGCGTTATTTGGAGTAAAAGAAAAGAAAACCCAGACAAAGACAAAAGTAAACTTACCTCCTCCTTATTTCCCCGTCGCAGCTACAGTAATGGGGCACAAAAAGAACGGAAGACGTGAATTTGCAATGGTGGCAGTTTGTGAGCTTTGACAATGTGACTTCATTATTAAGTTCTTCTAAATGGCTTGTGTAACAGGGTGTGAAAATCCTGCCTACGTCTTGCCCATTTCCCTTACTCTGTACTTCTGTAACGTAATGAGGAAAAGTGTGGTTACACCCACTGTTTTTCTACAGGGAGGCAAATAAGTCAGAATAGGACACCCTCTTTATCACTTCATTCACATAATTTTCACTCATTTTTGTCATACATTTTTCATATAGGTGATTGTACAGGGCACAGCCTCAGCCAAGTGAATATATGAGTCTACCTTCTGGCTAGGTATAGGTCAGGTACCACTGCTTCAAGCCGCGTCACTGTTTTCTGCTTACTGCTTAGGGTCACCACCCTGCACAGCAGAATAAGCCTAGTGCTCTGGACTTTGCAACAGCTATTCCCAGCTTTGCACTAGCCAGACTCATTTCCCCGAGACGGGTGACAAACCGATGTCACTGGCCCCTACAGCTTTTTCATGGTAACACGTGGACTGGGTGAATCCAACTCACAGACCAGGAAAAGTTTCTTCATGCATGCACGTACCCTGAGTGTACCAGATCAACACCACATCGTTTGTCTGTGTTCGTGCCCTGGTCCCAGGAAGGTGTGCAGTCCCCCTTGCCCTCTGCTTGCAGAGTCTGAGCATCCTCTTTCCAGTTGCATTCGAGAAGGTGAGGACGCACACACGGTGTGGTGGTAACACCGTTGGTGGTGCGCCACCCAGGCACGGACATCCACAACCATCCTTGTTAGGAGGCTCCGAAATGAGTAAGCCCGAGGCTTTTTTTTTGCCACCTTGACTGATTTTGACACTAAAGAGTGTGCCTGGGTCCTGAAAGATGTGTCTTCAGCAAAGCAACTCTCTGTGAACTGAGAAACATAACGCCTGTTTTTTCATGTACCCCATTGTACAGTCTGATTACAGAGTCCTCTGCCTTTCTCACCTTTAAATAATTTGAACAGGAAAATGAAGTTATTAAAGTAGACAACAGCATTTAAATCTGATTAATTATAATGTTCACTGAGTGTACTAGTCTTACTATTCGTATCTGCTATAACTCACTGGAGGACTGGTAAATCAGATCAAATCTGTCCTGCTTCTGTACCCTTTACAGCTACATTTCCACCAGCCTTTGTTCTTGTTGCTCTCTTGGGCAGAGGAGGAGTTGGGGGGGTTTCAGCTTCTTTAACTCTCAATTCCTCAATTATATTCATAGAGTAGACAACAGGATACTAGCATGTTCCTTGCTAAGGCATTTCATTTCAGGACCTGCAGAAGTAAGTCCTTTTGTTCTCTTTCTCACTTTCTGTTGTAGATACTTCTATAAAATTGGAGTGAATTATGGTTTGGGGATAGATTTGTATCAGTAAACCTGAAACCTCATTTTTTATAAGGTTTGTACAACCTGCCCAGCTAGATGACAATAATGCTGTGTAGGTTCAAAGATAAACAGCCAATTCTCATTTGCATCCATAAGTTGCAGAGAAAGAAACAGGTCTTCTGTGGAAAGGATGCAAGTATGTAATCACACTGATGTCAAAGCTTAGCAGTATGGCAGGAATACTAATTGTTGTGTAACGGACACAATCTACAACCCTGTTACTATTATATTTTAGTTTGATAAATGAGAATTTCTCAGAACATTTAACATTGTTAGAAGGAAGAATTATCCAGGAAAACAGCTGTAAATAGTCCAGTGTTTTCTTGGATTTTTTTTGGATTATGTTCTTTAGTCCATTGGTAGGATTTCTGCTTTCCAAAGTGTCGGTTAATTCTATACTCCCTTTTAATGATTTACTGACAAAGCACATTGCCACAGTGTCCTTGAACCTGTTAAGGGCAGATTGCCTAGGGAAAAAAAAAAAAAAAAAAAAAAGAAAAAAAAGTTAAAGAAATTGAAGGATTTAGAGAGATCAGAGCAGAAAACAGTCCAAATCCCATCAGTGGTACATACAAAATCCTAGAAAATTGGGCACTTGATATGCACTCTATATGCCAACTAGGAGGAAAAATATAGGGCCTGATCCAGAACCATTGGCATCAGTAGGTAATCTGTCCTTGAGCACATGAACCTTCAGGTGAAGCCACTCATAAAAACAGCAGAATGGGATCACGCAGAATAAAACTAGGGATGTTTTCTTTGTTAGGAATGACAGAGGAAGAACTTGTCCTCGTATTTGGTTCAGACTTTAGTATTTAATTTAGCTCCAAGATGTGGTAACTGATGAACTTGCACATAAATGGCACTCACTGTGTCTTCCCTGAAAAAATATATGAACTGTTTGCAATTAAAACCCCCAAAATCATGACCTAACCTCAGGGAATAAGTGAGCCTGTCAAAATAGAAACAAGGCGGCTTTCACGATGAGCGTTCAAGGTAGAGGTACCAACTGGCACATTTTTCAGACCAACTGGCAGGTCTTATGGAAAATGAGATTTTCAGCACTCTTTCACTGTTTATGGCGTACAGAAAGGTAACCATCAGGTTATGAAGTGTGCTTTTATGTTATTATGTGCAGGTAGAACAAAAGCTAACTGGTGATCTTGGGACTAGTGTGCATTCACCCGTTGGCCACTGAGGAAATCTCATTACTTATGACATCTTGCAAAGACTAGGGAAAATTCAGCCAAACCAACTCTGCCTCTGTAGCACCTGTGGCAAGATGTTAAGCTGGCACCGGATAAGCTGTAACACCTTGTAAAACAAGTGTTCTCATGACATTCCATCATGCAAGTTACTCTTGCTCGGTTTACTGATGAGATAAAGAAAAAAAACCCAAGCATCAAGTGGTAGTCTGCTGCTGCGAGGCAAAGCACCGATTTATTACCTTTTTCTTTTGTATCAGCATTTCTGCACCCTGAGCGTGTGTGTGGGAAAGGCATGATTTGGCAAGTAAATACCTGGAATGGCTTCCCTCAAAATCTCTGTAAGAATCCAAAGAACACCACCCTTTCTTGTTGGATGCAGCTACATCAGGTATGCGTCATGTTACTGGTGGTTCTCCCACAAGCTGAGGAAAGGCTCAGGATACACTCACCTGAGATTTCCACCTTGACCTCAGCACGCAGGATTGGTTGTGCCTCCCTGGGTTATTTGCTTACTTCATGGAACAACTAGTTTTCAAGTTCTATTTAGGCTTGCAATGAATTTCCAAATGAAATGGTAGAAATCTCTCCTCGGGAAGCTGTCAAGGAGGGAAAAAGTTTTAAAATGTTCTCTTCCAGCACCCATTGATTGTAAAGTTGCCCTGTCTGGGATACTTGCCCCACAATAATGAATGGCAAAAGGGTGAAAGTTCACTGTAAAGCTGCACTTTAAAGGGGCAGTCTGGTTGGCAAAACAGATACAAGGTTTAGGATAGAAACTGAGAGAAATAAAGGAAATGGAGCAAACTGTATAATCAGTAGCTATTCTAATGCAGTCACAGAGGAATGAGACTTGACTTAAATTGTAATTATTTGCCTTTTTCTGATTATCTTCCTGTACAAAAAAACAATCTGTCAAAGCTGATGCTGCTTCTTGCCAAAGTCCCTTCAGCAAGTGAAACACCTCCCTGAAGCAAGTGAGGGGCTGAAGCACACACATGCCAGAGCATGTGGAACAGTAGTGACAATGATCTGAGAAGAGCTATGTTATGTGGCTACTTACAGTTCTTAAAAGAATACTTGCATCAAGCATAGCCATACGAACGCAGCAGGTAAATAGAAGTCCACAATTACCTTAGAAGTTTAATTTGACAAATTGCATTATGATAATGTCCGGGAGGTTGAGAGACCTTGTGAATTATGGGCCAATGCATTTATCTGGTACAATTATTGTCTGCATAAAACAGGAAATGGGAGAGAAGAAAAAATGAGTTGTTCTGATTGCTGCTCTGTAGAGGAATTGAAAGAGTCCTGCTAGAGGATAAAGATAGTGCTGAGACTTCTGTGATTACTCAGCTTCTGTAATTTTTGAAACTGTTCCCTGCAGATTCACAGAACAGAATTATTCTCGCAACTCCAAGTTCCAGTAATGGAGAAGCTAGGTCATGACCTAGCTGTTACAGTGAATTAGGATACAGGAAACTGGGCTAGTATAAAAGCCTTAATTTATTGTAAAATGAATTTCTTTAGCTGTGAAAATTTTTCGTATAGGTTGGAAAAGTTAAAACCTTCAATATTTGTACAGAGTAAACAATACACTATCAATTTCAGTATTGGCAATTTAACTAACTATATGGAATGTGTGACCATGAAAATTGACAAAAGGCCAAAGATCATCCCTGCAGAAGATTTGGGGTACTATATATGCATCCCAGTCTTGTCAGTCAGAGTATCATAATCAGTGTTTGACCTAGACATGGATGTTTTCACCAAATCAGTCATCCTGAAGATAAAGTTCCCCTTAACTGCTGTCCAGTCCGAAGGATGATTTGGTCTGCTTAATGAAAGGGAGGGGAATTACATGCCAGAGTAGTCTAAAATCATCATTTACTAGACCAGCACATTTTACCACAGACTTTTTGGGTCAATCTGTATTCTTCTTAAAACCAGACTAATTGTACAAGCTTTATATGTCTAGCTTTGTAACCTTTAATTAAAAACATAAGAATTCAAACATTTGCATTTAGTCTTCTTCATAGCTTATGCTAAGAAACAACATTGTTGTCATAGTCAAGAAGTTAATAATCAAAAGAGAAGATTTAATTCATTTTTACTTTTGTTTCTCTGGCTTAGTTTATTTTAAATTTACCACCTTTTATGTGAAGTATCAAAAACAGAAGTCATATAATATTAACAACTTGGATATGACGTAGAACTGGTTTTTGCTTTTTTTACCTTTTTTTTTTTTTTAATTTATTTCACCAACAAATATACATGTCTGTGTAGTAGAATTGCCAGAGCCCTAGGCTGAATTCAGGGCCAGTGATGTTTTGTGTAGAACACAAATATTGTCTTCACCTTTTTGCACAACCAAGTTATGCTTCAAATTATACAAGCAGAGTTTACACCCTTCCAAGAAACAGGGCTACGAATCCATTGGCTAAATTTGATTCAAATCTGAAAATACCACCAGATCTCCTTAAACTACCAAATCAGCTGATGTTGTCCCAAACCTTTTTTTTCTTTTTTTTTTTTTTTTTTTTGTGCCATACAGTTGTTAGCGGTCGCAATCGCAAATAGAACTTATCTACACCCAGCAGATAAGCAGGCACTTCTTTATTCCAGCGCTGGGGAACACGGGGGATAACTCCGCCAAAGACGGGTTCGCCGACAGGTACAAAGCACGACATATTTATACACTTTTTCAGCAGAGTCATGGTTACATAAGATCAACAAAATTCATAAAGTTTAAGTTGACCTTAATAATGATTGGCTTTCTGTTACCTCATCTTATCTATATTCCTATTTTACAGGAATCATTGGTCATCTTTACCAATTGATTTAAATAGAATGGGTGGACGGCAATGATTAGCATATTCATGTTAGTTCCTGGAAATTATTCTCATAGGCAAATGTCCCTAACGCATGCGTGGTTATACTGGACGGGGGTCCTCTGGTGGTCGTCGTTAGTCTTCATCACTGTGTTGGCTGATTGAACTCCATCCCTGCGCATGCTCACTCCATCTTTGGTTAACGTTCACCTCTCCCTTGGCCGATCTTCCCAACCCAACCAGTTTTCCTCTGGTACCTATTGTTTCAAGTCAAGATCCATAACCAGTACCTATTGTGTTAATTCAGAGCCCATAATGATTGTTATAGTGTTCAAGGCACACAGCATACTAGTTGCTTAATCCTAAGGGCCTCAGTGTACTTTATATTCTCAGAGCTAATGTAGCTTCATGTTAAATCAAAATCATACTTTTAAACTAAAATCAAAATAATATTCTAGGATCCAAACTGTTTTATTAAGGTAACTGCAACACAGTCAAAGCTATGTTTTTCTAATGAATAAGACACTCTGAGACTGTAACAAAGAGAATTGTTTAAACCTTTTACTCCTTCTGGTTTGCATTTTAGATGAAAAGTGGAAATTTCAGGCAACTGCAGCTGATGATATGCTGACCCCACATGGTAAAGGAAGTGTAAGCAGAAGTTTTCTGGATATAAATTTGTTCATAATAGTGCAGAGCTCCAGAAACGTAGCATATCTCAGTGTAGGGTTATCCAGTAGGTCACTAGATAGCCCTATCGTGGATATTACAGTACTTGGAAGCTGACATATGGCTCAGCTCCCCACTGTGTGGTGGCGACTGGCCCTGATGTTTGTTTTGATTTCAGTTTACAAGAAGGAGTAATTTTTCACCCTATTTCCTTTTCTTTTATGATTTAGCTTTCTTGTCTCTGATCCTAGGCTACCATCATGTGGCCACTTTGAGAATCTTCCCAAGTAACAGAAACAGCCTGGAAAGCAGCAAGGTACTGCCTTCATAAAAAAATAATGCCACATTTAGCTTTCAGAGTGCTTAATTTTGCATCTTGATTGCACTCAGTTATTGATAACTTAGACAGTTTTTGGGTGTCCTTCAATTTGTGTCCATTTTGTTCTGAATTAATTCTTCCCCCCCCAAATACTGACAAAACATATCCTAATTTCGGAAGGAAAAGGTGCAAATTTTTCTGTAACAGCATCGGGCCATTCCATGTATTAAACTCTAAAATATAGGTTTATCTATACAGGGCATTTCTACCCACACATTCCAAACTCATCCCTCTGTAAATCTGTTTTGTAAGGCCTTTGATATGGTCCCCCACAACATTCTTGACTCTAGATTGGAGAGATACTATTTTGACAGATGGACTTTTAGCTATGGAACTGGATGGATGGGCTCATCCAAACATTTACAGTCAGTGGGTCAATGTCCAAGTGGAAACCAGTAACAAGTGGTGTCCCTCAAGGGTCCGTACTGGGACCAGTATTATTTGACATCTTCAGCAGCAGCATAGATCATGGGATCAAGTGCACCCTCAGCAAGTTTGAAGATGATACCAAGCTGAGTGGTGCAGTTGATTCACTAGAGGGAAGGGATGCCGTCCAGAAGGACTTGACAGGCTTGAGGAGTGCACCCATGTGAACCTCATGAAGTTCAACAAGGTCAAGCATAAGGTCCTGCACCTGGGCTGGGGCAATCCCCAGCATCAATACAAGTTTGGATGGATGAATGGATTGAGAGCAGCCCTGCAGAGAAGGACCTGAGGATACAGGTGGATGCAAAATTGGACATGAGCTGTCAATGTGCACTTGCGGGCCAGAAAACTAATCACATCCTGGGCTGCATCAAAAGCAGTGTGGCCAGCAGGTCAAGGGAGGTGATTCTGCCTCTCTACTCAGCTCTGATGAGACCCCAACTGGACTACTGCATCCAGCTCTGGGGTCCCCAACACAAGAAAGACAAGGGACCTGTTGGAGTGAGTCCAGAGGAGGGCCACAAAGATGATCAGAGGGATGGAACACTTCTCCTGTGAGGAAAGGCTGACAGTTGGGGTTGTTCAGCCTGGGGAAGAGCAGGATCTGAGAAGAGTTTATTGTGGTTTTTAGGTACATAACAGGGGCTTATAAGAAAGATGGAGAGAGACTTTTTACCAGGGTCTGTAGCGAGAGGACAAGGGACAATGGTTTTAAACTGAAAGAGGGTACATTTAGATTGCACATAAGGAAGAAATTTTTTATGATGAAGGTGGTGAGATGCTGGAACAGGTTTCCCAGAGAAGTTGTGGATGCTCCATCACTGGAAGTGTTGAAGGTCAGGTTGGACATGTCTTTGAACAACCTGATCTAGTTGAAGACATCCCCATCCATGGCGGGGGTGTTGAACTAGATGATCTTTAAAAGACCCTTCCAACCTGAACCATTCTGTGATTCTATAAAATATGATTGTAGTAAACTCTCTCCGAAGCTCATGCTTCTGAGCTATTATTTCTGACCGTGAATCAAAGCAGACAAATATGGAAACATCTGATGCTATAGATTTGCATCTGTCAGAGACCTCCAAGTCAAACACGAGCATATACTGCGGAGAAAAACTTTCTACCAAATAAAGACTCTTTGTTGTGGTTAACCTGGCCGTCAGCTAAACACCACAGAGCCAATTGCTCACTCCCCCCACCCCAGTGGGATATGGGAGATAATTGGGAAAAAAAAAAGTAAAATTTGTGGGTTGAGATAAAGACGGTTTGATAGGACAGAAAATGAATGGATAATAATAATAATTAGAATATATGAAACAAGTAATGCCCAATGCAATTGCTTACCACGCTCTAACCGATGCCCAGATAGTTCCCAAGCAGTGGCCCCAGACAGTTTCCCCCCCTAGTTTATACACTAACCACCACATCATACGGTATAGAATATCCCTTTATCCAGCTGGGGTCAGCTGTCCTGGCTGTGTCCCCTTCCAGCTTCTTGTGCCCCCCAGCCTCCACGCTGGTGGGGTGGGGTGAGAACCTGAAAAGTCCTTGACTTAGTGTAAACACTGTCTGCTGACAACTAAAACATCAGTGTCTTATCAACATCATTCTCATCCGAAATCCAAACCACAGCAGTATGCTAGCTATTGTGAAGAAAATTAACTCTATCAAAGCCACACTGTTTAATTCATGTAATAATGGAAATAGTATTTTTTAAAAAGTAAAAAAATTACATACTTAATATAGCAATTGCAGAATGGACTTGGATTCTTTGTTGGAACTCTTCATCAGGAAATAATCTATGTTGGAGTCTATCACAATTTGAAATCTAAATCCAGTCTCCAACCAAATGGAATGTTTATTATAGTGTTAATTTTTTACCCTTCTCTTTTTCTCCATGTACAACAAATTGTTTAAAAAATGGAAAAATTAAGATAGTTTAGATAAAGATTTTTAGCTACAGACATTATAAACTCCCGGTCCTAGCTTTTATTTTATTTTATTTTATTTTATTTTATTTTATTTTATTTTATATTATTTTATTTTATTTTATTTTATTTTATTTTATTTTATTTTATTTTATTTTATTTTATTTTATTATTTTATTTTATTTTATTTTATTTTATTTTATTTTATTATTTTATTTTATTTTATTTTATTTTGCCAGAATTAAGGCTCTTAAACCTTTTTACTAAAATATAAATTCTGTTAACAGAGTTTATGTGCTGACAAGGAGCAGCCCAGTGCTGAATTTGCAGGCAGGCTGACTGACCAGGTTAAGTTATGGTTTTGGTTACAGTCATTTTATACATTATGGCTCCAAACACCAAATGTTAAACAACACTTCAAGGATGGAATTTATTTCTGAAGTAGACATTAAAACTGCATACTGTAGTCATCTATACTTTAGTTACATGACTCTCCGCTCAGTTCTGACTCTGAATAGAAACGGACAGTTTTTGGGTGAACACGAACAGGGTGAGGGGAATGTTGCTTTGCCAGAGTGTATTTCTTTTCATTGGCAAGAATGAGAGACGAACCTGATTTGTGCAGCTATAAATATCTCCACTGAAATGACATTTCTTCATTTCAGAATTCCTCTGTCTTTCAAGTTGCAATGACAATCATCTGATTATTCTCAGAAAGGTGATATGCATCAGTCTGAAACTGTGGTTATACAGCAGTAGCATGAGTACCTTAGTATCTTTCCCATGCACTCACAATTATATTCTGACTCACAGAGAATTGTGGTCTGGTTCTTCAGTCTAGGATACGCTGTCTATTGTGTGAGAAATATTAAGGAAGTAAATTAATGATGTTCTTCCTCCGCCTTCTTGTACTTCTTAGTAAACTTGGGTTATCATGTTCTAATCATTACTTTGTAGTGAGGTTTTGCGTTAGGTCAATTTTCTTCTCAGAAGTACCT
This sequence comes from Tyto alba, assembly GCF_018691265.1. Taxonomy (NCBI): domain Eukaryota; kingdom Metazoa; phylum Chordata; class Aves; order Strigiformes; family Tytonidae; genus Tyto; species Tyto alba. The sequence continues at coordinate 3,625,190 of NW_024881276.1, read as the reverse complement.
CATTCATTGACTGGTCCTTCCAGTTTGTGAGATATACTATCCAAGATGGTTCTGCTTTTCTTTTTTCTTTCAAGTCTTTTTACTAACTATTTACCCTCTCTTTTTTCAAGTTGGTGCAGTTTTTTCCTTTGAGATATTTGGAAAAGATACAGTACTTTTTAAACCCTAAATATCGAATAGTTGTTAGTACCTTTTCCACCCATATGAGGACAGTCCCTCTGTTACAGCAACTCTGCTTTTATCTGCAAAGCAGCACACACCGAGCTGTTGCCCCTGGGAGATTGCCTCAGCCTCCCCCATACGCCCTTTGCTGTGTCAGCAGTGGGATACAATTCCAACAAGACGCAGACGGGTGCAGCACAGGTAGTAAGTTTTTGCAGGAGACGTTGCTTGTTTCTGTGGCACTTCAGTTCGGGGAGCTGTTGGGACCAATTCTGGGAGCCGAGTACGAGCATCTCTAACACGACACCCGGTGACCATGCTATGCTCAGCAGTGGCAGGACACCTGTGGTGTTCTTCTAGACATAACTGCTCGGTGACTCTCTTGTGCTTCAAAAGCTGACAATCCCCTCTTACCACACGGCCTTTGTTTTAGTGATAATGCTTATTTAGTCCGAATCGCATTCAAAGTCCAACTGGAAAGGCCTTGATAGTCTTTGTCAAGCCCAGACATCCTGAACACTTCTGGTAGTAGTCTCTACAGGAGATGTGTCTGAATATAATATTTGTATAGTAAAGTTGAAAGGATGAGAAATGACCAAAGTCACATGATAAATGAAGACAACAAATCTCCTCCGAAGATTAGGTTACATGCTTACAACAGTAATGTCTTCTGCATTATCAGTACTAAATCCATAAAGCCTCCCATATTATCTACAGTGTTAAACATTTTCAGTTTATTTTTGAATAGGAAAGATCCCAGGCCCGGCAGCAGTCCATCTTCATCATACTGACACATCTTTCTCAGATTTAGTGGCCTTCTCTATTGACCTGTTGATCACAGTGTTTTCTTGATTTGGCTAATCTTCTTTCTGTCCAAACAGGACATGTCAAAAACCCAACCACATGGTCATAGGTCTGATCTAACAGGGGATGATCAGTGTTAGTCTTCCACCCAGCAGAAGGGATGGGTTTGGAAGAAAAACACCTCTTCAGCAATTTCTCTTGCAGGTTCTGGTAACTCTAGGTGAGATAAGGTAAAAGTATGTATGCCAGCTGCAAGTGTCATCTGCTTCTGTAGCACTATGTGGTCTAAATCAGTTAAAAGTCATATTTTGGTGCAATATTGTGGTGGGTTAGTTTCAACTAGCAGGTGAACTCCCACTCAGTGGCTTGCCCACTCCCTCTACTTGGTGAGACAGGGAGAGAAAATAGGAAGAAAACAGGAATGAAAGCTCATAGATTGACATAACGACAGGGAGATTACTTACCAGTTACCACTGTGGGCAAAACAGACTTGACCTGGGGAAAATTAACTTTAATTTATCGCCAATTTAAATAGATATGGGTGGTGAGAAACAAAAAGACAAACACTGAAACAACACCTGCTTCCCCCCACCTTTGTTCAGGCTCCACCTCACTCCTTCACTTTACACTTGAAACAAAAAAGGCCCAAACAACAGGTGTCAAACCAAAGTTGACTTCTGAGTGAATCCCCCGACCAGCAACCAGCATCTCATCAGCAGCACGAAGCAACCAGCATCTCATCAGCATGAAATGCAACCCTGGGAACAATCCCTGGGAACTATAAGTAAACAACAGGAAGTAACTATAAATCCCAAATGTAAAGAAAAACGGAGACTCCTCACATGTGCCCGGATCCTGACCAGATCCAGACATGCCTGAGTGAGGCATGTCAATCTACCAGATATCTCCTGTGCGTTTTGTACAGACTTGTTTGTTAAACTGTATAACAGCCGGGCCCCCTCCCAGCACAGACGCAGACCCCACCTACGAGCGGACGCCCTGCGTGGGACTTCCCAGCTGCCGGGACAGGCTCTGCGACCCTTGGCTGGGACGGGGCTCCCCAGCTGGTGCACGGGTCGGGGGGATGGTAAAGTAGGAGGGCAACTGGTGATGGATCTTTCTTAATCATTATAGCTAGTTTTATGTGGTAATGACTAGGTGCATTACCTTGCTTATTCTTTCTGCTGCTTTAAACTAAAATAAAATAAGCCTGTTTCTTTAGCCTGGTGTCGGTGTCCTTTGTGTTAACCCTGTCAATTGGCAAAACAACACTCCTCTACCTCCCTGAGTGGTGCAGGGGGAATGGTGACCTGGGGAGGCTATGATCAATACATGAATAGTTCATCTCCACTGCTCCTTCCTCCTTACGCTTGTTCTCTGCTCCAGAATGAGTCCTCCATGGGCTGCAGTGAATCTCTGCTCCATGACGGAGCATCTCCAACTCCTCCTCCTCCTCCAACTTTGGTGTTCCCTCAGCTTTTTCTCACTCTTTTTCCTCCCTCCTCCTCTCTCTATCCAGCATTTCCCTGCTCCCCCTTCCCCCTTAAATATGTTTTCCCAGAGGTATCACCACCTCTGCTGCTGGGCTCCGTTGTTTTCTGCTGTGGGTCCACTGGAGCTGGCTGGAATAGGGTACAGGACAGCCCCTGGTGTCTTTTCACAGGGGTCACCCCTGCAGTCCCAGACACACCTACCACCACATCTGGCCACCTACACCCAATGAATGTTAAAATAAGTTTCTAGTGTTTTTCTTCCTAAAATAAACAGAAGCGTGAATTAAAGTTGAGCTAGAGCTCAACAGCACATTCTCTGGCACATCACCTGTGTACGGTCATCCTCACCAGCAAAATAGTTACAGGTCAGAGTATGCAGGGACATTTCTTGCTCCTTAATTTATATACTATGCTTATCAGAAATAATAACCCAGTTAACACAGGTTACTAAAAATTTCAGGAGCTGATGAAGGAGATGAAGATGAAGGAGAAGTGCTGAATAGTCTTCATGTGATGTACCCAAAAGAGGCTTTGGTTTAAGTATGGGGCTATTTTCCAAAAGCTGATGTCTCAATGGATAACTACAGGTCAGTTGTTACTAGAAAAGTCATTCCAAGCCAATAGGGTGGGATTAATTTCTAATGCTTACCATCTAAAAATGATAACTAAAACTGATCCAGTCTCATCAAAAAGGATGGGACTGAATTATCCAGGGGATTTGATCTGCTTTATGGAATAAGATTAAAGCTGTAACAGACACCTAAATCATGACAAATTCATTAATCCTTATTCTTTGTGAAGGTAATCTAAGTTTATGAGCCCAAATTTAAGGATCTTTGACTGATACCTAAGTAGTGGCAGATGAATCTTATCCTTCTGATGTAGAGATAGATCTTTGCACAGTGCCACAAATGGCTCCTCCACTGATACCTGTACTGGTAGTTTCAGTGGTGAGGTTACCTGCTACAAATTAGCTAGCTCTATCATGTTTGCATAGTGTTTACTCTATCTTCTCCTTAGGTTTTTCCAGCTACTGGAACAGTTACAGTAATTCTTCAGAAGTAAACCTTTGTTAACCTAAGGAAAAACTGCCTAAAAGGAAGAAAAACATTTAACCACATACATTTGTCAGATAAAATGAAATGGAAGCGGCTAAAGTAATGTGACGCAGCCTAACGCAGGGAGCAGTTAAACAGAGCGATGACAGCAGTGACTCAGCCAGGAGAACTTTGAGTGCTCTTGCGTCAAGAGAGCTGGTGCTGCTCTCATGGTCATACGCGCTAGTAGGAGCTGGAAAAGGAAGTAGAGCCTGGGACTGAACAGGGATGTGGCTGGTTTGTTAGTTAGTTAGCTGATCTGGTTGCACACAGGGAGGTGAGTAAGCTGAGTTGTGAGAAAAAGGCAAGTAACACTGGACTGAGTTCATGAGAGAATTTGGAAGTGTCAGGAAAGCTTGACTCATAGATATGGGAAGCTACAGCTTTGAAAATCACCTCAGAATGAGAAGCATGTCTCACTCTTCAGCATGCTAAACAGGGAATTACTTCAGCTTTGAAGTTGGAAATAACACCTAGAGGGCTGCATCCTCTCACCTTCTCCATTAGAAAAGTGTGTGCTCTTCTTGTGGGAATGAAGGAGTGAATCATGGATGGACTTCAACAGATGTGAACCTCTGCCAAAGGTAAGTCCGAACAGCATTCTTTTTCTAAACTTCAGGCAAGGTTCATTCCCTTCTCAGATTCTTCCCAGAGGCAGAAACCCTCACTTCCACCTCTGCTGATGATGTCAGGGCTGTGATAGAGCAGCTGTCCTCTGACTGACAGATTTTAACTCAGCTTCTCCTCCACCTCCTTTGTTTTCTATCTAGTAATCCTCAAGTGAAAAACTTATTGTTTAATCAGAAAAATCAAGTACCCTCCACTGGGAAACTGCAAAAAAAAAAAAAAAAGCCCTGACCTCTCAAATTATTTTCAGGCAAAGTTGTGGATTTCAGAAGACTCTTCTTAAAAAACTTTCTAAAAATCAGAATAAATTAGGGGAGGACTGTCACAAGGGTGAGAAAGTTCTTCCTAAAATGATGGCTATAGTAGGTGGATAGACTTTTTTCTCCCTCCAGATTTGACATTGTAAAGGACACTGATATGCTTGTCTTCACTGAGACTGTCACCTGCACATATATGTCATCTTTCTTGATTAGGCAAGGAGTGCCTCATGGTAGCACTTGAGGGCTTCTTATTGAATACCAATTTGTGAGTTGAAAGAATTAGATGGTGGAAACAGAAGGCAGCACTTTATAAAATCTTCAGTAATCCAGGTAGGAAGCAGTCTTTTAATAACCATTTGTAAATCAATATAAGCTTTGTCGTGCCAGTCCTAGGTCTTAATGGTGGAAGAATGAAAATTAAGACTTGAATTTTAAAGATGTTATAAAGATTGTTTCTGGGCACCTGAAATGTTTGCTGCATAGCAACTGGGAAGGAAAAAAAAAAAAAAATGAACTATTCTGAAGGACATTCTTAAATTAATTGTATAGGGGAAGCACGGAGAGAAATTAACAGAGCTCCATTAGAGGAATGGAGTGAAAAAAAATGGGTTTTATTTAGAGTCCATTGCCCTTTTCAATCTGCCCAGATTTAAAGGTTTTATCTAAACAGGGGGAGCAGACATTGTGTTTGTAACAGTTTTAGGGGTCTGAAATTCAACTGTAATGAGCAGAGATCTGATCAAAGCAGTTTACAGTGTGATTTATCAGATTTACTGTATGGGTTTACCTGAAGGTGAGATGAGTCTTCTCTCTCTGTCGTTGACTCATTACTTTAGCTAAATCTCCATTAGCTGTAACGGAAACCTGGACAACCAACTCCTTGTAGATGTCAGTTTGCAGGTGTCTGAATCCTAGTCCTAGACTGGAGAAACCTAAACGGAGGATTAATCCCATCCCCAGACTTGTAACTGGGGAAAAAACTGAGCTTGTATTTTAAAGCCTTCCCCACCTGCCTCCTCCCAGAAGGGTCTGTCCGCTCATTCATTCCCTGTCCATACACTGTGCACCTCAGGTAGCCCAAGTCCTGCGGGAATTCTGTACAGGTCTAGTAGAAAAACACTCTACAGACTGATGCAGTGGTTTAGTAGCTTGGTTTCATTCTGTTAATGGGGAAAGCCGAGTGATAAACAGAATTAATGAAGGAAGCATTGAGGTTTCTGCCTCCTTGAGATATACAATTATATACACAGATCTTAGTAGTTCCAAAACAGAAATGGGCATATCCCACACCTCTGACCTCGCAGGGTCGCTGTTTGCAACACAGCAGCCACCAAAGGATTCAAACTGACTCTAAGAGCTAAGCATAAAGGTGAACATGATGTGCTTTGTTAGTTTTTTATTTGATTCCACAAGTTAGCAGCTTATAAAGTGTATATATATATATATATATAAAGTATTCTGTTGTCAGTGCTTGAATATCTGATCAAGAATATTTGCATAAAGTAGTAATCAGATGCCAATATATATGCTTTAAAGTGTCTAAGACTTTTCTCTATGTTAGGCTATGTTTCACCAGTACCCTTGAAATTAGGATAATAGTTATGAAATTTAGCTTATCTTTTATACTACAGCAGCCTCTCTTTTTGGAAACATTCCGGATGCATATCTATTGTTTTCATGCTAAAAATAAGTCATTCTTTCAAGCCTTAGTCTCTTAGGCTGCTTGCCATCATAATTATTGTGATTCATGGCTGATGTGGTCATCACCCCAGAGGGAATTTGTGAGCGTAATGAGATAGCAGCTGTTCTGAATTTTTCTATGTAGTTCACAAAGTTTAAATTTGAAATTTCAGAACAGTAACAATTCCTATTTCTGGTGTGATTTGGAAAACTTGTACAGTCTCTCCATGCCTCAATTCCTCACTCAGAAAAGATTAGGGTCTTTTTTTTTTTTTCCCCATTTTTCCCTCCCCTTTCTCTCCCCCATTAGAAGCCGTGCATATCCTAAAGTAGCTGTTAAATGGGTCTGATTTAGCCTGATGGACTTGTAGTCACAATACTATCAGCATTACCTTTGTAATTCAAATTTTTCACTGATTCCTCCTGATTATCTGAGAACAACCATGCCTATAGAGTATGGCACTCCTTTATGGGGCTCATTCTCACCTTTGATGCAAAATCAGCATACCCTACAGTGTACCATAAACCTGCACAGGCTGCCTCATAAATCTCTGCATGTAGGATATGACTGTACTTAATATTGACCTTTCGAGATGTAGAAAACCAGAGAAACTAGAAGTGAGGCATTGTATCTGAAGTTTACTTTCACTGTCAACAGCTGGTTATTTGCTGTAGCTGATGATTTTTGGAAGGCAGAGAGATCTTCTCCAAGAAATTATTTTCTCTGGCAAGCCTTGTATTGATATATGTACATATGCCTCTGTCTAGTCTGAAAAGTGTTACAAAAGTAATCCACAACAAAAGAAAAGCTACCTTTTGAGACTGCAGATGCAGAGTAGAAGTCCACATGGACAGCTGCCCTCCCTATTTTGTGAAACAGAAACAAGAGATCAGCTTCAAAACAGGATTAAGAGACCCCAAAGGGTGGTAATTTAGTCACTGCGGTAGAAAACTGTGATGTCAAAACTCCCTTCTGCTAACTAGCACACATCACTTTCAGGACACTCACTTTACCTTACTCACACCTTTCTAGCCTGCCTCATGACCCCTTCGCAGTGAAAAAAATTAATTTTCAGCATTCCAAATCTCTGAAACTCCATTTTAGCATTGTTGCAAAGCAAAAGATGAGATTTCCCCCTCTTCCTCTCTCGATGTAAACAGACGCAGAACTAAAGAGCATCCCAAATGCCCCCAGCACATGATATAAACACGAGTTGTGCTAGCACCACAAACTAGACCTCAAGGGAATACGAGAAGGGAAAATACATGCCCTTTAATCACACGTGTGGGACTTCGCTGGAACGAGCTCAAGACAGGGTTCAGGTGAGTGTGAAAGAAATGGCTGCTAAATACTAAGCACTGCTTGGGGCGCTGGCTTTATGGATTGCTAGCAGTCATTCCTTTTTCCAGGCAGCTAAACCCTGCACAGTGCATTGGCTTTATGGGTATTTTCAGTTATATGGCATGCCATTTTGATCAGCCCAAATCCGTGTGTGGTTCCAGTGCAGCTCTTTGATGAACGGGAACTATTATTCAGTTCAGTGTGAAAGTCTAATAAGGATGGAAAAAAGTGTTGAATTCCAACCATTCCTGTTTTTCTGAATAAATTAATGATGTGTGAAATTAAAAAGCCTTGAGGTGTACCTTTTTTCCTTTTTATCTTTAATTATTTTAAATTATAAGAAAACTCCAGAAAACATACCACCAGGTAATGAATGGTTTTTCTCTGAAGTCAGCAATGGTAGCATGTTATGGGTGTAAAAAAACATGCTGCAATTACTAATGTGCTACCATCAATTCAACGTACAAACCTCACTTAAACCACATAAAATTTATATGTTTTGCTAATAAACAGAAGACACAAAGGGAAAATAAGTTTTCTACATTTTAAAAAATGAAGTACTGGGCCTGTGGTCAGGTTTGTTATTATTACTGTTGGATCTGAGATTCTGTCACACTCTTCTCACTTAAATACATCATACTTCTAAATATAATCAAAGTTCTCAAGAAGCATTTACCTCCCTTTATCTAGTTAATTGTTAAAAATGTATGCTTTTTATATACCCCCAGTTTAAGCTCATGTCTGATAAACTCCAGATCAAGGGAGCAATTGGATTCAAGGCATTAGAGGTAAAGTCAATTGGTTTGGTCTTACGTTGTATAACTTCATTACCTAGTGTTAACAATAAAATAACACATGGACTTAAATACAGTCTTTTATAATCTAAAGCCAAGATTAATTTACTGAATGTATGTATAAGGGGAATCTGGATATAAAACAGTCACAGTAATCACAACAAAAAATGTTATTAAAATAAAGGGGCACATGGTGTACACCCAAGACACAAAGCAGCGGCTTTTAAGGCTTTAATAGTGAGAAGTTGAAACATTCCACTGGGGTTTTGTATGACATTTCTTTGGTTGAGTTGTTTCGGTTTTGTTTGTTTGTTTGTTTGTTTGGGATTTTTTAAACATGTATTCTTCTCATATTTACTAAAAGAATAGAAATATTTCCATACTTCACTGTAACGACCTCTGCCTGGGATGAAGGTGAAGGTCTTTAGGTCTCTACCACTTCACCTAACAAGCCATCAAAGCGAGGGGGATACATGGGATCTTTCCTTTCTCAGCATTTCTCTGCTGTGTGCCCAGTAGCAAAAGAAAAGCAAAGCAGAAGAGCCAGTTTCTATGCTTTGGCGGGGATCACAGCACTTAGAAAACGAAAGAAAGTATATTCCTTGATCTCGTTATCCCTTTGTAGCAGTGCTTGTGAAATTAGTCTCTTAAGAGGATAATAGCTTGTCCATATTTGGCAATTTTTAAAAAGGCAGTAAATGTTACATTCATGACACCTTAGGTTCAGCATTTGCATCAAAATCTGGGGTCATATTCTCAGTGAATAAACTTTTTAATGTGAATGAAGAGGCATATCTCTTCCAAACCACATTATCAGAAAAAAACTGAACAGTTTTGTCCTTTATTCCCCCTCCAAATTCAGCTTAAGATGGAAAGCTGGAATGCAAGCTATCAGCTTGTATGTATAAAATGGTAAATTGATCTTAAACCTACTTTTTATCAAGGCAATCAACCCCCCAGAATGCCACTCATAACATGCTTGTATGGCTTGCGATTGCATAAGTGATAACTTCAAATTAACCTCATTTACAAAGTAAACCACATAGAAATAGGACAATTTCAGAAGCTAAGCTGGGCAAAGCTTCAGATATGAAGAGTAAGACAGACAGTCTTACCTGTTCAAAATGTAAGATTTATTTGTTCTTTTTCTCCAGTAGTGCTGTGATGTTTGGCTATCTGCCTAGTCTGTGTTTGTTTGGGTTCTTTTAATTTGGTATGCATTGAAAGATGCTTATTGGCCACTGAAAAGTCAGGAGAACAATGACAAGTAGTGAATGATCATTCTGGGATTTTAATTTCATAGCCACCACTTGTACTATATGATCTAATTTATTCTATAATATTTTCCTTAAAAGAAAAAAAGCTCATTACAGTATTTAAAAAGTTTTTAAATCTTTCTGCATGCGAAGAGAAAAAGTAGTAACATCTATGACCACTGAGGTAGTCATCCAGAGGTGCATGTCTTTCAAGGTATTTTAAAGAACTTGGGTAAGGTTATAGTTAGTGTTCACATATTCAGAGGTGTGCTTTGGTCCCACAACAGGAAGTGGCACTGGGAACAGGCTTTTCTGAGGAGGTGTCTTGCAAAAAGGGAAGTCTTTTGACTCAGTTTCTCACTATAGTCTTAAATCAAGACATTCGTCAGTGCTGATCTCTCCTGCTTTTCAGCTCAAGCAATGCACAGGTATCCAGGATTTAACAAGCATTAAAATGAAGGTAAGTTTTGAAAAAAAGATTGTAAATGGTACTGCTGGTTTTACTTTTCAGCTATATAAATAAATATATTTAACCTATATTGTTTATTTCATCATTCATTAATCAGTTTCTACGCTGTCTACTATCAAATATGGGGTCTTTGAAAAACATGACTTGACAGACTTAAATGAAGCATAAGTTTTAGGTAGTCTTAATCAGTCAAACAGTCCTAGTGATTTCCCTTAGCTAAGTTTGTGCATTAGAGCCATGAATAAAAGACTTCGTTGCCTAATGATTGAATTGACCCTCTAAGTTAGGCACAATATATTTTTCAAGGGCACTTGAAATTGTGGTTTTGGAGAATGTTACTGTTTTTTTCAAAGAAAATAATAGAAAATGCTGTTTCTCAAAACATTGACTTTTGTGTTTATGAAGATATAATAATCAGCCCTACAAACTTTTCAAAAATTATTTTATCCAATCACATGGACAGTGAACAGATCTACATTTCAGGAAACTCAGGTCTCCTGAATTTTTAAAATTAAACGGTTCATTTTCCCCACACTCCAAGTAACAGCTCTTAAGTTTTGTGAAGGCTGTTTTTTCTACTTTCATTTTTCTTGCCCTGACTGTCTACTTCCCAGATTCACCAGGTGGGTTTTGCATAAACCCCTACAGTCTCTGCACCTGCAGTGGCATATGGGCTGGCAGATCCCCTTATGTTACCTTCCCTTTTGTCTTACTTCAACAACTCACTATTGTAAACCAGACACTCCTGACAGCAACAAACAGGCACTGGCTGTAGTTGAAGCTCAGCAATGAAAGCAAGGGGATAAACAAAAGACCAAAAGAAAAAAAAAAAAAGTAAAATATAATTGTAGTACTGTTTTTAAATATTAAGAATATTTTCCTACCAAAAAAAAAAAAATGTCTTTTTGACAGTGCACTGTTTGGAAAGCAATAATTAATTTGTTTTTTGCTTTCTGGTTATTTTTTACATCATTTAGATTATTGAGATAATTTCTATCCCATTAGATTAACTGGACTGTTTGTAAATATATTTGGCTAGTGTGCATTTCTCCAGCCATAAGGACCAGAGAACCTTTTTAAACAAAAAAGTTTGTCAGGCAATGAATTTTATTTTGTACCTCACAGGCTGAATTTCAGCACCATATGCTAACATAAAGCTCTTTGTAGCACAGGATTAGAAACACACAGTCTTGTCCACGTACATCTGAGAAGAAACGTTCTGTCTTTCTGCTCATCTGTGATGGCATAAATGGAAATATGAGCTCTTTGACAAGCAGTGAGTTGAAAGACTTTAATGTCTGGATGGCTCTTCATTCCTCCCTAGTCCCCTTGGGTGTTGCTGTGCTTTTGTTTTTCTGTTTTCTGTGGACCAATTAATTGCATATAAACATAAGAAGTATCGTATGGGGTCAGCCCAGCGGTCCGTCTGCTGTTCTGCCTGCAGCAGCCACAATAGGAAGAGCTACTCAGATATAACCCACAACTCTGGCCACCTCCTGCAACCCATTCTCCAAGTAGCCCCCCAGCACCTGCAGTTGCTGAGTTAGGGATGTGAGAAGGGACATCCATTTCTCAAACTTTTTAGTAGCTTTTCATGTACCCGCTTTCGGCGATTTTTTTTTTTTTTCCCGGTCCTCTTCTCAGCCTGCTGACGCTGCCCACCAGCGCGGGGCCCGTGGGAGCAAGGTGTGGGGGTTCATTGTGCACTGAGTGGAGAAGTGCCCCACAGCGCTGTACGAAAGGCACTCCTAGGAAAAAATCACCTCTGGGAAACAGCGAGGATCTCCCCTGAAATCTCTTTCTTTCATTCAAGCTGCTTGGGTTTTTTTTTTCTACATTTATTCAGACTTTAAAACTCTTTTTTTCCCTGACCCGGCGTTTCCTCTCTCCAACTGAATGCATTTACATTACCTCATAGATGATGTAAATTTTTTGTTTCTAACACCAAAAGTTGTTGCTACTTTAAGATTTATTTTGTTCCTTTTCCTGTTTCAGGTTCCCTTTTGACTTGCGTGTTCCACAAAAGTCATGTTAATATTAGCCAGAAATATTTTAACTTGCTTAGTGTTTTCCATCCTCATTTTCCCCTTTCTCCTATTTTAAATAAAGAACATACATGTTCCTGGGACTATTTTTGATTGCTCCATCTCATGCTGATGGATGAGCCCTTTACAGCCACTGCATGTTGAATTACAAACCCTTGAAAGCCCCTTGTTTTCATTTCATATTTTCCCTGAGTTTTTGTCTTGCTACACACTATGCCATTGCAGGTTCATCACTAATGGCACAGCTCACCCCTTCCTTCTCCAGGCAATTAGAATTGGCTTCTTTCCCCAGCACACCAAGCAGGAGAATTTACTCACATTTTTTGTTGGCCGTGCACATGGTGTGGCATGCACACTATAGCTGCTGCTGCTGCTATAGCTGAGATCACTACCAGAATGAACCGGGTGGGGGAACCTCTGCCTTAAAGCATTTTGATATGATTTTTCATAGCTCTTCATAAATAATAACAGCATTCATTAAACAACCCCTTGTCCACTGCACTGTGCCAAATTAACATTATAAATGAATCTGTATGTATATGTATTTGTGTAAGTGTACAAGTATGTGTTGTTTTTTTTTTTTTTTTTTTTTCCCTGGGTAACCTCATTGCAGATTTTTTGGGTGCACTGAACATACACACATTTTTCTCTATATGACCAGTGCCACTTGTTAGTCAAAGTATTGTGGACATTTTGCTATGGCTCCAGGTGTCCTTTTGCTGATCCCTGGATAACATACAGAGTGTGTCTGAGGATTTAGTATTGAAAACAATCAGTCTCAAGATAAATCAGTTAGTTTGTGAGTGAAAGGCCCTGAACACAGAAGCGTATTGATTCTGTGGAGAACTCAGAAGGTCTCAGAATTTGTTTTACATTAAAACAACATTTGAATGAATACTCAGCCATCAGAGAAACAGCAATTATATCTTTCTAAAACCAGCTTTGATCAGTGCCGAACCTGTTTGCTCACTGTACCCCAAATTTAGCAAACACCTGATATACCCTTGCCGATACTCGCTTTTGCGAATGGCAGGATTCATTTTTTCCTCAAATAGTTACGGTTCATATCCTCCTAAGGCAAATACCTCAACCAGGTAACATGAATCATAACCTAGCAGTGACAGTTGCTCTACCGCCAGGAGAGGCTAGATAACTCATGCAGATACAGCTGCTGGTTTTATATCTAGCCAAAGTTATGTCAGGTGGCTCCTACCCAAACCGTCTGCTTTCAGTATCAGGAGTGTTGTATCTGTGGTCCTGCCTTGAAATTTAAGCAGTACTGTCATTCAAAACCAGCTCAGTAGGGCACATATGTCCTCTTTGACCCTGGCACCCAGCAAAAGAGTAGGCTTAAATACAAACATCCTGGGATTAGAAGGCACTGATCAACAAAGATCTGTTAAACATATGTCGTTTCATATTTAATTCTTTTTCTCTGGGCATCACTAAGCAGTTAAATGACTGTTTCCTATTATTTCACAGAATCAGAATGAAAACATCATGTCCTAACTGCTTTTTCAACCAAACTTGGAACTAAAAAGTCCCAGTTTCTGCAGACCTGTGGCCCAAAGCATTTGTTATGGCACGCGTTACAGTCATTCCTGTCGTGCTGATATTAAGTATTTTCCAGAGTAAGACACTGTTTTCCACTAGCCTGGCAAGTGGACAACGAGATGTAGTGGGTAAGTAAAGTATTAAGTAACAGTTCATCCAACGCTAGCCATCCTAGATATCTAATCTGAATTTGTTGTCAAGGCACTTTCTACAGCCCATAGAGAGAAATAGAGATGTGTGCTAGGAGACGTGTCCAAGACAGGTAAAAGTGAATCACCTAACATTTTGAGATCTTCAGATAGGTAAACATGAATCTCACTCCTGAGTTCAGTCATACTCAACAGAGCTCAGAAACCACCTTCTCCCTGTAAGAACAGAGCTCCTGGGAGAGCTGCTGGGTGTGCAAGCCTTGCTGAGAGCCAGATCCTTTGTGTACGCTGTGGTGGGCCCTCGCTTCCTCTGTGTAATATCATTGTAATTACAGATGCACTTGGGCTACAGAATGTTCTGTGGGTTACTCAGCATGAGCCGAGAGTCTTTCTGTCCTGGAACAATAACCTGACAAAAGAAGAAACTGAGAAATACACTGTGAAGTATGTTTTGAGTTATAAATTCTTCAATACCACTCGTGAAAGGAAAGTAAGTTGTTCAATGTATATACATAGTTTAAAGTGAAATCATGTATTACTTAATTCAGTAGATTAATTTGCACAATTTCCCTTTCAATACTTGGTACTGCCTACCTTCAAGCAATTCTTTCTTCCTCTTTTTAGGAAAGACTGCAGAAAAAGAACAAGATAATATATCTTGAGTTACATTCTGGTTTTAGTGCTAAAGTTAAAACACAACTTTTTGCAAAAGAAACAGAAGACATAGTTAAGGAGGGTGGCTGGACAGAATTTACTTACAAGGCACCTCCAGGTCAGCTACTTCCTACATGTTATTAAGACATCCAAGTGTTCATGCTAATGTCCTGTCTTACTTGGAGACATACGATTTCTGAAAGCTCATTATTTTATGCTGCTTTTTTTGATACAGATTTACTAAGATGACACATAACACCTTGGTATAATTGCAGAGTTATTTCCTTTATTACACATGTTCAAATTCAGAAAACTCCAGCTCTGCTGAGTAAGATGTCAGAAGGACCCAACCACTCTCTCCATTTTCCTTAGCACCTCATGTCTCAAAAATTCCCTTCTGTATCACCTGATTTCAGGAAATCTTAAAAGAGCAGAGCTTTTCAGATACTACTCCAGACATTTTTTTCAAGTGGGTTAGTAAGGCTTTTGATGGTAGCAGTAGATGTGCTTCTTAGTTGTCATCGTTCAAATAGTTGAAAAACCCATTTGTTCTCACCTACCACTTATTCATGCTGCTAGAAATAAGGCTATATAATGGGTTTATTAAGGCAACCATAGTGCTGTTATTACAAAATCCATGTAAAATAAACATCACTCTTTTTTTCCGCTCGTTTTGTTGCAGTATATATTCAGAATCTTTCATGCATCATATATAACATTTCTTTTTTCAATTGCACCTGGGATATTAAAGTAGAAGCTCCTGAAGATATCCAGATCTTTTTTTCATACAGGTAAGCATCTTGTGCAAAATAAATATGAAACCATGTTTTTGTACCTAAGTCCTTGATTTACCAGTCTTATATTTCATTCTCACAGACATGTAAGAAAAGATTTTGAATGCCAGCGATATCTAAAAAATGGAAGGAAGAAAAATATTGGATGCCATATGGAAGAAATATATTTCCAACCATCAAGAAAGATCAATTTAAACATAACTGTAAGAGATCTGAGAAATAATTCAAGAGGACTGTCTTATTACAAAGCTTTTACACCTCAGACAATAGGTAAGTATTGTCTATTATTACCTATTATGAGAAGTTCATTTATTGGTTATTTCATGTGTCTGGAAAGCAAAGAAAGGAAAGAGGGAAGTGTTACAAAGTCAGAATACTAATTCTAACTTTCTATACATTCATCTCTCCGGGAATTTTACACAGAGACTAAACAAAATAGATTATGGCTCAAAGGTTTTTATTTTTTTTTCTCTGATGTAATTTCCTTGTTTATCTATAATTGACATTTTAAAAAATTGATAGGATACTGTGAGAAAATGCAACTTGTAAAGCATCATGTCCTTATTTTCTCCAGTTTTTCTGTTTCTTATCTTTTTTTCTACAGTGCTGAAGAAAATGTGATTAAAAGAAGAAACACAAATAGACAAAAGTCTCATTCATAACTGAATTTAAGAACCTGAATGGTCTCAAACATTCCTAACATTTTTACTTATTTATGATCCCGTTTTTCAGTTAAAAGTACTTAGTTATTTTTAATTGTCGACAGTTTTGAATGATCACATAAAATTATTTTTCCTTACTTCTGCGGGAAGTTTGAATTAATCTCACGGGTAAGAAATTCACCTGAGATTTAGCACAGACTGCAGATCCAAATACTTTTTAAATTACGAACGAGTTCATCATATTCCAGACCTGTAACATGGGAATCAGTCGTAACTCAAGGGATAGCAAAAAAACTCATTCGAAACTATCAAAAATTATTCTGAGTTAGGTCTCATTTATTCTGTTCAGGTAGTGTTCAGAGGTGATGCCTGAACTACTGTAACTTTTCTGGCAACCTCCTGAGCCCCACCCGGGCAGTTCCACGCTGCCTCCCACCCCTCTGCAACTCCTCGGGCAGCACAGGGATGGGCTCAGCAGGACTGAGTGGGGGGATAAGCAGAAGGGAGCAGGGTGTCCCTTCCCTGCTTCTCTCTCCATCCACTCGATATCTTCCCCCCTGCGCGGAGTGGCCACCATCTCCTCTTTGCAGCGGCCAGACTGCCAGAGTTTCCTTCTTCCCTGCCCATCTTAGCCGTCTTTAGCCATCAGCAGGGGTGCACGCCAGACACGACAGCCCAGCCAACAGCTTCCCCTCCTGGGTCAGCTCCAGGAACAAACCCCATTAGCTCTTCTTCCCTCTAAAACCCATTCCCCAGCTTCGGTACGGCACAACAAAATCTGAGCGTGCTTGCAGGTGAAGTTTTTCACGTTGCAAGTAGTGACTCTTGCAAGGTTCCAACGTTGCAAGCCAGGGCTGTCTTCTCCCTCCCGAGAGGGTATCCTTCAGGTCACACACATCAAAAAGGGTCATTTGCAACTGGGCTCCCTTTCTTAAACAGGAAAGCCTCCAGCTGGGCTTAGGTCTAACCTTTCTGCAGTCCCAGAAGTCCTGGAGGTCCACTGTTCTGCTGCGAGTTAGCAGCCCCTTCAATCCAAACTTTTCTCCAGAAACATGACATATGATCTGACAAAACAGGAATCCTGCATGCCCTGTGCTGCAGGCAGCCCCAAAATAACCTGGTCCTGGCTGCCTGTGTGCGGGACTGAAGAAATTTCCAGAGGACAGGTGGCAAAAGGGTGAAAAAAAATTTTTTTCCTACGCTTGGCATATTCACAGAGGGGAGATATGCTCTGGGAAGAGTATTTCAGAGACTACATAAAAAAAAAAAAAGCTTCTGCTTACTCTCCTCACCTTTCACAGCCCATGGTGTGCCTCCACCCTCTCAGGCAGGTGTTGGCCACCGCCAGCAGCTTCGGGGACAGAAAGAAGCAAACAATTTTACAGGTAGCCCTGGGATAAGTGCTTCTGCTGATTTTATGGGATCATTACTCAAGGAGAACAGACTTCTCAAGGAGGGGAAGGAAAAAGAAAAGCCAGAAAGGAAACCCCGGGGTGACACACACGCCTGTGGAGAGACGCAGGGTCATGTGGCGGCAGCTGCTCGAGCGAGCACAGCGGCTTCTCCGACCGATGATGCTGCCACTCCATCTCTCTGTCGCTCTCTGTCTTTTCTCTTCGGCACCACGTCAGCCCCAGACCTTGCTGACCCTGTCCGCCGTGCACTTCTGCCTCTGCTGGGAGGGCTTTTTCAGAAAACTCCAGCTGCGGTTCCACCTTTCCCAGCAATGCAACAGCAGCTGGAGAGGGCTCAGGCTGCTTGAGGACACCAGCACATGCTTACCTAAACACTCACTGTGCTAAAAAGAAGCTTATCTAAACCAAAGGCTAAAATCCTGGGAACCCAAATGTCCCTTGCTTCCAACCCTGTACCTCATCCCTCCCTAAACAAACCCCATTGTCATTGCACTGTTTGCACTTCAAGATGAGCACAGTGGTGGGAGGGGGATTTTTTTTGTTTGTTTACGTCTCCTAAGCACATCTTGCTTATTCCGTGGCAAGTGCTCTCCTGCTCATTTACAGGAGAGGTAGACAGATTTCTTAAGAAACTGTAGCAAATTTCATATATTGAATAAGACCTGCCAGGAGCTGGTACTCCTTCAGTAAGCCCTTAGTGAGATATGAAATTCCATTTTTTTCAAAGTTATAATACCAGGCTTATGGGCAGACTTGGGGTATACCACAAGACACATGTATCCTAAATGACAGGAAGCCCATAGCAGCTCGGAGGTTTCCTCGACACCCACACAGACTCTGGAGAGTGAACTCAGCCCACTCCCTCCATCCCAGACCTTGCAGCATTCCCTAGAAAGATATGTGAAAAAAAAAAAAAAAAAAAAAAAGACTCCCTCTCTTTATTTTGAGACGGAAATGGATGCCACTTAGTGAACAGCACTTTTAAAGAAAATGTGTCACTCACTGAATGCCCTCTTTGGGTGTGGTAATCTCCAAAATAGTCAGCTGTGTATTTTAAGGGCTAACGCACTGCATTTGTTTTGCATCAGCATAAATATGAGAAAGAGCAGGACATACAGAAGGTCTCTCTGTGCTCATTTTCCAGAGAAACTGAACCCACCAGTCAACGTCTCAGTTTCCCTTGAAAACAGAAGTATTAAAATTCACTGGAAACCCCCACCTACTATTGGTTCTTCAAGTAACAAGTGCTTTTTGTATCAAGTGAAAATAACAGATCGTAAGGTAATCGTTTTTTTTTGGTAATACACATAATCTGTATAATATAACTTCCATTAAAACCAGGCATCCCTTGAATTTAACAAAATTAAAATGCAAACAAACTTTAAAGAAATCCCAAAGTCTTTCCTGAATAATTCAACTTTTCTTCTATATCTGGTCAAAAATGGAAAATCAACACATTTTATGAAGTCTTTCACAGTCATGTTTGCATTGAAATAGATTGGTTGTTTTTTTCTTTTAATCCTCAATTTGAATTACATATTAGTATCACACAGATAGTCCACTTTTTATTATAGAAAAAGGAGTATTGATATAAAGAAAATCTTAGCAGCTACTTCGATGATATCTTTTAAGAAAAAAAAATGTTGTTATTTCTACATACATCACTAAAAGAATCACCCCTGTTGTTTGCATATATAATATATATATTTAGAAGTCTTTCATGGTGTATCAGCAGCTTCTCTTATTCTCACCAGTAAGAAATAGAACAGTGATATAATTTAAGCTGTGCTGTACGGTGACTAAATGCCACATAATGGCATTTTAAAATTACCTGGAAATAAGAGCTGAAAAGTTTCCCTGCAGTTTCTTATCCGAATTACCAAAGAGTAGAAAGCCAAGCACATAAATCAGAATACGATAAGTATGAAATTCAGATGTGTATTGGAATGTGAATTTTCTGCATCTTTTCTGTTTTCATTTAAGCTGTGTTTTGTTTAAGAATATGAATCTCAGCTAACACACATCTCAGTCATTGCACAGTACTCTAAAAGCCTTATCTAAGCTGGCTGAAAACATTTAAAAGACAATTAAACCCTGAAAGTGTGTATGACTAAATTGATTTGTATCCACTCTTTGTTAGACGCAGTAGAAAAGTGCAATGAGGTAGACATGTTATTGATCACGTAATGTTATCTTCATAAATTACAGCAGGGTTTATTAGCTCAGAAGCAGTGCTAATACTGCTAGGCAGCTTCCAGAAGAGAGCTGGCTCTTCCCACGTGCCCTCATTGCAGCACGTGGAGAAGGAGCTCAGGTCTGTACATGGAAATGCCAAAGCTTCCCAGTCTTCTTTGGGTTTTTCCAGCTGACAGACAGCTAGACTTCTTCTAGGCCACTTCTGCTAATAATTACCATTCCCCAAACCATTCCCAAGTCTGGTACTTCAAAACCCCTGCCAGAGGCATCCAGGGGCTTGTACCTGTCCACTCACAAAGCTCCTAATCACTAAAGGTAGGAAGCAGACGGAGCAAGGGAGGTTCATGCTCAACCCTTGGTTTCCTGTTAGCATTGTGCTCGACCCCTTTCAGTCTTTTCCTGCCCATGCACGCAGATTTCCTTCCTGTTTCAAGACTCAGAACAAGGGAGGTGGAACTGGGGAAGGCCAGGAGTAAGGGGTCGCCCCCCACTGCAGAGCTGGGATGTGCCTGAGGTGAGCAGGGGCATCCTGCAAACCACAGCGTTCGTATAGCCACTGCAGCCCCTGTTTCCAGCTTCGTAACCCCTTCCACTCTCTGGAAGGAAATGGCAAATACATTAAGTAGTCCAGCATCCTTACTTAAATGGATTAAAACTCTTTTATATTCCTTGTCTTATACAGCTGCTCCTTTGCTTTGTACACATCTGCAGGATATAAACATAGGAGAGGAGAGCAAAGAAAAATTGTTGGGGCATGGAAGTGAATAAACACCTACAGCAGTGGAAAATCATGTGGGTTTTTTTTTTTTTTGTTTTTTGTTTTTTTTTTTTTTTTTTGTTTTGTTTTTGTTGTTTTTTTTTTTGTTTTTTTTTTTTCCCCCACAGATGGGATGGTTTGAGAAGATAGGAGAGAGACAGCTAAAACAACAAAAGAAGGTGTATGAGGGCACCAGCTAAGCGAAGGGGGCTTTAAGGTAGATTTGAAGAGAATCAGTGTCAAAGCTAGTAATGATTAAAGTGGTAGTTATCTAGCCAAGCAGCACAAAATAGCAGGGTGGGGTGAGGGTGGTGGAGACAAAAGTTAAAGAAGAAAACTGCACCAGTATTACAGGAGATGGGAGGGAGAAGAATGAAGCAAGCTTGAGATTGTTTCCTGATCAAAGCAAGGCCTTAATTGCTGTCACAGAGACTTAATGAGTTGAGGTATTAGGGTATCCATAAGCAGACCTGTAGATATTTGTTGAAGAATATGTAAAACTTTTAAAATATATAACTCTATATTTATTTATTCTGAACAACTGAAGAGATGACTTGCTGAATACTTATATGTACAAATAATAATACTGTGATACAGACTGATAAAGCTTAAAAATAGGGAGTTACATCTGCAGGTGACTGGAAGTTAGGAAGAGTTGGCAAGCACCATGGGAAACAAGTTTAGAATCTGAAATATTGGGTAAGTTATTGGGTAATTAATTGGGTAATTGAAAACAACAAGCCAAAAATTAGTAGTAAGGAAAATCCTATGATTAGGAAGTACAGGTCAAATGTGCCAACACAAAATAAGGAATTAACATATAGGCAGCAATGCAGAAATAAAAAGGTCTGTGGATTACAGTGAACCACAAACTGAGTCAATCATTCCATGTTATTACACAAAGGTCAAATATTATTCAAGTATGTATGACAGTCACGTCACATGTAAGATGTAGTTTGTGACTGATTTACCCTTCTAGTTACTGAGTTTCACTGAAGTTTCAAGCTGTGATTTGGGCAGCACCACAAAATATAAATATGCTGAAAAAAAAGTTCAGAGAACGTCAGTGAGACTTATCAAAATGAGCATAAGCTTTGAAAACGTGCTCTAAGAGTGGAAGACTGAAGGACATGGTCTAGAGAAAGGAGTGTAACTCATGTTAACAATATTCTGATAAATAAAAGAGCACACGGATCGTACTTTTCCATGCCAACTTTGAGTAGGATAAAAAATTTGAAATGGCAAAATTCGAAGGAAGGAAAACATAGGCTAAAATTTAGGAAAAGTGTCCTAATTCCAAGGACCGTCTAGCACGGGAAGAGGTTTCTGAGGCTGCTTGGGGAAGGCTCTGTATAGAGTTACAGACAATGGATTAGACGTTCTCCACAAATGCTGTGGGTAGATGTGACTGAAAGTTGCTGCACATCATGACTGCCAGAACATTGCCTATGTAATTTTATAAGAAGTCTTTCAGTCCCGCATTTTGGAAACTTCTTATGATAACACAAGCTCATTATTGGCTCCTTAGAAAGAAATTTTAAGTCAGAGTGCTTTGTTAGCACTTAACCTTCATAGTCATTTGCAGTTTGCTTTTGAAAGGCCAAGGTCTTTCCCCCATGTTTACTTACTTTTGGAAAACTTAGCACGTAAACTTTTGGACCTGTTTTTGGCACCAGATTTGGAAAGGTCTTAAAGAGTGTGAAAGAAGAAACAGAAGTGGAATGGTACACAGGCTCAAATCCACACCACACCAGGCAGTGTGAGGAGAGCAGATCACTTTTTCTTAAAGTTGGCCCTATAGTACTACTTCATCATGCTTTTCTAACACCAAAGATGCAAAAATTATGGGCCCTATGTGTCTGAGATGCATACTTTATAATTCTTTGTAACTTTCTAATGCTATTTTAAATTTTGATAAGCAGGAGTTTCCTCTCCTGTTTTCTTTTTTGTTCCTTCTTAAATTCTTAGCATTGTTTATTAACAGAAGTTGGCTTCAGTTTTCAAAAGTGATGAATGATTTAGAAATCCCTCTGCTTTACACTCTGGCACTCCTTGTGTGGACTTGATCTTTTGAAGTAAAGTGCTTTATTTTATAGGCATAAGTACGAATGTTTCAAGATAGTCTGAAAAATAGTGGGTATCCCTCACCACCAGTCAGCTGAAGAACGCAAGATTTTTTTATACCAGACAAGGAACTATAACATACCACCCACACCAAAACCTCGAAACTCGCAGTTTCCTAGTGACTGTATTCATCCTACACTATATGTGATAAAAATTGAAAGGGGAATCAGTGTTTTAAAATTCTCACTGTCCTACTATAGCTGATACCTTCTTCCATCATACCGGTTCCAGGCTCTCCTTCATTTTCAGTTCTGAGTTTTAACTCATGCCAGGTAAGAGATTGTGTCTGGACATAAACACTTGTTCTGAAAACTCAGTTCCTACTAGGTTCGAGATGTAAATAATAACATTTGACATCGCTAGGTTTATGTCTGTTTGAACTGCAATGTGAAATCACCTAAAAGACCCTCCTAAACCTATCTTGATAGATTGTAGATGTCACTGCAGAGAAGTATGAGTATCCATTTCATAAGCCAGCAAACAAATGTTCAGCACAAGTGAGGGTGAAGAAAGAGGTATGCATAAGAAACAAGATTTGGAGTGAATGGAGTGAACCTGTGTTTATTCATGATGGTAAGTTATCACGTATTTAGTATTCATAACCCTTGTCATTAGATATGTTATTACCATTCAATATATTTATTTCATTATTGTATCTGTTCTTCTCCTTGCTGTATCATTGTACCATAACAGTACGTAGAGGTCCATGGCATGCACCAGGCTCACACAGCTCTAGGTGCTTGTGGGAAAGGCAGACCTTGGTCTAGTGACTTCCTTGGTGCTAAGGCAGTCTAGTTCTGCAGTAAATTCCACCTGACTCTTGACAGCCTTCAGGAAACAATAATGGTCAGCAGCCAAAAAGCTCACCAGACCAGCCTGACTGCCCTGCAGTGGAGTGCCCAAACACCTCTACAAATGCTTTCAACTGTAACTGAGTTAGTAAGCCAAGAAACCCACTAAACTCATAACATTCATCAAATCACATAGTCCTTTGAGGCCAAGTCTAACATTTCTTTTACTACATCTGGGGAATAATTGCTTATCTGACAGAGGTAGGAAATGGTTTAGCTCTCATTTAAATATATGTGCCCTGGCCCTACATCTCACTTCAGCACAAATCAAACAAGAGCTGTGTAATACTTTTGTCCTTTACTGACTATGACTAGATTTTAACATTTGTGTGTTAACAAGGGAAACTTGTGCTTACCTTGATGAGAAAAATACCTCCACATGCAGCAGCTTCCTGATGTCAGGTTAGGTAAAGGGGAAAGAGTATAATGGAGTGACACTGTATTTATGGAGAGAAACTGGTGTATAAACTTTTCTCTGTACTTTGGCAAGCAAAAAAGAAAGCACAATACTATTGATAGTAAGAAAACCCAAGATAAATATATTTATTTAATGCAACAGACTATGTATTTTGGAATATGTCTTTTTGATCTATTGAGCTTCAAGTACATATTTATCTGAAGACACGGGAAATACAAAGCCAGATATTATTTGGTTTGCAATGGATCAAACATAAATTCAGTTATAGGGTCTATAGGATGTTGCCTGCCTACTCTATCAGATGCTGCACCACATCCCACTGGTCTGCTGGCACCTTTCAGCTGCCACCTTTTTGGCCCAGACTCATTCATTTAATTTTAAAAGCATTTTGCTTGTGAAATGCTTGGAGAGATAATCCTCGTTGCTCTTTGTGCCCGCTGTGGTGAAGGAGAGAGCATGTTTCAGGCCATCAGAGACTTGAATTGCCCTTTGGAGATGCTTCTTTCTTGTCACTGAAGACAGAGAGAACTGGGGACTGTAGTATCATGACCAGCAGCGGGGTCTGCCTGTGGTCAGGCCGGGCACATCTGCTGTGTAGACAGTGGAAGAAGGAGAAATTAGAAGGGTTTTTCCTGGTGGGGGAATGTAGATTTACTCGCTCCCTGCCAGCCTCCCACCAGAAGAAGGAAATGAAGTTGAACGGTCACCTGTCCTGGTTCCAGCCTACCGAACCTTGCTCTCGGCAGCTGCAACTCTCCTTCAACTGTTTTCAACACCGCTGCTTCCCCAGTTTCCGCCGCAGCTGCTGTTGAGGCTGAACATTCACAGCACGTTTCCTCCACTTCAGAAAAGTTTATGGTGGCCAAGACCACCATTGCATAGAAGCCGTAATGCCTGCGTGTGTTCAGTGCAGCGTGTCGATTTACCCCCGGAGCGTACTGCACATATGCACAAGTTCACGTGATGCAACAATTTCCCTTCTACCTTCCTGTACTCAGAGAGGATTGGTGGCTTTTATAAAATGAGTGTATTACACTGAGGGCATCTCATGCTCAGGCAAACTTCTTTAAATATCTCCTTTGATGCCTAACGACACTTTTCCGTCCATTTTATTTTGAATTAATTGAAATTTGTCTGCTTCTAATTTGGAACATGTACAAGTGGGCACTATGAAGTGCATTTTAATACTATCTAGATAAAAAAACCCCACCTAATATTAGTAGTATCATTCATGGTAACTCCATGAAAGTCATACACCTCATTTCCTAGACACAGAGGACTGAAAAAACTAAACCTTCTGTGGAGTAACCTGAAAGGAAATACAGCCATTTAGTATTTTTATTTTGGAATGTGTCAATTTTTCTGCTGAAAGTCTCAAAAGGGAGTGCAATGACCTGTTTTTTGTTTGCTTCTACATGGCATTCCAATGTTTCATCTAGGAAATGTGCTACATTTCTTTAAGAATGCATTTTTTTTAAGAGCCATTTCAGTCTCCATTTAAAAAAGCTGAAACATCAAAATAAAATAACATAATTCAAAACATAACTAAATGTTCCTTTTGACATGAAAAGGATTTGTTAATTTTCT